>NC_136928.1:48099905-48742318 GCF_949752795.1 Hyperoodon ampullatus
GTCCTGGCTGTTGTAAATAGAGCTACAATGAACACTGTGGTACATGATTCATTTTGAATTATGGTTTTCTCAGGGTATATGCCCAGTAGTGAGATTGCTGGGTCATATGGTAGTTCTATTTTTAGTTTTTTAAGGAACCTCCATGCTGTTCTCCATAGTTTGACCACTATTTTAAATCCTACTTTATCAATCCCTTATATGATCTTGATATATTTTAGGTCTGTTTTTGTTTTGTGTTCAAAGACTTATTTAAATAGAGTTGTACCACCTGTCATATGTAGCAGTGCGACTGAGAGAGAAAACTCATGGGTGTCTTAAGCAAGTTATTTCTCTAAGCCTAAGTCTCTTCATATATAAAATGATAACAATACTCACCTCAATGGACTATTATGAGAACTAGACAGAATAATATGAGCCATTGAACATTGTTCTCTCTTTCCCTCACCTGGGATTACCCCCAAAGTGTCCATGTAAGAATCAAGAATATGTTTTAGTTATAAATGAATTTTTCCTTATGTTACCCCCCTCCTTTTTTTTTTTAATAGAGATCATTTTAATGGAAAAGGAACTAATAAAAGACAAATCACCTACAGTCCCATCACTCATTATACATCCTTATTCATTCACTCAACAAATATTTATTAAGCATCTATTATGTGCCAGGCATGGTTCTAGATTTTGAAACTAGAACACTAAATGAAATAGACAAAATTTCCTGCCCTCAGGAACAGCTTTCATTTTTTTTCTCCTTTACATTTCTCTTCTGTATACACACATGTAATATGTGGTTGCAATAACCGTAGTTATAGTTTTTATTCTGCTTCTTTCATTTATGATTAGATTCTTTTAAGTTTCCATGTTGCTAAACTCTATAATTTTAATGTCAAAATAATATTCCTTGGAGTTGATACACAATAATTTAATTGCCCAGTCCCCTAATGTTGGAAATTTAGCCCCAGCACCCATCCCCAGGTGCAGTGAGCATCCATGTATATTGACCTTTTTCTACTGATTTCCTTTATATAACTACATCATGGTGAGATTACTGTGTCACAGTATACGAGCACTATTAGATCATTTAGGTAAAAGAAAAAAACCCAACTCATTATTCTCTGGTGGATTCTATCTACATATTTTGAAGACAGTATACAATTTTGTACTCAAAGGTGTGAAACATACATGGAATGGTACATACAGGAATTCAAACAACATTCAGTTAAGAGAGGAAGAAATAGACAGATTTTAGCTATACAGCTCTTAAAAACAAAAAAGATGAGATTTCCAAAGAGGAAGGTGTGTGGCCCAGTGCGGCAAAAGGTAATCAGAACGGGCAGAGTGGGTTGAGGTTATGCAAAGGTCACAATTGTGGAGTGGATAAATTTGAACATGATCTAATAAATGGTGGAGAATCATTGTCACTACTTCAGCAAGAGAACAGCACAAAGAAAGGAGTGTTATATAATCTGTAAAAGCAATATTGTCTTGCTCTAGGGAAGCTGAGGAACCTAGATACATTTCATTTTACTGAGCTTTTACATTTGCTATTAAACCCAAATGCTTCCTCTCACTGTGTTTCAGACCATGAGGAATGTAAAAACACCTAAAGCAGGATCAAGCCCAATGTGCTGAGGGAAGATATCCTAAATGGAACATGCTTGATCAGCACAGCAGGCTTGACCCTCCTATGAGGAAGATGCAGAATCAATAATCCCCAGAAAGGGAGTGGAAGCTCTGTATGATGGAAAAGTTCTTCCAGCTCCTGGACTATCCAAACACAGTCCCTCCATTCCAGGTAATTAGGCTTCTACTCAATAATGAGGCAGCATTTATAATCTGCTGACATTTCAGCCTGAAGGCCAGAGAGTACAGATGAGGAAATTTTGCTTTTTGTGTATCTTTTCCTTGTCTTTGAATCAAAGGTTATTGAAATTGACAAACTGGGCAGTGGGCTGAAGAGTACCCCAGTTCCCTCTGGAGGACTTGGGTGTGATAGTGATTAGATACCATTCAGGCCCTTTGTTTCCAATTAATTAGAGGGGAAAAACAGACTCTAGGTTGAAAATGTTTTGAGGACAGGACTTCTTCACTTTATACTTGTTTTCCTCCTACCTAACTGTAGAACAGTGCCTGGATTGGTGCCTGCCACATAGTACCTGCTCAACAAGGTTTGACTAGTAAGTGAATGAACCATATATACTAGTTGCTCATTAATATTTGGTTATTGCCTATTTGCTCAGTTTACAAGTTTTCTGTACCTGTATCTTTGTGACTAAAACTTAGTAAGGGAGAAAACAGATTTTTCACTCCATTACAGTGAGAGGAGCTTGAGAGAAGAGCAAAGGAAAGGAGAAGAAAGCACAGACTTCACCATAGGGAAATGTGCCAGATGGGCCTTTATTACTTTTAGTTATGGAAAGGCCTCCTGTCAGTTTTAAGAACATTTTTCAAAACTATAAACTATCATAAAGAGATAAGTGAAGATGTCATTGTTCTGTCCAATGCTCCATTATCAAAGTCTAGTGTAGTAACTAGCACATAGGACCCATTCGTGCATATGTGATGAGTAAATGATTGAATGAAGGGAATATGGTTCTTCCTCCAGGAATTTCATAGTGAGGGTAGGAGACAGAACCCCACAAGGGAATTGTGGAACCTTAGAAATCTTCTATAGCCTATGACTCCATTAGTGGTCAATTCTCATGAATGTTCAATCAGCCATGAACCCATCTACGGAGCCATTTTCCAGAACAGATGCTTCAGTGTCCATAAGGACACCTTGAGAAACTCTGCGGTTAATTTCTAACTCTGTATCTACCTCCATGCAGGTACTGACAGAGTAGGAGAGATTTGAAAACAAAAAACAAATAGAAGATCAGATATTACTCTCTAGTTGGAGAAAAAATACATATACTATGAAATAACGAGAGAATAAGAACATAAATGCAAAAATTCCCCAATTGAAACCTTTTGTTCTTAGATGATTGCCCTGAAACACATGATCAGAGCTTGGAAATAAGCATCAAATTGGTGGGATATAAAGCTAGTTATAGTCTTAGAAGCTCTCGTTTTGCAAAATTATCTTGCAAGTATAGCTCACTACTGATGATATCCTAGGTACCCAAACCAGATGGCATAAGATGTGCTACCTTAAATGCGCAGCCCACATGTCCACTGAATTGTGTAAGGGGCTAACTGGGAATGTTAGATAACAACCCAAGCAGCATAAACAACCTTGAAGTCATAGAAAACTGTAATATATAGCTTTCTAAAGATTTTAAATGTTTAAAGCCCCTTAAGAAATAAAACACATGCAAAATAAATATAAGAAATGTTAAATTGGCACTGGATTAACATACTATAATGCAGCAGTAGCAAACGGATCCCTTGGTATCTGAATAATTAAGAGCCAGGGGAGGATTTATAATCTAGGGCAACTAATACACAGAGCTGTAAGTGCTGGTCTAGCACTAAGAATTCAGCACAACTGTGTTGATGTCTTCCTGTGGAGGCTTATGTATTTTTCTGCTTTATTTTAGGACAGGAGAGTACATAGAGAGGTGAATCAGAGATCTATATTTATAATTCTATTTCTATTTGATACCACAGTTTGCATTAAACAATATCAAACATTAAAAAAGGTAATTTGCATTTCTCATTCTTAATGTTCAACAATTAAAAAAAATGTTTGCAAGATATCACTCCAGGTTCATTGTATCTTCCCTCACCAATTAGTTACTGCATTCATTCATTCAATCAACAGACATTTGTTGAGTTCCTACTAAGTGCAAAATGCTGTGCTAGGCTTTGAACATGTGAAATGACTGAGAGATAACCCATCCTGGTTGAAGTTCACAGTCTTTGGAAAGTCATTTAGTTATGAGTAGTGATGCAGGAAAATATTAGTATGTTTAAGTAAGGGCAAATCCTTTGGTGTGGTTGGTGTGGATACAGCATGAAGGAAATGTAGAAAATTAATCTGGAAAAGTAATTAGACATTCTCCTGTTAATAGAAGATCAATGGATAAATAAATTTGAGTTTTGCAGTGGAGTGTGTGAGAAATGATCAGGTTACAGTTTTAAATGATAACCTTGAAAACTATAGAGAGGACAGCTTAGAAGAGAAAGGCACTGAAGACAGAGAGAAAATTAGGGAAAATTTTGAAATCTTCCAAGGATACTGAGTGTTTTGGATTAAGCCTGCAAAAGTGGGAACAGAGAAAAGTATTCAAGAGGCATTTCTGAGGCAGAACTGACAGTCTTAGCAATTTACTGTGTAATTAGTAAATCAGATGTGTATGAATTATGACTAAAGATATGAGTTGATGAGATTATAAATAAAAACATAAAGTGACGGGAAAAAAAAGTCAAGGCTGAACTTAGAGAAAGCTACAATATTTAAGAGACCAAGAAGAGGGCTTCCCTGGTGGCGCAGTGGTTGGGAGTCTGCCTGCCGATGCAGGAGACGCGGGTTCTTGCCCCGGTCCGGGAGGATCCCACATGCCGCTCAGCGGCTAGACCCGTGAGCCATGGCCGCTGGGCCTGCACGTCCAGAGCCTGTGCTCCGCAGCGGGAGAGGCCACGACGGTGGGAGGCCCGTATACCGAAAAAAAAAAAAGACCAAGAAGAGAAAAAGGAGCCACAGAGGAATCTAGGAAAGAACCATGATTGATTCTGTGCTTTATTACAGGTAAACACCATTTTCTTTCCATCATATTTACATCTTTCTTAATACTTATACATTAATGCTGGCTTGTTATCAGGTCTTTCTTTTTCTTTTGTGCCATATGTATATCTTCTGGAAATCAACTTCTAATTTAATACCAGTTTTTCTTGGTATGTGCCATCCAGGCTTGATCTGGGGAATCTTAGTTCAAGAAATCTTAGTTCAAGATATGTGACCCTGGACATTTTCCTGAATATCTCTGCAGCTTAGCTCCCTAGCTGTAAAATTAATGATTGGTCTAAATGACTTTTACTATCCATTTTCATCTCTGGGATCTTAGCCATCCAGTGGTATACTGATTAGCAACCATCACTAGGTTTGTCCCAATCTGTGTGGAGACAGATTAATGGGCAATTGTCCACTGGAAAATGAAAAGCAACTCCAAGACTCTTACAACTCTGGAGGACTATGGTGTGGACCTTAGAAATATTGATTCTTAGACTATTTCTGGGGAACAGTCTGTGGCTTTTGCTGTGGTAGTCATTTCTTCTCACATGATCCTGAAAGTAGACAGAAATTGCTTTGCCATGTCTGCTATTTTCCTATTTTTATGACTTTGGGGGAAAACAACTGACGAATTTAGGCTTCCTGCATATTCTTAAAAATTTGTGATAAAGCTCAGAGCTGCAACACTCCCCCAATTTCTTAATCATGACTTGTTATTTAAAAAGAGCTTGCATTTTGCGAAGATATTACACAATGCTGATATTCCTTGAAAGGGAAAGAATTTGGTCCACCTACATCTGACTGGTTTATCAAAGAACACAGAGAATGTCCTTTGCCCACCTTCTCAGTCCACCTAGGTCATCTCTACATGCCCCTTCAAACCGATGACACACCAGAGAAAAGCACATTTAAAAAAATTCCTAGAAGGGCTGTTGTAGTAAAGAGGGCTTTTAATGATGTTTTGACATTTCTGGGATGAATGCTTTGATAGAACAAACTGAGAAAATGCTCAGGAAAGGATATGGGAAGCTTTAGCTACTGTATGTGAACTGCCAGTAACTTTTTTCTGTTAATACAATTACACATAATATAAGGAAAATAACAGATTTAATACATTTTAAAATATAACACATTTTTTTACTGTATGGTCATCTCCAATTTTTGAGGTCCTAAACTGAATATATAAACCTGGACCTAGGGAGTATGTGTTCCATTAAAAATGGTTGCAATGGACTAAATAAATGGACACTGACATTTAAAAATATATATATATATATTAGAATTGGATTACCAAGTGAAAAGGAGATTGTTTTCCCCTGGAGATTTTTAAAAGTAGAATGAATACTCATCTTTCCAGAATTATTTGGGTGTCCTCTTACCTGAAGGCTACTAGAACTATTTGGCCTTCAGCAATTTATTCCAACATTCTAAGTTTATGATTGCTTATTACTCTACTGTTATTTCATTTAACAGTAGGCTTTAAATGTCCCTTAAACACATTCCTTAGATGTAAAGGTTTTTGTTTGAGGCGTTGGAGTAGAGAGTGAAATATAGAGTCTTCTGCAATATGAAAGAGGGAAGCATGAGAGCACAGTGGTGTCATCAGGGAGAGCTAATGCCCTAGAAGTTTGCTCTCCTTATGCCTAAATTGATAAATGGTAATCATCATCGGCTAATCTCCAGTGTAATGGAAACCTATTTGTAGTGATTACACCCTGGAAGAACTTAGTGTTTGTTGGGGGTGAGGGGGAGGGAGTTTGCATGCTTGCATCATGAGTACTCACCCACATACGTGCACGCACACACACACACACACCCCTTAAGCCCTAAATAATAAAAAATTAATCAGTTGCGGGGTCCAATTGCTTAGTAGAGAATTCTGGTGATGCAGTGGCTTCCTATCTGAGAACGCCTTATCTTTTCCTCTCAGACAGCCCTTCTCCAGCCAATTCTAGATGTAGCCCTTGGCAGATAGTACCCATTGCAAGCTGATGTTTTCTGGCTCAGGCTCCTGCTGTCCGTGTTCCATGCTTGGCTGCCAGAGTACCAAGAGGTGTGGCTTAAACTACATGCACTCTTGACCAAAGTGGCATTCCCTGGCATCCAAATCTCCCCATCTCTTGCTGCAACATCTGAGAGAAAGCCATGACTTAATATCTCCAAACACTTTCAGTCATGGTGGACAGTGCTTGACATGAGCTAGCTGCCTTGAGAGAGAGAGGTGATTATCTTGGCTGGAATTAAGTAGCTACAGGTGTTAACACCTGCTGCACAGTTCATGGTTGTCTTCGTGACTGTTGTTTACTCTCTTCTTGGAACAGGTCATTTGGTGCTTGAGTCAACAGAAACAAGGTCTTTGGCCTTAATTTGCCTTCGATAATAGGCAAGCAAAATACAAGCCCAACAGAATGAACACACGACCCCCTTGGCTTGCCCATTTAGAGAAGAGATGCACATGAAAATTTGGAGCTAACCTTATAAAAATTCATAGTTCGAAAACCAGAATGCAGTTTAAATTTTCAAAGGTGAAGCATTACTAACATTTTAAAGTTTGGTATTCTGAGATAGAATAGCCATGGCCTTTCATTTCTCATCATTGCTGCTGCCACTGTTTGGTTTTTACTTGTGATTAAATTGATATGAAAGCTTCTAATAGCAAGTATTTTGCTGTGGAATGCCATGTGTCTCCATAAATATTGGCTGAACAAATGCAATCTAGTTTTTGCTCACCAATTTATTCAACATTACCGCAAAACCCAAATCTTCTTGGATTGAATGTCTTAGAGCCTAGCTCAGGATTCCCATCTTCTGAGAATTCTTCCTCTTTAACATTGCTTACTGTACATTCCCATAGTACTTTCTTATTTCCTCAATTTCCTTTATTGCTGCTTAACCTGTGGTCCATAGATCATCAGCATCAGCTGGGATGATTAGAAATGGAAACTCTTGGCACCATCCCCAACCTAGTGGATCTGAATCTATATATTTTTTTAAAACCCCAGAAATTTATATCTGTGTCACCTTTTTGAAATAATGATAGTACACACTTCCATTTCACAGTGCAATTAACTGTATATATGTCTGGCTTCTCTAGGGAATGAAAAACTCCTTGAAAGCAGGCCTTTGTTCATTTGGAGCTACCAGTCTGCTTGCCTGCCCCTCACCTCTCTACCCCTGCAACTCCTTGCCCTGGGCAGTGGTCCGGATCTTGCCCAATTTCATCAAATCTCCCTGTACTACTTTTATTCCTCACAGTTTAAAAGTCCAGGGTTTTGTCTTATTTCTAAAATCAAGTCTCCACTTCCTTTCTCGGCTTGGTAACTGGATATTTGCATTTTACTCCTGGACCTAATTCTCTCCTGAAAATGTGCCTAGTGTTCTGGTCCTCCTGCAAAGGGGGCACTGCATTATGCTTTGATTACAAACTGCTGGAGGGCAGGAGCTGGTCTCATTCCATTCTCTTTTCACAGTGTGAAAATATAGCACATAACAGTACCAAAAGATCCTTGATCAATGATTTTTCACAAGCTATACCTTCAATTAGATGCAGCTGCTTTAGAAACGGTGTTACCTATTTTTAGGCCTCTGGCATTCAGTAAGTAATTGTTCCAATGCATGAAATTTGTCCTACCAACTTGAAAGAATGAATACCTCTCCCAAGCAAGTCTAATTTAGCCAGGTATGTGTAACTCGCCCAACAGATTTAGCTCCTTATGTTGCTATTGAATTTAGACTCATTATGGCAGAACTGGAAATTCCCAGTCCTGCACAAACTGATGTTTGAAGCTCTTTGGGGCATGCTTTCTCATTATTTTGGAAAGGACTTTGCTTTGCCACCCTTCCTGGCCCTATCTTCACTCTGTTGTAAAAAAACTAAGGGTAGAAGAAGCATTACCAACTTTTGCTTGTTAGCAGTAACATATTTACACTTTTAAGGATTTCTATCTGCTTATTTTAAAGCACATGCTGGCAATCTACTCTGGATTGAGTGGCCCTGTGCACAAAATGGTCTTCTCTGTTTCAATACAAGTGATCTGATTGTGCCTCTAGCTTGGACCACTGGAGGAAGAGGGGTGAAAGTGAGAGTAGATGTATATGTATACCTACAGAAAGAAAGTAAGAGGAGCTGGAGGGAGAGATCGAGCACGATAATGAGAGCATGCAAGTAAACAGGTAGATGAGAAATGCACAAGCCATTGTGGAAACATTGGTGTGAATCCTGGCTCTGTTACCTACTAGCTGTGGGAACCAGGGTATTTTTTTTTTAATCCCCTGCATTAAAAACAATTTTACCTAACATATTGGAACGTCAAGTTTCCCATCCATAAAATGGAAATCACATTCCTAATTCTATTCATAGTCACCATATACCTGTGCAGACTGTGCTCTGTACAAGGAACCTGCTGAGGGGTGACTGTGGCCCTGCACTCACCAGGACATGCAGCCAGGCACAAGACTTTCTCTGCCCTGAGGAAAAGATACTTTTTCCTCATGATCACAAAGGTACCATATAGGCTAGCGCATACGGTGGCCTTACTCATGTGATTTCTTATGAGGGTTAAAAAAGATGGAATGTAGAGTTATGAAAGAAGGCTTGGCATTCACTAAATATTTTGCCAGTTTTCTGGTCCTAGTTTTGCCTTTCTCTGAATAAAGATTCTACTCTCCATATCTGACTTTCTCACCCAAGAACCAACGCTGTCTACTATTCATGGGCTCACATCTTCCCAGCTCTGCCCCCAGGGAGTTAATCTCTCCCCTCAGTTTCAATACGAAAAATCTCTGGAAAGGCATCTGACAGACCTGTCCAGAGTTACTGGTCCAGAATGGTGGCATGTTCTTATTATTGGTCCTCACTGTAACCATGTGAGCAGCAGGGAGGGGTACAGAATTCAAAGGAGGGCACTTGTCTTTTTTCCCCCAGAAGATGAGTGGTATGAGAAGGAGATAAAAATCAGTATTTTCACCACAATTCTTATAAATATTGAGCACTTGCTGTATGCTGAGACTCCTGATAATGCCAACGAAATACACAGAGACCAAAGAGGTAAAATTTGTTTGAAAAGATAGAATACACATGACTTGAGAACCACTACATCCAGATGATTCAGCCAATACAAAATAAAAATTATAGTACTAATGAGTGTTGCTCTTGATGGAGATCACTTCTCCTGTCTGGGTTCCAGTTTTCTTATCTGAAAACTGAGGGTACTAACTAGGGGCCAGCGTTGACTGGTCAGGGAGGACAAGTATGCATCTTCTAAGGTGAAGAAAAGACCTTAATTCTCCACTCCTCTGATACTCATGTTGACTTGTCTCAGTGCATGGGTGTTTCCCCCGCCCCCCCACTGTTTTACTGTTTTGTTGAATTCATATGCATAAAATGAAAAATGCTGACTTATACTGTTGAAAGTATATGTCAGAAACAGAAGTTGCCTGAAAACATTTGAGGTAACTACTAATTGCATTCATTTGCTAATTAGCACTCTCTTTGTCACTATAACACCAGATTGGATTTTCCACTGGAAAACAAATAAAACAAAAATCAAGCAAGTAGAATGCTAGTTGCTATGAGGCTATCAGGAACAAAGATACATGAATAGTGTGGATATCATGCTAATATTTGAAGGAGGGGAGGCCAGTGAGGAAACAAACAAACCTATGTCCAAAATAATAGGAGTTACTGCCCTTTTAGTTTAGCAGTGCTGATTTGACTGCAGCTCGACATAGAACTAATAGCTCCGTAGAAATCAACTGGTATCTGAATGAAGGTGGTAGAGTGAGCCAAGGAATGGGCTGAGTAAGGAATGTGGTTACTTTGGAGGTTCTAATCATGAGGACAGAGGAAAACCAAGTTTTTTAACCAATGGGCTAAATATGGTTGTGCTAAAATGGAAAGCACATATTTAAAAGTTATCAGACACAGTAAGGTATTGGTCACAGCTCTATAGGATTTGCCTTGGAATTTAGTGTCACAAGCTGACGTAGTTCCATGAAATGCATTACAATAATCACACCAGTTAGAGGTTGGTGAATTCAGATGGGGTAAATTTGCTCATTATCCTTCCATTGTCATGGAATCAGTAAGGAGAGGTGAAACATACAAACAATGTATCCGGCTTTTTGCTTTTGTAGGAAGGAGTGTCACCTACAACAGATGTTCAGAGACCTTGCTTCTGTTGTTTATCACAATGTGGTTTCTGCTTGTTGTTTAGTATTTCAATCATCTAATTTCTTTTATTCCACTTATTTTATTCTCTTCTCCAATTGTAGTTACAGAACAGGGCACCGAGTTTGCTGATTTTTTTCATTTCTTGTCATGACTGCTGAGTAGACCATCAAACAGTTTGGTGCACTGGTGATACAGAGTTGGGATGGGGGTTCTGCACTCTTGTGGTCTCACGTTCCAGAGGGTCAGACACAGAATCACTATAAGACTGTGAAGTCTGCCCTGTAAGAAGGTATTACAGAGAATATTTGAAGGTTATTGGAAAAGGAACAGAGAGAGAGAGGCAGGGAAGGAGGAGAGAGAGGCAGGGAAGGAGGAAAGAAGAAAGCACCAGGATTGAAGAACAAGAACCTGATAATGGGAATTAAGGCCATGAGGGTGGAACCCCTGTGGGATCTATGAGGAACATGCCTCCCCAGAGCAGACATATCTGCAGTGACATGACATGATGCACAACTTAGATCTTGGGTACCACAGGGTCCAGTCTATCACTCTGAGGACCTAAACAAGCTTTAGCAACAAACTCTGTTCCTTAATAACTGAAATGTCTTTGCTTCTGAGTGTAGCTGGCATGATACATCAAAGGGCATAATTCATTTCAATGACTTGTCAGAACAGCTTCCTTACCAGGGGATTGCTTGAGATTCTTTTCTCAGACACTCGAGTTAGCCCGCTTTTATTCAGGAACTGGCCTAGTATGTGAGGCTTATTCTGGGGAAGGGTGTTCTGAAGCTGCCAAACTGATCTCCTGTAGTCTTAGCTCTGTCACCAGAAAGAGCATGTTGAGCACAGTCCCTGTGCTGGCCTTGCTGTTTATCACTCCTTGCCCATGTGGGTGCCCTTAACAATAGGCCTTCCTGCCCTGCTAAAGGCAGAACACACATAATGCTGAGCAATTGAAAATATATTATTTCTATTCATTGAACCAATTATATAGTATTAAAAGGTAAATAACAACAATAAATAAATGTGGACTTGAAATTATATTCTTAAGCTTTACATTCATAGGTGATTTCTATTTCTCTTTCCAGCCATATTTGCCTACTTCCTTGCACAAACCTCTAACTTCAGCCAAACTGGCATATCTATTTTTGTTTTTTCCCATCCCATACTTTGTGCCTGTCAACTACTCACTTAGACTCATTTCTCCACTTCCTCTACTGCCAGTGTATGTTCTGACAGTCCTTCTAGACTCAGCTAAAATCTCACCTTCCCCCCAAGAGTGTATTTGAACCTTCTTTTTGGTTTTGAGAACATCTTGTTTATGCAGTTTGTCAAGTTAGACATGGGTTGCCTTCTTCTTTTCCTCCCATTGTTATGCTAAAGTATTGTTTTACTTTTTTGCTATAATATACATTTTCACTAGTTTCTATTTTTTCTCTGATACCTTTAAAAAAGTTTTTTGAGGGCGTATATCTTCTTTCAAATTTATATATATTCCAGTAATGCCAAGCTGGGTCAAAACATCAATAAATATTGTTAACAGTATATTTTTATTATTTGAATTTTATCTGATGTCTTATACTTTGATAGAGTAGTTCTGGTCAAGCAAAACAGAACTGATGATCATCAGTTATTGCCATAGTTTCTACAATGTCTGAATAAAAATACATTACTTTAATAATTCCAGGGAAGACAATTTTTTTCCATAATAATTATTTTATATTACATGCAATATGTATTGTCTAAATCATATTTGCATATTATATGCACTACAGAGTTCCAACTCCAGGTAAGATAGAATTAACCCAAGATGAAGTTAACAGTTTCACTCCATTGAACTCAGCTATAAAGCCTGAACAAAATTCATGACCCAGCTCTCTGAGAACTCTGAAAAGTAAACAGCAACAGGTGGATCAGAGAAGGATACCAGAATCTGAAGCACCATTGAATCAGCAGTAATTTTCCCTTTTTATTTTTTTCTATGCCCTCAGTCTGAAATCAATGCAGTCTAAACCGAGAGGTGAGCATTGTAGTGCAGAGAGTGATAGAACCAGGAGAAGCTTGGATGAAGGGGTGTGAAAGGAAACTCCTAAAGTTCAGAGAGAATAGAGGAAATCCCTCAACCTTCTCCCTTTTCCCCCTGTTCTTTCACTTGCCACTCACCAGTAAGTGCCATGGTGCAGATGTCAGTGGCAGTGACAGTGGCTGGCGATGAATTCTGCAAGAGCCGAAACTCTAAGGGTAGGAAACATTTATCTCCTTTTAGTGAAGCTGTGGCCATTTGTCATTTAGGACTTTCATAGCTAGAGAGAAGTCAATGCCTGGCTTCGAAACTTCAAAGGACAGGCTGACTTTCTTATTAGGTGCTAACGCAGCTGGTGACATTAAGTCGAAGCCAGTGCTCATGTACCATTCCAAAAGTCCTAGGGCACTTAAGAATTAGGCTAAATCTACCCTGCTCGTGCTCTATCAATGGAACAAAAGAGATGTGCTGGATGACAGCACATCTGTTTACAACATGATTTACTATTTTAAACCCACTGCTGAGACCTAGTGCTCAGAAAAAGAGATTTCTTTCAAAATATTACTGTTCGTTGACAATGCAACTGGTCATCTAAGAGGTCTGATGCAGATATACAAGATTCATGTTTTTTATGCAGCCCAGAGATCAAGGAGTAATTTCAACTTTCTTTTAAAAAATTATTTTGAAGTATAGCTGATTTACAATTCTGTTAGTTTCAAGTGTACAGCAACGTGATTCTTATATATGTATATATACATATATATAGTTTTTTTCAGATTCTTTTCCATTATAGGTTATTATAAGATATTGAATATAGTTCCCTGTGAGATACAATAGGTCCTTGTTGTTTTTTTTATATATAGTAATTTGTATCTGCTCATCTCATACTCCTAATTTATCCCTCCCCAACCCTTTCCCCTTTGGTAACCATAAGATTGTTTTCCATGTCTGTGAGTCTGTTTCTGTTTTGTATATAAGTTCATTTGTATCATTTTTTTAAGATTCCACAAATAAGTGATATCATATCATAGTTGTCTTTCTGTCTGACTTACTTCACTTAGTATGATAATCCCTAGGTCCATCCATGTTGCTGCAAATGGCGAAATTTCATTCTTTTTCTATGGCTGAGTAATATTCCATTGTATATACAGATAGACACACCACATCTTCTTTATCCATTCATCTGTCGATGGACATTTAGGTTGCTTCCATGTCTTGGCTATTGTAAACTGCACTGCAGTGAACACTGGGGTGCATGTATCCTTTCAAATCATGGTTTTCTCCACATATATGCCCAGGAGTGGGATTGCTGGATCATATGGTAGCTCTATTTTTAGTTTTTTAAGAAACCTCCATACTGTTTTCCATAGTGGCTGTACCAATTTACATTCCCACCAACAGTGTAGGAGGGTTCCCTTCTCTCCACACCCTCTCCAGAACTTATTGTTTGTAGACTTTTTGATGCTGGCCATTCTGACCAGTGTGAGGTGATATCTCATTGTGGTTTTGATTTGCATTTATTTGATAATTAGCAATGTTGAGCATCTTTTCATGTGCCTCTTGGCCATCTGTATGTCTTCCTTGGAGAAATGTCTATTTAGGTCTTCTGCCCATTTTTTTGATTGGACTTTTATATATATATATATATATATATATATATATATATATATATATATGTATATTGAGCTGTATGAGCTGTTTATATATTTTGGAAATTAAGCCTTTGTTGGTCACATCATTTTCAAATATTTTCTCCCATTCCATAGGTTGTATTTTTGTTTTTTTCTTTTGCCTTGGGAGACTGACCTAAGAAAACATTGCTATGATTTATGTCAGAGAATATTTTGCCCATGTTCTCTTCTAGGAGTTTTATGGGATCATGTCTTATATTTAAGTCTTTAGGCCATTTTTGAGTTTATTTTTGTGTATGGTGTGACAGAGTGTTCTAACTTCATTGATTTACATGCAGCTCTCCAGCTTTCCCACTACCACTTACTGAAGAAACTGCATTTTCTGCATTGTATATTCTTGCCTCCTTTGTCAAAGATTAATTTACTGTAGTTGTGTGCATTTATTTCTGGGCCCTCTATTCTGTTCCATTGTTCCATATATCTGTTTTTGTGCCAATACTATGCTGTTTTGATTACTGTAGCTTTGTAGTACTGGCTGAAGTCTGGGAGGGTTATGCCTCCAGCTTTGTTCTTTTTCCTCAGAATTGCTTTGGCAAGTCTGGGTCTTTTGTTGTTTCATATAAATTTTAGGATTAATCTAGTTCTATGAAAAATGTCATGGGTAATTTGATAGGAATTGTAGTAAATCTGTAGATTGCTTTGGATAGTATGGCCATTTTAATATTAATTCTTCCAATCCAAGACCACATCAGGTTAATTTGAGATAACAGTGGATAGTAAAATATGATGGTATCAGCCTATGACCTGGATTACCTGCATATTATAATAAATATGACCTAAATGCTTAAACTGCTACTAGATGTTTTTTTCCTCCAGTAACAAGGTACCAAGATGCATACAGAGGTAAGACTGAGAAGAGTTTTCAATGTCAACTGTAGGATAAACTTTCTCTGTAACCATCACCATGTTTTAGAATATTTTAGAAGTTTGAGAGTATGGATTATATAGAGGCACTGCTCTCCATTACTGATTTATACTGAAATTACCAAAAATACTTAAATATTATGTAAAAGTTTGCTTTTAATTTAGCTTGAAGAAGTGCCCATTTGATAATAGGGATGTATAATAAAAGAAATTCTAGAAGGAGGTGCTCACGGTGCCTTTTGAGAATGTTTGTTCCTGTCTCCATGCTGGGTTGCTCCATCTAGTCCGTTCCCAACAAAATAAAACCACCCAGACATCTTTTAAGTAAGTCTGTTTCTGGAAATTTGATATTGCCTTGCAGTCAGCCTACTTTTAAATATTCACTAATCTGTATTTTTCTGTGTAAAATAAAGTTTTATCAGATGCCCTTATTTAATTTGCTTCCCTTTTATACCGTTTGGCAGGCTATAGAGATAGATTTTCACTTGCCAGAAGATAAAGCATAGGAGTAAAATCACAGTATTATTTAGTGACTTGTGGTCCATAAATTCATGAGGGCAGTGGCTCTTGTGCACATGAAATCATGTAAATTACCTAAAATAGTTTTAAAAAACCTCATCAGTATTTTGAATATTATCATTTTCCTAAGTGCAATACATTAAAAAAAAAAGTTCTGTGGCATCAAAATCCACAAAACAGAGAGAACTAATTATTTTACTTTTTGCCAGAAAAAAAAACAAAAAAAATTTTTTTTAATGTTTTCTTGATTGAATAATGCACTATATTTGAACCATTTTCTGTTTACAAATGAATGCCTCAGTTAATGGATCTTCTGCATTTGAGTATGTGTATAGGACTGAGTGAGTGGATTTCAGTGTGTGTGTAAATAAATATAGATACACATATGGTGGTAGATCAAATAAAAATTACTTTCAGTAAAGAAAGAACAATTATATGACTCATGAATATGGGTCCTGTTTACACTTCTGTCTTGAAGGATTAGGATTTGTTAGCTCACAAATAACTCTGAGTTTATTAAAGGTATCAATTAAATGCTGCCTAGGCCTGAATCCATGATGTGAAGTATAATACAAAATGAAACTGAATCACATCAATGAAATGTAAAAATTAAATTCATTTGATTACTAATATACTTATTATAATTCAGCATTCCTACTTTTTTAAGTCTTGGGCTTGGTGAAAAATATAAACAGACCATATTTAATGATCATTAATTGTGTATAGTGTGTGGATATATGTATACATAAATACGCATATAAATGCATTTATTTATAATAACAAAGTAAAAGTATTCCGTCACAAGAAATGTATAATAAAACTGCCTGAAAAATCATCTCTCTTTTTGAGGGATTCAAGTATTTCCCAAGGGTAGATTTGAGAGGATATACTTTGATACTAATATCTGTAATACATGCTCATAATTTGCTTGATTTCATTTTGCAAAGTTTTTTTGTTTTTTCCATAGACTATTACAAAACTCTGATGTACAGTCAAAAATGTGTGAAATACATCATAGAATCTTTCACTTTGTAGTACTATAATGTGGAGAAAAAATGGTTGTTAAAGCTTAGGTTCACTCTTGGGATTGAAATGCTATAGTTGAAAATCCAGAAGTGGTGACATTCTTAAATAACGAATGTTATTTATTGAGTTTTGAATATCCTCTGGTAGAAAGAAGTTGTTAACTGGACACTCATCAAGCCTTCAATATATGTAACTTTGTTGTTATTGTTGTCAATAACAGAAGTTAATCACAGGCACTAAGGAGAACTGAAATATGTATCTGCAATCAGGGGTTCAGACTCAGTGAACTAAGCAAGAGATCTTACAGATATAAACAGAAGTCTCCTTTTTCTATGTGGTAAAACAGATTTCTCTGGCATTCTGAAATGACTGACCATCTTAAAAAGTACCCTGAAATGATCCAGATGTACATCTCCTGGGGAATTGTTTGATCACATGGTTCCATCAGTAGGTTACTTCTCAGGAGGATCACCAAGTATCACCTCCCATACTTGTAGTCAAGCCTAATCCAAATTTGTATCAGGAAAAGCAGCCAAACTACTTGGCAGATTTGAAAGACAATGGGGAGACTTCCCTGCAGGCAAACACTTTCTCCAGAGCTATCAAAGTTTTCAGAATTATACACTAGAATTAGAATATTTTGAGTACTACAGAGTCCCACAAAATACACGTAAAATATCCCCAGAAATGTTAATGCCACAAACCACCAATAGTGAACATTTTAGAGAAATCTTTGTGTTTCTCAACTGCCATTTTTTTCTTTTTCTTTTTTACAGCTTTATTATTGTGGTATACCTGACATACAATGATCTTCACATACTAAAATGTTCAATTTGGTAAGTTTTTTAAAAACCATAACTATAATCAAGATAGTGAACAGATCTGTTGTTCCCTGAAGTTTCTCATATTTCTGTAGTCCCTGGGTCCTATCCCTCCCTGTCACCCTTCTAGGCAACCACTGCTCTGCTTTCTGTCACTGTAGATTAGACAATGCAAACTAGAGTTTTATATAATTGGAATCATAAATTATGTAATCTTTCACGTCTGGCTTCTTTTGCTCAATATAATTATTTTGAGAGAGATTCATCCATGCTGTTGAATGTATCAATATTTCATGCCTTTTCGTTGATTAATAGTATTCCATTGTATAAATATACCACAGTTTGGCCATACAAATATTCCAGGGTTTTGACTATTACCAATAAGTCAGATATGAACATTTGTGTTCAGGTCTTTATGTGGACATCTGCTTTATTTTCTTTTGCATAAATACCAAGGAGTAGAATGCCTTTTTCATTTGGTGAGTGTGCAAGAAACTGCTAAGTTATTTTCTAAAATGTTTCTACCATTTTACATAAACACCAGTATTCAAGGGTTTTAGTTCCTCGATATCCTCACCAACACTTGGTATAAACAGACTATTGAATTTTTAACCATTCAGCAAGCATGTAATGGGAGAGCACTGTGTTTTCATTTGCATTTTTCTAATGACTTATGATACCGAGAATCTTTTTCTGTGCTTATTGGCCATCATCTTTGGTGAACAAGCTGTTCAGATAGTTTACCCATTTGTTAATTGGGTTTTTAAAATTATTATCACTGGTTTTGAGATTTTTTAATATTCTACATTGAAGTCCTTTATCAGTATGTTTCTCAAATGTTATTAAATCTGTGTGTATGAAATGTGGTGGGCCGAGGGTTCCCAATACAAACTCAATAGCTGAAAACTTTTACTAAAAACTGGTCTCTCTTTTGAAAGTAACCAAGGATAAAAAGGATTTTAAACCTATCAGTACTGAGTGAGCTAGTCTTATTTCTGAGTCTTAGAGTAAAGCTTTTTTTCTATAGTGTAGTGATTATGGGCAGTTTCTCCCCCTGAACTGAAGATCATTCAGCTGCATCCTAGCTGTGTGATCTTTAATACTGGTAGCTGCCTCATGGTGGTGCTGTAGGGGTTCCGTGTACATGAGCATGCAGTGAATGCTCAATACCTAGCTACTGCTGTTTACTAAGCTCATTATTCTTATTCACCCACTTCTCCCTAGATCCTATCTGTTATAAGACCTCATTTAGCGTGGCCACCCTCTCAGGCTGATGTCTTACCCTTAGAGGAATGCACTTCAGAGGCCACAGGCTGCCAGAAAGAGGAAATTATGTTCTTGAGGTTTGAGTTTCAAAGAAACCATATGAATTAGGTGGAAATCTCTGGCCAGATAGCGCCAAGAGAAGCTGCTCATCAAGATCAGGATATTTGGGCATAGAAGAAGGAAGGGTACACCATAGTTAGTTTGCCTGCCCTCAAGGCAGTTAATTTAAATTCATCAATTTGCTCTCAAAGCTGGATCCTGACACTAAATTTAGTTTAACTTAAGCATCTCTGAATTGAAAGCGTGTCATTCAGAGTTGAAAAAGAGTACATTCATAGGGGCCTTAACTTCTTTTATCTTCATAAGATTAAAACAGAAACTGTCCCCAAATACCTGCTGACTGGTTCTTTTTCTCAAGGGAAGATTCCAAATTGGCCAATGGATAGTTTATGGAAGCAAGACTTTCAGGAACTTCACTTTCAGAGAACATGATGATTCACCTTGGTTTGAGACCAAATAATAATAATGATTCTGAAATACTTCCCTGCCCATAAAAAAAAAAAAAAAAAGGAATAAGTGTGAGAAGGGGATAATGGATTTAAGGTGAGTTAGCCCTGGTGCCATATGGATGGATATGAGAAGACACGAGTTTGATATTTGGGAAAACAGCAGGAAACACTTTTAATAGTCAAATGAGCTTTGTATTGGCATCAGAAAATACTTAAAAGTATGTCATCCCTATAGACTGTGAGTTGGGTGAGGGCTGAAGACCGTGGCCATTTTATTCAGCATTTCCTTTCCAGTGCCTACCTCACTGTTCATTATATAAGAAAAGCTCCATAAAGATATAAAATGTGTATTTTCAGATGGCTCAGTTTCATCCTTCCCTCTCCACAAAGCAAAATTCAGCTTACTAAAAGTTTTCCTTCTCTTCCAAAATCTTAACAACAGATTAGGTGAGGTATGATTTTTGGGAAAGTTTCATTTGCCCTGGAACAAATACAACACCCTTTCCTCTCCTGCACTAAACACTGCCGGGGCTAAGGCCTCTGCAATGACTTCAGGAACCCACCTGTTCACGTATATCATCAGGGCTGTAACTGTTTATTTAGATACGTAATCAGCATGCTCTAGACCAGGATGAGAACACTTAATGGTCGTGGTGGGTCTTGAGAATCTTCTTGACTTTCCTTTACTCTTTTGATTCCACTTCTTTTACTCCTTGAAGGCCAGTTACTTAGAGCAACAGAGGCTCACGTTTAGACATGGTGACTAGTTGGGAAGGGGCCAAAGCTGGTAGTGAGCTGTTCCTGTCCAGGCCAGAATAGCTGTCATGGGCAGATTATAAAAGGGACTGTGAAATAAAATTCATATTTTATGGCAGGACAAGAAAAATTTAAACATTAAAAAAAGTTTTCTCTGCCCTTTGGCCTCCTCTCTCCCTGCTACTGTGGTTTGTGTATCCGCATTATACATCGACCAAACCTCCCCATCAGCAAAAATACTTGCTCAACAATGAAGAGCAACATTCTCCTAGCATCGATAAGACAACTCCTTAAAAAATAACATTCCTTCTTGACCTTGTAAGGGGTTGCTTAGATCTGGATTATGTAAATTGTCAATAATATGTCATTTAATGTACAGCCCTCTGTCTCAAAAAGTTTATATAACTGTGCCTTCTAACAGGTGGACCAGTTCTCAGAGCTTTCTGAGATGCTGTTCCTGTGTTATAATCCTCAAATTTGGCTCAAATAAAAATTTCCATTTCTTTCTTAGATCGACTGATTAATTTTTTGTCGACATATGCTTGGTACAGCTGGCAGGATATCAGAGACACCAGCCAGAGGACACCTGGAGTCTATCTGAAACTGGCGCTTGGTACCAGCATCGGCCCACTGAGCCTCACCAGCTTCACGGTACTCCTTAGGTGTTCCCATGAGTTCTTCTGATATTCGGATCTCATTGTTTGGGTGATGATCCTAAAAATTTCATTTGAGCTGGTTTTCACTTAATACTTGGAGTCTTAAGGGGCACCAGTGCATTTCCTAGGCAGGGCCTAGGGGGTCTGGGCAGAGGCCCAGGGAAACATATGTGGCTGGGTTTATGTTAAATTTGCCTTAAATCGAAAAAAATCAGCTGATATATGGTCTGAACAAAACTTTTGCTAGTGAAATGAGAGACTGAATTATTCAGCTCTGAAGAATAAAGGGCCATTTTGCTCCTTCTGGCCACAAGGTATCCTCAGGTGACTGAGGACCTTGCGGAAGTGTCTGAGAATCAATGCTTATGACATGCAGTGGTCCTATAGGGGAGACCCACCACGACCATTAAGTAAGTACTGCTCAAATGGGAAGGCACGACAGAAGCTGATACTCTAGCACTCTGGGCACCTCTGATGGTTTTAGGTTCCCATAGGGAGAAAGCAAGCCATGTAAAAGAAGTCAAACCAACCCAAGGGTAACTCCTTGAGGTGCCAGACTCAGAAGCAGCACACGTGTGATCCACCACACTGTCCTCAGACAGTCGTTCAGATAACATCTCATATTTGAATTCAGCTATGAAATTGATACTGGGAAATTGTGCCTCAAAGGCCAAACAGCTCCCGTGCAAACAAGTCACCTATGGAAATACAGGCTGGGTTTATGTATGCTTACAAGCACTTAATTGGGAACTAAAGAAACTTGGGCCCTGAAATGGCCAAGGTAGGGTTCTTTTGACATTCCCAAATAATTTTGAGTGTGCAGTTAAAGCTGGTGGTCTTCTGGATCTGTGCCTGCAGGGTCTACTGAAAATAACAGTGGTGGTTTTCTCTTTTCTAAAATTAGTATAGCAGGGAAAAGTATATGTAGGGCTATCTCCATGGATCTTTTGAATTTGAGAAACATCTAAATTGTTAAAATTTTAGACAGCTCTCATCTTAAACGAACATACCTATTTTAACTGGTATGTGGCAGCCCCAGAAGGCTTCAAAAAGCCCAAAATAGCCTTATTGAAAGATCTGTTGTAGAAGGCTGATGAAAGAGTAAGGCTATTAAAAGGTACCTAAAACTTTAACCACTGCTCCCCTCTATCTTTCTTTGAGTACTCATTGTAATAATCTGAATTGCTTTTCCACTCTAAAGAGACTATTAAGTGGTTACCTTTAGAAAAGGGACCACGTGAGGCTGTAGGCAAGACTCTTCAGATCAAAGGCCTAACGGAGGGCTGTATTAGAGAGCTTCTTAAGTCCAGGGAGGATCCTCAAAAGTATGTGTAAATGGATTACCAAAACGGAAGGCCACCGGTCTGACTAAACTGACTATATAGCTGATATGTGCAGCCTGATAGGAAGGTTTTTTGGTGGGGACCCTCTCCTCTAAGCTAAATGAGGGAAAGTAAAATATTCCATTATAGGGGAATGGGTGTGTCAGTCCTTTGATACACTGAGGTGGCCACCCAATTCTTTGAGGAAAAAACCAACTCTCCTTGTTTTTACAAATCTAGTATTTACAGGACCAGAGGTGCAACTCCAGAAATAATCCAAAGCCCACCAATCCTTTTACTATTCCCCAAACTTCCCCTACTTATTTTAAGAGGCTTGTAAGTATTGAGGAAAAGATTTGTTTCTGGCCTTAAGGGAACAAAGTCATCCTAGGAGGAACTTGCTTTTCTCCTCCTATGCCTTTGAGATGCAAATGTTCTACCTGGTCTTCTCTAGGAACCCTCATCTCCACTATCTTTTTAAAATACAAATTTCGGGAAATGGGGTAGGGAATTTGGAACTTGATTTGGCAGAGACAAACAGAAATCTTAAGTGTCTTTTCCATAAATATTTGTAAAAAGGGTTTAGCCATCTAGACAGTGACCTTGATTTGTTCCATCTGCCAGAAACCCAACTTGAATCCCATCCCTTTTGTAACCGATGGGTTTTATATTGTACTTGATTCACGGCTGAAATCTGGGGATGGGAACTATGAGGTCTCTGTGTTTGTACAAATCTGTATGTGTGTTGTAGATGTGTGCTACTGCCAAAATTAATCTGTAAAAGAGCTCTAGTTAATTGGCTTAAAGGAAATTAAGTGCTCATATACTCAGAAATATAAAAGAAACTGGCCAAAATGAACTTCAGGTTCACATGATGGGAAATATTCAGGACTGAATTAATATCTGGTATTAAAGTTAGCTTAAGCTTGTTGGTTTGATTAATATAGACATGTCTTTAGAGTTATCAGCATTAAGTATAATACTTTTATTGTACCTAGGTTTACCAGAAATCAAATTAAGACCTTATTATTCCTTGTTATAAAGTCTGTCAGCAAAAAAATGCAGTATGACAAAACTTTTAAGTAAATAAAATAGAGGTAAATGAGCTTTCAGGTAAACTGTGGAATGTTTGTGTTTTGGGAAAATCTGCTTTAAGGATAGTATCTCTCTAGATTCTGGTAACTTGAAACTAAGTTAAATTACAAGAATTCATTCACTATCCAGGTCATTTCAACTAGGATAAAATACGGGAGCATTAATTTCTGGGCAGGTCTAAGTTTACCTACTTTTGTCTTATGAGAAACTAAAGATGTTTGGGTTCATTAGACACATATCTTGTACCACATTGAGGAAAGAAATTCTATGAGAAGGTGTACATCTCTAGAGGTTATGAAATACATTCGTAAGTGCCAGTCGCTGGTATGACAGTTTAAGGTTAAGACTTATAAGGGGAAACACTTCAGTATGCAAGGAAAGTAGGGTGTGTATTTTCCGTAAAAAAAAAAAATAAAAAAAGTATGAGTAATGGAAATGCATTTCGTTAAAAAAAAAAAGGAGATTTTTGTCTTAGAGCTGGTTGTTTCTGAATGGAAAGGGAAGTGAGGGACATATTAATAAGGATACAGAAAGTTATGGAAGATGTGTGGAGGAAGAACACAGAGTTTCGTACATGGTCAGAATTGGCTAAGATAAGACTGAATTTAATTTAGAAAATGAATTTTATGGGTAAAGAAGTCATACAAAACCTGAATTTAGTTTTCTCTCTAAGGAGACAAAGTTTTCTTAAAATACTGAACTTCTTTTGTGTGAGACTGTGTGAGGGGTCTTTGCCTTGAAGTGATCTGTATCTGTCATTGAGGTCCTTTATTGTCATTTGGTTAAGTGAATGGGTATTGTTTCACAGTGACTTGTGATTCTATTTGATCAAGTGTTCTAAAACTTCTTGATATTTTTGATAAACTTCCCAAAGATCGAATTCTAAATGAAGTTCACTCGACCTCTAGCTAACTCTGAGGTTTTACAAAGGGTCCTTGAAACCTCGAAATATTTGTTTTCTCTACATCTCAGAGAGAAGAATATTAAACTAATTAGGCTTATTTGGTATGTTAAATTACATGGGAAGCATTATCAAATAAGTGGTGATAAAACTTCTTAGATTCTATCCTGTGGGTATACATTATTAATGTACATATTCGAGAAATTATATGAACTCCTAGACTCTGGTATGTCATGGTAAATGGTATCAGTCATAATTTTAGTAATTACCTCAAATGTTTTATGTCACAGCAGCAACCAGGTTTCTTTTCAACTGCATTGTAATCAGCCTTTAACCTTGACTTTTTAAGTCTTTTGTCATTTACAGACAGTTATCATTGTACTCTGATCCTCTTTGCAAAATGCTTCATCTTCAAGAAGATTCACAGCAAGGACTTTTTGACAAGTACAGGTTTCTGATAACTTTCAGATCCTACCACTGAACTGGGTAAGAAATTAAAGAATTCTAGTGGAAAACCTGATGGCTTCATAAAACTGTTAACAGAAGATTAAGATCAAGGATTAGTCACACAGGACTAAGCAAATGTATGAATATGGTTATAATTTTTGGGTTTTGTCTGAAATGTTATTGGTTTTTAATCTGTTTTCTAGATATAAGGAAACCTTTAAATTATACTTCTGTAAGTAAAATGGAAACATTTATCTTTTCCCTCTACCTGATCCCTCCAGAATTTGGAAACTCTTAGGTTCCCAGCAGCTTTCTCAGGTATATAAGGAAGGCCACCTCCTAACAGATGCAGGAATCTCAAGGTATTTTGGGGACCTCGAGAAGAGAAGTATTCACCCAAATCCACAGATACCAAAGGCACAATCTATGACTCATTTGGTACATTTTTCCTGGCCTTGAGGTTTTAAAGTTTAATCTGAGATTCTTTATGGAAAGTTCCAGCACAGCCAATTTAAAGAGTCTCAATTAACCAGACTGATTTTGCAAACAAATTAGTCTTAATTTGGCTATATTTGGTAGAAATGCAGGTAATTTTAGAGAGAAAAAGATTATGTTTCAGTGAATATTAAGTCCTAGTTTTGTTAATTGAGGTCTGTATTTACTGGCTAAGATGCAATTCCCAGATAACTTTCTGTAAAGTTTAAAAGTTTGTTTCTGAAATTTATAACAGTAATCTAATTTTGGATGAAAATCAGATGTGCCAAGACCTGCAACCAGGAGATTATTCATACTGGAAAAGATATCAGATAAAGAACTGTTTATGGCTACATTGGAAGGGACCTTATCAGGCCTCTCCTGAATGAACTACAACTCCTGTTTCTGACATCTGACTTCAACTAAGACCAGTACTACCAGACCAGGACAAGAAGAAGACAACATCTGAAGTGGACCCAAGATTCTACTTTGATAACTGCTCACATTTTTGCTTATGAGCTAAATGTATTTCTTGGGCTCAATCATATGAAAGTTTCAAAAATCAATCTAATTGCTGGGTTTGTGGCCAGTCACCTATGTCTAGTACTCCCAGGTTGCCTTGGTGGATTTCTCCTCTCCAAGACTCTAAGTGATGGTCCTCAGAAATTGTATTATATTTTAAAAGAAAGAAACTTTACATCATGCAAGCTAATGTTACCACCAATATCACTAAATGAGACCCTGGCCAATTAATGATGCCTGTTTTGAACCTGGCCATAAATACTCCTTTCCATTCGATATTGAATATTGCATAGCTCCTAACTGGACCTAATGGATTTATGGAACAAGTTTGTGACCCTAGTTCTCCCCAGGTTGGTTACGAAGATAGATAGATACATAATCGATTTCCCTTGGGCTCAAGGTCACCAAGGGGTAGCCCTGGAAACAGCCCCTGTCAGTCTGTGATGGTAATCTGTAACGTGAGCACTCTGGCACCTATCAGTTTTCCAGTGGTAAGACCACTTGGCCACACTATTTGAAGTGTCAAATTTCTTCTCTGAACAATCCTCTTCCAAGTTTAGGGGAAATAATAGGAAAATGATGTTGTTGCTCCTACTACCAATTTAAATTACAGTTTGTAGAACTTATAAGGTGATAGGCTTTTGACTTTCACACTGTATTTCACCTGCTCACACTAAGATGATGATGTCTAAATGACTTGAAATTAAAGATCACATCTACAGTCTGTTACAAAATAATGGGCATACATAATGCACATGCAAGGAAAACTGGCTTAAGTCCCTTATTGGATAACCTAGACTTGGCTGTCAATCCTTGCTGAACATTCTGCTAGTATAACCCCGACAAAAAGAGAGAATCGGGCTATTGGGCCCCAGCATCGAGAGACATGATGGACCCTAGCGCAGGCAAGCAGCCGCTTTGACTTCAAGGGGCCAAATATTTGATCACCTAGTGCTTTCTACTGAAAGATTAATGATTAACAGGGGATACTGTGAAATGAAATCCATATTTTATGGCAAGACAAGAAATACTTAAAATTTTCTCTGCCCTTTGGCCTCCTCTCTCCCCGCTACTATGCACTGTATATCCGCACTGTGCATTGACCAAACCTCCCCCATCAGCAAGCATACCTGCTCAACCATAAAGAGCAACATTCTCCTAGCATCAACAAGACAGACAGCTCCTTAAAAGATAGCATTCCTTCTTGACTTTGTAAGGGGCCGCTTAGATCTGAAGTATGTAAACTGTTAATAATACGTCACTTAATGTATAGCCTTCTGTCTCAAAAAGCGTGTATTACTGTACCTTGACTTCTAACGGGCAGAACAGTTATCAGAGCTTTCTGAGATGCTCTTCCTGGGTTATAATCTTCAAATTTGCCTCAAATAAGATTTTCCATTTCTTTCTTACATCAACTGATTAATTTTTTGTTGACAGGACCCATACCTTCCAGGTAACTGTATCTATTTTTATAGCCATAGGCTCAGGTGGTCTGAGCTTCTGTATGTGAGCTCTGTTGATGACCTAAATGCTTTAATCTACACCATGGCTTTGTATTATATTCAGTGTGATAGTAACAGAGAGAGGGAAGAAAGGGAACTAACATATATCCAGTACCTACTATGTGCAAGGCACAGTGTTAGGTACTTTAAATAGATTTTTAAAAAGATTAATCTACCCAGAAGCTCTACGAAAAAGTTAAGTGAGGAGTCCACGATCATATGGCAAATCAACTGGGAGACCCAGAATTCATATTCAGGTCTATCTGAATCTTTTTTCTCCATGACACTGTCACTATTTACTAGATAACATCTAATAAATGCCAGGAGAGAGAGTACAAGGCATTCATAACTGTCAGTTATAAATATGTCTCTTAACTGTTATTTATAAATCAATTAGCTCTATTTTTTTCTAACTCAAGTGCCATTTTTAAGGCACTGTAGAGTACACAGTTTGAAAAATTCTACCATGTTTTTAACATATCACAATTATTAATTTTATAACTTTTTAAATCCTTGGATTTATAAAAATCATTTTTCTTAAACCTTGATATATTTATACTAAATTCTTCACCATACTGGGTGGTGTAATTTATGAGTTTCAGGGCACATTTTGACATACTTTATCTGTACAAATGTCCTCTGGATATAGATAGGTAGGTAAATAGTTTTACACATCCAATTAAAATGATATACTTCTCTCTTCCTGTGTATATTTAATGTGATTTTATATGTAACATGCATCTTCAAAGTCTCCCTGAAATTCACTTGTGCATTTAAATTTCCTATACGGTGAATTTGATAGAAGCAAGCCATAAGTAATATTTTGAAGCAAATTTACTGATAGAACAATTCTGTGACTGTGGAAAAATGATTATATTTTGTGCAGTGTAACAAACAAAAATATAACTGAGCCGTCCTCTGACCGACAGATTTGAATTTCATCTCAGTTTGTGAGTAGAAAATTTAACTTTCTTCAGAATGCTGTCTGTGGATATTTTTCTCATACTTATAAACTAACATTTTGAAGTGCAAAAACTATAATGGACTGCTATGGACTGAATTGTATTTCCCCCTCCCCCAATTCATATGTTGAAGCCCTAATATGACTATATTTGGAGCTAAGGCCTACAAGTAATTAAGCTTAAATAAGATAATAAGGGTGGGATCCTGATCCAATAGGATTATTGTCCTTACGAAAAGAGCCAACAAAGAGCGCGCTCTCTCTCCACCATGTGAGGTCTCAGTGAGGAGGCTGCCATCTATAAACCTGTAAGAGAGTTCTCACGAGAAGCCAACTATGCTGGTACCCTCATCTCAGACTTCCAGCCTCCAGAACTATGCACAAATTTTTGTTGTTTAAGCCACTGGTCTGTGGTATTTGGTTATGACAGCCTGGGCAGACTAAGACAAGGACTTTAAAAACATCTGTCTCCAAAACTTTTGTACCAACAGCAGTCCAGTTTGGTTTCAGGTGAAAAAGAAATCATAGAGATGATAGATGGGTAGACTGATTGATATCAATGGATCAATCAATAGATAGACGATCACATTTCATTAAGGGCTCAGATGAGAGCTTTAGTGACTTTGGAAATTTCTGAATGTCATGATATCAAATGTGAATCTATCCCAAGTTACTGATCAAGATACAAGCTCAGAGGTTACTCTCAAGTATTTGATGGAGAATGTACCAACAGCTCACATTCTCCATAGAGGCCATGATGTCAAATGAAAATAGTGTTTTCAGGAATTTAATGACCTATCGAATTGGCAAAGGCCCTGAGGTACAACCACAGATCTTTTAAAAGAGGTCACTTAAACTGCCAGTGGTGCCTAACCTGAAAGTCATTATTGTTTTTAGAATTTGTAAACATATGAAAAGTAAAGTAAAACAGTAATTACCTGTTTTTGTGCTCCAGAGTGAAAGGGCAGAAGCCACAGGAAATAACGGCTGTGGTGTGCAGGACTGACAACATTGCTGAAAACAGGTTGAGTATGCAGGAGATAAGAGGTTCTTTGTAATCAACTTCCCGGATCCTATAAAAAATAATATCAATGTTATGTCAATATATATGATGTGTCCCAATAATGAAACTACATATATTGGACAAAGGGGAAAGTTAATAATCACCGGTCTTGGGCCTCAACTTATTTACCAACAATCTATATTAAATGGTTCCACTGGAAAGCTTCTTAAATGATAATAACAGGGTGCAGCATCCCCAAGGATGGGAGAAGTTTTCACAACTCTAAGTTGGTTGATATATTCATGTAATTATCAAATATTGGTGACTGTGCGTTTGATGTATAGTATATGACAATGTGTGCGTATTATTTCTTTTTTATTTAGGCAGTTCTGAGAACCCATAAACAGCTTCCTCCAAGTCTCCTCTTTATTATCATCCATCATGCTTAGCTACTTTTATTTGACATTAGCTACATCTTGATGCCAAGGAGTGCATGGATAATTCCACACTGACATTGCTAATTTCTAGAATGTAACCACAATGTCTGACATGATGCAGTTAGGCAGTAATGAAAAGCATATTTTCTGTGCTCCCTCGTAAAACCTCAGTGGATATAGGGTTTTTTGTATGTGATTATTTTTAGCGCATCACAGGTGGGAAAAGATAAGTGAATTCTCTAAAAAAAACAAACAAAAGCGCACAAGTTAGAAAAATTTGGCAACACTCTCATTCATCAACAGGTATGAAGTGCCGACATGTGCCAGCAACTGGGTTTTCCATATTCAGTTCAATTTATAAGAACTGCATACCTGATCCACTACAGACACTGTTTGTGAATATTATCTAAAATAAACCTGCTCAAAATTCAACGAACCCCACATCCCTTGCTTATTCTCTCCTTCTCTCTCTCAATATAAAAGACAGAATGATGGAAAAATCAGAAGAAACACAGACCTTTAGATCATTTCTGGCTTATAGTGGAAAAAACGATGGCTTAGGGACTGTAGAGCCTGTCACTCGCCAGGTGCAGGATCTCTGACAAGTCACTTAACTTCTGATAATAATGAAACAATACCCTGCTTAGTAATTCACAGGCTGCTTTGAGACTCATATATGATAACATGTGAATATGCTTTGAAAGCTATCAAATGCTTAATAAATGTTGAATATCCTTATTTGGAAAATTATTAAAATGAATATGAAGTTTGTATAAATGTGTTTGTATATGTCACAAGATGGTTATAAATAAATATGTATAGCATATATATAATGCAAATATGGCAATTTCCAATTTCTTTTACTCAAAGGGATTTTTAACATTCTTAAATGTCTACCAATTTAAGGTTTTCAGTAAATACAGAGTTGTGATGAATCATGTTTCTATTTAATTAAAGGTTAACAGGTAATTCCTCTGTATTATTATAATAATCTTATATAGTACCCAGTAGTATGTCAGTATTATCAATAAGTTGTATGAATCCTCTTTTCTTTCTCTAAATTAATAGAGTAAAATAGATGTGTATCTGCATTAAGGAATTCACAATGTGAGTAGAGAAAATGGGAGTATATGAAAACTGTTCATTGTATTAAAGTGTGTGTGCTGAAGGCCAATATTTCTGCAGAAATTCAGGAAAGGAATCATTCAATACGGGTGGGAGTAACTGAGAAATCTTCATTAAGAAGACGTTAGGAGTTGGGATTTAATGCACAGAGTGTGGGGACAGGGCAGGTTAAGGAAAACAAGAAGACTCTGAAAGGTCAGTGTAAAAGTGTTATGACTGATGTTTTGAAAGAAGAAGAAAGGATCAAACCAAGTTCCCATAAGATTTAATAGGGACAGGGGATTAAGAGGTAAAACCCATTATGTGTAAAATAAATAAGCTATAAGGATATATTGTACAGCAGAGGAATATAGCCAATATTTTACAGTAACTGTAAATGGAGTATAACATTTAAAAATTGAGTCACTATGTTGTACACATGAAACATAATATTATAAGTCAGTCAACTATACCTCAAAATTAAAAAAATAGATTTAATAGAGGCAGTACTACACAACTACTGGTTTTCCTTCCCACTGGCCTCTTTGCTCTTAGTCAAACTCACAAAATATACCCCACTTCAGGGCCTCTTGACATGTTTCTTCAGCTTGGAAAAATTTTCTCCTAGTTATTTCCATGCCTTTCTTCCTTATTATGTTCACACCTTGGCACTTTATCTAAGAGGCCTTCTCTGACAACCCTATCTAAAATTAGCACCACCCACAGCCTTAATCACCATGTGCTATTATAACATACTCCTATTTGTCCTATTTCTCAATCAGTAGATGAACTCTATGACAGCAGACAACTGGCCTGCTTAATTTACTGTGATGAGAGGGAAGCTTGGAGATGGTAGACAGTAGACAGGTGGAAATGTGGAACTGAGAGTTGGGAATGAAGCCAGGACTAGGATGTAAGTAAAGAAGTCATTTGCATAGAGAAAGTAGTGAAACTATGAAAGGTAAGGTATCTGAAAGAATTACAGGTTGTTGAGAGCCATTCCAACTTTCTGAACCTTCATTCATTCCATGAGGGATTGAATAGTTATTTGATGATAAATAGTCCTAAAGGTTCTTGGCGTCATCATTCTGAACATCAATTCCAATCATCAATGCTCTAGGTAAAATAAGTACAGGAGAAAGAGTTTAGTATGTACTGAGCCCAGGATATAGTAGGTTGCTGTTGTTCACCAAATACTCAACAAGGGGAGAGCAGCCAAGATGGGAGAGTAGAAAGACCCTGAGCTCACCTCCTCTCAGAAGCACAACAAAATCACAGCTACCCGCAGAACAACCACCGATGAAAAAGATGGAACCTACAAGAAAAGACCTTCTACAACTAAAGACATAAAGAAGAAAAGGGGTGGTCTTGCAGTATAAGAGGGAAGAGACTTCACTCTTAAAGGGCACACAAAAAATCTTACATGCACTGGGACCCAGGGCAAAAGCAGTAATTGGGATAGGAGCCTGGGCCAGACCTACCTGCTGGTCTTGGAGGGTCTCCTGGAAAGGTGGGGGGTGGCTGCGGCTCACCATGGGGACGTAGACACTGGTGACAGCAATATTTGGAAACATTTTACTCCATGAACACTGCTGTTAGTGGCTGCCATCTTGACTCATTAGCTCCAAGACCTGGCCACACCCAACAGCCTATAGGCACTAGTGCTGGGATGTCTCAGACCAAACAACTAACTGGTCAGGGACAGAGCCCCACGCATCAGCAGACAAGCTACCTAAAGACTTCCTCAACCCACAGCCACATCTAGACAGCCTCTAAGATGGCCTGGCCCAGCTACACCAACCAGTTGGTGGATACCGGCCCTTCCCTCCACGTAGCCTTCACAAGCCTCTAGATCAGCCTCACCCACGAGGGGGCAAACACTGGATGCAAGAAACTACAATCTGCAGCCTGTGGACCTAGCCCACCACAGCAGGCTAGACCCTACCCTGGGGCCAGCTGGGCACTGGCCTTATCCACTAGCAGGCCAACGCAAGCTTCGGGACACACCAGACCCCATACCCAACTGTGGCAGGAACCATACACCCCCGCCCCCCCCCCCCAAAAAAAAAACAACATGTGAAAGAAACTCCAGAATCCCTGGACTCCAGGAACCAGCTCTGCCTGCCAGTAATCAGGCACTAACCTCAGGACCTGGCTTCACCTGACAGTGGGCAAGCAACAGCCCTGGAGTCTTCAGGACCCAGACTCTGCCCACTAGTGAGCCAGCACTAGCCCCAGGGCCCCCTAGGGTTCCACAGCCAGTCACCTAGTGACCAGGTCCCATTAAACGGCAGCCAGCAGCATCCACACAAGGCAGGGCCTGGCAACCAACTGGGCTAGGGACCAACGAAGCCTACCAGACTGCCTACATAGCCCACCAAAACAGGAGAACAAACACAGCCCTCTTAAGGGGAACCCCTAGGGCATAGAGATTGGGTGACAAGAGGGCAGTGTGCTACTGGGACAAACAGGACATCGCCTACAGAAGGCCATTTCCCCAAGGTTGAAAATCATAACTAACCTACCACATACATAAAAATACAAATAGCAACTTCAACAAAATAAGGTGGCAGAGGATTATGTTCCAGATGAAGGAACAAAGTAAAACCTCAGAAGAAGAAATAGTGAAGTGCAGATAGGCAATCTATCTGAGAAAGAGTTCAGAGTAATAATCATGAAGATAATCAAAGAACTCAGAAGAATAGATGCACAGAGCAAAAAGTGAGAAGTTTTTAACAAAGAGCTGGAAAATATGAAGAACACCCAAACAGAGATGAAAAATACAATAATTGAAGTGAAAAAAGGAATCAATAGTAGATTAAATGATACAGAGGAACGGATCAGTGAGCTGAAAGAGTAGTGGAAATCACTGCCACTGAACAAAGAATGAAAAGCAATGATGACAGATTAAGAGAAGTCTGGGACAACATCGAGTGCACTAATAGTCACGTTACAGGGGTTGCAGAAGGAGAATAGAGAGAGAAATAGCCTGAGAACATAGCTGAAAACTTAATAGCTGAAAACTTTCCTAACCTGGGAAAGGAAACAGTCCCCCAAGTCTGGGAAGCCCAGAAAGTCCTATACAGGATTAACCCAAACAGGAACACACCAAGACATATTATAATTAAAATGACAAAAACTAAATATAAAGAGAGAATATTAAAAGCAGCAGGGGAAAAGCAACAAATAACATACAAAAGAACTCCTATAAGCCTATCAGCTGATTTTTCAGCACAAACTCTTCAGGTCAGAAGGGAGTGGTATGATATATTTAAAATGATGAAAGGGAAAAAACCTACAACCAAGAATAATCTACCCAGCAAGGCTCTTATTCATATTTGATGGAGAAATCAAAAGCTTTACAGACAAGAAAAAAAGCTGCAATAGTTCAGCACCACCAAACCAGCTTTACAACAATTGTTAAAGACACTTCTCTAAGTTAAAAAGAAAATGCCACAACTAGAAACAAAAAAAAATATGAAATGAAAAAGCTCACCGGTAAAGGCAAATGTACAGTAAAGATAGGAAATCATCCACACACAAAGGTAGTAGGGAGGTTAAAAGACAAAAGCAGTAAAGTCATCCATATCCACAACAAGCCATTAAGGGACACGACACACAAAAAAATTAGATGTAAAACATGATATCAAAAACAGTAATCGTGAGGGAAAGAGAGAATAAATGGAGGCTTTTAAAAAATGCATTTGAAATTAAGAGATCAGAAACATAAAACAATCATGTATATATATGATCTGCTATACAAAAACCACATGGTAACCATAGATATTCACACAAAACAGAAAAAGGCATCAAAACCTAACACTAAAGATAGTCATCAAATTACAAAAGAACAAAAGAAGAAAGGGAAAAAAACCCCACAAATTTAAAACAATTAACAAAATGGCAATAAAAACATACATATTGATAATTACCTTAAATGTAACTTGACTAAATGCTTCAATCAAAATACACAGAGTGGCTGAATGGATAAAAAAAAAATAACCTATATATATGCTGCCTACAAGAGACTCACTTCAGATCTAGAAACACATACACGCTGAAAGTGAGGGGATGGAAAAAGGTATTCCATGCAAATGGAAACCAAAAGAAAACCAGAATAGCAACACTTAGACAAAACAGACTTTAAAATAAAGATTGTTATAACAAACAAGATGGATGCTACATAATGATCAAGGGATCAATCCAAGAAGAATATACAACAATTGTAACTATACATGCCCCCAGCATAGGGGCACATCAATATATAAGGCAAATATTAACAGCCATAAAAGGGGAAATCTATAGTAACACAATATTAGTAGGGGAATTTAATACTCCACTTACATCAGTGGACAGATCATCCAGACAGAATATCAATAGTGGAAAACTGGGCTTAAATAACACATTAGACCAAATGAACTTAATTAACATTTATAGAGCATTCCACCTAAAGGCAACAGAATACACATTATTTTTAAGTACACATGGAACATTCTCCAGGCTAGAACACTTGCTAGGCCACAAAACAAGCCTCAGTAAATTTAAGAAAATTGAAATCTTATCAAGCACCTTTTCCAACCATAATACTGCGAGGCTAAAAAATCAACAAGAAAAAATTGTAAAAAACCTCCAAACACATGGAGGCTAAACAATATGCTACTAAACAACTAAAGGATCACTGAAGAAATTAAAGAGGATACAAAAAAATATATACAGACAAATGAAAATGAAAACACCAAAGATCCAAAACCTGTGGGACACAGCAAAGCAGTTCTAAGAGGGAAGTTAATAGCAATACAAGCTTACCTCAGAAAACAAGAAAAATCTCAAAGAACCTAACCTTACACCTAAAGCAAATAGAGAAAGAACAAAACCCAAAGAACAAAACCAATAAAATGGACAACCTAGAAGAAATGGACAATCCTTAGAAAGGTGCATGCTCCCAAGACTGAACCAGGAAGAAATAGAAAATGTGAAAAGACTAATTACCAGTACAGAAATTGAATCAGTAACTTAAAAACTGGAACAAACAAAGGTTCAGGACCAAATGGCTTCACAGGTGAATTCTACCAAACATTTAGAGAAAAGTTAATACCTATCCTTCTGAAACTATTCCAAAAAATTGCAGAGGAAGGAACACTTCTGAACTCATTCTATGAGACCAGCATCACTCTGATACCAAAACCAGACAAAGATATCACAAAATAAGGAAAATTACAGCCAATGTTACTGATGAATATAGATGCAGAAATCCAAAATAAAATACTAGCAAACCGAGTCCAACAGTTACATTAAAAGGACTGTACACCATGATCAAGTGGGATTTATTGCAGGGATGCAAGGATTTTTCAATATCCGCAAATCAATCAATGTGATACACCACGTTAACAAACTGAAGAGTAAAACCATATGATAACCTCAACAAATGCAGGAAAAGGGTTTGATAAAATTCAAAACCCAATCATGATTTAAACTCTCCAGAAAGCAGGCACAGAGGGAACATTATAAAGGCCATACATGACAAACCCATAGCTAACATCATACTCAATGGTGAAAAGCTGAAAGCATTTCCTCTAGGATCAGGAACAAGAGAAGGATGTCCACTTTTGCTACTTTTATTCAATATTGTTTTGGAAGTCCTAGCCAAAGCAATCAAAGAAGAAAAAGAAATAAAAGGAATCCAAATTGAAAAGGAAGTAAAACTGTCACTTTTGGCAGATGGCATGATACTATACACAGAAAATCGTAAACATGCTACTAGAAAACTACTAGAGCTCAGCAATGACTTTGGTAGTTTCAGGATACAAAATTAATATACAGAAGTCTGCTGTATTTCTATACACTAACAACGAAAGATCAAAGAGAGAAATTAAGGAAACAATCCCATTTACCACTGCAACAAAAATAGTAAAACACCTAGGAATAAACCTACCTAAGGAAGCAAAAGACCTGTACTCTGAAAACTATGACACTTATGAAAGAAACTGAAGGTGACACAAAAAAATGTAAAGATATACTGTGTTCTTGGATTGGAAGAATCAATAGTGTTAAAATGACCATACTACCCAAGGCAATATACAGATTCAATGAAATCCCTATCAAAATACAAATTACATTTTTCATATAACTAGAACAAATAATTTTAAAATTTGTATGGAAGCACAAGAGACCTAAGAGCCAAAAAAATCTTGAAAAAGAATAGAGCTGGAAGAATCATGCTCCCTGCTTTCAGACTATACTACAAAGCTACAGTCATCAAAACAGTATGGTACTGGCACAAAAAAAGACACATAGATCAACAGAACACGATAGAGAGCCCAGAAATAAACCCACGCACTTATGGTCAATTAATCTACAACAAAGGAGGCAAGAATATGCAATAGAGAAAGGACAGTTTTTTCAGTAAGTCATGCTGGGAAGACTGGAAAGCTGCATGTAAAAGAATAAAATTAGAACATTCTCTAACAGTATATACAAAAATAAACTCAAATGGATTAAAGACCTAAATGCAAGACTAGATACTATAAAACTCCTAGAGGAAAACCCAAGCAGAACACTCTTTGACATAAATCACAGCAGTATTTTTTTAGAGCTGTCTCCTAAGGCAAGGAAACAAAGGCAAAAACAAATGGGACCTAATTAAACTTAAAAGCTTTTTCACAGCAAAGCAAACCATCACCAAAATGAAAAGACAAACTACTGAGTGAGAAAAAAAATTTGCAAATGATATTACCGATAAGGGATCTAACATATATAAACAGGTTGTACAACTCAACATCAAAAAAAATAAAACACAATTAAAAAATGGGCAGAAGAACTGAATAGACATTTTTCCAAAGAGGAAGTGAAGATGGCCAACAGACACATGAAAAGATGCTCACCATTGCTAATCATCAAAGAATTGCAAATCAAAACCAAAATGAGGTATCACCTCACACCTGTCAGAATGGCTACCATCAAAAAGAACACAAATAACAAATATTGGCAAGCAAACGGAGAAAAGGGAACCCTCATACATTGCTGATAGGAATGTAAGTTGGTGAACCCACTGTGCAAGTCAGTATGGAGGTTTCTCAAAAAACTAAAAATAGAACTGCCATATGACCAGCAATTCCACTTCTCCATATATACCTGAAAAAAACAAAAGCACTAATTTGAAAAGATACATGTACCCCAATGTTCATAGCAGCATTTTTACAACTGCCAAGATATGGAAGCAACTTAAGTGCCCATCAACAGATGAAAGGATAAAGAAGATGTGATACACATACATACACACACACACACACACACACACACATACACACAATGGAATGCAATACTACTCACACATAAAAAAGAATGAAATTTTTGCATCTGCAGCAACATGAATGGACTTGGAGGGCATTATGCTAAGTGAAATAAGTCAGACAAAGACAGACAAGTACTGTATGATATCACATATGTGCAATCTAAATGCAACAAACTAGTGAATATAACTAAAAAAAGAAAAAAAAAGATGACTCACAGATATATAGAACTAGTGCTTACCAGTACAGAGGGGAGGGGCAAATAGGAATGGGAGAGTGGGAGGTACAAAGTATGGTGTAAGATAGGCTCAAGGATATATTGTACAACACAGGGTATATAGTCAATATTTTGTAATAACTGTAAAGAGAAAGTATCCTTTAAAAATTGAATAAAATTTAACAAAAAACCCCTAAATAGCATGTTTACTTTCATATGATTTACCTTTTTTCTTAAAAGTATGATTTAAAAGAAGTCTAGGTATTTGAGATTGAAAAAAATTCCATTATCTAGTTAAAGTTATGCTATAATTAAGATGAATAGAGAAGATATTTTAGATTAAATCCTGAATATTCCTTGGGTTTTATAGAAGCAAAACAGGGTGGACTCTTTGGGCACTAACCATAACAGCCTGAACTTGGAACAATCAGAGAGAGAAAATTTGAACAAAGTAAGTTGTTGGCAGATCACTTAATAACCTACTATTTAAATGCTTAAAACAGTTAGACTCAACCCTCACCATGGCCAGTATCCCCTGCCACTCTGCTGTGAGTTTTTGCTGCTTGTCCAGATGTCATTCTTAAACACTTAATCAAATACATATTCCCAAAACCAAGGTACTTGGACCATACGGTTGATGGTTTATCCAGAACTACTAATTTATTTACTTAATTTTTTTTTATATGTGTATGGTGGAGGCGGCTGTTATACCGACTGACTAAAAAGGGGGGACAGGTGGTAAAGCCAGATGAAATACAAAGGTTAAAATATTCATGACCATGATTCCTCATGAGATTGAACACAAATCCAGACAGGATCTCCTACTAGATATTCTGAAGTTGGAGACTTTTCACCATTCCTTCTAAAACTATATTTATCAGGTTATCTCCATGTTTTCCTATTCAGGATCCTTTCACTCCAATCAGACTGGTTTCCTCACTGCCTGCTAATCATTCCTTATATAGCCCTGCCTTTATAGTTTTGCTCATGCCACCAACTTTGTTTGTGATGCCATCCTTAGTGTTTCTGCTGATCCAAATCTGACCATCATCCAAGACCAAGATCAGGCTGTCGATCAAATGAATACTTCCTGACCATCCTGGCCTGTTATCAATCTTTCCCTCTTGTAGATACTATAGCGTTCACTGTCTATACATGACATTTAGTAATTGTATCATCTCTTTTATAAAGTTAATTTTTTTATCCCCAGGTTTTCTCTTTGCAAAAATTTGTGTGCTTTTGTGTGCTCTTTTATACCCTCTGGTACCCACTATATGCCTAGTTCTTCATCTTACACACAGCTGGTATTCTACAAATATTTGTTGATTGATGGAAAATATAGGTAGTAGTATTTTATTTCTAATGAAAACAAATTCATGTTTTAAGGGAATGTAATGATTTTTTCTTAAACAAAGCACCATAATGTCAACATTGTTAACCATGGCCCTAGGGGCTGCAGTTTTGTACTGTATTATTTTTCTGTTTAAAAATTAATAATCTTGTACCATAGCCACTGCTTTTTAAAATTTACTGGCATTGATTAGGGTCCACTCTGGACTGCGATGGATAGCTTTGATTTGGGGCTTGGTGTTACAGTAGCAGTTGACAGGAGAAACAAAGTGAAGGTTTGTCAATGGGTCAAAACACTGAGAATATTAATAATACATTCAGATTGTAATTTTCATCTTCAGAACAAAAATGAGGACATTAACAAAAACCATAGGGACCTCAGAACTGATACACATTCATTTAATAAAGAAGGCATTTTCTGAGACATAGACTTGTACTGCAAGAATTCACAATCAGTGCTCCTGTATATTGGCTCTGAAATATATTTAGTATACATACTAAAGTATATTTGTTATACTTACTCCATATAAGTTTCAGGGGAATTTGTCAGACAACTGTTTACCTGCTTTTCTTTGTAGTCGCTTTTCCTCCTAGTCCTATTTTTTGGATCTTTTACTCCAAGCCTTCAGTGCCCTCTGCCCTCCTCTTACAAATGACTGAGTTTCCTCTTTTCTCCAAACCTAACTCCACACATTAAGTGCAGCCACTCTTTCCAACAGTTGGCAGTTTGATCTTTTCCAACATAGGGCTACCTCAGCCAATAGCTATATTCATAGACTATATGATGCAAAATACAATTGTATTTATTTTCTATAATCCAAAGGCTACTCAATAATCTCTTTTTGAATTGTGCAGTAAGAGGAGAGAATTTTTGGAGATTCCCAGATCTTTCTTTTATGCCACCATCTAGTATTTTTTGGAAATAAAGATATACCTGATCATAAATTAAGGATAAAAGCATTTTTAACATATTTTCCCTTGACTTATGATAAGCAAACTCAGGATTCATCTTTGCATTCATCATCACCAAAGGACTCAGACTCTAATACTCTAATAATGTCATTTTAAAACAAGAGTGCCTGAGCTATTGACCCAAACGACACTAGATTTTCTGTTACATTAACTGACTGCATGCTAAATGCATTCAAATTCTCTATAAATTAGTTTTAAAGATTAAAATTTTCTCTGTACCAATACCTTTTAAAAAACCCAATACTGAGGGGAGAAGTCAGGGTGGTGGGGGAGTAAGAGGATGTGGAGTTCATCTCTTCCCACAAATACATCAAGAATACATCTACAAATGGAACAATTCTCACAGAGCAACTGCTGAACACTAGCAGAGGACCTTGTACACCTAAAAGGACAAGAAAGATCCCTGCATAACCAGGTAGGATGAAAGAAAGAAGGGAAAAGGAAGGTGAGAGGAAGAGGGAAGAGACCTATGCCCCTGGGGGGGAGCTGAAGGAGAGGAGAGGCTCCCGCATCCAGGGAAGCCCCCTCACCAGTGGGGAGGTAAGTTGGGACAGAAGGGGAGCTTCGGGGGCTACTGGAGGAGAGAGCAGCAACCAGTCTGTGGCAGGCAGGAAAGAGTGGGACCTACACAGATGGTCTGTGCCACAGGTCTGCACCCCCCAGCCTGAGAGGTGTGTACACCTATGTGGACAGGGAGGGGCTGGGTGCTGGAATGTGGTGTTTGGAGAGCAGACCCAGGGAAAGGATTGTTGTTGGATTCCAGCAGACAGCCTGAAAGGACAGGATTGAGGAAATCTGCAACCAGGAATGCTTGTGGAGGAAACCCAGACAACTACAGAAGCAAAGCACCGTGGTTGAGTGATGTGCAAAGGGCAGGGCCACCATTGCAGCCTCTCTTCTGATGCATCGGCCCCTGCCTCCCTGGGCACTAGCAAGGACTCCCACCAGGGTGGGTGCTCTTGCAACCCTGGCGGCAGCTGCCTCTTCCTCTGTGCCCCATCCCTGCTGGGGTGGGCTCTCTTGTGCCCCCAGCTACCGCCTTCCCCGTGCCCCCTCCTTGCTGGGGGTGGACTCGTGTGCTCTAGGAGTAGACCTCTGTGGGTGGCCCACAGTCAGAACTGGGGCTGAAACCACAGCTGAGCCCCAGGGACTGTGCAACTAAAGAAAAAAAGCTGAAATCTCTCCCCACAGCTGCACAAACCACAGACTGACACCCCCGAGACCAGCGTTGTAAACTCAGCACCTGAAGAACATCTGAACAGACAACGAGTACTCCTGCAGCCAAGATGGGTCTAGCTTTAGCAGTTGTAGACTTTGTGGGCATGTACCTGTGGGGGTTAGGTCAGGCTAGAGTCTGAGCTGCCCCCACAGCACCCATAGTGGGTCCAGATCCATGATTACTGCAATCCTGGGACCTGAATTCAGTGGATCTATGCTGGTGGCCTGCTGAAAACGTCTGAGAGACACCAGGGCCAATTGCCAGCATACTCATGGTTAAGGTGGGGCTGAGAGCAGTGCCAACAACAGTGTAATCGGAGAGCTTGCACAATGGGTGAAAGATGACACAACAGAGCACACCCACAGGTGGACAGCTCCAGAGGAGGAATACTCAGTGGCTTCTCTCCCAGTGGAAGTGCTCCAATCCCACCTACCTCACACCGCAGATCAGAACACAGCTACTAAACAGATCTGGGGGCCTCTACTGCAACAACTAGGGAGCAGACCCCACCCCTGGCAGTGCAGTGACGACCACAGTGCAAAGGGGAGGCTCTGCTCCATATTCAGTGCAGGTTCTGGTCACCACAACATCAGTCACGCCTCCTCTCAAGAGGATAATGGCCATGATACACTGAGAAAAGAGGTGGCAGACATCTATACTATTAAAAACAGCACTCACACCAAAAAAATTAAACCATGCAGGCTACACAAGGATGTTTGCACGTAAAAATAGCCCTCCAAGACAGTCTGAGGGTCTGGCACCGTAAGGAAAACCCCCCAGAGCATTTAGTCTTCAAGGCCAGTGGGACTTGAGTGCAGGAGCTCCACAGGACTGGGGGAAACAGAGACTCCACTCTTGGAGGGCACACACGAGGTCTCACATGCACGGGACCCAGCACAAAGCAGTACCTCCATAGGAACCTAGACTAGACCTACCTAGGGTCTTGGAGGGTCTCCTGGGGAGGTGAAGGTCGATTCTAGCTCACTGTGGGGGCAAGGACACTGGTAGCAGATGCCCCAGGGAATATTGATTGGAGTGAGCTCTCCCAGAGGTCCATATTTTGGCACCAAGACCCGGCCCCACCCAACAATGTACAGGCTCCAGTGCTGGAAAGCCTCAGGCCAAACAACCAACAAGACAGAAAACACAGTCCCACCAATCAGAAGACAGGCTACCTAAAGTCATACTGAGCTCACAACCACCTTAAAACACTCCCCTCGACATGGCCCTGCCCCACAGAGGGACTAGACCTAGCTCCACACACCAGAGGACAGGCAACAGTCCCTCCCACCAGGAAGCCTACAGAAGCACCAGGATCAATCTCACCCACCAGGGAGCAGACACCAGAAGCAAAAGACTATGATCCTGCAGCCTGTGGAAAGGAGACCACAAACACAGAAAATCAGACAAAATGAGATGACAGAAATATGTTGCAGATGAAAGAACAAGAAAAAACCCCACAGAACAACTAAATAAAGAGGAGACAGGCAATCTACCTGAAAAAGAATTCAAAGTACTGATAGTAAAGATGATTCAAAATCTCGGAAAAAGAATGGAGGCACAGACTGAGAAGATACAAACGTTTAACAAAGAGATAGAAGATTTAAAGAACAAACAGAGATGAACAAGGCAATAAATGAAATGAAAAAATACACTAGAAAGAATCAATAGCAGAGTGAGCGAGAAGACAGAGTGGAGGAAACCACTGCCATGGAACAGAATAAAGAAAAAAGAATGAAAAGAAATGAGGACAGTCTCAGAGACCTCTGGGACAACATGAAATACACCAACATTCGCATATAGGGGTCTCAGGAGAAGAAGAGAGAGGGAAAGGGCTTGAGAAAATATTTGAAGAGATTATAGCCCAAAACTTCCTAACATGGGAAAGGAACCAGTCACCCAAGTCCAGGAAGCACAGAGAGTCCCATATGGGATAAACACAATGAGAAACATGCCGAGACACATATTAATCAAACTGACAGAAATTAAATACAGAGAAAAATATTGAAAGCAACAAATAACATACAAGGGACTCTCCATAAGGTTATCGGCTGATTTTTCAGCAGAGAGTCTGCAGACCAAAAGAGGGTGGCATGATATATTTAAACTGATGTAAGGGGAAAACTTACAACCAAGAATAGTCTACCCAGCAAGGCTCTCATTCAAATTTGACAGAGAAATCAAAAGCTTTACAGAAAAGCAAAAGGTAAGAGAATTTGGCCCCACCAAACCAGCCTTACAACAAATGCTAAAGGAACATCTCTAGGAAGGGGGAAAAAAGAGGTTACAACTAGAAACAAGAAAATCACAAATGGGAAAGCTCACTGGTAAAGGCAAACATAAAGTTGTAGTAGGAAATCACCCATACACAACTATATCAAAATCAGCAACCATGAGAAGAGAAGAGTACAAATGCAGGAAATGGGAATTGCATGTGAAATTAAGAGAACAGAAACTTAAAACAAATATATATATATATAGACTGCTGTATGAAAACATCATGGGAAATGCAAACCAAAAAACTGCAATAGATACACACAAAAGAAAAAACAACCCAAACACAACACTAGAGATTGTCATCAAACCACAAGAGAAAAGAAAGAGGAAAGGTAGAAAAAAGATATAAAAAAAAACCCCAAAACAATTAAGAAAATGGCAGCAGTAACATACATATTGATAATCACCTTTAAGGTAAATGGATTAAATGTTCCAACCAAAAGACACAGATTGGCTGAATGGATTTGAAAACAAGACCCATATATATATATGCTGTCTGAAAGAGACCAACTTCAGACCTAGGGACACATATGGTCTGAAAGTGAGAGGATGGAAAATGCAAATGGAAATCAAAAGAAAGCTGGAGTAGCAATACTCATATTAGACAAAATAGACTTTAAAATAAAGACAGTTACAAGAGACAAGGAAGGACACTACGTAATAATTCAGGGATCAATCCAAGAAGAAGATATGACAAACGTAAATATAAACGTATCCAAGGTAGGAGCATCTCAATATATAAGGCAAAAGCTAACAGCCATAAATGGGGAAATCAGCAGTAACACGATAATAGTGGGGGACTTTAACACCCCACATACACCAATGGACAGATCATCCAGATAGAAAATTAACAAGGAAACACAAGCCTTAAATTACACAGAGACCAGATAGACTTAATTGATATTTATATGACATTCCATCTGAAAGCAGCAGAACACACTTTCTTTTCAAGTGCACATGGAACAGTCTCCAGGATAGATCATATCTTGGGCCACAAATCAAGCATTGGTAACTTTAACAAAATTGAAATCACATCAGTCATCTTTTCAGACCACAATGCTATGAGATTAGAAATCAATTACAGAAAAAAAAAAACTGTAAAGATCACAAACATATGGAGGCTAAACAATATATTACTAAACAACCAAAGGATCACTGAAGAAATCAAAGAGGAGATCAAAAAATACCTAGAGACAAATGACAACTAAACATGGTGATACAAAACCTATGGGACGTGGCAAAAGCAGTTCTAAGCGGGAAGTTTATAGCAATAAAATCTTACTTCAGGAAACAAGAAAAATCTCAAATAAACAACCTAACCTTACACTTAAAGCAACTAGAGAAAGAAGAACAACCTAAATCAAAAGTTAGAAGAAAAGAAATCATAAAGAACAGAGCAGAAATAAATGAAACAGAGATGAAGAAAATAGAAAAGATCAATGAAACTAAAAGCTGGTTCTTTGAAAAGATAAACAAAATTGATAAACCTTAACCAGATTCATCAAGAAAAAACGGGAGACAACTCAAATCAATAAAATTAGAAATGAAAAAGGAGAAGTTACAACGAACACCACAGAAATACAAAGAATCATAAGGGACTACTACAAGCAACTATATGCTAAGAAAATGGACAACCTTGAAGAAATGGACAAATTCTTGGAAAGGTACAACCTTCCAAGACTGAACCAGGGAGAAATAGAAAATATGAAAGGACCAATCACAAGTACTGAAATTGAAACTGTGATTTTAAAAAGTCCCAACAAACAAAAGTCCAGGACCAGATGGCTTCACAGGTGAATTCTAACAAGCATTTGAGAAGACTTAACACCTATCTTTCTGAAACTCTTCCCAAAAATTGCAGAGTAAGGAACACTCCCAAGCTCATTCTATGAGGCCATCATCACCTTGATACCAAAACCAGACAAAGATACCATCAAAAAAAAAAATTACAGGCCAATATCACTGATGAACATAGACACAAAAATCCTCAACAAAATACTAACAATCAGAATCCAACAACACATTAAAAGGATCATGCACCATGATCAGGTGGGATTTATCCCAGGGACGCAAGACTTCTTCAATATCTGCAAATCAATTAGTGTGATACACCACATTAACAAACTGAAGAATAAAAACCATATGATCATTTCAATAGATGCAAAAAAAGCTTTTGATAAAATTCAAACTCATGTATGATGAAAACTCTCCAGAAAGAGGGCATACCTCAACATAATAAAGGCCATATATGAGAAATGCACAGAAAACATCATTCTCAACAGTGAAAAGCTGAAAGCATCTCCTCTAAGATCAGGCTCCAGACAAGGATGTCCATTGTTGCCACTTTTATTCAACATAGTTTTGGAAGTCCTAGCCACAGCAATCAGAGAAGAAAAAGAAATAAAAGGAATCCAAATTGGAAAAGAAGAATTAAAACTGTCACTGTTAAAAAAAAACAAAAAAACTGTCACTGTTTGCAGATGACATGATACTACACATAGAAAATGCTACCAGAAAACTACTAGCGCTCATCAATGAATTTGGTAAAGTTGCAGGATACAAAATTAATACACAGAAATCTCTTGCATTCCTATACACTAACAATGAAAGATCAGAAAGAGAAATTAAGGAAACAATCCCATTTACCATCACATCAAAAAGAATAAAATACCTAGGAATAAACCTACCTAAGGAGGCAAAAGATCTGTACTCAGAAAACTATAAGATACTGATGAAAGAAATCAAAGATGATACAAACAGATGGAGAGGTATTCCATGTTCTTGGATTGGAAGAATCAATATTGTCAAAATGACTATACTACCCAAAGCAATCTACAGATTCAGTGCAACCCCTATCAAATTAGCAGTAGCATTTTTCACAGAATTAGAATGAAAAATTTTACAATATGTATGGAAAGGCAAAATAACCAAAACAATCTTGCAAAAAAACCAAAAAACAAATGGAGCTGGAGGAATCAGGCTCCCTAACTTCAGACTACACTACAAAGCTACAGTCACCGAAACAGTATGGTACTGGCATAAACACAGAAATATAGATCAATGGAACAGGACAGAAAGTCCAGAGATAAACCCATGCACCTATGATCTATGACAAAGGAGAGGCAAGGATATACAATGGAGAAAAGACAGTCTCTTCAATAAGTGGTGCTGGGAAAACTGGACAGCTATACATAAAAGAATGAAATTAGAACATTCTCTAACACCACACACAAAAATTAACTCAAAATGGATTAAAGATCTACATGTAAGGCCTGAGACTATAAAACTCTTAGAGGAAAACACAGGCAGAAACCTCTCTGACATAAATTGTAGCAATATCTTTTTTTTTTTTTTTTTTTTTTTGTGGTATGCGGGCCTCTCACTGCTGTGGCCTCTCCCGTTGCGGAGCACAGGCTCCGGACGCGCAGGCCCAGTGGCCATGATTCACGGGCCCCGCTGCTCCGTGGCATGTGGGATCTTCCCAGACCGGGGCACGAACCTGTGTCCCCTGTATCGGCAGGCGGACTCTCAACCACTGCGCCACCAGGGAAGCCCAGCAATATCTTTTTTGACCCACCTCCTAGAGTAATGAAAATAAAGACAAAAATAAACAAATGGGACCTAAGTAAACTTAAAAGCTTTTGCACAGCAAAGGAAACCACAAACAAAATGAAAAGACAACCCACCGAATGTGAGAAAATATTTGCAAACAAAGTGATCAACAAGGGATTAATCTCCAATATATATAAACAGCTCATGCAGCTCAATATAAAAAAAAACCCAATCAAAAAATGGCTGGAAGATCTAAACAGACATTTCTCCAAAGGAGACATACAGATGGCCAAGAGGCACATGCCAAGATGCTTAACACCACTAATCATTAGAGAAATGCAAGTCAAAACCATAATGAGGTATCACCTCACTCTTGTCAGAATGTCCAGCATCAAAGAATCTACAAACTATAAATGCTGGAGAGGGTGTGAAGAAAAGGGAACCCTCCTACACTGCTGGTGGGAATGTAAATTGGTACGACCATTATGCAGAACAGTATGGAGGTTCCTTAAAGAACCAAAAACAGAGCTACCATGTGATCCAGCAATCCCACTCCTGGGCATATATCCTGAGAAAACCATAAATCGAAAATATACATGCACTCCAATGCTCACTGCAGCACTATTCACAATAGCCAGGACATAGAAGCAACCTAAGTGTCCATCAACAGAGGAATGGATAAGAGGATGTGGTACATACATACAATGGAATATTACTCAGCCATAATAAGAATGAAATAATGCCATTTGTAACAACATGGACAAACCTGGAGATTATCATACTAAGTGAAGTAAGTCAGACTGAGAAAGACAAATATCATATGATATCACTTATATGTGGAATCTAAAAAATGGTACAAATGAACTTATTTACAAAATGGAAATAGAGTCACAGATGTAAAAAACAAACTTACGGTTACCAGTGGGGAAAGGGAGGGAGGGATAAACTGGGGGGTTGGGATTGACATATACACACTACTATATATAAAATTAGATAACTAAGAAGGACCTACTGTATAGCAGAGAACTCTACTCAATACTCTGTAATGACCTATATGGGAAAAGAATCTAAAAATGATTGTATATATGTATATGTATAACTGATTCACTTTGCTGTACACCAGAAACTATCACAATATTGTAAATCAACTATACTCCAATAAAAAAAATTTTTTTAATGGAAAAAAAAAATCTTTCTTCTGAGCCCTGTTAATTTTGGAGGCTATGAAAATTCCATCTCTAGAACCCAGTGCATCTCTTTACTACATACCTGAAAGTCCACTGCTGCTGGTAATAGTTTTAATATATATTTTTAAATATAGGTTTTCTGTGACATTGATAGCTCTTTGCTTGAACTGCATTGGAAACTAGTTGACTAATACTATTTCCTTTTTTTCTACCCCTATTACTTCTCCATTTATCCCACTAGTTAAGAAAAAGGAGGTGAGAAATTGTCAGAATAAGTAGTCCACATGCCAGAAACATCAGACAAAAGGGTATGGCATTTGAGATAACTTGGTGGGATGCAAATGCTAGAGATATTGGAACACTTATTTCCATGCTTTACAGTCTTTAGAGAAGGGCCATATATTCCCAGTGGATTTGGCAGAACATTTCCAGCAAGGGATGCAATCTGTTGGAAATACTTTTTTTCAACAAGATTCTCTGGTTCTGTCTTGGTCACCACCCCAGCAAAATTTGCAGATATTTTTTCAGTGGCTGTCTAGCCCCATTCCAAATATAATGAAATAGTCATTCATTCAGTAAGCTAAAGAATCAGAAACATTTTTGGTAAGGCTGGCAATACATACTACTGTCCATCTTTTACTACTATATTGAGATGTTTTCCGTGCATCACTCTACAGCAATCATTGAAAACATGCTATTTTCTTCTGCACACTATAGAAAGATTTCACAATTAAGCATTATAGCTTATTGTCCCTGGAAAATAATTTATTGAAGAACAAAGAATTAAAACCTGTGACTACGTAATTTTTTACGTTTGTTAGAACAATTAATGGGCATAAGATCATCATATAAAATGTTTACTGAATGTTTATATGTTTCTTTAAAATATAAATAAGCCTATATTCAGTAAACATTCATCCATAGTTGCCACTGCATACAGCCTAGCATTTATTTCTTGTTGTTTTTAAGACTACCACAAATGAACCTTTACCCTTAGAATTTTTTCAAATATAAAATGTAGTCTTCACCTGTACAGACCTGATGCAAATAATGTATCTTAGATATAGTATTAGTTTGAAAACAAAACAGAAAAAAATACATATGAACAACAACAAAAATATCTCTGCATATATTTTAAAAAATTATCTGTGGTACATGATTAAATTCTATGTAGATTGACCAAAACCTTAATAATGGTCATGAGTCAGAACCTTATCAATCTTCTAGAGTGGTTTTCACTGAAAGCCAGCAGAGCAAATTCAATCAAGATTGAGAAGGATGCAGTGGAAATGGAAGAGGGAACAGTCTGGTATTGATGTAGAACCTCATCACTGATTTAGGATAGTCCTGCTTTTTTTTTCTTCTTAAATTTACAATTTCCTAATTTCTGATATAATTTTCTAATTTTCTAAAATTACAATTTTCTATATTTTCTCCAGGGCATGAGTATTAAATGAAATTGTTATTTAAAATATGTGAAACTCAATGACAATAGCAAATCTCAAGAGTTAAACATCAAACAAAAGGAGTGATTAACAGTACCTCTATGCCAGGAGGAGTAAGTAGAGTGATCAAGCTGGCCTCTATATAATTATGACATCTTGCACCTGTACTTACATGCCCTTTAAAAAATTTAGTTGGAAATGTAATATAGGCACTCACAGAAAAGGAATAAAACATATATTCACAGAAGAGACTCACAAGACAAGTCAAATTCTCCCTTTTTTGACTCCCATTCCTCCCTCTTTCTCCACTTTTAACCATGTTTGCTCTTAATTCTTGTTATTAGTGCCTCTTGATTTATCACCTCTAGATACTCTATAAATTCTCATCTATAAAATGTGATGAGTTATGCACACTTACCCTACCACCCTCTCTCCACTTCTTTCTCCAACTCACCTTACTTTAAATTCTTCTCATGTTAACACTTATCAATGTAATATTCAATAATATTCTTAATCCTTTATTTCTGGGTCCACTACCTTTACTCTCTATCAGCTGGATTCCCATATTGTAAGATGAGAAACATTAGCCTACCCACATCTCTATACCCGCCCTTCCTTACCTCCTGACTCTGTTATCTATGTCATCATTTAATATTGCTAAGTTTTACAATATATATTCTCCTCTGTAAATATATCTCCTCTGTAAATATATATCAAAACTGTGTGTCTAGTTTTATTCTAAACCTTCAATACCACTGACTAGAATGTATGATATGATTGTGTAGGAATGATCAATTGTACAACCAAGTTGTATGATTGTATCTGTAGGAAAAGTAATATAATCTTATTGTCACTAAATCTGTGCCACTTGAAGAATGTTCCAAGCATCAAGGTCCAACGGTTTATCTTACTCGATGCTCCAAAAAAAATTGCTCAAAATAGCTGAAAATTGTAGTTTGTTTTTTGTAAAACCATGATTTTACCATATTGCACTTTTTGCAAAGTTTTTAATTGCCTTTCTTTCTTATTTTTGGTAGAAGAGATATTAAGAGCTTCCACTTTTCCAGTAATTAGAATTTACTATATTCTTGAAGACATTCTTCATTCTCATGTAAATCAATGCTTTCTGGTTTTTCTGAAAAACTATAATTCTGGGGGTCCACTGAACCCCTAGGTTACTTCTGTTTGTTAAATCCCATGTCTTTCTTGGATTTTTCTTTAATTTTGCTGCAATAATTTAATTTTTCTTTTTGTTCTTAAAAATAGGTACATGGGAGATGAACTTTTTTAGATTTTGCAGATTTTAAAATATGTTTTTGTCTTAAATTTATTGATAGTTTGGTTGGGGGCACAAAGTAATTTCTGGGTTCTAAATCATTTTGACTCAGAATTTCTAGTAGCATAATTATGTTAATAAAAAGACTGATTTAACTCAGATTCTTATCTTCTCACTGGCAACATATGTGCTCAATGCAAGCCTTTTAATGCCATCTCTATATCTTTGACACTTCTAACAATCTATCCAGGTGTGAGTCTTCTTCCTCTCTACATACACAACTTGTGACTAAGAGGAAAGTCTCTCAGGCAAGACTATGTTCTAGAGCTGGGTGTGCCACTAAATTGTGGGACCTCCCGTAAGTTAAAAACTGAATCATATTTCACTTTATTCAGTTTTAAAATGATGAGCATTTAACTCTTAGGTTAATAATAAACATATCATAGAATTGTTGGAAAAATTAAAACAACACATTTAAAGAACTCAGAAAACATTAACTATTATTTCATTTCCTTCAGCACTCAGCAGATCCTTTCAATCTGAATGCATTCTGGGCCTTACCTTAGCTCATTTTTTTTCTCTGATAATTTCTTCCCATCTATTAACATAGCTTTCCCTTCCTGAACCTCCTATTAAGTAGGTATTCTTCTTTCAGGATTGATTTTCCATACCATTCATTATTTTTTTCAAGCTGTGTGTTTTGTTCTTTATCTTGGTATATTTTCTTAATCATGATTACTAGAACAGTGATTTTGTTTGTTTTGTCTTGAAGCAAGTATTTTCCATTTTCAAAAAACTTTTCTTGTTATTTGATAAGATACAAGATGACAGCCTGTTTTTGTTTATTTGGATCTAATTCGCTTAAAATTTAATTTATATTAACTTAATTTAAATTGGTGGATACTAATTAGAATTCTTAAGATGTCCTTTTCTTTTCCATGAATTAAATGTTTTCACTCCTATTTTTAGTTATTCCACTTGTTCGTCTTGGTCGTTTGTCTTATTTGTTTTTTTGGTTTTATTTTTATCAAATGTCAGGTGTTCACTGGTTGTGTATTAATATTTATGGATAAGAATGCTATTGATGATATATTGATATATAAATGGTTCTGGTTTTCTCTCCATTTAGTGAGTCCATTCCTCCCATACTCTTTTCCCCTAAATAGAAGGAATTACTATGGGTTCCATGTAACAGGGTCTACTGAGGTGCAGGTTTCCCTTTGGGATGACCAATGGAGGTGTAGAGAGAGGCATACTGTCCCCCCATATTAATAGAGTGAAAAGTTTATTTTGGAAATGGAGGATTAGCATATTTCCCATTTGATCCCTCTATATTTCCTTTTTCTCCTTCATCCCACCACATTTCTGCCTGGAGTTGCCTCCAACTCTGCTTTGCTTTTCTCTCGTCACCATCCACACTAGGGTTTTTAGCTTTCCCCAGAATTTACCTGGTTTTAACCTGGACATCAAGCATCCTGCTGAGATCTCCACATGCAGGTAATGGTGACAGGGCCACCAGGAGTGTTTTAATTCCAGAGCTATTTGAAATCTTGATTCAGAATACAAAGAGCCTGTTAAAGATGTTATTCAGTCTACTTTCTGCTGGCTTCAGGGCAACAGGGCAGGTTTGTGGCACAGGTCAAATACAGATCAATGCTTTATGGTGTTCTTCCTTTGGCCAACCCAGAGCCAGTTTGCATACTATCTTCCTGTCCATCTGTTTGCCTCAAGCCCCATATTTAGATGGCCTTGGACAACTCTCTGGTATATGGAGCTTTTCCTGAGAACTCCCATTGGAGTGGCCTCTTCATATAAGGGGTGCCTCCAGATTGATTTCTCTTTTTGCAGTTTCAGATTCAGTTGCCACAATGGTGATCAGTGGAGTTGAGGAATTCACCCCTATAATTTTTCTCCCTCTCATGCCCATGTTGCTCCAGTTTGCAGGATGGGGCTATTGCTTAGTGTTACCCTGACCCTGAAACACATTCATGTCTGCCTGTTAGCTCCCTGTGGACAACTCTCCTGAACAGAAGCCACTGCCCATGTGGTTTCCGGCCAAAATGTTCCTCCAACCCATTCCCATCACTATCCTTTGTCAATATCCTTTGGGGATCCTGGGCCCTTCCATTCACTGCCAAAACCACATATCAACTTGGATTTGGTGCCTGGACATGATGGAAGGAATGTTATTATTGGTTTACCACCCAGATCTGCTCCAATTCAACCCTCCCTCTCCTTCCGCCACCATTGTACTGCTACGTAAGTCCTGGGATATGATACATATCTCCATCAGATCCCACTGTTATTCAATACTTTTGTTATACCAGATTTATTTTCTAAAAATATTCAGTGGTAAGGAAATTTAGTTTTTCTCCTTTGGGCTCAGAAATTTCCAAGAAAGTGATACTCAGTTCTGATCATGAAACTGATTCCTCAAAGAAAAGCTCACTCCTGATCTGTGCATTTCTAAAAAGAGAACTATGTTGTGGAGAGCAGATCTCTAGCCCAGCTAGTCTTATTGTAGAAAACATTTCCTATGGAAAAGTCAAACAGAAGAACAGAAGAATATTAGGGCCAGAAGTGACCTTAATAATCACCCAATCCAAACTTTTAATTTTATAAGCTGGGGCCAGAGGTGTTAAGTGGCTGATTTAAGGACTCTTAGTTTCTTAGAGACAGAGCCAATACTAGAACCCAAGTCTTCTGCCTGATAGAATATAATTATATTTATAAACTTACATTACAGGTATATAATTCCTATTTCTAACAAAAGTTATAAGCATGAGAATAGTTAACATTCTTTGCTCTCTTACTATAGGCCTGAGCCTGTGCTAAGTATTACATATCCATTATCTCATTCAATCTTTACAATAATCCTGTGAAGTAGGTAGCATTATCATTTCTACTTTACAGATAAGGACAATGGCAGTTTGTGTGCTATGATAATTATGAATAGCCACCAAGATCAAAGCATAACTCAGAATGCAGGCCGAGTTTTTGTTATCACACAGGGAGATGGGAGGACTAAAAAACAATTATACAGCTTGAAATTTATATGTTATTCTCATTTTTGTTTGTCATGACAACTCACTGGGCTGTCATGCCATGAGCTAAAAATGAAGCTGAAAAACTGCATTTGGTATCACATAAAAAATTACTTTTCTTCCCGGATTTATCTGGATTCGATGAACAGACAGAAGACCTAGCTTACTACTTAATATTGCTAAACCAGGGCATCCAGGTTTTCATATTTCTATTCATTTTTCTGCTTATTTTCTTATCTATGGGTCCCTAAGACCTCCTTCTCAGGCTCCCCTCCCAGGATTCTTAGGTCAGAAGAAGGCTGACAGTGAGGAATGAGGAAGATTCCCAATTGTGAATGAACACAGTTATTACCTGGAGTCTCGGGACTAGTGAATGTCAGCCGTCTTGTCTCAGCGGCCAGGGGAAGAAAAGCCTAAATGCAGTCATTCCACAGGAATCTACAGATTGTCTGGACCACCCCCCTTGCCATCCACGATTAACCTTCTCTTCATTTGGATGCTTTTTATCTGGCTTGACTGTGTTTCTCCTTTAAACTGGCAGTCTGAGCATCTCGTGGGGAGAAGACACAGGAGAGGGAATGTGCCTCGGTTGTGGGTGTTTTTTAACAAGTTCTCTAAAAACCTTAAAAAAGACCTTTTAAAAAAATCTCTGTGAATTACCTTCTTTTTTGCTTGAAAACGTAAATAGAATGCTCAATGATCCACCCTAGTTCATGAGATACACCCCTTAGGGTACAGAAGAGTGATTTTGTTTTAGGCACCTAACCAAAACAGAATATCTTATATCTGTAAAAAGAAACTTCTCTTACTGTAGTTAAAAGTATGCAAATACATGGAAAATATACATTAGACACATTAACACAAAAATAACAATTATTAGCGCATATATATATATATATATAATAAATATGTTCCTATGTAAAAAGTTTGAGTAAGCTGTCTTTTACTTTTCTTCCAAGAACACTAGGAAATTGCCATTTTGAAAGTCAATTCCAAACATCTTCAAAATGTAAACCATGGGGAAAAAGCAAGAAGCTTTCAACAAAGACCCAAGTCTAGTGAAGAACCCAAAACGAAGCAAGACCTCTCCCTCGGTTTGGAATTCTAAAATGTTTCTGCGGGATCCTAAACATGGTAGGGAACCACCTGTCAGGGACCCACATTCACTTATTCAAATCAAGCAATCATACATCTAGCTGTACCGTTTGCACATACATTTAATGCCCTCTTGGCATTCAAATGAAAGATACTGAGGATACTGCCTGTGTCCACAATATGGTGGGCTCAAATCTGCAAAGTAGAAAATATGCTATTGCAAAGTCAACATATGGTTCCCCCATAATATAGATCTGCCTAAACACTGCAGAGAGCATATGGTGAGAGAATTTTGTTGACACAGTGGTAGAGTCGGGGACAAGAAGCTAGCTGACTTGGGGCTGACTGCCTTTCCATTTTCTACTACAGAAGGAAGTCAAGAAAGAATTTTGTCTTAAACACACATGCACACTAACTGAAAAATAAAAACAGTGTATCTTTTCAGTTGCACAATGATATAGTTATTTCTCCTGGAAATGTCAGAGAGAAATAAGAAGTATGTATGGCTCCTGATAAAAGATGGCCTTATAGAAATTTTCTTCTCATAAATTATTCAACTTAGTGTAGTAAACACTCTTTGGGGATAACTTTTGAGTTCAAAAACCATCTGCTTTTCTCCAGTGAGTGAACTCTGAGCCACAGTTTGGTTCTCCACCGACCATGGTCAAATTTAAACTATGTGATCCTGAATCCCCTGGCCAGAATTGATTACCCTAGCTGAGACAATCAAATTCTCTCTCCCAGAAATTAAGAACTGGGATTGAACAAGAGCAGGTCATTCATTTGTGAGCTTCACTGGCACCAAATATAGAATCTTGGAATGTGTGGGTGGTCAGGATTCTCTGCAAAAATAGAGAGGGAGAAACAAATGAGTCTTTCTTCTAACTGAAAGACTGTTGTTTTTTTTTTTTTTGGCCACAACTTACGGGATCTTAGTTCCCCAACCAGGGATTGAACCTGTGCTCTGTGCAGTGAAAGCATGGAGTCCTAACCACTGGACTGCCAGGGAATTCCCTAACTGAAAGACTCAATACTCATAGTATACTGAGAACCTATGAGGGCATAAATTATAAATACCAAGATGAAGGGGAGAGAAGGGTAAAGTTGGAAGACGTTGTGGATTGTCTTTTCATCCTCCTCCTCCTCCACTAATTATTTTTATTATGTACTGCTAATTTCTTCAACTAAATCCTTTTCATCAAACAGAGTCTCATCAGGGAAAAATTTCTTTTTAAATTTCTCTTTGTACCTCTCTCCAGCCCCACCCAGCACAGTCCTGCGATTCACAGGAAGTCAACCTATGTTTATTATTGATTTAAAAAATACTTTTCAGAATAATTTTCCATAATTCCAAGTGAGGTGATTTCCACTTTTCCCTCCAGCTCCACTTCCTCCACTGTCATTTTTCCCCCAGGTGGGGAGTTAGGGAACTGCAAAAACCAATAAACAGAAGGCAGATTGCTTGTATAGAAAGAGTGCCTGCCCTCATAGGGAATGTGTCACTGGAATTTATTGCTGAATGGTTGGCCATTCTGGGGAAAGTCCCTTGCAGTCATATGATTTAGTCATCCTTGAAAGGCGATGGCTGATAAGTCATTTTTTACAAAAACAAGAGAAGCTGTTTTAAGATTTACAGAGCAAATTTATGAAATGTAACAATCTGATCATTTGCAGTTTATTTCTGTAATGAAAAGATAGTCTCCCAAAGCCAGGCTTCTTTGTAAAAATGAATGTTTCTACGCTTTCTTTTTCTGAAAGAAGGAGTTATACCACAATTTAAGCAGAGCAATTGCAGCACAGATTCATCTTCTTAGTGGGAGAGAGACCTCAGATAAAATTCAGAGAATTTAGTGAGAGCAGCAGAACAAATAAGATATAATACAAGTGACAATGATTTCAGCTTTCCTTCTAATATGAAAAGACAGCTGAATTGAGGCACTTGGGCCACCCACTGCTGGAAGAAAACTCTTGAATCCTCAGTACCTTTGATTCACCGGTTTGTGGAGGTGAGAATGTAGCTCTCACAGCATGTACTGGAGAAGTAAGTTAAATTTCATCTGTTCATCTTTTCTTACCCTTTGCCTACAGAATATTTCTAATTGAAGTCTCTGCTAAGGTAATAGCCTAATATCTACACTGAAACATTATTTAGAAGCTTTTGTGGGGTTGCTGGGCCTTATTCATCCCTTTGAGAATGAGATGCATTTTATAGTTTTTGTTGGGCTTATTTGTTGCTGTTGCTGGTTTTGTATCTCTGACAGCAGTGGATTAGAGTGGCGTTCCTTCCTAAGATATGCAAGATAATTTCAGAAACAGTGAAAACACTATGATGTGGCTCTTGGGTAACTTCAAACTGTAACTCCTTACCCATTTGTTCACTCTTTTCTCACTCCAATGAATGGTGCAAAATACTTTATCTAAGTAAAGGATTATACTTTTAAACGAATGATTACATTTCTTTGTCTTACAAGTATATCCCTTGCCTCGGAAAAATATTTTGCCACAAAATATATTAGCTACCTAAGAATCAGGGAAATACATATCATCAGTTCTTCTAGACATGATCAATGGATGAAATTCAAGAGTACACCTCTGGTTTCTGCCTTCAACCTTCACTTTTCCTAACTACCAGTTACTCCTCAGCATTTTATAAGAACATCAGTTTTGTCTGTCCCTTCAATGATTGCTTCTAGGCAACGTCTTTATCTTGGCAGCAACTTACTTCACACAGAGCCAGCGCCTGGTATTTCTTTTAAGATGAAAACCACTCTTCACCCAGGAGGAGGATGGTAGGGGTAGGACACCTTTACACAGGAGGAGGGTTCAGTTTTCCATAGAAGTCATAAAGTCAGGAGGAGGCTGGTGGCTGACATTCCCCAGAGAGCAAGGCCCCAAACCAAGTCACTAATGGTTGGACATGGCCTAATGCATTTCCTTCGTGTAAATGATACACTGAACCATGAACCAACCTGTGGCACTGGCATTGCAATAAATGTTCCCTGAGAAATAATGCCCTAAAATGAAAACTACATTAGTAGTATATGGATATACCCAGTGAGGAAGCCTTGACATTTTCCTTCTCTCCATCACTACTGCTACTCTCAGTCTGGGTTTGAATATCCACAGTAGCTTCCTAGACGTTCACCTAGTCCCAGGATCCCTTTTTGTCCTACGCCTTGCTGTTGCCAGCATAAACTGCTACAAAGCATATCTGATCGTGTCTATCTCCATTGATTAAAAACACGGATTATCTCTTTCTCGAGCATGTTCATAAAACCAGGGTGAGGCCCTACAGATCACAGGAGTTCAAAAACCCGTCCCAGTCTGTCCCCAAAGTGCAAAATCCTTGACTACTTTCCCCATACAGGCAATAGCAAGATATCCAAAAGTCCGGTTTTCCTTCTTCCAAGGATATTTGCCTTCCGCCCCCTTGACAGGGGTCCTTATATGTACCTTGAGTGTTGTAGGAAAGCACCACCAGATCAGTCCAATGTCATTACACTGAATGCAGTGAATGGATGACAGAGGAGCAGTGGTTTTCGGGGAAAACAATCTTCCCTCTACCCTTCTGAGTTCTAAGCTGAGACCCCTATAATAAAAGACAGATTAACAAGAGAAAAACAAACAGAGGGGTATTAACATGTATACCTCATGTATGTAAATATATACGGGAGATACACGGGGAAAATTGTGTTAACTCCCAAGGTGGCTTCAAATTCAGGCTTAAATACCATCCTAATAGGGAAAAGATAGGGGAATGTAGGCCTCTTAGGGGAGTGTAAATAACTTAGAAAAGATAAATTGGCCCTTAGAATAATAGACGGGAGATATGATAGCTTGTGACAAAGTTCGTCTGGGTGTGGTGTCGGCTTCTAGTCTCCTCTTCTGTGGTGAGAGTCAATCCTCCCTGGCTGATGAAACTCTCTGGGAGGGGATTTATGATAATTGAGTTCTTTTTGCAGGATCTGTCTTTAGGCAGATAGGAGGAGTTCAGAGAAAGTTCCTCCCCGCATTAGCTGTTTTTTAAGTCCCTAAGTTCAAAATAACCAATATGCCCAAGGAACACGTTTTGGGTGGCATTATTCTGCTACCCTTCAGTCACTTGACAATTTGTGTCCCAAGCAAAGAAATGGACTGAATCCCATCTTCCATAGCAGTTATGTTACGAAGCAGTGTGATCCTCTGTAATAACAAATATTATGGGGAGGGAGACTTACTCCCCAGTGATCTGCTTAATGGACAGGCGCCAGCCCAGCTGGCTGGAGACACTTGAATTAAACTCTTTAGATCTCCTTGGCCTCATGGGGATGACACAGCAAGGATAATCAGTTACTGCAGACAAGTGCTGCTGCACCAAAGTGGTTCAGGAATGGTGAGTTTTTCTGGCAGAAGAGGGAGGGAGCTAAGTGTCTTCTGCCGGAGATTTGGACTACATGATGGGGCACTCCCCCAAAAGGTAAGGTTGACCTTATCATTTTGGTCCAAAAGTCAGTAACGAAGGCAGGTTCTTTATCTCTTGCAGCTATCACCAGTTCTGGCGCCAAGCCCTTTTGTAACAGTAATGGGGGGAACAATTACTTCTCAACAACAGGATCAATCACAGGCCCTCAAGAAAGTACTACAGATCTATAAATGCATTTATTTATCATGCACATTAATTCTTAGATGCAAATCAGCCCCGTGAATGCTGGGAAGACTGAGTCCAATGTCTACCACATCACAGAAATGTAATCACCAAGCCCAGTGATAAGCCTCTCTCAGAATGGAACTACTCTTCTCCCAGAAAGATTAAGACCATTTTCCTCATTCAGTTCCGTTTCTAAGTATGGCAAATGTCAGTGATTCCAAGGTGGTATCTAGTCCCCACCCATTCTTTAACATGGGAGGGCAGTATCCATTGCCAAAGAAGAGAACAAAAAACAAACCAAAGCAGTAAAAACGTAATGATAACAACAGAAGCACAGCACTTAATAACTTGTAAGAGCTTGCCTCAACCTACATCTTGACCTCTAACTCTTGTCCACGCTGCAGTTGAATTCTACTCTTCAATAATAGCATTCTCTGTAATTTCACAAACAAAGCATCTTATTATTGTGAGAATTGCTCCAGTTGCTACCTAGAATGTCCTCTCTCATTCCAAGCCCACCTGGTGACATCTCACTTATTTTTCAGGAGCCTGTTGAAGAATACTTTCACCCTTGACTCAAATCCCAGCCTTGCCTGAGGTCCTGGCAGATCTGAACAATCTCTATTTTTTGCTACTTCTGCACTGCCTCTATCAATGCACTTCTATTGTGTTGTATCTAATTAGCTACATGTCTGTAAATTCTCTGTGATATGGACTTTTCAGGGCAAGGAATTATCTAATTCATTTCTCTATGTCTGTTATCAAGACAGTGCCTGGAAAATAATGGATCTCTCAGGAGGAATGTTTACTCAATCAAATAACTCTCATTGATTCAAAATGGTTGAAATGGGATGGGGAAACATTCAGAATAATTGATATTCTAATTAACTTAGTAACCTGCATACCATAAAACTGACTACAGTGTTTGTCCAATTGCATATAATTATTTACCTATAAGGTTTGAAGTATTTGTAATATAACTTTATATTTTATTAACATTAAGCATGTACTGTGGACGTTGGGTGAGCACCATATCTTCCAGGCCATATCTGGGGATAAAATGAAACCCTGATGCTGTTGGCTGGGGCCTATATGACAGTTATTTATACCAAATGCCATGTGGATTAAGTCTCCTAAGAGCACTGTTTCCATCATCTCCTCTTGTTTCTAGCCCCTCAGCTGCTAATACCCTGTATTCTTTTTTTTTTTTTTTTTTTGGTGGTACGTGGGCCTCTCATTGTTGTGGCCTCTCCCGTTGCGGAGCACAGACTCCGGACGCGCAGGCCCAGCAGCCATGGCTCACGGGACCAGCCGCTCCGCGGCATGTGGGATCTTCCCGGACCGGGGCACGAACCCGTGTCCCCTGCATCGGCAGGCGGACTCTCAACCACTGCGCCACCAGGGAAGCCCTAATACCCTGTATTCTATGTATTGTTTGTAGGACCACGTGTTCCCCACTCATCACTTTTCCTTGGGAAGGAAAGGTTGGCACATACAACTCCACTCCCCATGCTCCCAACACATTTTCTCTCCTTTGGGTTTGATGAATGAGTTTGGCAGAGGGAAGTGGGACTGTGTGGCTCAGCCCCTGCCAAATCATCTCTGAGGCTGCTTTCTGGTCTGTTCTCTGAAATGCAGCAAGTGGACTGCCCTGCAGGGGTGTCCTGCAGTGGACCAGTACAGCCAGGGGCTGCCTGGGTAAGTCTGCCTAACTGATCAGTTAAAATCTTAGTAAGGCCCTCTGGCTACACCTAGAAATCTTGTCTTCCATTCCATGTTTGGTTCATAATAAAGGGTTTTGTTTATTTGTTTGTTTTTTAAATCTTTGCTTCTTGTGTCTGTCTTTCAACTGGCTTTGAATTCTGGAGAGGGAAAAAGATTGTAATTCATTCACCCTTCCCTCTAAAACCTGAACAATTATTCCATAGAGCTCATAGTGAAGTCACTTTCTTTGGTTTCTACTGACTATTTTTTCACTCTAAATCCATGTCAGAGGAGAATGATGGACTCTGTGCCCTGCCTCTTGACTGAACCTGGAGTATTGCCTTGAGATAAACTTTGTCATCTGGAGTCCCTCTCCCTCAAGAGATACTTGATCATTTGCAAATGGAACACAAAGTTTTACTTGTTGATTCTCTACACACGCCCAAGTCTACCTTAACCCTCTGGTCAGCTGCCCAGTATTAAGTTTGCATTCCTACAAGAAAAAAAAAAAAACCAACAGAATCTGTCAAAATTCTTTAAAATATTCTGAATATATGAACATGTTTGATTGAAGCAAGTAATTGATTCATTTTATGTTGTGCAAAAGGGTTAGTCCATTATTATTAATGATGATTATAAAACAATGTACAGAGTATGAAAATGCTGAGCAGCTTATAAATAGAGAGGACAGTTACTGTTCATCGTCCCCTCCAGATGTGGACCCTCTGAGCCAAATAAAACAGTCATTGCTGAGTCTGATATGCATGTTCCAGTCATGAAAAAAAAATACTTCTTAAGGTTAGAGTACCCTTTTATATAAATTTTTATAGACTGGATAGCCTAACTTAAATAATGTTATCCTCCACCCATGGCCATAGGGTGCCTTAAACAGTCCTTAAAGCATAGCTTCCTTTTCTTGTATGAAAGAGCCCTTCCCTAAAATGCAGGGCTAGATTATAGTTCCAGCCAATATGTTCATCTCAGTCTCACGTACCTCATCTCCCTGTATCTACATGAGTGCCTTCTACATGGCTAGCTTCTCACATGTCTTTTTTTTTTTTTTTTTTTTTTTTTTGTGGTATGCGGGCCTCTCATTGCCGTGGCCTCTCCCGTTGCGGAGCACAGGCCCCGGATGCGCAGGCTCAGCAGCCATGGCTCACGGGCCCAGCCGCTCCGCGGCACATGGGATCCTCCCAGACCGGGGCACGAACCCGCATCCCCTGCATCGGCAGGCGGACTCTCAACCACTGCGCCACCAGGGAGGCCCCTCACATGTCTTTTTAAACGCAGCTCTTTCTCTCCTGTTTGATTATGGAGACACGATGATCAGGAAGGCGGTTTTTACCAGAATGGAGTTAACTGTCATTTCCCAAACACAGAAGACTCCACTGAACATTTGGTGGTAGACAGAAACTGTTTGTGCACTTCCAGGGGGAAAAGTAAAGCCCTTTCATTCTTGGCTTCTTTTAGGACTTCCAAATGCGTCTCCCTTCAGTTGCCTTGGTGATTTCTTCCCTCATCTGTCATCACAGGTGGTCCTTACTCTTCACCTGTTTCCTCTTCCTCCATTATTTACTGAGTGACTTTACTTGTGATGATATAAACACAAGACAGGCTTCAGTGGTCATGGATAACTATAGGATGAGGGTGATGAAAAACTTTCCTGTAAGAAATTCCACTTCAGTGAGTTAATTTACAGGAGGACAGTGAGGCAGTGGGTGACTTTTGATCGTGCCACATGACTTCCTAGGCCTTTGGTGGTTGATTATCATTTGCTTTACGATGAGGAGAAGGTATCTATGTTGGAGGAAAACGTAAGCATTAAGGACAACCGTTCCAGGTATCCTTCAGAGCTGATTTCAAGGTTTTCAATATAACATCCATTCAATGTTCTTTATGTTTGTGAAGACAGCCCTCCATCTTCCAGCTAGTTTTCTCCCATGAAAGCAAATTCTAAAATAGCACATCACTCTTTATTCACAATGACTGCCCCGTGCCCTTCAGCCCCTGCCATAAAACTTGGCAGTTAACACCCAGCATATTTCTCTCACACATTCTGCTGGGAAAGCCTTCCTCAGTTTGGCACTGCTTTCTCTCCCCTTTGCTTTGGCGGTGCATATGAAAAAGCATTCATTATGCAGATTTTCAAACTGTAATCTGGCCCTGCGTTCATCATCTGAGCTGCCTCTATTTCACAGTAATGTCACATGAGCCCTATTTAGTATATTTACCTGGTTTTTAAGTTTTTAAATTTTGGTGGGTTTTAGTAGCAATGGAATTGACAAAATGTGATGGTTTAGGAGTTCTCTATCCAGATGCTGTTTTCTTCCAGATTTGGAAGGATTTGGAATCTTTTCTCGAGGAACGATAGAGAAATGTTTTAGTAAGGTTGCCTGTGAATGTCCTTGACTAGTCTCTTGCTGCCATCATCAATTTGAACTATCTTTATATATAATTCATTTGTTCTTCCATCTTACAGTGCATTCAACACTGCTTCTATTTCCACATGTATGAAGGTCATTTCTTTGGTCCACAAAACATCCCTTTCTTAATAGTACTGTTTGTTGGCACATATCAATTTGCTTGAAACTGACTCATGTGTTGGGGGCTAGGCTACATTCTTGCTTTGCTCTTGCCTGTGCATAAAAGCCCAATCCCAGATAAAGTCTTTCTGTTTTGAGGTGTGCAAAACAGGGAGCACACTGAGGAAAAAATAAGGATTAACATAGGAGTACTGCACCGGGATTAGTATGTCAGGGTGCTAGTTGGAGCTTCTAACTAGTAGTATGACCTTAGTTAACCATTTCACCTCTTCTCTGAGACCAGCATTCTCCTGTATAAAATAAGGATATTGGACTATGTGATTTCAAATGCTTATTCTCATTCTAGTGTTCTAAGTTTCTAAGTGTTGTTATTGCTGGTGTGGCAAAAAAAAAAAAAAAAAAAAAAAAAGTTACAAATTAAAACTACCTTTGCGGAATAGTAAAATTCTTTCATATGCTGACTGCTTTTCTATCATATAGATTACATTATCACGTGGCTCATAAGAATATACAACAGTGCTGTCTCTAACACTCCAACAAAACCAAGCTCTAACATATTTCAATGTTATCTCAGCACTTTTTGTATATTTTTTCACATGAAGCTTTTCCACATTGGCTGCTTATGATCTTGTGTAGGAAAATATCAGATTATCTAATTTAAACCAAAGGGATGGGGGGAGGAGGGAAATTCTTAATACAGTTATTCTTTCAAGCAGGTAAATTATTTCAGACATTCTAGCTTTTACAAAAGTTCTACAGGTCAGAGTCCCCTTTTTTTCTTTTCAAGCAGTAATTTTATAAAGGCTTACAATATGTTGGTGGTTATTATACTAAACTCCAGAAATATAAGTTATGCTATGGAAATTTCTAGTAATGTGTGGCATTATATCTGAGGACATCTTCAGACATGTCCAATTTTTCCATTAGACAGAATCAGGTATAAAATTAGTTGGGGATAATTAGAAGGGGAGGAAATCGTAAGATTGGAATAGGAAAGGAAGGGAATAAGTAGAAAGTTCCCACTCTCACACCCTCCCCACCCCTCCACTGCAAAAAAAAATCTATCTCAAGGGGTCTTGCAAATAATAAAGGAAGCTGAGAAGAATACACCAGAATCTTAGAATTTTCCTCCTACTTCCCTAAAGAAGCTGATGATATGTCTGGAAACATGATGGGACACAGAAAGCAAAGCCATAAAAGCAAAAAATTCATTAACATCTGGATAAAGGACTAGACTTGGAAAAATGTCCCCCAATACATATGACACGTGCAATGAACCAAGACAGGTCTGTAGGCTCGCAGTTCGAACTGGAAGAGAGAGAGCACCCAAAAGGTTTCTGGTGAGCCGGGTCAGTAAACGGAAAAACGTGGAGTTGCCTTATCAATGGGTTAACATGTATTAAACGTCATTGAAAACCTAGTTTTCTGGATATTTAATTTCATTTTAATAATAAAAAATTTGATAGATTCTCTTTCAACTCCAGTGGCTCTGACTGTATTTTTCCTATAAAATTTTAAATTCATGGTTGGGAATGGAAACATTTTATATGGAAAGTGACAATAATACATGTGTGTTTTTCCTGAGCTTTCTGCTTTGTTGGTTGTGGCCTTTTGGGGGAGGAAGGTGTGTCATTTGATCCACTGGAAAATCCCAAGAAATGGGATTGTATTTTCCTTTTCTCAGTTGAAGAAACCTACAACCACTTAAGGTTAAGTGACTCGTCTATGACTTGTCACAAAGCCAAGAAGTGGCAGAGATGGGACCAACACCGTAGTTTCCAGCTTCTCAAACCTTCACCAGGTACCTCTGTTCCTTCCAACAACATTCTAAAATTTAAAAAATAATAATTTCTCCACTCCAAATTCAGAATAATCAAAACAGCTTTGCCCCTTAATTTTTCTATGGAAACTCTTTACAATGTCTCTTAAAATCACCTGCAAGCTGTGGTATGATGAAAAGCACAAGACCTTTTATTTGAAGTACTGAATCTAAATCACACTTACTCTACTAAGTCCTGTGAGCGCTTGGATACCTCATTTAAGATCTCTAAGTTTTAGTTGATCTGTAGAATGACAATCAAAATATCATCTCTCTGAGGTTAAGGGGGATTAAATTAAGTAATCTATTCAAAAACACTTTGTAAGCGAAAGAGAGGCATGGACATGTATACACTACCAAACGTGAGGTAGATAGATAGTGGGAAGCAGCCGCAGAGCACGGGGAGATCAGCTCGGTGCTTTGTGACCGCCTGGAGGGGTGGGATGGGGAGGGTGGGAGGGAGGGAGATGCATGAGGGAAGGGATGTGGGAACGGATGTATATGTATGACTGATTCACTTTGTTATAAAGCAGAAACTAATAAAAAAAAAAAACCTGAGGTGCACAAAAAAAAAACACTTTGTAAACTATAGATTATCACGCATAATTTACCATGTATGCTGAAGTTATTCTTTTTCAGAAAATGTCAGTGGCTTCCTGCTGCTTATAACATTCACACTCGTACGCAAGGCATTCAAAGTCCTCTTTGACATTCATTATCAATTTTTTTCTGCTAATAATAATAGCTAACATATATTGAGTAATTACTCTGGGCCAGGGATATACCGAACATTTATTTTCTCATGTAAACCTCATAGCAAGCTTGTAATAACAGCATCACTATTAACCCAATTGTGTAGCTATTTATTGGTATTTGGAAGGCTGAAGAAACTTGCCCAACAACCACACAGAGAGAAAGGAAGGGAGTCAAATCCTGGCTGACTCCAAAGTAAACTTAGCCACCATGTATTACTGCTTCTAAATACAGCATTTTTCTTGGACATCACCTGACCATAATCATACTCAATTCTGCAACAACTACCTTACAACACTATGAAAAAGCTTGGTATAGAAACTCACATAGATGCTGGACAATTACAGATGAACGTATAATCTGGGTAGACAGTGACCAAGAATGCAGTCTCTGAAATCATATGACTTCAGTTCAAACCAGATCTACCACAGATCAGTATCATGATCCTGAGAAAGTTATTCTGCCTGTTCTTTATCCTTAAAAATCGATAATAATAAAACTGACCTCAGGGTGTTGCTATGAGAAGTAAGTGAGGAGATACAGATTAGGCTCTTAGCATAATGTCTGGCACCTAGATAACACTATACCAGTGTTAGACGTTTTGTTATCATTATTACTCCATCCCACGTCATGTCCACCACAGTTCTGTATGCATGTACTTCACACCACAAAATTACCTGCCTTTCTGCCTCATTCACTAGTTGATTGGCCTAATTATTCAGACCTCGACCAAAATGTTGCTTTGTTAATGAATCTATCTTTGATGTGCCTGCCATGTCCCCATTCTCTTGCACCCACTCAATCAAGCTCTTATTATACTCATAGCTCACTCTAATGTCTCCTTAAAACATATTATCATAATTGTAGCTAAATAATGAATTGGACTATCAGTCTTAAAATTTCTGTACCTCTCACTAGAAAGTGCCCATGAGGGAAGAGGCTACTGTCCATTGTTGGATCTTACACAGTAAAGTGCTTGATAAAAACCTACTGGATGAATGAATAATGAATGAATGAATCTCATATTCCTTTATTTTATGCTTTTAATATGTGTACTGTCTCACGGTTTCAAAATCCATTTTCTTTGTCTTTTCCCCTATGAATTGTTCTATTTGTATTGCGAATTTTCAAACTTCCTGGCCAACCCTAATTGACTAAAAATATTTATAGGAATTTCCCGTCATTAAATCTGTGCCAATGACAAGTAAATTGCCGGTTTCTTCCTCCTTAAATATTAGATTTCTGAAATACAAGTAGATTAACTCAGCTAAGAAAACAAGAAATAGAAATCTTTTCATGTTTTCCACACTGCTTTTAAACTTCATTTTGAATATGTTTCTTGAAATTTGCATAATCATTCATGAATATCCTTTCATTTGAATACCACAGTAATGACAACTTAAGATACATTGTTTGCTGTTTATTCAAGATAGACTTAAGTTATCAAAGTAGATCTTTATTGTGCACCCTGTTCCATATTTGCTATGGACTCAATTAGTAACATGATCATGTGTGCTGATGCTATTTTGGAATTATGACTTGAAATGTACCATGGTAACTTCTGTAGTCTTAAGGAGCAATGCTTTATTTTTTTAAATCCTTTTAAATTATATAGGAAGTCTTTTTAAAACTTGAAATCTCAAGCATATGACACACTTGATTTATCAATGTTTATGCTATTTATATCTTAATACATCAAGACTTCAAAACATTGTGGAAATAAGGTTGGCTGAGTGCCAATTCTAACCAAAGGTGAACTTTAATCCCTGGAAAAAACTCCCTCTTCCTATGAGCTGATAACACAGAGAAGCTATGTCTTAATTGTGCTCTGATATACTAAAAAAAATTGTTTTAATTTTATTTCATAGTGAATACATTTGATTCTATTCATCATTTAATTTCACCATATTAGTGATGCCACTGACAGAAGTAAACACTACCGTCAGAGCATTATGAAGTTATAAGCTCAGAAAAAGGCAGTTCCAGCTCTACCCCTTACTAGATGGAAAAAGCCAAGTGTACATATAACTTCTTGAATCCTTCTCAATCTGCAAAATGGGGATAATGGTAGTTCATGCGTTACAGACAGCTTCTATGAAGATTTAATGATACAGTGCCTAGAAGAGTTTATCACAGATCCTGGCATGTAGGAAACACTCAATAAATATTAATCATCATTCTTTTTACTAATATTATTATATCGTTCATGGGTGGATATCTGTGTCATTCACATGGGCACTTGCCATTAATTCTCTTTACATGTATAAGTTTATGCTTCTCTAGATACCATGGACCTTGGTGTCTGGCTGGCAGCATTGTTTTTTCTGCCCTCCTGCCTTACACACAGTAAATGATCAGTTGATTGAAAGTCGATGTGTTGGTTTACCTCTGTCTGCATTATTCACTCGCCTTCCAGAATTGTCAATTGAGCACCTTTTTCCGTGTGACACTGTGCTGCAAACTGGAGAAACAGAGGTGTCCAGTGCAATTTTGTGGATGGCTTTTTAGTTCTAAATTTATTCAAAAACCTAGTGTTTTTAAAGCCACGGTTAAAGCCAAACTCTAGAGAAATAGAGAGAAAAAATAGCTCTGTGTAATATTATACTTAAAGCATTTATGCCAAATAAGGCATTCTCAAGTTAATTATCTAAACTAATGGAGTCACAGTTGAATAACTTTGGAAGAAATTAGGGGAACAAAGCATTGACAAGGTGTGTGTGTATGTGCATGTGTGTTTCTTGAATAAGAGCATCTAACACAGGTTATTTTCTTTGAATTTTAAAATGGAATTAAAAAACCAAAACATATTGAGCCCAAATTTCAAGATGGAAACAATTATTTTTTTGTATACTTATGGTATCTTAAACAGCTGATCTAGATGATTCTGCCACAATCAAGTTCATGGTATTGAAGATGTCCTAAAATTTGGCACACTGCTTATTTTAGTTTAATTTTTGAATGGGCATTCATGGGAGAAGGAGAAGGGCACTTTATTAATTTAAGAATCAAAAGAGTGGTCTTATTGGTTTCTCTTTACCACAATAGGTTCCCAAACAGATATCCTCAAAGATAAGTACACTTCGAGAAGATGCAGCATGATGCAAACCTAGTATTACAGATAGGAGTGACAAGGATGAGGCTGATGACGTAGGCCGTGGTCATATGGTAAAGGACCTGAGTACCATGCTAAGGAAACGGAAAGCAATGTGGGTTTGAGCAGGGTCAAATCTGCATTTTGAAATCACTTCGGTGTCTAGGATAATGGATAAGAGTGGGAAGAAATCAGAGATGGGAGGAATAATTTGGAAGTCAGAACAGGAGCTGCAACAGCCAGAACTAGAGGTATAGAAGTTCTAATGGGGAAGGGATATAAGAAACTACAGGACCTATTTTTAGTTACCTTTGCAAGATGAGAAAAAGAAAGGGGTCGAATCCTTCTATGATCTTGTATATTTCTATCATACACGATGCTTACATACATTTGGCTGAGCTTTTTATAATTAATAAAGTCTCAGCATAAAAAGCAAAAAAAAAAAAAAAAAAAAAAAAAGGAGACATCAAAGAACCTCACCAAATAATGAGGGAAAAGAATTCTGGGAAATCAGCACACAGTACCAGGATAAAGCCTGGGGGTCAGGGAGGGGATACACACACACACACACACACACACAAACATATATATATATATTTTTACATATATATATATGCCAAAAGAATATAGTACATTCAAAAGTTTTCTAGCCTAAGTGATTAAAGGACTATGAGATAGCAATTTAAAAGGTAGCAGACTCAGATTCAGGAAAAAGTGATGAATTTCACTTGGCTAATCAGTGGCAAAATGTTTTATAATTTATTATTATTATTTACAAATAGAGCTGAGAAGCATAGAAGTAGATCTTCTAAATAGTGGTTGAATGGTTATTGGAAAGGCAGGAACAGATAAAGAATAAAGCAAATATTTGGTGTCAGAAAGGCTCATCATGTTGATTTGTTTGGACAGTTCTATAATAATAGTACTACTAATAATAACATTATTATTTATAATTACTTCAAAATACCATAAATTTGAAAAGGTGTACAGTCTTGATTGATCCACCGAGCTACTGGCAAACTCTTCTTTTTCTGGCTTGACTGGCACTTCTGAGACCATATATCTTTCCTCAAGCAATGATGAAAAAGAGATGGAAAATAATTGAACTGTGTTTTCTTTGAAAGTATGGAGAAAGAAAGCTTAATTTGGGGAAAGAATAAAGAGAAGCCTATCATCAGGCTACTTTTTCAGAATGGCCAAATCCTGAAAAAGTATGATAGCAAAGAAAATGCAAGATATGTTGCTGTATGCTCAGGAAAAAGAGGATTGATGCCCTAATATTAACCATTCTATAGCAAGCTGACTGACTATAAAATGAGTTTTCACTTTATTTAAATGGAAGTGAATGCCTCATTTTGATTTACTGCATTTAATTTGTCACACACAAATAGCCCCTTAAATTTATTACATAATATCTGCAAAGAACACATCTGTAAAGGATCCATCTAGGCTTACTAGTGTAAGGAATAATCTCTTTAAGTCTTTCCTCTTTTACAGCACTTCACATTGCTCAGCAAGTTTCAGTGGTTTGAATTTACCATGTGCACATACCTCAAAAGTGATAAGCTAGACAATGCATATGTACACCTTAGGGGCAAAAAAAGTGAGGCGAAAAGGTTAGACTAAGTAAAAAAGAAAAGAAAAGAAAAACACAGCCAACTAAAAAACAGGTTAAGAAAAATGTGAAAATCAGGGAGTCATGCAAAATAACCTTCCATATAAAGTATTAAAAATTTTCCAGCATATACAATGTAGTGAAAATTGAACTAAACTGGTTTGAACAACGGTTCAAAAATTTAGTCCAGGTTTTACTAGTAACTCAAAATATGACCTTGTACGTGCCATGCAACTCAGTTTGTTCATCTATCTAAAAAGTGCAAACGTTCTTGGAAGCAGGGAATAAACCACATAAAATCATCAGGTATTAAAATGCATTTGGGAGGCTTTTGCAGGTCAAGAGTTTTGAAATTCTACATGTAATACAAAATCCAAAAAGAAAAAAATAAGTTTTCTTCTGCTGGTCCAGTACAGTAATCGAAGTATTCATCTCCCAGCTAAGTACCCAGATTATCTTTCTATAGCTATCTAAAGTTCATTATCTGAAGGCCATTTTCTCATTTTTTGATAAAATTTATTTTTATCAACTACCATACAGTTTGAATTTCTGTATCCTCTGCAATCTCAACACCAAAGCAATATTATTTCCAACTAGTCATAAACTGAGGAAGGCAAAAAAGATGGGTGGGAGATGAGGAAGGGGCTTTGCTGTGGAATTTATTATCTTAAATGCCAGTGGTTTAGTTCCCAGATACCTTGACTATGATGTGATTTATCATATTGAGTACCATGAGGACTATAAAGATTTTACTAACTTCAGGGAGGTAAGGTAGAAAGCAATAACTACAATAACCACTAAAACATAAACTCAAATAGTATCAGGGATCTCTGAACGCCAGGGAAAGAAATGCGGTGGACGTATCAGTACTATAAGGAATAATCTTGGGGATTTTTACATTGTATCTACTGCACATCAAAAGGGAACAGAGGGCTTCCCTGGTGGCGCAGTGGTTGAGAATCCACCTGCCGATGCAGGGGACACGGGTTCGTGCCCCGGTCCAGGAAGATCCCACATGCCGCGGAGCGGCTGGGCCCGTGAGCCATGGCCACTGGGCCTGCGCGTCCGGAGCCTGTGCTCTGCAACGGGAGAGGCCACAACAGTGAGAGGCCCGCATACCACAAAAAAAAAAAAAAAAAAAGGGGGTGGGGGGAGCAGAACTGACCTTCATCAATAGCTTCCAATGCTGCTCCAAGTTCAAATACTAGAATTCTAAATGTGTGGAAAGAAGAATAAAGAACTTTTCAGCTACATACTCTTTGACATCATAATTACTTCCATTGGCATTATACTAGTTACGATACAGGTTCTTTTCTTGTAATGAAGGTGAAAATAGAAGTCTGTATATTCCTCACATAGCAGTCCAAAATAAATGGTCTAGGGCTTGTATACTGGTTTTACTGTATCAAGGACCAAGGCCCTTTACTGTTGCTAAATTATCCTCATTTTATACCTGCCAATCTTAGATAACTTCTCTTAAGCTCCTGCTAAGCCATTCACATTCAGTCAACCAGAGGGAAAAGGTAATGAAAAAGGGAAGGAGCAGGCATGATGCTTCTTTTAAAGGTACACCCAGAAGTTATGAATACTTTGACTTAGAACCCACTGGCCAGGGCACAGGCACACTGGATGCAAGAGAGGCTGGGAATTGTCTTTACAGCTGTGCAACCATATGCCTCACTGCAAGTCTGTTCCTATAGAAGGGTAGAATGGCTATCTAAGGGGCAACTATCAGTCTTTGCCACAGTCCACTGCTTATCTCCCCCCTGAAAGTTCAAATCCCTTTTCCCACACATCAAACCACAACATAAGGAGCCACACCAAGACTTGACGGAGAGGACTGCACATCACTCGGAGATGGGCTTTGAAATGGATGCAACTTTGGAATTGTCTCCCTTGTAACAATTCCTCCTGACATGGATCATCATGTTCACGATATTAAGATATAAAAGGAAAAGACTTTTTCCCACCCCTACATCAATATAAAATGGTGGAATAGGAATAAATAGCACAAATGCATTTAAAACTCTCTTTTGGGAAGAAGCACTGGAAGTTCATACTACTCACTGAACTATAGCAACCATCAAACCCCACTGGAAAGAGTGGTAAAAAACCTGTTTTGTCACTGAATTAAGTTCCTTGGTTAATGCATATGGTAACTCATTATAATGACCCTGGATACTGTCACTGTAGTCCTTGGTTTTGTCCTTTGGGAGATTTTCCTTGTCCTTATCCTTCATAATCAAAACAATGGAGAGGATATTCTTTTTAGAAGCTGGATATTTTGTGCAGTCCACATTCTGATGGTACAGATTTGAGGCCAGAGTCTTGCTGTAAGGTTAGAAATATGACAAGCTTTTGTAGGTAGCTCGTATTTCTTTGGAAATACAATTTCTTACAAAAATTTAGTGGGCTTCTAGTCAATTCTGTCTGCACGTAATCATAAACAAAAATTTCATCAAAAGATTTCTTATTCTTAAATACGCTGGTCTTTAATTTACTGGCCTCTTTTATTCTACCTTTAATGGACTAAGGGCCCCACATCCTAATCTGATTTTTGCCCCTGAGCTCACTTTCATTGCCTGGCTGAAAACTCTTAATAGGAAGTGCTTGGGAGAGACTTGAGGTTATAGTCTGATCTACTATGAAGGGTGCCTCTTCAGAGACACCTGTTCTAACTAGCCTACATTGCAATATCACTGATAGAACTTAAAAAAAAATCAACAAAAAGAAGCTAACACAGAGTGATATTCTAAGGCTTTCCAACCAAATCTACTATAGTTATAAGCTCTAGTTGCAGGAATGCTTTCCAAAGTATCTCAAGCAACCCTGTAATGAAATATGTGTCTGCATAACAAAGGTCTACCACTCGGCAGCTTGCCTCATCCTTGCTGACTTCCAAAATCACAAAAAAGAGAGCCACATACTTTGGATTGCTTTTTTTTTTTTTAAACGTTAGCATTGCTCTTCCAGGTACCATTTGTGTTATACAAATTCGTAAATGTTAGTTAGCAACAAGGGGAATTAGAGAATAGAGATATTTAAATCTTTCTCAATAACTGTCCAGACATCCAAAGTGAATATAGAGAAAGCAGAAGAAACAAAGTAAAAATAAGAAGAGACATGTATTAGACAGAAAATAACCTAAAATAATAGAGGAGGTCAACTAAGTCAAAAGTTGTTTCTTATAAATGACTAATAATATTGACAAAACTGTGGTAAAATTAAGTAAAATAAAGAAGAGAGATGACTAAATAGCAGAATTTACTATTTAGACATAGTAGATGTTTGCACATATTAAGAGATAATAAGAACATGTTATGAAAAATGTCATTCTGGTAAGCTTTAAACTCAAATACAATGATCATATTCTCAGAAAAATTAACATCGATATTAATTCAAAAAATAGAAAATTTCATAGACCTAAACCTTTAAAGAAACTGAATTAGCCAAATATATTGCACAAAGAAAAGTTAAGGCATAGGTAGATTCTCCAGAGAGTTTTGTCAAATATTTAAGAAAAAATCAAAATCTCTACAATCTCTTCTAGTGAATAAGTAAAGAGGGAACACTAACTACTCAAGCCATATAATGAAGCTGTCATTACCTTGCTACCAAACCTGACAAGATCATTTTGTGAATAAAAACATTCTGATTTCACTTGTGAACATAGATGAAAATAACTCTAAAGATACTAGCAAGATATGAGAGGTATGATAATTTATGACCAAGTTGAGTTTATCCCAGGAGTGACAAATGATTTAACATTAGGAAATTAACAAATTCAGAATCTATATAAGCAAAAAACTAAAGGTCTAGTGGAAAGAGAACACTTTTGCTTCACGACAGAGAATCATAGCCTCTCTTCCAATTCTAAGACCTGAGCCAATTCATAGACCTGGAATGTAGTGCACAAAGGAGAGGCCAGATCCTGTTGCCTTAAGTATATCCAGTATTTCTTTCTATCCTTCTACTAAGGGACCTACAATTACTTACCAAGTTGACTGTATCCAAGAAAGAGGAAAATAGACTTTTCTAGGGTGAGATGTTGATTCTGAACTGAGATAAACCTTGGAAAATGAAAACACTTCTATGACCTACCCATCAGAGAGGACACTTATGGAAGTTGGGAGATAAGCAAAATTTTGTCTACATTTATTACACAGTGGACCCTGTGAGCCTGCAAAAGCACTTAATAGTCATTTCCTCAATTCCTGGATGTATCCAAAACATACTCAATGAGGAGAATACTCACATTGTCTCATTGACCCAAGGGGTAAAGGCTACTAAGAAAGGACCAATAAAATACTCTGGAAGTGGGCTTCCCTGGTGGCACAGTGGTTGAGAATCTGCCTGCCAATGCAGGGGACACGGGTTCGAGCCCTGGTCTGGGAAGATTCCACATGCTGCGGAGCAACTGGGCCCGTGAGCCACAATTACTGAGCCTGAGTGTCTGGAGCCTGTGCTCCGCAACAAGAGAGGTCGCGACAGTGAGAGGCCCGTGCACCGTGATGAAGAGTGGCCCCTGCTTGCCACAACTAGAGAAAGCCCTCGTACAGAAATGAAGACCCAACACAGCCATAAGTACTCTGGAAGTAACCCATCTTTTTTTTTAACTGGGACCATATTGTTTTATTTCCATATTATACAAGTAATAAAAATAAAAGCTTGTTTTTTTTCTTTAAAAATTGAGAAAATATCATTATATAGAGAGTAGAAAATGAAAATATCCTTTATTGCAGTCCTTGATCTCCCACTTACCTCCCCATAGCTAACCATTAATAGTATTCAGCAGAACTGGGAATCACTTTTTTTTTTTTAATGTGGTAAAAAACACACAACATGGAATTTATTCTCAACAAATTTTTACACTCACAATAAAGCACTAATGCTAACTATATGTAAACTATTGTAAAGCAGATCTCTAGAACATTTTCATTTTGCACAAGTAAAATGTTCTTATACTCATTGAACAGCAACTCTTTCTCTCCCCCTCCCCTCAGCCTCTGGCAACCATTCTACTTTCTGCTCCTACGAGTTTGATTACTTTAGATACCTAAGTGGAATCGTGGATTATTTGTCCTCCTGTAACTGACTTATTTCATTCAGCATAATGTCTTCAAGATTTATTCATATTGTAGCTTATGACAGTATTTCCTTCTTTTACAAGGCTGAATAATATTCTGTTATACATATGTGCCATATTTTCTTCATTCATTCTTTGATAGACATTTAGGTTGTTTCCACCTCTTGGCTATTGTGAATAATGCTGCAATTAACACAGGAGTACAATTAGCTCTTCGAGAGTTTGATTTCAATTCTTTTGGAAAATATCAACAAGTGGGATTACTAGATCCTATGGTAGTTCTGTTTTTAATTTTTTGAGGAATCTCTGGGCTATTTTCCATAGTGGCTATACCATTTTACATTCTTATCAACAGTATGCAAGGGTACTGATTTCCCCTTATCCTTGTCAATACTTGTTATTTTCTGTTTTCTTGATAATGACCACTCTAACAGGCATGAGATAATACCTTGTAGTTCTGATTTCCATTTCCCTGATGATTAGTAGTATTCAGCGTCTTTTTAAATACCTGTTGGCCTTTTGTTTGTTTTCTTTGGAGAAATGCCTATTCAAGTCCTTTGTCCATTTTTACATCAAGTTGTTTTTTTACTATTGAACAACTGCTATTGTTCCAGGAGTTCCTTATTATTATATATTAATAGATTACTATATTTTAATATATTTATAAATATATTAAAATATATTAATCTATTTTTGGATATTAACCTATTATGGGATATACTGGTTACAAAAATTTTCTCCCCTTCCATAGGCTCCCTCTCATTCTGTTATTTCCTTTGCCACACAGAAGTTTTTTAGTTTGATGTAGTCCCACTTGTCTATTTTTGCTTTTGTGGCTTGTGCTTTAGATGTCATATACAAGAAATCTTGCCAATAACAACATTAGAGAGCTTTTCTCTATGTTTTCTTGTAAGAGTTTTGTAGTTTCAGGTCTTATGTTTAAGCAATCCATGTTGAGTTGATTTTTGTGATGGTGTAAGATAAGGGTCCAAGTTCATTCTTTTGCACACAGATATCGAATTTTCCCAACTCTATTTGTTAGAGACTGTCCTTTCCCTATTGTGTAGTCTTATCAAAGAGCATTTGACTGGGGTTTGTTTCTGGGTTCTCTATTATTTTCCATTGGTTTATGTGTCTATTTTATGCCAGTTCTATATGTTTTTGTTACTGATCCCCAGTGGATCTGTGACCCCTCAGTGGGTCTTTTGCTTGGAGTCGCAAATGCCAATCAAATGAAACCCGGTTCGGTATAGCAGAGCAGAAACTTTATTCATGGATCAAGGAATGGAGAAGGGAGAGCTTTGCTCTAAAAATACCTTCTCTCCAAAGGGAGGGGAGCAAGAGAATTTTGAGGGGTAGGAGGCAAACATGTCATCAGGGCTCTAGGAAAGAGGCGGAGACTTCTAGGGGCAGCTGGGGCACGGACAGTCTTCGACATTTCTTTGCATAGGGCATGAATGAATGGTCCGTAGTGGATTACAAATCCGCCCCCCTTGGGTGGAGATCTTAGCATGCTAATAAAGCAAAGTTAACTTCTGGACACCTCCAGGTCTCATCTGCACAGGTACATTCTTGTGGTCAAGTCAGAGCCAGTTCAGGGTGATTGACCACTGCATACTTTTTAAAGCACAGCTGCAAAACATCTCTGTCAAATACTGAGTGCTTTTGAAACAAACACAGAAATAAATCAAGGCAAGGATCCCTATAGCTCTCAGGGGCAGGTATGGGTGACATTTTGATTACTGTAACTTTGTAATCTGTTTTGTGGTCAAGAAGTATGAGGCCTCCAGCTTTGTTCTTCTTTTTCAAGATTATTTTGGATATTCAAGGTCCTTTATGTTTTTCTATAAATTTTAGGATCAATTTTTCTATTTCTGCAAAAAACGCCACTGGGATTTTGATAGAGTGTGAGTTGAACCCATAGATCAGTTTGAGTAGTATGGAGATTTTTAACAGTATTAAAACCTCTCAATCCATGAACACAGGATGTATTTCCATGTGTCTATGTCTTCCTTAATTTCTTTCAGCAATGTTTTGTAGTTTTCAGTGTACAACTCTTTTGTCTCCTTCATTTATTCATTTTGATGCGATTGTAAATGGGACTGTTTTGTTAATTACCTTTTCAGATTATTCCTTGATAGTGTCTTCAAGTTTTCTAAATGAGAAAACGTGGAATGTCACCAAACTACCCCACTCTGTTATTCTCAGTGACCCCCAGGCACCTCAAGTATGCAGGATACCATTAGTGCTCTGAGAGAGGAATGACAGAAACTAGTCCCTTGGAAGCCCCCTGAAAAGATGGAATGTTGGACTTACGTGCCAACTCTTTCCCTTTCCAGGGAGAAACAAGGGTTTTCTTATTCTATGCTGAGTAGTAGGGGGGAAAGGGGGTACTATGGCTACTGAGTGAATGCTAGTCCAAACCATCACCTTTATTCTTAGTAGCCCCCAACCTGGCACCCTTTCCTGTCAGTGCTTAGATTCAGGCAAAACAGAAGCCAATCCCTTGGGCAGCCTTTCTGCCACCCCACAGGTCAAAATGTTGGATGTATGTTTCAGTTTTCTTTTTCCCTCCCAAGGAAGAAGCCAGGAGCTGGAATTTTCCTTCAGATCACCATGCTTTGATGTGGCTGGTTTCATGTTCACCTGGGGTGGAAGAGCCTATTGACATGTTTTCTGGTTTATCACAAGGGAATTGGTTTATGTATTGTTGAGTCAGAGTTTCTGTAGGCAGCAGGAGGGTATGGGGCCTCCTATTCCACGATTTTGCTGAAGACATCCCCTGGAAGTAACCCATCACAATAATTTAACCCAAACTATTTACATCCCTGGAAATATTTTCACCAAAAACTTTGCAGACAGTGATGGTTCCTCAAACAGCTTCATCAAATATGTCTATTTGTCCAGCACAGAAAACAATGGCTGAACAAAAGAATCCTTGTTACGATTCAAAAGGACATTATGCTTACCTACTACATTGGTGAAATGCTGATTGAATCTGGTGAGAAAGAGGTAACAAACACCTTAGATGCCTTTGTAAGAAGTGTATAACCGAATGACACATAAAGGCCATAAGAACTCTGGGATCTGATGCTTTAGTAACATTTCTATGTATCCAGTGGTCTATGGTAGAGTTCAGCAAACATATTCTATAGAGTACCAGATAGTAAATATTTTAGGCTTTCTGGTTCATACGGGCTGTGTCACAACTACTCAACTTTGCTGCTGTAATATACAATCAACCATAGACAATAGGTAGATAAATGAGTAAGACTGTGTTCTAATAAATCTTTATTTACAAAAATAGGTGGCAATCTGGATTGTCTCAGTTTGCTGACCCCTAGTCTATGGCATGTCAAGAAAACACTGCAGAGCAGAAGACCTCTCATTATAAATTGCACCCATCCTTTTCCTTATTTATGTTTGGTATAACTGACCTCTCAAAGACTTAGAGGAGTACTTATATTCCACAACAAATGCATTTCTAAAGTTTGTTTTTTCCTATTTTTTGAAAGATTAACTGAATTTTTCTTTATTGATTTATTTTCTCTAATACAGAAATCTCCTCTTAACACAGTCAATACAGATCATTCTCCTTTTGTGCTTTTGGTTTTCCCTACCTTATTTTCTTATCTATGACAACTCCACCTTAATCTAACTTTTTGTGTCTTGTTAGACTGATTTCATTGAGGACACAGAGCATATGCAGTCTAAAATTGTCTTTTGTTTCTTATAGTAGATCCTTTTCTCCAGCATGCTTATCCTTTACAACTTCTATTTTTATTACAAAATCTTCCACATGCTCCATGTTGTTGCTGTTTTTCTTTTCTCTTTACTCCTTATAGAATAAAAATATCTATATGTATGCAGGTACTAGTTGAAACTTCAGGGTGAATGTATTTTCTCTGGTTCTTATAACCAGTCACCTGAGTGCATCAGTAACCACAGTTTTAGATCTTAAGTTCAAGGACAAGTTGGTGTGCACAGGCTTTTGTCAAGTCGGCAATGTCCAGACAGCCTTTACCTAGTGCGGCTTTGTTGGAATGTGATGAGATGTTCACCTGTTCCCATTTCCTGTTTCTCAGAGTGTCGTGAGGGAAATTTATTCCTGGTTAGTTGGAAATAGTTTGAAATTCTTATTTTTCAAAAGTAATTCATGAACACTGTAAGTTTCACAATTCAATGCTCCATATACTTTTTGTGAATCAATCACAAAGTCGCAGCAGGCAACAGTCATATGTGACCTCTAAAAGCTGATGGCTCCAGAATGGATATAAAAAGTAGGATACTGAGAAGACAGAGATGGGGTCTGGTAGGTGAGCTCTGGCTGTCTCAAAAGGCAGCTTCTGTAAAGTACTGGATTATTGCTAGATTTTCTTTTCATCTGCAAAGGACCCAAGGCTCTGATGTAGTAGTAATTAACCATGTTTATATGAGGAAACTATCTAATACATTCCTTCAGTCTGAGTACTTCTATTTCATAAGCATGAGTCTCCTGGGAAGCCTTTCTCAATTTGGTTTGTCTGCAATGTAACTAGGGAGCTGTTTCTATATGAACAATGAACAATGTAGCATTGCTCTAAATGAACTATACTCAAGAAATGTTAACTGCTTGCTATTGGCATATCATTTATATATGATATCCTTTGTTGTCAACACTGTTTGGATTTCCCAATTATTTTCTGTGTGTTTTTGATCTTTTCATGGGAACATCCCCCAACTTTGATAAGGGATTCTCAAACTTAAACATTTGGAGATTAATTTGTTTCCTGATCTCTGCCTTGGGAATACTTTGGGATTTAGTAAAAATGAGATGGAACCTAGAAACCAGTATTTTTAGCAAGTCCCCAAAATGTTTGAGACAGGAGGGCAGAGGTCTACACTTGGAAAAACTATATTAATTTGATGGTATTTGGGTGTTTCCTATCACATAGAGAAATATCTGCTTTGTTGAATATATTTTCCAGGTTGCTTCAAGATCTTGGGTTGTCAGGTAGCACAGCTTGAGTATAGACAGGTATGAGAACCTCCTACCTTGCAGCCAGAAAGTGAGTTACGCCAGGCATTTTAGCTGTAGGCAGGGCTGTCAAAAGATTAGAAGTGGTAATTATTATAACCTCGGTCTGAAATAGTCTTTATCTGCTACTCAGTAGCTCTTAGGAAGAGGCAGAATTGTCACCATTTTTTGAAAATAACAAAAAGAAAATGTTCCCTGTTTGATTTTTAGTGCTGAACTTTCCATGGATCTTTAGAGCCAAAGGGTAAGTGTATTAGTGCTGGGTGGTACTTTTCTTCACAAAGTGTAGTTTGAGAAACAGAAAAATGGGAGATAATGATAAGCAGTGATCCCTGAATGAAATCTCATTCTACTGCCATATGCCTGTAAAGTATGCTGCTCTAGAAACTTAAGTCCCTTTTTGTATTTATTAATATTTTCAATTCATACCCAGTCAGAGCACCAAGTTTCACATATTTGTTACTTCCTATGTTAAATGATATTTTCTTTAATTTTTTGCCTTAAACTACTTATATATGAAACAAGTTTCAGAGCTAATATTCAAGAAATTAGTATAATTTCTGGCTTAAGTAACATTCAATAAAGTTTGTTTAGATTCCACCAGAGCATCTGTTCACAATTTTCTGTAATTCTAGAGCATCAAGACTACTCTCCAGGGATTCTACTCAATTAAAATGGGTCTTGTAAGATAAACTCATCTCTGAAGGATAAGTCTCATGTATTTTGTCTGTATTTCACCACAGAATCTTATGCACTGCTTTGGAAAAGTTTGCTAAACTAGTAATGGTTACCTAAGTCCTAATTACACTACTTCAAATAATCACTGTAACTTGACTATACTTTATTCATTTAGAAAAATGTTATAGCTTTTATCACATAAATCCCATTCTATGTTTTACCACAGTTATTTATGTCCCCAGGTTTTTCTTCCCTACTAAATACTGAGGTCATGTATTCTCTCAATATTCTTATATTTTTCCTGCACTTACAGTCTTTTGCATATGGCAGATGCTCAAGATATATTAAATGATTTGACTGTTTATTTCTGTATTGACCTTATTTTTAAAATGATGATTCACGTTTTAAAGATTTTTATAGAAAACTCCATTATCATCATTATAAATTTTCTCTTAAAGGAAGATTAACGGTATTTTGATTAACCAGAATTCCTCTTATAAGTGGGAGCTAAGCCTACCATATCTAGCTACAAATATTTAAAGAACTAGATAATACTTGTAACTAGATTTCCAATTACAACCAAAGCATACCTGAGATACATGAGAATATTTATGAGAGGAAATGAGGTCAGATTATTTTAGTTTATTGGTAAATTAAATTCTAATTGCTGAAAGGATCAAGAATTAGAAGTAATACCTTTTTTAAAAAATCCGTTTTACAGTTTACATCTTACGTGGCATATCTAGTCAGTATCTATTGTTTATCTGAAAATAACACTTTAAGTTTACTATCCATTTATATGATGGGTTATAAAACAGATCAATATACCGTCATCCATAAACACTTATTAACAGCTTGGTACTGGCACAGTGATGTACAATATTATATACAAAAACGTGTCCATGCACCAGCTAAGGTCCCATAGATTTGACCAGGAAATGAATGATCTCAACATACCACGTGCCTGCTAAGTCTGTCTTTGCTTAGGGTGGCAGATCTCATTTTGAGATTTGTGCTTTTCTATGGTGCCTTTCAGACCTTCCCTAGGTAAGCCAGCTTGCTACCATTGCTCTCTGTATGCAGTGTGGTTCTGCCCTGTTTGTAACTGTGCTGTGGCAGGCACTTAATAAAGCATCCCTCCTGCTGCCTTTGAGCCTATCAGCCAGCAGTTGTTTAGGTATTCTGCTATCATCCATCTCCCCATATATCCCACCCAGAAGAGTTACGCTTCAATATGCTTTGCTTCAAAGTGGATAGACTGGCTTCCCTCCAGGATCTCACTGTCAGTGATCCTGCCTCACCATTTAATTAAATAGAACTTCCCAAAAAAGCTTCTCTGGAAACCATTTATAGAGTCCCAAGCCACATGAGCTCTTGCCACTCTGTACACTGCTGCAGATCCATAGACTTTCAGTTTCATTCAGAGTTTTGGGCAGTGAGCTAGAAATCTCTCTCCCTGCTGATAAGAAGATACCATGATAAACCTGACTCCTTTGCCTGAACAATTCCTATACATTTACTGAACATTGGTTTGTGTCAGACATGTGCTATGTTTGCAATACTCACACAAACATAATTAACGTCTATGCCTCAAGGACCACGTCTTCTTGTAACTAGGTTAAAATATAATAAATGCTATAATAAATATTTGTAAAACACATTTTGAAAGTACAGAGGACGGATCTCTGCCTAACAGATAGAATAGGAAGAAAAGTAGAGTAAAGATGAAACAGGAATTTAGGAGGTAGACGGTGTAGAAAGTATTGACAAAATGGCCCATTCCCACCAAGACTGGGAAGTAAACGCTAAGAAAGGATATGTGTACCTGATAAAAATTCAGTAGAGATGATCAATAAAGAAGCATGGTTTAGATCTTCCAGACCATGATTTATCTCAATTTATCCATAGCAGAAGAGCCTAATCCTGTAAATTTACCCATTAATGAAAATGTCCAAAGAGAGTAACTGATTTCCCTAGTGTACACAACTAGTTAGTAACATCTTTAGGTCTAGAACGCAGATTTCCTGACTGAAATGGGGTTACAAAAAAGAAGGGAGCACATCCTAGCGTTAGAGTGTTTTGAAATGTATATGTTCCCCTCTCAGCCTCTGTGGAGATCTTTTTAATACATAACACGTAAAAATCAGGATTTAGAATTACGTGATTTCTCACATACCAACACTGGGAATACCAAGCATTTGTGATGACTAAGTCTTCCAATTATAGTGAGTTGAGAAAAGTAATAACATTAATTCCTTCTTTAGCCATAAAGACCATTACACATACCAAATTAAAGCCCATCTCAAAATTCAAACAGTGCCTATTAAGTTTTTTATATAAACTAAGCAAATAGTTTAAAATATCATATCAGTGGAGGATAGTTTTAACCTTAACTTATTTTAACTTCTCTGTGGTCTCTGACACTGTTCATTACACATGTCTTTGATTTTCAAAATTGTTATTTATGTTGATATTTTAGATTCCATTCTACTACTCTCTCCTGGTTTTTTCTTACCTTCTGTTTGTGCCTTCTCATTCATCATTTAGGGTTCTCTTTTCTCTTTCCTTTCCTTAAATCTTGGTGTTCATCTGGTCTCAATCCTTAGCTTCCCCCCCACTTTTTTCTTATTTTGGAGGGATTTTACCTAAATGAATAGCTTCTCCAAGAGTTATTTTTCATAGGACCACTTTGCCAATGCTAGAAAGTATTCAACTGCTATTTCTACTTGACTGCCCAGAGGGGCCTTAAATCAAAGATGCTTGAAACCCAACATTATTTTCCTCCTCAGACCTGCTCCTTCTCCTGTATTCCCTGTCTTTTGAAAGAGCATCACCACTGGCCTCACTGTCCAAGTCAGAAACCCAGGAGTCATCCTAGACACCTCCCATCTACTGACCCCCTAGTCACCAAGTGCTCTAAATTCTACCTTTTCCTGACTTTCTACACCTACTGCCACTTTTTTTACTCATGCCCTCATCTCTTCTTGTCTGGATAATTGTTGCTGCCACGTAACCTGTCTTTCTTCTCTCTGCCTTATTCCTCTGCATTCCATACCCCTCTAAGCATCTGCAGAAACCTTTCTAACACATGAATGTGATTAGAATGCTTCAATACTCCCTGGATGCTGTCAATCTAAAATTCAAATACATAAACTTAGTTGCATGGGCCTTCAACGTTTATCTCTGACCTCCTCTCCTTGCACAGCGTCATGTGCATCCCTAATCCCATACGCATCACCTGCTTTAAGATCTCTAAACCTATCAAGCTACCTCCTGCCACCACCATTTGCATTCGCTGTCCCTTCTCAGATGTTTCTCTCTGCACCTGGGATGCCCTTCACTCCCTTCCTCAGTCACGTAACTTCCATTGATCCTTCAAATCCTGGCTCAAGTGCCATCTTCCCTGGGAAACAGTCCATGATTTTGGAGCCCTGCTCCTGCTCCCCAGCAGCACCTGGTGCTTATCTCCACCACAGCATGTATGGTTTCTTCCCTATTGTCCGTTATCAGACTATAAACTCCCTGAGGTCAGGAATTGGTCTTACTTAGTTGTGTATGCTCAGCTCATAGTACAGAGCCTAGAATACAGAGGACTGAAGATATCTAAGCAAGCATGACAGAAGAAGCCGAAAAAGAATTCTAAAAATGGATTTATTTTAGATCCCTCTCGGACGTTCAAGCAGAAATAAAATGTGAGATTGACACTAAAGTGGAAAAAGTTGGCAAGTGATAGATTTGAACCACTGTTGATTACGTAGACAATGTGTATGAAAAGGGCAAATGCTTATACCTAGCCCTGCAGATACACTGTGACTCTAGATAGAGAGTCCTCTGAGGAATAAAATATTTATTTTAATTTAAATGAGTAGAAATTTCTGTTTAGAGCAGCTCAATAAGATTTTTAGCCTCTCCTGTATATCAGACCCTGTGCTCTTCCCTGGAGATACAAAGATGAATAAGGTGCTTACTGTCTAGGGAGATCAAGACGGTGGAGTAGGGCTTCCCTGGTGGCGCAGTGGTTGAGAGTCCGCCTGCGGATGCAGGGGACACGGGTTCGTGCCCTGGTCTGGGAGGATCCCACATGCCGCGGAGCGGCTGGGCCCGTGAGCCATGGCCGCTGGGTCTGTGCGTCCGGAGTCTGTGCTCTGCAATGGGAGAGGCCACAACAGTGAGAGGCCCGTGTACCACAAAAAAGGTGGTGGAGTAGAAGGACATGGAGTTCACCTCCTCCAACAAATACATCAAAAATACATCTACACCTGGAACAATTCTCAGAGGATACCAACTGAAAGTGGGCAGGAAAATCTCATACAACTAAAGCTCTAAGAAAGATTCCCACGTAACTGGGTAGGACTAAAGAAAAGAAAAAAAAAAAGGAAATTGGGACATGACCTGTTCCCCTAGGAGGGAAAAGTGAAAGAGGAACGGTTCCTTCACCTTGGAACCTCCTTCGCTGGCTGGGAGGTCTGCCGGGACAGAAAGGGAGGTGCAGGGGCCTGGAATCTGCTGGAGAGGAGTTTGCACAGGCTGGCTTGCTGCAAAGCAGGATACAGAGGGACCGGTGCTGAGGGCTTCTCGTCATCGCCTTCCCAGCCCTAGATGGGCACTTGCTGGCGTGCACAGGGGGTGGGTGCTGAAACTTGGGCTTCAGCAAATAGACACAGTGAGAGGACTTGATTTGGCTGCTCAGACACAGCCTGAAGGGTGTATAGTCCAGGCCGCAACTGGGGTATGCATGAGACAGAGCGTGGATCCACCACAGGAGCACTATTATCAAAGTAAAGGGTGGAGTGTGGGTGCGTCCGCCACAGAAGCCTCATTGTCAGTGTGCTCACAGCATGGTGCAGCTTCTGTGGGCTTTGGGGTCTCATGTTTTGTGAGCGTACACACATCGAAGATAGGCGGGGCTGACACATGATCTGACTATCGGCACTCTTGCAGCAGAGATGAATCTGATCTTGTGGGTGTGCACACTGGGTGGCAGGCAGCATCACAGAGTTGCACTTCCTGGTGGAGAGCTCCTGGGGAGGACCACGCAGCAACTCCTTTCCCAGAGGGAGCACTTCAGTCCTGCGCTCCCCACATTACAGCTTAGAACCAGATCTGGGGGCTTCTACTCCAACGAGTGGGGAGAAGACACTGCCCCCAACAGGGCTATGACAGCCACAGAACAAAGAGAAAGCCCGGCCCAACATCGAGTGCAGGCTCTGGTCACCACACTACCAAACACAACTCCTATCAAGGGGACATTGGCCAGCACACTCTGAGGAAAAACGTGGCAGGTGTCCACACCAAATATAGCCCTTTGCACCAAAAATATTGGACTCAGTCTACACAGGGATGCTCCCACATAAAAACAGCCTTTCAAGGCCACAGTAGGTAACTGTTTCTCCTAAATTTATAGTCAGACAAATACAAGTAAAAGTAAAAAGCAGAGGAACTACTCCCAATTAAAAGAACAAGAGATATCCCATGAGAGAACAAGCAATAAAACAGACCTTGCCAGTCTACCAGACCCTGAGTTCAAAAACGTGGTAATAAAAATGATGAACGAGTTAACAAAGACTATTGATAGAAAAGGCAGCAAGAGAAAAACAGAGCCAGTTACAAGGGAACCCCATAAGGCTATCAACTGATTCCTCTACAGAAACGCTGCAGGCCAGAATGGAGTGGCAAAATATATTCAAAGTCCTGAAAGGGAAAAACCTCAATCGAGGATATTCTACCTGGCAAGATTATCATTTAGAATAGGAGAGATAAAGAATTTCTCAGAACAGCAAAAACTAAAAGAATACAGCAATACTAAACCTATCCCAAAAGAAATATTGAAATGTCTTCTCTAAATAGAAAAGAAGCAAGAATATACAGGTAAAGGAATATAACAATAGGAAAGGCAAATATATATATAAGGATTGAATATCACTGAAATAAGCCAGTATATAGATTAAAATACAATCAAAAAATTTTGCAGAAGTGATTATAACTACGATGAACAGCAAAAGGATAGAAATAAAGATGTAAAATAGGACATCAAAATCACAAATGTGGGGGAGGGGAGTAGAAAATGTAGATCTTTTAGAATGTGTCTGAGCTTACATGACTATCAGTCTAAAACAAGGAGATGTACTTATGGGTTAATATTGAAAACAAGGGTAGCCACAAATTAAAAACATACAACGACTCACAAAAAAAACAGTAAGAAAAGAACTCAAGCATAATACAAAAGTAAACCATCAAACCATAAAAAGGAAAAACAAAAAGAAGGAAGGAACAAAGAAGAAATACAAAATCAACTGAAATACAAGGTTTAAAATGGCAATAAACATATACTTATCAATAATTACCTTAAATGTCAATGGACTAAATGCTCCAATCAAAAGACACAGAGTGACAGGCTGGAAAATAAAACAAGAACCTACAATATGCTGCCTACAAGAGACGAACTTTAGGGTGAAAGACACGCATAGATTGCAAGTGAGAGGATGGAAAAAGATATTTCATGCCAAAGGAGATGACAAGAGAGCAGGGGTAGGAATACTTAGATCAGACAAAAGAGACTTTAAAACAAGGGCCATAAAGAAAGACAAAGAAGGACACTGTATCATGATAAAAGGATCAATACAAGAAGAGGATACACTTATCAACATATATACACCCAATATAGAAGGAACTAAATACATAAAACAAATACTAATAGACATAAAGGGAGAAACTGACAGGAAGACAATAATAGTAGGAGAATTTAACACCCCACTGACATCAATAGATCTTTCAGACCAAAAATCAATAAGGCAACAGAGACTCTAAATGACACAATAGAGCAGTTAGACTTAATTGATATCTACAGGACACTACATCCAAAAAACCAGAATACACATTATTTTCAAGCTTGTGTGGAACATTCTCTAGGATAGATAACATACTAGGGTACAAAATAAGCCTCAAAAATTATAATAATTTGGCCTTCCCTGGTGGCGCAGTGGTTGAGAATCTGCCTGCCAATGCAGGGCACACGGGTTCGAGCCCTGGTCTGGGAAGATCCCACATGACGCGGAGCAACTAGGCCCGTGAGCCACACTACTGAGCCTGTGCGTCTGGAGCTTGTGCTCCGCAACAAAGAGAGGTCGTGACAGTGAGAGGCCCGTGCACCATGGGAAGAGTGGACCCCGCTCGCTGCAACTAGAGAAAGCCCTCGCACAGAAACAAAGACCCAACACAGCCAAAAATAAATAAGTAAATAAAAATTATAATAATTTTAATTATAATAATTAAAAATTATAATCATCTTATACTAGGGCACAAAATAAGCCTCAAAAATGATAATAATTTTAATTATAATCATTAAAAATTATTTCAAGTATCTTCTTTGACCACAATAGCAAGAAACTAGAAATTAGCCACAGGAAAAAAAATGAGAAAAAAAATGATTACATAGAGACTAAACAACATGCTACTAAAAACAAACAAAAAACACCAAAAACAAAACAAAAAACAATGGGTCAATGATGAAATCTATGAGGAAAATTTAAAATACCTCAAGATAAATGACAATGAAAACACAATCATACAAAATCTATGGGATGAAGCAAAAGCAGTCCTAAGAGGGAAGTTCACAGCTATATTTGAGGTCTTCCTCAAAAAACAAGAAAAATTTCAAATAAACAACCTAACCTACCAGCTAAAAAATTAGAAAGAGAAGAAACAACAAAACCTAAAGGCAGTAGAAGGAAGGAAATAATGAAAATCAGAGAGGAAATAAATAAAATAGAGATTAAAAAAATAGAAAAAAAATCAATAAAACCAAGAGCTGGTTTTTTGAAAGGATAAACAAAATTGACAAACCTCTGGCCAGACTCATCAAGAAGAAAAGGGAGAGGACCCAAGTAACAAAATAAGACATGAAAGAGGCGAAATAACAACCGATACTGCAGAAATTTTTTTAAAATCATAAGAAATTAATATGAACGGTTAGACACTGACAAAATAGACAACCTAGAAGAAATGGATAAGTTTCTAGAAACGTATGGTCCACCAAAACTGAAGAAACAGATAATTTGAACAGACCAACCACCAGAAGTGAAATAGAATTTGAAATTAAAAAACAAAACAAAACAAAAAAACCTCCCTGCAAACAAAAGCCCAGGACCAGATGACTTCACTGGGGAATTCTATCAAAAATACAAAGAAAAACTCATACCTATCCTTCTCAGATTCTTCCAAAAGATTGAAGAGGAGTCCTAAAGTCATTCTATGAAGCCACCATCACTCTGATACCAAAACCAGACAAACACACAACCAAAAATAAAAAATTACAGGCCGATATCTTTGATGAATATAAATGTAAAAATCCTTAATAAAATATTATCAAACAGAATCCAACAATACATAAAAACAATCATACACCATGATCAAGTTGGATTCTTCCTACGGTCTCAAGGCTGGTTCAACGTACCCAAATTAATCAATGTGATAACACATCAACAACAACAAAAAGACAAAAACCACATGATCATCCCAATGGATGCAGAGAAAGCATCTGATAAAATTCAACATCCATTCATGATAGAAAAAAAAGAAAAAACCTCTCACCAAAATGGATATAAAAGGAGCATATCTCAGCATAATAAAAGCTATTTATGGCAAAGCCACAGCCAACATATTATTAATTGGTGAAAAGCTGAAAGCCTTCCTGCTAAATTCTCGAACAAGACAAGGAGGCCCACTCTCACTACTTCTATTCAAAATAGTACTGAAAGTCCTAGTCACAGCAGTCAGACAAGGGAAAAAAAAAAAGATATCCAAATCAGAAGGGAAGAGGTAAAATTGTCATTGTATGCAGACATGATACTCTATACAGAAAACCCTAAAGACTCCACACAAAAACTATCAGAACTAAAAAGTGAACTCACCAAGGTAGCAGGATACAAGACTAACATACAGAAATTGGTTGCACATCTTTATACCAACAATGAAATGTCAGAAAGAGAAAGTAAAACAAAACAATTTTTAACTGCGTCAAAAAAAAATTACCTAGGAATATACCTGACCAAGAATGTGAAAGACTTATACACTGAGAAATATAAAACATTGATAAAGAAAATTGAAGATGATACAAAGAAATGGAAAAATACCCCATACTCATGGATTAGAAGAATTAATATAGTTAAAATGGTCATACTACCAAAAGCAATCTACAGATTTAATGAGATCTCTATTGAATTACTCATGACATTTTTCACAAAACCAGAACCAATAACCATAAAATTTATATAGAACCATGAAAGACCCAGGCTTGCCAAAGCAATTCTGAAGAAAAAGAACAAAGCGGGAGGAATAACTCTCCCAGACTTCAGACAATACCACAAGGCTACAGTAATCAAAATAGCATAGTATTGGCACAAAAACAGACCAATAGATCAATACTGAACAGAATAGAGAACCCAGAAATAAACCCATACACACATCTATGGACAATTAATCTTCGACAAATGGGGCAAGAATATACAATGGAGAAAAGACAATCTCCTCAGCAAGTGGTGTTGGAAAAGCTGGGCAGCCACATGTAAATCAATAAATTTAGAACACTCCCTCATACCATACACAAAAATAAACTCAAAATGGCTTAAAGATTTATATATAAGGCATGACACCATAAAACCCCTAGAAGAGAACATAGGCAAAACATTCTTGGATATAAACTATAGTAATATCTTCTTAGATCAGTCTCCCAAGGCAAAAGAAATAAAAACAAAAATAAACAAATGGGACCCAATCAAACATAAGCTTTTGCATAGCAAAGGAAACCATAATCAAGATGAAAAGACAACCTATTGACTGGGAGAAAATATTTGCAAGTGATGAGACTGAAAAGGGCTTAATTTCCAAAATATACAAAGAGCTTATACAACTCAATATCAAAAAAAATAAACAATCCAATCAAAAAATGGGCAGAATGCTTAAAAAGTCATTTCTTCAAAGAAAATATACAGATGGCCAAGAGGCACATGAAAAGATGCTCAACATCGTTAATTATTAGATAAGTGCAAATCAAAACTACAATGAGGTATCAACTCACACTGGTCGGAATGACCATCATCAAAAGTCTACAAATAATAAATGCTAGAGAGGGTGTGAAGAAAAGGGAAGTCTGCTACACTGTTGGTGGGAATATAAATTGGTGCAGCCATTGTGAAAAACAGTCTAGAGGTTCCTTAAAAAACTAAAAAGAGAATGACCATATGATCCAGCCATCCCATTCCTGGGCATATATTCAGAAAAGATGAAATCTCTAATTTGAAAAGATACACGCACCCCAATGTTCATAGTAGCATTATTTACAATAGCCAAGACATGGAAACAACCTACATGCCCATCGACAGATGAATGGATAAAGAAGATGTGGTACATATACACAATGGAATACTACTCAGCCATTAAAAAGAATGAAATATTGCCACTTGCAGCAACACAGATCAACCTACTAAGTGAAGTAAATCAGGCAGAGAAAGACAAATATTACATGATATCACTTACATGTAGAATCTTAAAAAAAAAAGATACAAATGAACTTATTTACAAAACAGAATCACAGCTATAGAAAACAAATATATTGTTACCAAAGGGGAAAGGGGAGAGGGAGGGATAAATTAGAAATATGGGTTTAACAGATATACATCACTGTATATAAAATAAGTATTTACTGTATGGCACATGGCACTATATTCAATATCTTGTAATAACCTATAATGGGACAGAATCTGAAGCTATACACCTGAAACTAACACAATACTGTAAATCAAGTATAATTAGTTTTTTTTTTAAAAGATGCTTACTGTCTAGTGGAAAGAAAGACACTTGTACACTGCACAGGAAAAGGTGGTATGACGGGTACCAGCAGAATGGTATATCCAAGCATGACATAGAGAAGAAAAATAAGGCAATGTTTGTTTAGAGGGGAAAGAGAATAGCTGGAAAAGTATTGCTGAGAAAACCTCCTAGAAGAGAGGACACCTCCAATGACTACTGAAATATAATTAGTGATTTACCAGTTAAGGAAGGGAAAAAGCAAAAGGAACAGCAAGAGGAAAGACTCTAAAGCACATAGCTGTACAATGTATACAGGAAATAAATTCTTTAGTAATATCAGAGTATAACTTATTACGATGGATATGGCTGCTGTTTCCTTTTCAGAGTCTCTAGAGGCTTAGGAGGGGTTATACCATGGAAAATTGGTGTGTCATGCTGAGAAATTTGAACTTAACATATAATTATCAGGTGGCTTTGAGAGAATTGTACCAGGGGAAATGGCAAATGAACCACTCTGGGTAGAATGAGATGGATGTGCTAAAACTAGGAGGAAGAAGCAGAACAAAACAGGGGAAGAGAGACCTCCTAAAAGGCTTGAGGCTGGATACAAATCAAAAGAGTGGAAAGGCTGCTTTCCAAAAATATTTAGGAAGTAAACCAGCAAAAAATCAGCCATTCGAATTCCTCATTTGAATTTATTTCAACATCACATTTTTAGCTAAGAGATTTCTGTTGTGTCTGGAGAAATTTTAACTTAGTAAAATAAAATAAAAGGATACTAAACCTTCATTAGTAAGCATGGGGACCATTCTGCTCTGGGATTAGGACTCAGGCCTCAAGAAAAATGCACCATGTAAATCATCATGCAGTGTTCACAGCACATTGCAGCCATATGGTGAGTTCACGCAGAATTGACACTCCTCTGGGCCCTTAATTAGATGCACCTGACATGGCTTTTATTTTTTTTTAAATGAAGAAAGGTGCCTCCCAATAAGTGGCTCCCAGGAAGTAGTACAGGAATGCACTTTGGTGCCACATCAAGTAAAATGTACACTCTGCTAATTCAATCTGGCAATTTACGTCCACACTGATTTAATGAGAAGTGCAAATTATTTTTAAAAGTTGAATATATAATATATTAAATACGAATATATTAATATATGCTTGTTGAATATATATTTAATTATTGACCAAGCTAACAAGGAAATAGTAGCAAAGTTTTTATGTCTCATGACATTTTAAGTATCTTTAATCACAAAATTAGAAATTTTTATTGCGTATAATTTTTAATAAATGTTTACTTTAGAATTTTTAGGATTTACATAAAGATACATATATACATAGTACAGAGTTCCCATGTATCCATAATCCAATTTCCCTGATGTTAATATCTTATACTAACCATGATATATTTGTGAAAATTAAGAAATTAACATTGGTGTATCACTCCTAACTAAACTACAGATTTATTCAGATTTCACCAGTTTCTCCACAAATGTCCTTTTTCTGTTCCTGGATACAATTCAAGATACCACACTGGGGCTTCCCTGGTGGCGCAGTGGTTGAGAGTCTGCCTGCCGATGCAGGGGACACGGGTTCGTGCCCCAGTCTGGGAAGATCCCACATGCCGCGGAGCGGCTGGGCCCATGAGCCATGGCCGCTGAGCCTGCGCATCCGGAGCCTGTGCTCCGCAACGGGAGAGGCCACAACAGCGAGAGGCCCGCATACCTCAAAAAAAAAAAAAAAAAAAAGATACCACACTGGATTTAATCATTATGTTTCCGTTACTCTATGGCAGCTTCTCAGTCTTTCCTGAGGTCATGTTTCATGACTTTGACTGTTCTGAGAGTATTCTCTGATGTTTCTCTCAAGATCAGACTGGGGTTGTGGGTTTGGGAAGCAAGAGCATAGGGATGAAGTGCCTTCTCTGTCATCCTCTCAGGGGATATGGGACAACCACATGACTCATCACCGAGAATGTTAAACACGATGGCTCAAGGTGGAGTCGGCCATGATTCTCCATTGTCAAGTAACTACTTTTCCTTCCTATACTCTGTTCTTTGGAAGAGTCACCAAGTGCAGCCCATACCCAAGATATGGGAAGTTATGCTTCACGTCCTGGAGGAGGAAACACCCACATAAATTTTTTGGAATTCTTCTTAAAGGGAGGGGTGTCCCTTCTCACCCACTTATTTATTTATTTAGACATTTATATCAGTATGCACTCATGGATATTTATTTTATACGTTACGTTACAAACTACGTTATTTTTTTGCTCAAATTGTTTCACCTTTGTCCACTGGGGACTCTTTCAGACTGTCTGTCCCCTGTTCCCTTTGGCATGCCCACATCATTTTGCTTTTTGAACACTTCATTACTTTCTGGCCCTGAAAGATGCTCCAAGCTCATCTTGTATGATATCTTCCTCTGCCTTAGAATTAGCCGTTTCTCCAAGGAGCCCTGGGTCCTTGTGTTAGAGAATGATATTAAGCAATCAAGATCTGAACTACAATGCTTTTTGAGAACACTTTGTCTTTCCATTGCTTATCTTGTATTCTAAGAGCAAACCACAAAGGTCATCCTGTCCTGTCATTCTTGTCCAAAGAGCAGGTGTGACTTGGAGAGTTTTTAAAAAATACTAACTCCTGGTCTCAATGTCGGGAACTGTGACTCAGTAAGCCTGTGGTGTGGGTACTGGCCTGGTTGTGCTGGTGTTGCTGTGTATTCATGTATTGATAATTTTGTTTTGAAAAATAGTTTAGGGACTACTGTATATGTAATTAACTCCCTTCATTTTATAGTGGAACCAAATGAGGCCTAGAGAATGAAGTACATGCCCAGAGAAGCACAGCAAAGGAAGTTACGTCTTCACGCCGGTACATCAGACCCTTTCCATGCTTACATCCTCAGTGTGTCTTTACTCATACCTTTTAAATCAGTGAGTCTCAACCCTGGTTTTTGCTGAGGGAGCTTCAAAAATCCCTATGCCCAGAACCCAGTCTTAGAAATTCTGATTTAAATGGTCCTGAGTGATACTTAGCAACTAGGTTTTCCTTAAAGTCTTACAGATGATATAATGACCAGCCAGTGTTGAGAATTACTACTTTAAATGAAAAAAACTCAATTCTGTTAGGGCCCCAGTACTACAGAGTATGTTTTTCTTTACTGTGACATTTCTGAGTAATATTTTATTTGTACTGAATAACATCCCAGGTTCATCAATTTGACAAACATGTCTAGCATTTACTTTGTGTTTGGCGCAGGGATAGACTCTCCGTGGAGGGAGAGATTAAGAACATGAATCAATATAGTCTCTTGCCTCCAAGAGCTTAAACTATGATGAGGGGGGGCATTAGTATGGATACAAATAAGTAGAATAACAAGTAGGTGAGTTCCAAGAGGAGCATAAAGTGCCAGGAAGGAAAATGGGGGTTCAAAGGAATAAGGAAATGGTGCCTTCCTTCTGAGACTTTATTATCCTCCACGGATGGCCCTTGCCAAAGCTACAGCTTTTCAAGGAAGCCGGAAGTCATTATTTTGTGTGGAAAGTCCATTAGTATCATGCTTTTGCTAACACGGTTATCGCCGAGGTCTTGATTAAGCTCCCTCGTGCAGGATGCTAAGGAAACCATGTTAACAATGAATCCAGCTGTAAGAAAACTTATGTTATTTTTAGGCATCTAGACTGAAAATTGCTTTGTACCATCACTGGGCAATGCTTTTATTACAGTTTTTTACTGCTGGTAAATTAGATTGCGTGTTGTAGGAATTATGCATAACTGCACTCTTTTTAATATTTGCTACTGTAATCATTTCTGTAATTATGATACAGAACCTACTGCTGCAAGCTGTTCCTGCGGATGGCTATTTCACTGAGTCCTAAAGATGGTATCTGCTGAAAATTCTATCTGCAAAGGCCCTGCTGGCAAGTGCCTCCCTGGTGATAGGAGGCAGATAAGCTTTATCAGATGCTGTTAATGAGCTTGATTTACGATGTTGGTGGTTCAGTAGGACAAGTTATTTTGGGTTTTAGACATTCACACTCCAGCCTTTGGTATGTCCTCCCTCATCCCTTGGGAAAAGAAAGAAACCTGCTAGAATTCGAAAGCAACAGGCATTGTAAAGTCATACTGTTCACAGACCACATTTTCTTATAAAAACTACCTCCTAGGTGCAATGTCAAGTCGTGTAATCCCTATCAAGAACAAGGTTCATGAAGCTGTTAACTGAATAATAACAACTAATTATTAATCAAAAAACACCTTCCATGTTAGCTCTGGGAGTTGCCTAAAACTCCACAATTAATGGATCTATTACCTGTTTTTACAAAGTGAGGTGATGCCCCAACATCTGCTGCTTACTTGGTTTAGTTTGTGGCTCATCATCAGTTCCTATTCTTCCTGATCCATACTGTTGCCAGAAAAGGCATACGTACACAGCATGTAAGCACATCACAAGGAAAAAAAGAACCCAATCTAGCTTTACATATAAATAAAGCAAGCAGTGGTCCACAGTAGTGTGATCTGTGGGGTCTCCAGGAAAGTTTCCTCTTTCCCCAGCCCGTCCTCCAAACATCAGCCCAAGCACCATGGTGTCTGGAAGTCTGCCCTGTGAGCTTTGGAAATAATTCTGCTCTCTCCATGCACTTGTTGGAAAGTTCAAATATTATGGGAGATTAATACGTTAAGTTGTCACCGGTTTACGTAGTTCTTTGGCCCTGAATGAATTATGTCAACTTGGCCAAAGTGAAATGGGCTGCCTCCAAGCTGTGGTGAGCTCTTCTACAGTGACGTGTCAGAGCGAGAGGCTAGAGGGTGTTAGCAGGCATGCGTTCAGGACCTGGATTGGTATTAGACCATTAAATGTGTACATTTTTCTTCCAGCTCTGAGTCTTCATTGTTGCACAAGGCAGGGAATCTCTCTGGACCTTCTGCCTTCCCTACAAAATAGACTACCAGGATTTCTTCCTTCTCTTCAAGCTTCGCAATTCAACCCTTATTGCATAAGAGGATAGAGTCGGCTAATATGTGGGAGAGGACACCAGGAGAGGAGAAAAGAGAAAGAGATCTCTGAAGAAATGCTTCATCACTGTCATAAAGGAGATGCTCACATGATTTTTGTTTGCTGAGTAGTAATTCACCTGGGGTCATTAGAACATGGTTGGCTGTAGAATCCTCTGAGTTCAAAAGACATTTTCCCTGTCACTTGTATGATAAGTCTGGGGGGTGGTGTGCCAATTGTCTCTGCCAACATCTAAAAGTCCTTTAGATGAGACAGAAACAGCATAGGCACAAGGCAGTCACCTCCTGACAAGTCCTACTGAAGTCTGATAAACTTTTGAAACTCTTATCCACGCTTCTTGCTACCTCTTTTTTTCCTCTCTAATCCCTCTTTCATCATAATTTGAATAGTGAACTACAACCAAGCTTCTGATCTTTTCCACTGTTTTCTTCACCTAATTTCCGTTTTTCTTTCCTCTGTGTTCTCTTCCATATCTCTTTGTGTACAGCTCTCTGGTTAAGAAGTAGAATATGGTACCAAAGTGAAAGGGCACAGCATTTTTTTTTCTTGGTAACTATTAAGCATAAAATTCAACTGAAAAGATAATTAAGGAAAATTATTTTTTAAATGGGACGCCCTTTGCACCATTCTCCTGCTAGAACACCTTGCTTTCTTTTTATGTTTCTCCACACATACAGCTTCTTCATTCAGCTTTGTAAAATACTGATGAGAGTATTGACCCAACTAAAAGCAGAGATAATTGGAGGAATTCATTTGAACATTCGCCTTCTAATGCTCATTTGTGGGCACCCTATTTATTGAGAAGAGCAGCATTCTTCTAGCCCTCTTGATTTTGTAACACCAGTAAGTTTTACTGTCTAACCATACTAAAATTAAAAATGTTTCATGAGTTAGATCACGTTAACAATGACATCATTCGAACACTGTCACCTAGGTAATGGAATTACCATAGCAACAGAGCCTTTATCTTTCAGTAGCTATAAAACTTTGACAGATGGGAGAGACTGATTGAAGATTTAAAGCAGGCCATAAATGTAACACATCTTAGTGGCCCAAGTCATAGTGATATCTTACAAATTGATATCTTTTTATAAAGATTAAATTGAATGTGAAGTATATATATTGCTATTTATTTCCAAAGTTAATTTCACTCTTGACCGAAATGATATTCTATTCTTTGAAAAATTGAGATCAGATTATTAAATGCAGGGACAGTAATAGTAGAATGTTAAAAAAAACTATAAAATTTTAAGAGTAGTAAAAGGAAGACTGCTACAGAATAACTGTTCTTATAAAACTGACCAATTAAACACCTGTAGTTCTTGTAGCTATAACCTGTCTCCGATGGGAAATTCTGTTAAAATTTATTCTCCTTCATTTCTGACTTTACAATTAGAAGTTTTGACTTAAGTGTTGAGCATGTTTGTGTCTGTGAATTTGTGTTTTGTGTGTGTGGGTGTTTATATGTTTGCCTTTCCTTCACAGTTAAACAAGGTGAACTCACTGTGCATTTTTTATTTTTTTTTATTTTTTTTTATTTTTATTTTTTGCTGTATGCGGGCCTCTCACTGTTGTGGCCTCTCCCGTTGCGGAGCACAGGCTCCGGACGCGCAGGCTCAGCAGCCATGGCTCACGGGCCCAGCCGCTCCGCGGCATATGGGATCCTCCCGGACCGGGGCACGAACCAGTATCCCCTGCATCGGCAGACGGACTCTCAACCACTGCGCCACCAGGGAGGCCCTGCATTTTTTAGATGACACATTGTTATCACGTAGATGGTTTGAATCTGTCACCTAATTAAAGTGGAGCAGAACAAAAAGCCATTTAGGTATTTCTTCTTCCTCCACCAAAAGAATAAAACGAAGTGTGGATAATAAGCTTAGTTTCTCATTCTTGATTTACTCGTCTCTGCAGAATTATTATTTAGTAGAAGTGGGCCTAGTAAACTGTCTTTTATTGGACCCTGTCCAGGCTTCAAAAAATACCAGTTTTGATGGCCAAAGAAATACAGGGCATTAAGGCAGAGATCTGAACAAAAAGAGAACGCTTATTTAATAATAATGTGTTCCTTGGCATTTCCAGGGACTGAGGAGTAAGTTTAATAATAAAAGCATTTAGACTATTAAAATAATCATTTATTAATAGATAATATGTATATATACATTTTCAAGTGTTCATCTACCAAAGAACTGATTTTCACAATATCCAATCAAGGCCTTGAAAAATATCAGCTTTAGTATGTAATAATAATTTGATAATATTTATAAATAGCACTCGCTCCTTTTAAGATTTTTTTTGTTGCCTCCAGCTTACTGAAATTTACGTAACAACATGAAGGTTGGTTACTTTATCAAGATTTGTCATGATTTAAACCCAAGCAGAGAGACAAGACTAAATTACACACTTACTCTTAAACAGAAAATAATGACACAAGATCTATTCCACCAGTCACTGCCAAAATCTACCATGTGCCTTTATTTTTGGCCCTTACAACTGAGAGCAGACCCCATTCAAATCCATTATAATGGAATTGCTTTGTGGAATAATGTGATATTGTGTGTGTGTGTGTGTGTGTGTGTGTGTGTGTGTGTGTGTGTCAGATTTTTCTTTAGTTCTCTGGCAATCTTTACAAAATTTTATTATAACTTCTTTATCTGTTCAGGCAAAGAAATTAAGGTTCATTTCATTCATAGAGGACAGAGCTCTCCCAAAAGAAGTCATGAGCAGATTGTAAAACTTAGTCAGACCTCCAGAGGTTACCAGTGAAATTAAAGAGTGTTTCACTCCATGTTGACCTTGATGCAGGGCTATCAAGAGGACAAAGCATGAGCCTAAAGTAAGAGAAACATATTTTAATATTTCAACCACAACTTACTAGCTATAAGACCCTGCTCTTTCAGCCTACAGTTTCTCATTATAAAAATTAGAAGAATAATACCTACTTCTTAGGATTGTTTGAAAATTACTTCATTTACAATGGATATAAGTACCTAGGAGAGTGCCTAGCACAATCTTCAGTAAATATTGACTTCCTTCAGTTTCATCTTTCTAATTTTACAATCCCTTGGTTCTAGCTATAATTAGTGTTAGAACTGAGGTGACTTAAAGGAGGAAATGATCAATTTAAACCCAGTCTGGAGTACACATCTCCAGGGTAGAGGGAAACAATGGAGGGCCAATGAGCTAATACAGGATGGCAGCCCCTGAGAGGTGCACATGAAATTCCCCCTAAGCTTATTTCGTAGGTCAGTAGTGAATATAAAAGTAGTTTCTTCTTGGTTTCAGGAAACCTTTCCTAAAGAAATTATGGAAGATTAAAAACAATTTCCTAGTTGAAGTTGCTGTGGATAAAGCTTTGGCAGAGCCATCACAAGTCCTGCTATTTGGTTCACAAAAAACTATTGTGCCTGTAGATACTTAAAACACATTAGGTTCAAAATGCAGTCAAACAATTCTAGACAACTGAGAATATGTCAGTAGCATGAATTGTGCATGAAGGCCTGACTGATCAGTCCCTTGAGGAAATGAGATCATGATCAGAAGGAATACATTCTTCTCAAAACTAGAAAAGCTAGTGTATATTAATTTTATTTGAAAAGTGTGGATGGCTACTCAACTCCACCTTGGACAACATTATTTTGATGAATTTTAAAAAGGAATAGAAATCTCTAACATGATACTACATAACCAGTTTGCTTGTAAATGAGTTAACTTAGTGTCTGGGATGGTTAGTTTAGGGCAGAGATTGTAAGGTGGCAGCTCATTGGCCATGTCTTTTGTGGAGACACCAGTTTGATAGCACCAGATGCATCTGAAGGAAGAGTGAGGGGTAAAAAATTGGTTAAGGGTCAGTTTAAGGAGAAATTAATGTTTTGCACTTCTTCCCTAACCATCACAGCAAGATGGAAATCCTTCTACTGTATCAGAATAAGTGTTTGCTCTCTGCAGACCCTAATTTGGAGAGGCTCAGATCATGGAGCATCAGAGAAAAATGAGCCAAATTAAGCTGTCATGTTGAATTCATGGGTATGATGTGAAAGTCTCCATATGACACAATATTAAAGTGGGATTCTTTCTACCCTAAACTTGACAGAAAAGAAGCAACATGGGTGAGATCCACAAGTACCAAGAGTCAAATCAAGTTAAAACACAACAAAAACAGAAACAAAATAATAAACCTCTGGATAATGTGAAAAAACACAGGACTCTGGCCAGAACCTAAGCTATAGGCAATGTTTTCTTCCTTCATTCCTTTATTTCCTTTATGAATAATTTACTTAAGAGGTAAAGGAGAAGGTAATGTGATCCTAAAGTAAGATCCTAGCTCAGTTTTGTCTGAGACTTTGGACGCTTAGAGCAAGTCCTACATCTAACAGCCAGGTGCTGGATCATCTAAGCAAGACTTGGAAAGGAAGTGGATAGAAAACTAGTTTGTCCTCCTTAGCTCAACTCTCACACCCTGAGGATATGTAAGAGATATGAAATGCCAAGAAGGGGTTGTATTTTCAGAGAAAATTTCTTCATAGTATTTCTCCTGTGGGAAAAGGAAGGGGCCTGCCTAATAATCACCTTAAGATTAGTGAAAGGAGCGCCAGGAAAACTCCTTAGAGAATCTAGACTATCTTTGCTGGACTTTTCAGGAAGTAGACACTGGTGACAGAACCATGTGTGTTTCTGAATAGCAAAATAGAGAATTGCATTGGAAAGTAAATAGATGCATGTCCTTAGATGATGAGTCCAAGGGGCATGTTATCAGGACCAGAGGAGGACCCCACAGTGGGAACAGGCCTGGGGTCCTTTTAAAATCCTACTCCAGACCTGCTTGATGATGAGACCCACAAGGTTTTGGATTGCCAGAAATGCAGGGTTTGTTAGAGGAAGTAAAATAACTGCTAGAAGAAGATGCACTGCAGCATTACAGTATATGTAAGGGCGGGTTCCATGTAAGGGGACTAACTGAGAAACCCAAAATGTGCCCCATGTAATTGCTTTATGACTACACCCTATTGATGTCTGCTCTTTCAAAATAATTGTACCGTTTATTACGAATGGTGAGATAACCTCCAGCTCTCTTTCATCTACAAGTAGGCCTATAATCAGTCCCCTATCCAGGCAAAGACTGGAGGATTATTATCCTAAAAAATATAATTACTTCAGGGATATTGCTTATAGATTCAGACATTTTTGATCCCTCAATGAAATCCCAGAATCCCTGTAGGATCACTCTCCACGAAATTTCTCTGGTCAAAATCCTTGTTATGCCCACAGTTTCCAATCAAAGTTTCAGTGCTTTGGTTTCATTCTTAGATATGAAGGATGGGCAGGAATCACAGGACATATAAGGGGATCATTAGCAAAGTAAAAGACAGAGGAAAAACAAGCAAAGTGAAAAAAATGCAAGCAATGGTATAGAAAAATTTTAAAAAGAAGTACAATTTATATCACCAGAGATAAGAGAAGATATTTTATACATGAAACAAAAGCAGGACGATGGACAAATAGAGAAAAAGAAGTAGCTTGTGGGAATTAAAATATGTGATGGAAACAATTTAATAGACTGCTTAAATGATAAGGTTGAGCACATTTTCAAGAAATTACAACAAATAGGGCTTCCCTGGTGGCGCAGTGGTAGAGAGTCCACCTGTCGATGCAGGGGACGCGGGTTTGTGCCCCGGTCTGGGGGGATCCCACATGCCGCGGAGTGGCTGGGCCTGTGAGCCATGGCCACTGAGCCTGCACATCCGGAGCCTGTGCTCCGCAACGGGAGAGGCCACAACAGTGAGAGGCCCGTGTACCACAAAAAAAAAAAAAAGAAATTACAACAAATATACAAAGAGATGAACAATAGCAAAAAGAGAGAGAGGGAGAGAAGTATCAAAATTAGAGGATTATTCCTGGAGATTCAATATCCAACTGAAAAATAATATTTTCTGAAAGAGAAGAAGTGGAGAAAATTATAAAATTAATAAATCAAAATATTTCTTAGAATTGAGGAGTTTGAGTTTCTAGATTGAAAGGGTTCTCCAAGGGTCTAGCATCACTGTAACCACAGAACCAGCTTGAAACTGGCCTTATCCTCTTTCTAACAAGATATTGAGTTGTCTTTCAGACACAACAGAAAACCACAAGTCATGCAGCCAAAGCAAGTACAAAGGAGAAAATTCTGACCTAAAACAACACCTAAAACCAAAGTTTCTCTCCCCTACAGAACCAAAGGACCTGAACCTGAATGCCGGAACCCTTTCAGAAGTGAAGAGTCCATTGTCCAGGAAGATCTGTTGCTGAAGCCCTCTTTACCATACCTTATCAAAAATGGCCAAGGTCCAATTGAAACCTGCCTGCCAGTGCTTCCAACACCAACCCTCCTCCCCTAACTCATAAAAGTTTGATCCAACCCCTGGTCAGGGAGACAGATTTGAGCCATTTCATTTCCGCTGTCTCCTTGCTGGTCAACCTTGCAATAAAGCCTTTTCTTTTCTCAAAAGCCATGGTATTGGTTTCTACATGCTTCCAGCAGCAAGCCCTTTGCTGGGTAATGTCATGAACATAAATAAGTAAATAACATAAATATAATCCCCACTGAGAAACATCTTGCTATTTCAGATTTCTAATAAAGAAAAGACTCTAAAATATTCTAGGGGGTGGAGAACACATTATATAGGAAAAGAATTAAGATTTACTGTGGCTTCAGAATTCTCAGTGGTCACATGTGAAACCAGAAGTAATAGAATAAAGCCTTCAAAAATTTGCCTGAAAGTTATTTCCAACTCAGAATTCTATGCTTAATTAATCTATCGACCAAGTATAAGATACAATAAAGATATTTTCTCACTTCTGAGGTATTAATATTTTATCTCCCTCGCATCCTAGAAGTGATGTTCAAGAAATTAAAGTGAAAAAATAAAAAGAATAAAACAAGAAGAGAAAAATACAAGACCCAGGAACCAGGATCCCTATTGCAGAACAATGGGGAAAGGAAGAAGACCCAGGTTGCCAGTTGTGCACTTGACCAAGAAAGCAATCAAACAAGAGAGGAATAGGAGGATGGAAGACTCTAGAAGACATGATCCAAAAGAAAAAAAATTAAATTAAATAAATAAATAACATTCAAATAAATTTTAAATAAATAAATTTTACCTCTCCAAAATTGACATAACTTTTTTGAGGGGATGGGAGAGGTGATATGAGTAAATGGCACTGGGAAGTTTGTATAGATTAACTATAAAAGTTAAAAATTGATAACTGAAGAAGTATCAATATAAGCTTATTAGTTATTTTATTTCAGAGATGGTTCTCAGGTTCTTGAAAAAGACATCCCTAGGTTGTAGAGGATCTCAAGGGGCAAAGAATTTATAGTTGCAACTTTCTAAATAACTGCTCTAAGAAAAGGGAGGTCAGGGGCCAATAATCAATAATAAATCTTTCTAAACTATAGTCAAACTAAGGCTGCCCTGGTCGCTGCAAATAGAAAGAGGGAGGCTTCATTAATTACTTCTGAGGCCAATATGACTTTGAAACTAAAACAGAGAAGAGCAGTACTAACTAAAAAGGAAAATTAAAGGCCAATATCACTCATGAATATTGATGCAAAACTCCTAAACAAAATAGTAGCTACTGTATCTAGGAATACATTTTAAACTATGTTGGTTTTATCCTGGGAATGAAGAGTTGAATTTAGATTTAAATATCTATTAATGTAATTTGCTATATAAACAGATTAAAGGAGAAGATACACATGATTATCTCAACAGTTGCCAACAAAGGCATTTAGTGGAATTCAACACCAATTCACAAACAAAAAGAAAAACTGAAGTTAGGAAACTACTGAGAAAACTGTTCTTTTCATAATAAAGGGTATTTACAAATCCTATAGCAAAATCCAAATAATAATGTAAACATTGGAAGTATCAGCATTCCTCTTATTAGCAAGCATAAGACAAAGACACTTGCAGTTACTACTTCTATTTAATGTACTAGGTGTTCTTACTATCACAGTAAAAAAAAAAAAAAAAAAGAACAGAATGACACAATTAGGAGTTATGTGGTCTAAAAAATGTAGAAACAAAGATTCCATTATTTGAAGAAGATGTTATGATTGCCTATGTAGATAACCCCAAGAGAATCTACAGGCAAATGATTAGAATTAATGAGAAGTCAACCAGGTATATAAGGTCTATATAAAAAAATAAACTGCATTTCTATATATCAGCAACAACAGTAAATGTAACTTAAAATATATATATCTATCATTGGTAGCTGCATCAAATATAAAAAAAATTATAAGAGTAAGTATAAATAAAGATGCTCATGATTTTTGTGGAGAAAATTGTAAGGCTTTATTGAAACACATTAAAAATGACCTACATACATCAGGTTCATTAATAGCTTCAATATCACAGACACAGCAATTCTCATTAAAATAATCTATATGTTCAATAAAATCCCAAAGAAATCCTGACAGGGATTTTAATGAAATTGGACAAGCTGATTATAAAATTAATATGGAAAAACAAAAAGTCAAGGATAATAAGATATGCCTGAAGAACAGAATAAGAGGATTCATTTTATAATAAATCTTATTTTAAACCTATTTTAATGAAGATTGGGAATACTGGTATAAAAGTAGATTAATAAACAAGTAGAAAGCCCCAAACCATACTCACACATATGTGGAAACTGGATATATGAAATAAGTGGTATTACAGAGCAATGGGGAAAGGATTCTGGAAATTGTTCTAGGACAATATATAGAGGTAAAATAAAATATGATCCTTATTTCATACAATACCCAGAATCAGTTTAAAGTGATTGCATAACGTAAATGTGAATCTTAGAATACAATGTAAGGGAATATCTTTGTGATTTGAAGATTGGGAAGAATTTCTTAACCAAGACACATAAAACACAAAACATAAATAAAAGTAATAAGTATGATTATGTTCATTATTCTGTCCACCAAAACAAACCATTTAGCGATTGAAAAAAAGATCAGCAATTAGAGGGAGATATTTGCAAAACTTAATTATCAAATGACTAGAATTCAGAATATATAAAGTGCTCCTCCAAATCAATGAGAAAAAGATTTAAAAAACAATTTAAAGATAGGGAAAAAAAAGATGAGTACTAGCAACTGACAGAGGAGAAAACACTTGTGGTCAGTAATTATACAAAAAGATGACAATTTAACTCATATTCATGGAACTTAAAACCAAAATCAGATATTATTTTACAAATTTCAGTGGAAAAAGTTTTAATGTCTCACAATAGCAATTATCAGTGAGAATGTGGAGCCACAGGAACTCTCACACAATTCTGATAAGAGTGTAAACTGGTAGACCCATTTTGGAAAGGTCCACAAATCTGCATGAAGTTAAAGATACGTATGTACTTTACAACCCAGCACATCTTCCCTGAAGACCCTAGGAATCTGTTGCACAGGAGCACAAGGAGAAAGCACAAGAATTTTTATCGCAGCACTGTTTGTAACTGCAAAAAAATTTGAAACAACCTAAATAAATATCCACTAGCAGAAGCTGTGGATAAATTTTGTATGTTTGGAATACTATACAATAGTAAAAATAATGAATCATATCTCACAAACATTTCTTCATGAAAAGAAGAAAATTAAATACCACATGGTGCTTTTGGGGGGAAAAAAGCTCAAAGCATATAAAATATATTTAGGGACTACATAGCTATATCCAAAAATATATAAACAAAAGCACATGAAAGACAATCAAGGACAGTTGTTACTCATAGAAATGAGGCACGGTATGCAAAATGGAAAAAAAGTCCACACTGTGCAGCTCTGAGGAAGTCTTGTCCAGGCTGATGAGAGCCCTAGAAAGGATTGCCTATTTACAGGAATCCAGTATTGGGCATAAATGGCCCAACTATAGTACGTGTGCCACACTCAGACACTCACCAGAAGGAGCCCTGGGAGAGCACTGACTATAAAAGCCACTGTGGGAAAAAGTGGTGAAATTTAAGGCTTGCAAATTAGAGAACAGTACTGTATTCATGTTCATTCCCTGATTTTGATTTTTCTGTAGTTATATCAGAACCTGTCCTTGTTCTTAACAATCACACAGTGGAGTATTTAGGAGCTGCACCATAATCTCAAATATTTCAGACAAAAAGTAATATATATATTACGTAAGTTCAATATAGGTTACTTCTTATTAGTGTTGTTGCTGTTTACCGGTCATAATTAGATGAAACAATTTAGTTCCAAAGGACAACATTAATGATAAGAAATAACGACATACAATAAAGAGGGAAAAGATAAAGTAGTAGCTTCAACAGAAAAACTCAGGGGACCGAGGTGGCGGGAGGGAAAAAAAAAAAAACTCAGTGAATTTTCACTAAGGACTACTCTGGGTACGTTGTCTAAACTAAAAGTTTAGAAATGATTTGCTAGACATCCTGGGCAGGACCGAGCTTCCTTGCCACATGCAAAAGAAAACAGAAATTCACGTAGGGCTGAGTCCCAGGTCAGAAACCCGGCACAGAGAGTTTAGGCTTAAAGAAACACTTTGTTGGCCTCTATCCCTGACAGAAGAGAAGCACTTCAAAGGCAAGCTGAGGCCAGAACAGCTGATTGCAGCTGCTTTGTTCAGTTACATGTAAGTACAAGCCAAAGGAAGGATAATCCTTGTGTCCTGGGCTAATTTTATACAGCATGGCTACCCCTATCAGGTGCTCCTGGTAATAAACCAGCCAAGAACACTCAAGCATATGGTGGGGTTGGGGGAGCATGACCTTTACCAAACACCATTTGTAAATCAATGTGAAGAGTAACGTTAACCCTCCAGAATCTGGTGGCTTCTAGTATTTGGCTAATTGACTACCTAAATCCTCCACATTTGTGGGATATTTCAGCTATACGTAGACACAGCCTCTGAAGTGCACTACACTTTTATCTGCGCTTAATGCATATTAAAGCACAACAGGCACTGGGTATATTCTCACCTACAACCACAGTAGCTTTAGGTCTCGAGAGCTACCTTGCAATGATTTGAGAAACCATAGCTCAGCAGCTGACAAGTTCAACAAAATCTAAGTGGCTTATATAAAAATGTACAGATGCTTTCTTAGTGATGCAGTTTATAAAAATGTGCCTAGCTGTTGTTTAAAGTATACATTTAAGAAACAAAACCTCAGGACTGAAAGCTACCGTAATGTTGAAGCCCATGTAGTAGCTCTTAATCAAACCGCACACATAGCTTAAGATCTCTGTTACTTCTCAATTTTATTCAAAGTATCAGAAACATTTTTTCTCCTTGTAATCACAAAGATTTTTTTTATATGTGAGAGTACTTTATGTTAGCACTTGAAAAATTAACTTTCAATATACCTTTCAGCTCCCTGTGGGTCATTTTTTCCGTAGGAAACAGGTTTTTAATGCAATGAATACCAAGAAATAGATTAATTTGTCCTTGTTTAAATAAATTTATTTCCATGTTTCTATCTCACTAGTATAGTCATTTCATGTGAATAAAAAGAAAACCCCAAATGTTACTCCCACCTTCACAGCAAATGCTGAATGAATTAGAGGCACTGATGTATGAACAAAACTGTTTGGTACAGCACATTGTACTTAGATAATGATCAATCAAAGTTAAATTTAGAACCCAGAAATAAACTCACGCATATATGGTCAATTAATTTATGACAAAGGAGCCAAGAATATAAAATGGGGAAAGAATAGTCTCTTCAATAAGTGGTGTTGTGAAGACTAGATAGCCATAAGCGAAAGAATGGAACTGGATTCCTATCCTACGACATACACAAAAACTGGCTCAAAATGAATTCACGACTTGAATGTACACCCTGAAAATATAAAACTTCTAGAAGAAAACAGGAAGGGTAAGCTCCTCAACCTCAGTCTTGGCAATAATTTTTTTGATTTGACACCAAAAGCAAAGGTAATAAAAGCAAAAATAAACAAGTTGAACTACATCAAACTACAAAGCTTCTGCACAGCAAATAAAACCATCGACAAAATGAAAAGGCAACCTATGGACTGGGAGAAAATATTTCCCATTACATATCTGATAAGGGGTTAACATCCAAAATATAGAGAGACCTCATACAACTCAATAACAACAATAAAACCAAACAATCTAATTAAAAAATGGGTAGAGGATCTGGACAGGCATTTTTCCAAAGACATACAAATGTCCAACAGGTATGTGAAAAGGTGCTCAACATTACTAATCATCAGGAAATGCAAATCAAAACTACAATGAAATATCATCTCACACTTTTTAGAATGCTTATAACAAAGAGATAAGGGATAACAAGTGTTGGTGAGGATGAAGAGGAAAGGGAACTACTGTGTGCTGTTGGTAAGAATGTACGTTGGTATAGCCATTACGGAAAACAGTATGGAGTTTCCTCAAAAATTAAAAGAAAAGAACTACCATATGATTCAGCAATCCCACTTTTAGGTACATATCCAAAGAAAATACAAACAAGATCCCAAAGAGATATCTGCGCTCCCGTGTTTATTGCAGCATTTTTCATAATAGTCAAGACATGGAAACAGCCTAGGTGTCTATCAATGCAAGAATGGATAAAGAAGATGTTTTATATATATATATATAAAATGGAATAGTACTCAGCCCTGAGAAAAAAATTTCTTCCTGCTGTTTGTGACAACATGAATGGACCTTAAGGGCATTATGCTAAGTGAAATAAGTCAGATAGAGAAAGACAAATACTCCATGATATCACTTATATGTAGAATCCTAAAAGGCCCAACTGAGAGGAACATAGATTAGAATGGTAGTTACAAGGGGCTGGGGACTAGGGGAAAAGGGGAGATATTAGCTAAAGAGTTCAAACTTCCAGCTATAAGATGAGTAAGTTCTGGGGATCTAATATTCAGCATGGTGACTAGTTATCAATACGGTATTATATACTTGAAAGCTGCTAGAAGAGTAGGTCTTAACTGTTCTCATCACAAAAATGAAATGGTAATTATGCAAAGTGACACAGGTGATAGTTAATGCTATGGTGGTAATCACTTTGTAATATATAAGTGTGTTGTAAACCTTAAACTTACACAATATTACATGTCAATTATATCTCAATAAAGCTGGAAAAAAGAAAAAATAAATTTTGTGCATTGGGTGATATTTTTATAATGTAGAGAATAATGATAGTAACTTTTTAAAAATTTTTAACAGAAAACACAGGCTGTATGAATGGAAGAGGCCACATCAAGCTTTAGTCCTCCAGGGTCTGTACTGTGTCTGTTCCCTGAGAGAAGCCCTTTCACAGTCAACTGCCAGGTCTGTGGAAATATCTCAAAGATTTTCACATATCTGAGATGCACAAGTGCCACGGACTGAAAATAAATCCAGGTAACAAAATTGGAGATACTGATAGGGAGATGCTTGATGTGAGAAATGTCATAGCTCAAGTAGGAAAAAAAGACTAATAAAGGGATAAGCTCAGTGTGTTAGTAAATGGCAGAGAGGTGAGAAAATCCTCCCAGTGTTATGATAATATGGGCTGTGAGCTTACCCTTGAATCTTCAGAAAAGAGGACTGGAGTTCAATGGTTTACAAGATATTTGGGGGGAAAAGAAAAAAAGCTGTCAGTATGATTCCTTGGAAGAGAACATAACTTATAAGAGGTAAAGCAGTGAGATATCAAGAAAGAAATGGGGTGGACAGCAGGCATATTTCCTTTGAAAGAGTGAAGGATGGTACAAAGTGTTATTTATAAAATGTTGTGTTTTCACACGAACAGGCATCACCACATATGAAGAAAAACGGCATTTAGTCATGATAACTCATCCCCTAAAAATGTAAATTGTAGAACTGCCATTTGGAAGTTCTGGTTCCAAAATATGCACTTGTGTTACTTCCCATTACACTTTGATCTTCTACTAAAGGTCAGACATTCTTCATGTACATTGAAGGCATAATAGGAAAGAGGGACACTATTTCCTTGCATAAACCTGCTTTTTCCCACTGGACTGACAGTAGATCGTGTACCTCTACACCTCTTTTTCCTACTGCTGTGCCTTTGGCCATAGTATTCCCTGCAACTGGAATGTTCCCTTCTCTCTTGCCTTCAATTTTTCTTAGTTGCAAATCATACCTTCTCCTTGCAATCTTTTTATCTTTAAATAAATTTTGCCTGAATTCATTCCTCATATCACTGCTGTTCATCAGTGAAGTTTAAGTTATCATTTCATTGTCTCCTTACAATGGATCTCAAGCTCTTTAAGGTAAATGGGCTGTGCGTTCTAACTCGTATGCACATGGGGATTACAATGTCCTTAACTGTCCTGCTGAAGAACTGAAAAACAGGTTATTTCTAACACTTCACTGCTAAGAGTATACTTATGAGACTTGATTTTCAGAAGTCACCTCCTAGCTATAACTTTTTGCATACATAGTAGTCAGCCAAAATTGATGGTTGCTTAATAGAGAGACTGTGGACCTTCGGATTTGGTGAAGTGAGAGGTCAGAGCCACTGCTACCAACAGTCACTGGTAGATTCACCAGGCACAGAGGCAAGTGGGTAGCACAGAATCCTGGGTCTGCTTCTCCCCAGCATGGACTGTTTACATCATGCACACAGGTAAATTAAACCCTTGAGGAAAAAGCAAAACTGAATATATGCTCTTAACATGTTTTTATCTAAATAGAAAATCCAGTGTGTGTGTATATATACATACACACACATATACACACATCCAAACAACATAAGTATCAGCAAGTTGCTTAATTTCTGTAAGCCAGTCTGTAAAATGGAGCGATCCCAGTAATCAGCTCATTTGGTTAATTTTAGTATGCAACAGACAAATCTAAAGTAATGTTTTTAGTAATGTGTGTGGTGGTTATAAGTACTTAATAAAATAACTGTTGTTTTTATTATTATTGGTGTTGTTCTTATCATTGACGTGTACTGTCTGTTATTACTATTATTGCGAGTATCAGTAACTTGGACTTTCTGCAGATATATCTATAAACCTCTCTAAATACCAAGTATTGGTGGGGCCATATTATCAAAATTAAGTACTGAAAAGAGCTGATTATTGGCCTTTAAGCAGTTTCAACTACAGTCTTATTTATGTCAGATATGAACAAATTCAATTGCACTAGTTATGATGGATATTTTTCTGGTTATGTGGAGATAAATGAAGATTAACCAAATGAGAAAAGCAAAAGCTATTTATTCAGAGTTTGCTATTGCGAAGAAGTCAGCCACCATCACTTGTGTTTTGGCAGAGACTCAAAGGCAGGCAGAGGAATGGGAAAGCTTTATAATGATAAAGTGGGAAGGCTTCAGGTGTGCCCTGACTGGAGGTTGCTGGAATGGGGAAGCTGTAGGTGCACTAACGTGAAGTAGGGCATCCCACATGATTGGTTAGGGTGCATTATGTGGCTTTCTCTGGTTGGTCCTAAGTCTGAAGTGGGGACAAATATTTGGGAAGTTGTCAAGTCACAGCCACTTGGGGCTGACTGTTACAGGGGCTATAATTGGGCTTCCTGGATTGCTGCTAGAGACAGTAATCTGACTTCCTACAAATGTGATTTATAGCAAGCCGTCTTCCTAGACTGGTTATTGTAGATAATAGGTTGGTTTACTGTACAGGTTGCTGCAAGTTGTGGGTCAGAGTTCTGCTTTTATATACAGTCTGGTCATTGTCCATTCGCATATTCAGTCTTTCAGTTAGAAGCACAGGGACTGGAGCTGGAGTACACACCTTACTAAATGTGTGGCCTTGGGCAAGTTGCTAAATCTCTGTATGCCTCAGTCTCCCAACTTATCAAATGGAAGTAGAATAGTCATTAATTTATAGGATGATTGTGATAATTAAATGAGTTGACATAGGTAAAGCACTTAAAACAGTGCCCAGCACGTAATAAGTATTAGAATTTTTCCTTATTATATGTTCAATAGAAGAATATCTATTGGATGTGATTCACAGGATATTACATTCCTTCGACTGTCTTTTAAATTACAATAATTCCAACATTTTATACCAATACAAATTCTACTTTTACCTAAGCTACTGTATTATCTCTAGGAAATTCCCACTAAAGAGCAAATATATATCCTTGGAAGCTATGCTGATTCTCAATTCTTCACTATTTTTTTGCCAAGTGATTTTGCAGTGCCCTTCAGTGGGGGGAGTATATTTCACTACCTCATCCATAGTAAACTTGGTCATGCAACTTGCTTTTGCTAAAGAAATACTTGTGGACACTATGTGAGCAGAAGCCTTAAATGTATTTGCACAATTTGGCTTGATCTCATGTGTTCCTCTGACTGTCATGAGAAATCCATGTTCCATAAAACCACTGTCCCTTTAGCCTGAGCCCCAGAAAGAGTTCAATGAAGCAGATCTAAACCCGATCAGAGCCTAGAGCCAAGTCCAGCCTACCCTGAAGCAGAGCACCTTAGCTGTTCATCAAATCTGTTAGAAAAATAAATGCTTATTGTTATAAGACAATGGGTTTCAGAGAGTAGTTTGTTACACAGCATTATCACGACAGCAACAGGCCAGTGGAGAAGAATAATAGGTTAAATCTTTCACTCACAATTTTGTCATTACTAGATAAAATAAGCTGTTCATCTCTTTAATGAGGGGAATCTGGAGAAGCTGAGAGAGAGAATAATAATGTTTTGATAAGGCAGAAGTGATTTGGAAAGTTAGGGGAGCATTGCCAGAGTGAAATTTAGCTAACTGGGGATGGCAGAGGATTGAGACATTTGAAGATACTAGATTCTTAGAGGGAGGAGTTATATTGAGAGCGAGATTGAGTGGAAGCAGACAAGGGGAGGCAGTGAATGCTTATTTTACTTTATTGTTTTGAATAGGATAAATGAAAGAGTTAATTTGCCTCCCCAAGGTGAATACTTCCTAGTGGCAGGGAGAAACCTATACTTAGAAATAAAATTTATGACTAATAATAATCAGTCAGAAAAAATACACTTTTGAAAAAAATCTCAATTTCATGGAAGAAACTCAACCAACTGAATCATGCTGGCTGTTAGCATTTCATATTTATGAGTGCACAAAAGCATGGTCTTTAGAAATACTGTAGGTACAATATCTGAACTGCTTTTGCAGTTCCAGCATCAGGTTAAAATTTAATTCTATGCAACTCCTGATGATTTTGTTTAGAATATCAGCCTTTGCAGTGAATTCAGTCAGCATGATGCAGCAAAGCTCTTCTTATGTTTTTGTGAGTTGCATGTAGGTAAAGCTTCTGAGTGAAACACTGCAGACAGAAACATTATTTTCCTGGCAATGCAGAACCACTGCCATATGCTCCAAACCAGGCAAGGTGTGCAGTATTATTCATAATTATCTTTATTCATCAGAAATGTCTGGATTTCAGGTGGTGGTCACATTTACCCAGGGGGTGGGCTTGGCTGTACTCCCACCAATCGTAATGCAGTATGTTTCTTTTAACCACTGTTTTTATTTGGCAAAGCAATAAGCTCTGTGTATTCACTGTCAGCATATTATAGGGCTTAAAATAAAATCAGCATTGTTCTAAATAATTACTCTTTGACTTACTTCAGGAACAAAGGGACATTAATGAAATTGAGAAAATGATAAAAGAAAATGGAATAAGGATTAGTCACACTTACCAATATTCTGCCTAACACCAACACTGGGTTTATAAAATCTTTTACTTTTTGATGATTTTAAAGGTAGAAACTATCCCAACTTGTTTTGAATGTGTTTAATAACAATCACAGTTGAGCATATTTTTATAAGTTTACTGGTCGTTTAAAATTTATTTTAAGTGAACTCATTGGTCATATTTGTTTTCATTTATGAAGTGTATCCTTTTCTTATTGATTTCTAGAAGGTATTTTCCTTTGGGAGAAAATTAATAAGGAAGGAAAAGAGAAAGGAAAAAAATACCAAGAACGCACTTTTCAAACACAGTATCTTACCAAGAGCTGGTATGTAAAATCATTCCAGTTTGGAAATGTGTTTGGATTGTGTGTTATGTGGAAACACGGTGCTAGGTGCTACAGGGCAGGGATAGGAAGAAAAGTCAGAGAACTAAGGAACTCAGCAGGAAAGGTGAGAATTTGTTCCTTGCCTTAAAAGGGCTGGACCTCAGGAACAAGATGCCTGAGAATTTGTTATTTTCTTGAGTAACTGTTTTAGTAATTTGATATATTCCTTTAAAAAGGAATGAATTTTTCTTGTGCTAGACTGTATTATTGTTCAAATTCCCTGCCTCTCTCTGGGGTGGTGGATCCTTCCCATTGATGGCAGGCTTGACCCTGTGACCTGCACATTCCCACTCTGAAATGTTTAAGACAGTTCTAGAAGCCTGGGTCTCAAGGTGACAGTATGGCAGAGTACAGCCATGCTGACCCATGATGGACATATGACCTGAATGAAAAATAAACCTTTTTGGGATTTGGAGGAGTGGGGGGATTTGTCACAACAACATACTTTGATCTAAGCTAAGGGTTTAGTTCCCATTCAGATTATATGGAGCAATGAATACAGTTGCTTCTTTTATGGGGGGAATTCTGAAAGATAACATTCAATAGCATGGTATTCCTAGATTATTGAGAGCCCTTAAAGCTAGTTTAAATAATTTTGAATTTATCTTGTAAGCAATGGAGAGCAGCAGGGTTTATAAGTAAAGACAGTGTATCTTCCATTTGGAGCCAGAGTTGATTAGGAGTGATAGTGTAAGCAGCTGTGAGAGAATACTTATTACAGTCTTACCAATGAAACGTGAGAAAGCTGATTTAGGATGGTGGCAACAGAAAGAAGAAAAGCAGCAAGAGCAGGTAGAAAAACAAAAACAGAGTATTATTCATTCTCATCTGGCTTTATGCATTGGATAGAAGTTTAAGCTTAATAAAAATTCTGAAAATTTCCCAAACTGGATATTTCAGACACAATGTCTACCATCTGGGGTGTTTCTTTGAAAACATCTGGATAGTGATTAAATATCATGGCTTCCAAGTAAATGTCTAGCATAGTATATACACAATCTTGGAGTAGAATTTCAATCAAAATAGAAAAAAATGAACAATTCCCAGGAATGCTTAGGGTTATGAAATTAAATAACTATAAATCTCACATTTTTCACTTTAACCCAAATGTCGTATTATATATGTATTCATAATGATATCTAACAAGTCATGCTTTTTTGTTTCTTTTGATGTGTGTGTGTCTGTGTTTTCTTTTTCTTTTTTTTTTTTATATGTGCCACCTCTTCTTTATCCATTTATCTGTCGATGGACATTTAAGTTGGTTCCATGTCCTAGCTATTGTAAATAGTGCTGCAGTGAACATTGTGGTACATGTCTCTTCTTGAATTATGGTTTTCTCAGGTATATGCCCAGTGTGGGATTGCTGGGTCATGTGGTAGTTCTATTTTTAGTTTTTTGGTTTTTTTTTTTTTATTATTTTTATTTTTATTTTTTTTATTAGTTTCTGCTTTATAACAAAGTGAATCAGTCATACATATACATCTGTTCCCACATCCCCTCCCTCATGCATCTCCCTCCCTCCCACCCTCCCCATCCCACCCCTCCAGGCGGTCACAAAGCCCCGAGCTGATCTCCCTGTGCTCTGCGGCTGCTTCCCACTATCTATCTACCTTACGTTTGGTAGTGTATATATGTCCATGCCTCTCTTTCCCTTTGTCACAGCTTACCCTTCCCCTTCCCCATATCCTCAAGTCCATTCTCAAGTAGGTCTGTGTCTTTATTCCCGTTTTACCCCTAGGTTCTTCATGACATTTTTTTTTTTTTAAATTCCATAAATATGTGTTAGCATACGGTATTTGTCTTTCTCTTTCTGACTTACTTCACTCTGTATGACAGACTCTAGGTCTATCCACCTCATTACAAATAGCTCAGTTTCGTTTCTTTTTATGGCTGAGTAATATTCCATTGTATATATGTGCCACATCTTCTTTATCCATTCATCCGATGATGGACACTTAGGTTGTTTCCAGCTCCGGGCTATTGTGAATAGAGCTGCAATGAACATTTTGGTACATGTCTCTTTTTGAATTATGGTTTTCTCAGGGTATATGCCTAGTAGTGGGATTGCTGGGTCATATGGTAGTTCTATTTTTAGTTTTTTAAGGAACCTCCATACTGTCCTCCATAGTGGCTGTACCAATTCACATTCCCACCAGCAGTGCAAGAGTGTTCCCTTTTCTCCACACCCTCTCCAGCATTTATTGTTTCTAGATTTCTTGATGATGGCCATTCTGACTGGTGTGAGATGATATCTCATTGTAGTTTTGATTTGCATTTCTCTAATGATTAATGATGTTGAGCATTCTTTCATGTGTTTGTTGGCAGTCTGTATATCTTCTTTGGAGAAATGCCTATTTAAGTCTTCTGCCCATTTTTGGATTGGGTTGTTTGTTTTTTTGCTATTGAGCTGCATGAGCTGTTTATAAATTTTGGAGATTAATCCTTTGTCAGTTGCTTCATTTGCAAATATTTTCTCCCATTCTGAGGGTTGTCTTTTGGTCTTGTTTATGGTTTCCTTTGCTGTGCAAAAGCTTTGAAGTTTCATTAGGTCCCATTTGTTTATCTTTGTTTTTATTTGCATTTCTCTAGGAGGTGGGTCCAAAAGGATCTTGCTGTGATTTATGTCATAGAGTGTTCTACCTATGTTTTCCTCTAAGAGTTTGATAGTTTCTGGCCTTACATTTAGGTCTTTAATCCATTTTGAGCTTATTTTTGTGTATGGTGTTAGGGAATGATCTAATCTCATACTTTTACATGTCCCTGTCCAGTTTTCCCAGCACCACTTATTGAAGAGGCTGTCCTTTCTCCACTGTACATTCCTGCCTCCTTTATCAAAGATAAGTTGGCCATATGTGCGTGGGTTTATCTCTGGGCTTTCTATCCTGATCCACTGATCTATCTTTCTGTTTTTATGCCAGTACCACACTGTCTTAATTACTGTAGCTTTGTAGTATAGTCTGAAGTCAGGCAGCCTGATTCCTCCAGCTCCGTTTTTCGTTCTCAAGATTGCTTTGGCTATTCGGGGTCTTTTGTTTTTCCAAACAAATTTTGAAATTTTTTGTTCTACTTCTGTGAAAAATGCCAGTGGTAGTTTGATAGGGATTGCATTGAATCTGTAGATTGCTTTGGGTAGTAGAGTCATTTTCACAATATTGATTCTTCCAATCCAGGAGCATGGTATATCTCTCCATCTATTTATATCATCTTTAATTTCTTTCATCAGTGTCTTATAATTTTCTGCATACAGGTCTTTTGTCTCCTTAGGTAGGTTTATTCCTAGATATTTTATTCTTTTTGTTGCAATGGTAAATGGGAGTGTTTTCTTGATTTCATTTTCAGATTTTTCATCATTAGTGTACAGGAATGCCAGAGATTTCTGTGCATTAATTTTGTATCCTGCTACTTTACCAAATTCATTGATTAGCTCTAGTAGTTTTTCGGTAGCATCTTTAGGATTCTCTATGTATAGTATCATGTCATCTGCAAACAGTGACAGCTTTACTTCTTCTTTTCCAATTTGGATTCCTTTTATTTCCTTTTCTTCTCTGATTGCTGTGGCTAAAACTTCCAAAACTATGTTGAATAAGAGTGGTGAGAGTGGGCAGCCTTGTCTTGTTCCTGATCTTAGTGGAAATGGTTTCAGTTTTTCACCATTGAGGACAATGTTGGCTGTGGGTTTGTCATATATGGCCTTTATTATGTTGAGGAAAGTTCCCTCTATGCCTACTTTCTGCAGGGTTTTTATCATAAATGGGTGTTGAATTTTGTCAAAAGCTTTCTCTGCATCTATTGAGATGATCATATGGTTTTTCTCCTTCAACTTGTTAATATGGTGTATCACATTGATTGATTTGCGTATATTGAAGAATCCTTGCATTCCTGGAATAAACCCCACTTGATCATGGTGTATGATCCTTTTAATGTGCTGTTGAATTCTGTTTGCTAGTATTTTGTTGAGCATTTTTGCATCTATGTTCATCAGTGATATTGGCCTGTAGTTTTCTTTCTTTGTGACATCCTTGCCTGGTTTTGGTATCAAGGTGATGGTGGCCTCGTAGAATGAGTTTGGGAGTGTTCCTTCCTCTGATATTGTTTGGAAGAGTTTGAGAAGGATGGGTGTTAGCTCTTCTCTAAATGTTTGATAGAATTCGCCTGTGAAGCCATCTGGTCCTGGGCTTTTGTTTGATGGAAGATTTTTAATCACAGTTTCAATTTCAATGCTTGTGATTGGTCTATTCATATTTTCTGTTTCTTCCTGAGTCAGTCTTGGTAGGTTGTGCATTTCTAAGAATTTGTCCATTTCTTCCAGGTTGTCCATTTTATTGGCATAGAGTTGCTTATAGTAATCTCTCATGATCTTTTGTATTTCTGCAGTGTCAGTTGTTACTTCTCCTTTTTCATTTCTAATTCTACTGATTTGAGTCTTCTCCCTTCTTTTCTTGATGAGTCTGGCTAATGGTTTGTCAATTTTGTTTATCTTCTCAAAGAACCAGCTTTTAGTTTGGTTGATCTTTGCTATCGTTTCCTTCATTTCTTTTTCATTTATTTCTGATCTGATCTTTATGATTTCTTTCCTTCTGCTAACTTTGGGGGTTTTTTGTTCTTCTTTCTCTAATTGCTTTAGGTGCAGGGTCAGGTTGTTTACTCGAAATGTTTCCTGTTTCTTAAGGTGGGATTGTATTGCTATAAACTTCCCCCTTAGAACTGCTTTTGCTGCGTCCCATAGGTTTTGGGTCGTCGTGTCTCCATTGTCATTTGTTTCTAAGTATTTCTTAATTTCCTCTTTGATTTCTTCAGTGATCACTTCATTATTGAGTAGTGTATTGTTTAGCCTCCATGTGTTTGTATTTTTTACAGATCTTTTCCTGTAATTGATGTCTAGTCTCATAGCATTGTGGTCGGAAAAGATACTTGATACAATTTCAATTTTCTTAAATTTACCAAGGCTTGATTTGTGACCCAAGATATGATCTATCCTGGAGAATGTTCCATGAGCACTTGAGAAAAATGTGTATTCTGTTGTTTTTGGGTGGAATGTCCTATAAATATCAATTAAGTCCATCTTGTTTAATGTATCATTTAAAGCTTGTGTTTCCTTATTTATTTTCATTTTGGATGATCTGTCCATTGGTGAAAGTGGGGTGTTAAAGTCCCCTACTATGATTGTGTTACTGTCGATTTCCCCTTTTATGGCTGTTAGTATTTGCCTTATGTATTGAGGTGCTCCTATGTTGGGTGCATAAATATTTACAATTGTTATATCTTCTTCTTGGATCGATCCCTTTATCGTTATGTAGTGTCCTTCTTTGTCTCTTCTAATAGTCTTTATTTTAAAGTCTATTTTGTCTGATATAAGAATTGCTACTCCAGCTTTCTTTTGATTTCCATTTGCATGGAATATCTTTTTCCATCCCCTTACTTTCAATCTGTATGTGTCTCTAGGTCTGAAGTGGGTCTCTTGTAGACAACATATATATGGGTCTTGTTTTTGTATCCATTCAGCCACTCTGTGTCTTTTGGTGGGAGCATTTAGTCCATTTACATTTAAGGTAATTATTGATATGTATGTTCCTATTCCCATTTCCTTAATGGCTTTGGGTTCGTTATTGTAGGTATAGTCCTTCTGTTGTGTTTCTTGCCTAGAGAAGTTCCTTTAGCATTTGTTGTAAAGCTGGTTTGGTGGTGCTGAACTCTCTCAGCTTTTGCTTGTCTGTAAACGTTTTAATTTCTCCATCAAATCTGAATGAGATCCTTGCTGGGTAGAGTAATCTTGGTTGCAGGTTTCTCTCCTTCATCACTTTAATTATGTCCTGCCACTCCCTTCTGGCTTGTAGAGTTTCTGCTGAGAGATCAGCTGTTAACCTGATGGGGATTCCCTTGTGTGTTATTTGTTGTTTTTCCCTTGCTGCTTTTAATATGATTTCTTTGTGTTTAATTTTTGACAGTTTGATTAATATGTGTCTTGGCGTATTTCTTCTTGGATTTATTCTGTATGGGACTCTCTGTGCCTCCTGGACTTGATTAACTATTTCCTTTCCCATATTAGGGAAGTTTTCAACTAGAATCTCTTCAAATATTTTCTCAGTCCCTTTCTTTTTCTCTTCTTCTTCTGGAACCCCTATAATTCGAATGTTGGTGCGTTTAATGTTGTCCCAGAGGTCTCTGAGACTGTCCTCTGTTCTTTTCATTCTTTTTTCTTTATTTTTCTCTGCATCAGTTATTTCCACTATTTTATCTTCCACCTCACTTATCCGTTCTTCTGCCTCAGTTATTCTGCTATTGATCCCATCTAGAGTATTTTTCATTTCATTTATTGTGTTTTTAATCGATGCTTGATTCATCTTTAGTTCTTCTAGGTCCTTGTTAACTGTTTCTTGCATATTGTCTATTCTACTTCCAAGATTTTGGATCTGGGAAATAGAATCTTGGATCAGCTTTACTATCATTATTCTGAATTCTTTTTCAGGTAGACTGCCTATTACCTCTTCATTTGTTAGGTCTGGTAGGTTTTTATCTTGCTCCTTCACCTGCTGTGTGTTTTTCTGCTTTCTCATTTTGCTTATGTTACTGTGTTTGGGGTCTCCTTTTTGCAGGCTGCAGATTCGTAGTTCCCGTTGTTTTTGGTGTCTGTCCCCCATGGCTAAGGTTGTTTCAGTAGGTTGTGTAGGCTTCCTGGTGGGGGGGACTAATGCCTGTGTTCTGGTGGTTGAAGCTCGATCTTGTCTTTCTGGTGGACAGGTCCACGTCTGGTGGTGTGTTTTGGGGTGCCTGTGGCCTTATTATGTTTTTAGGTATCCTCTCTGCTAATGGGTGGGGTTGTGTTCCTGCCTTGCTAGTTGCTTGGCATAGGGTGACCAGCACTGTAGCTTGCTGGTCGTTGACTGAAGCTGGGTGCTGGTGTTGAGATGGAGATCCCTGGGAGATTTTCGCTGCTTGATATTATGTGGAGCTGGGAGGTCTCTTGTGGACCCGTGTCCTGAAGTTGGCTCTCCCACTTCAGAGGCACAGCACTAACTCCTGGCTGCAGCACCAAGAGCCTTTCATCCACCCGGCTCAGAATAACAGTGAGAAAAAGTAGAAAGAAATAATTAGTAGAAGAAAGAAAGAGAGATTGAAAGAAAGGAAGAAGGGAAGTAAGGAAGGAAGGAAGAAAGAAAGAAAGGGGGGAGGGAGGAAGGATGGAAAGAAAGGAAAGAAAGGAGGGAGGGAGGGAGGAATGAAAGCAAAAGGAAGAGTGAATGGAAGAAGAGAGGGAGGGAGGGAGGAAGGAAAGGAAGAAAGAAAGACAGGAGGCAGGGAGGGAGGAAGGAAAGAAAAAGAAAGTGGAAAGAAGAAGGGTGGGAGGGAGGGAGGGATGGAGGAAAGAAAAAGAAAGAAGGAAAGGAGGAGCGGAGGGAGGGAGGGAGGAAGGGAAGGGAGGAAAAAAAGAAAGAGCAGGTAAAGTAAAATAAAGTATGAAATATAGTAGCGTTATTAAAATTAAAAAGTAATTATTGAAAAAAAACACGGACCGAAAGAACCCTGGGACATATGGTGGAAGCAAAGCTATACAGAGAGAATCTTACACAGAAGATTACACATACACATTCACAAAAAGAGAGTAGGGGGAAAAATCAAAAATCTTGCTCTCCAAGTCCACCTCCTCGATTTGGGATAATTCGTTGTAAAAAGAGGAAAAGGGCGAAAAGTCTGAAATCTTGCTAAGTCCACCTCCTTAATTTGAGATAATTCGTTGTAAAAAGAGGAAAAAAAAGGGGGGGAAAGTCTTAAATCTTGTCCTCAAGGTCCACTTCCTCAATTTGGGATGATTCGCTGTCCATTCATGCACTCCACAGACGCAGGGCACATCAAATGGACCGTGGAGCTTTAATCCGCTGCCTCGGAGGCTGCACAGAGAGATTTCCCTGTCTCTGCTCTCACAGCTCCCGGGTCTCAGCCTTGGACCTGGCCCCGCCTCTGCGCGTAGGTCGCCGGAGGGCGTCCGTTCTTCGCTCAGACAGGACGGGTTTAAAGGAGCCGCTGATTCGGGGGCTCTGGCTCACTCAGGCAGAGGGGAGGGAGGGGAATGCCCTCTCCTCGCGCACCAGGCAACAAAAGGGAAAAAAGTCTCTTGCCTCTCCGGTAGCTCCAGACCCTTTCCCCGGACTCCCTCCGGGCTAGCACTAACCCCTTCAGGGTCTCTTCCTGCCGCCAGCCCCAGACCTCTCCCTGCGCTCCGACTGAAAGCCGATACCCGAGCCTCAGCTCCCAGCCCCGCCCGCCCTGGCGGCCGAGCAGACAAGTCTCTCGGGCTGGTGTGTGCCTGAGGGCACCGATCCTCTGTGCCAAAATCTCTCTGCTTTGCCCTCCACACCCCTGTTGCTGTGCTCTCCTCCGCTACTCCGAAGCTTTCCCCCTCCGCCACCTGCAGTCTCCGCCCTCGAAGGGGCTTGTAGTGTGTAGAAACCTTCCCTCCTTCACGGCTCCCTCCCACTGGTGCAGGTCCCGTCCATATCCTATTGTCTCTGTTTATTCTTTTTTTCTTTTGACCTACCCAGGTATGTGGGGAGTTTCTTGCCTTTTGGGGGGTCTGAGGTCTTCTGTCAGCGTTCAGTAGGTGTTCTGTTGGAGTTGTTCCACGTGTAGATGAATTTCTGATGTATCTGTGGGGAGGAAGGTGATCTCCGCGTCTTACTCTTCCGCCATCTTCCTCCGGCTCTCCTATTTTTAGTTTTTTAAGGGACCTCCATACTGTGTAGGAGGGTTCCCCTGTGTTTTCTTTTGTCAGAAATTTGATTCAATGCTTTGAGTTGGGAACAGAGGGTCAGGCTTTAGAACTTGTAGCTTGCTTGTGATTTCTAATTTCTTTCCTTCCCTCCCTCCTTTCTCCTCTTCCTCCCTCCCTTCCTCTTTTTCTTCCTTCCTTCCACAACTGTTAGTTGACAACCCACCATGTGCCATATACAACACAGGCATTAGGGATACAGCAGTGAACAGAACAGAGTATCTGCCCTCTTGCAGCTTCCACTGTTGTGAGGAAGAAAAAAATACACACACAAATATGTAACATAATGGCAGATAGTTAGTCCAAAAAAGAAAAATAAAGCTAAAAAGTAGGAGTGAAGTACCATTTTAGAGGGGATATTGAGGGAATTTCTCTTTCTATGTCATTTGAGCAGGGACTTGAATGAGGTAAGGAAATAAGTCAAGCAAATACATGAGGGCAAATTGGCTCAAGCGGAAGTAACAGCAGTGCAAAGGCCCTGAGGTCAGAGTCAGTTTCACATGGTGGAGAAATCAAGGAAGTCATTGTAGCTGAAGAACAGTAAATGAGTGTGCGATTGGAGGAGGTGCAAACAGAGAGAAACAGTGGCTGAGATCATGAAACAACTTGTAAGATGTGGCAAGGGCCTGGATTTTCTTCTAAGTGTGATGGGAAACTGATAAATGGTTCTGAGCAGGGGAATAACACCTGACTTATGTTTTAAAATGCTAGATGTGTGGTACTGGAGCCAGGTGCCTATGTATGAATTCCTAGCCCTAGGACATTGGTCAAGTTACTTAATTGCTCTGGGTCTGTTTCTCCACGTGCAGAAAGGGGTTAATTATCATAATTATATAGGAACGTTGTGAAGATTTTACAAAAGATGATTCAGGTAAAGCTATTAGCATGATACCTGATACATACTAAATGCCCAATAAATAGTCTTTAAAGTTGCATAATCATCACTACTATTAAGTAAGCCTACTGAAAGCCTCAGGAGGGAAGAAGACAACTGTGTCAGAGTATGCAGTGACAGAAAGTATGAAGAAGACTAAGAAACTGATGGATTATATGATAAAAAATAATTTAACTGTTGAAATAATAATTTCAAAAATGGGTGAGAGCAATGGCCAAATTAAAAAATTGTGGGTTTTTTTGCATCTGATTTTACATGTATTACTTTTGCTTATCTTTTTTCTATAAGCTATAATAGTGCAAAAACCAAGTGGAGTAATATGTGATCTTTGACATAAGTTGCATAACACATTTAGTAGTCTTGTCTAATTTACTGCAGAAGTGTTAAGAACAGGAATATGTGTGAAGCAATTAACCAAAAATATGTGATTACTTGGCCTCACATGGTCTTGAAGTTAGAGTACTGAATGCTATTTTAGTTAGATCTGTTTCTCGTACTTTATTTGTTAAACTTTTTATCAAAATAAATTTGATGATAATATAGTCACTGTCAGTGAATTATGAAAATGGAATTTTCTTAATAGCCACAGTTGATAAAGATAGTTCTATTAATTGCATTTTTAGTTCAGACTCTAACATTTATTTTATGTTTAAAACTATAGATCAGCCAAGAGTAATAAATTTAGAGAATGCATACTACCACTGAATAATTTAGTAGGCTGAAAGCCTTACTTCATTTTCCTATGAAGCCCAGTTAGAAAAAAATGGAATTCTTTTTTAGCTATGTTGTGTATTATTACAATATTGTCTGGAGCCAAGTTGGGTGGTTAGGTTGTCCAGATGAGTCTTATACAAAATTAAAATGCAGGTAGTTTCAAGTCTGCTCATATGCTTTTAAATATCTGCGTTTGGTGACTTGAATTCGGGGCTGGAGGTGGGTGGGGAGGTGGGAGGAGGGTGTAGCTCAGAGGAGAGTAACATGAAAGCCCATTAGCTAAGATTAGCTTGTAACAGGCTGAAAGAGGTTTTCATACCTCAAGTCATCGGGCCATCCCACCACGTAGCCATTTTAGATGACCATTTGAAATGTCAGAGGAGCGTGATCTCAGCCAGAGAACACTGATAATGACTTATAGAGGCACCAGCTCCAAATGGAAACCACATGAACGGTGCCTAAAATTTAGCCAAAGTATGTCAGCATATTGATCAATGAAGGTGTCTTTCATTACAGTATTATTATAATTATTTTTCAGCATGTATATTATTAAGCATATCAAGGGAGGGTCATATTTACTATTTCCTTTATGAGATTTACACATTAGGAAAATAGAAATTTCAAGTCTAACAATATATGTACATATCTAGACTCACTCTATCTGTGAATGTACATTCTTTTACCAGGTCTTCTCTTTCAAGCCAAAAGTAAGTGAAACAACTCACAGTAGTAGTAGTAGTAGGATTCAAATCTTACTCATTCCAATATCTGAAAGATATCTTCTGTTGAAATCAGCCCAATTTTGTTTAATTAAAAGTACTAAAGATGAGGAATTGAAAGCCAACATTCGCTAGACTAATAGGATCACTATCTATCTATCCATCAAGAGAAATATGTATATTTAATATATATTTATCTATATATAGGAAGAAGATGGAAAACTTTATTTTCATGTATTTTTGAAAATCAAGTATCATTTTTCCTTCAGCTTTATTGAGGTATAATTTATGAATAAAATTGTAAAATATTTAAAGTGTACATTGTGATGATTTGATATACCTATAAATGGTGAAAGGATTCGTCCCACTTTGTTAATTAGAAAACTTTAATTAGAAATTTCTATTTATGTAACAAGATTATGTACAATAGAAATGACTTGCTTTAGGAATCTTGTTGCAAAATAACAATGATGCCATTGAGATGCTTCAGAATTTAGTGAAAAGAATCCTGGAATGGAGAGACAGAAAGGGGATCTTTCCATTTTCAGAAGAAGCTGCTTTCCTCCTTTTCAGTAAGCTTATAGGTTGAATTCTCTAGAAATCAAAGAGCTGTACATATATCATTTCAGGGTACCATGGATATCCTTGAACTCTTTATCCACCATTAAGATATTCCTTACTGGAAAAATATAAGACACTGATAAAAGAAATTGAAGACAACACAAACAGATGGAAAGATATACCATGTACTCGGACTGGAAGAATCAATATTGTTAAAATGACCATATTACCCAAGGCAATCTAAAGATTCAATGAAATCCCTATCAAAATACCAATGGCATTTTTCACAGAACTAGAACAAATAATTTTATAATTTGTATGAAAACACAAAAGACCCCGAATAGCCAAAAAAGAAAATCTTGAGAAAGAATAACAGAGCTGAAGGAATCAGGCTTCCTGACTTGAGACTATTCTACAAAGCTACAGTCATCAAAACAGTATGGTACTGGCACAAAAACAGACACATAAATCAATGGAACGGGCTAGAAATGCCAGAAATAAACCCATGCACTTATACTCAATTAATCTATGATAAAGGAGGCAAGGATATACAATGGAGAAAAGATAGTCTATTCAGTAAGTGTTGCTGGAAAAACTAGACAGCTACATGTAAAAGAATGAAATTAGAACATTCTCTAATACCATATACATAAATGTACTCAAAATGGATTAAACACCTAAATGTATGACCGGATACTATAAAACTCCTAAAGGAAAACACAGGCAGAACACTCTTTGACATAAATCAAAGGAATATTTTTTTGGATCCATCTCCTGAAGGAAATAAAAGCAAAAATAAACAAATGGAACCTAATCAAATGTAAAAGCTTTTGCACAGCAAAGCAAACTACTGACAAAACAAAAAGACAACCTACTGAATGGGAGAAAATATTTGCAAATGATAAGACTGATAAAGGATTAATATCCAACATATATAAACAGCTCATAAAACTTAACATCAAAAAAACAAACAATCCAATTATAAAGGGGCAAAAGACCTGAACAGATATTTTTCCAAGGAGGAAATGCAGATGGCCAACAGGCACATGAAAAGATGCTCAACATTGCTAATTATCAGGGAAATTCAAATCAAAACCACAATGAGATATCACCTCACACCAGTCAGAATGGCTATCATCAAAAAGTCTACAAGTAACAAATGTTAGCAACAATGGGGAGAAAAGTGAACCCTGTACACTGTTGGTGAGAATGTAAGTTGGTGCAGCCACTATGGAAAACAGTATGGAGGTTCCTCAAAAAACTAAAAATAGAACTACCATATGACCCAGCAACTCCACTCCTGGGTATATATCCAAAAAACAAAAACACTCATTTGAAAAGATACATGCACCCCAATGTTCACTGCAGCACTGTTTACAATTGCCAAGACATGGAAACAACCTAAGTGTCCATCAACACATGAATGGATGAAGAAGCTGTGGTATATATATACAATGGAATACTACTCAGCCACAAAAAAAGAATGACTTTTTGCCATTTGCAGCAATATGGATAGACTTGGCATTATGCTAAGTGAAATTTCAAGTCAGAAAAAGATAAGTACTGTATGATATCACTTATATGCAGAATCTAAAAAATTCAACTAGTGAATATAACATAGAAGAATCAGACTCACAGATACAGAGAACAAACTAGTGGTTACCAGTTGTGAGGGTGCAGAGGGGCAATAGAGGCTTGGGGGAGGGGGAGGTACAAAATATTGGGTGTAAGATAGGCTCAAGGATGTACTGTACAACAAGGAGAATAGAGTCAATATTGTGTAATAACTGTAAATGGAAAGTAACCTTTAAAAGCTATATAAAAATTAAAAATTTAAAAGATAAAAGATCCATTAGAATGGAAATCTAACAGAAATATAACACACTTTGTCATTTTCATATGGGTATAAAAATTACTCTGCCTATGAGGATGCAATAATATTGCAAAAACTTAAATTGAAGAGAACAATGAATGTTAAAATGAAGACACCATAATACAATAAGTGGGACCAAGACCAACAGATTTTATAAAAAACTGTACACAAGCAAGTCTTTATTGATTCCTTTATGTGCTGTGTGAGGCACAGGAGGCTTAGTGTAATGAGTATTGATCATCGTATCTGAACTTTGAATATTCTTTGAGAATCCTTCGTGGGCAACAATAAAATAAGTCTGTGTGTCACTTTTGTTGGGTGAACTTTGCTAGTTTTTCACTTGAGGCTGTGCCATTGAATTGCAGGTATGTTTGCGAGATAATTTACAATGATTGATTTAGCAAGACTGATGTCCAACACCAAATCTATTAAAACTGTGATTGCCTCTGCATGCAGCAAAACATATTATCTCACACTAAGATGAGGTTCATTTGAAATTAACCCACTATTTTATCATTAATATATGTCTCATCTTAGGCCACAGGCTTTCCATATTAAAGCACTAAAACCATTCCTGAAAACACTGTATAAAACTTTTTTTTGTGTGTGTGTGTGGTACGCGGGCCTCTCACTGCTGTGGCCTCTCCCGCTGCGGAGCACAGGCTCCGGACACGCAGGCTCAGCAGCCATGGCTCACGGGCCCAGCCGTTCCACGGCATGTGGGATCCTCCCTGCCCAGGGCACGAACCCGGGTCCCCTGCATCGGCAGGCGGATTCCCAACCACTGCGCCACCAGGGAAGCCCTGTATAAAACTTCAAAAGCACACCTATACACCAAACCAAAGATAAAAAAACCCACAAAAGTTATTTGATCCTCAATGTCTTAACTTTATTATGTTTGCTTCTCCATCCTCTTCCCCAACTGAATTCCTGTAAGCCATCAACTTTAGCTTTTACTTTTTGTTGATGTTTTCAGTAGTTCATGTCAACCTAATGAGTTTTTTTTTTACCATTTATGGTTATGCTTTTCTCTACAGCAATGCTGCTAAATGGACCTGCTAAATTCTTTAATTCAAAGAAATGCATATTCAAGTACTACACTCCCTTCATGGATTGAATGCTGAGAATATGTGACTTAAGTAGAAAACATTAGTCATCACTCTGATTTTATAGTGAGTTTGAGACATAGGCCAGGAAATCCATTGCTTGAATGCCTTCTTTGAATTGACATAGAATTTAAGAAATATATGCTCAGTATTTCAAATATTACAATCAACAATAAGAAATGGACACAGAATTACAAATGAAATGAAAAAAGTAATAAACATCTTATGAGATCCTTGCTTAAAAATGTTTCTCCATAATATAAAAAACACTTAATCTCTTTTTTTTTTTTTTTTTTTTTTTTTTGTGTGTGTTACGCGGGCCTCTCACTGTTGTGGCCTCTCCCGTTGCGGAGCACAGGCTCCGGACGCGCAGGCCAAGCGGCCATGGCTCACGGGCCCAGCCGCTCCGCGGCATGTGGGATCTTCCCAGACCGGGGCACGAACCCATGTCCCCTGCATCGGCAGGTGGACTCTCAACCACTGCGCCACCGGGGAAGCCCAACACTTAATCTCTTGCTTCATGACTTTCTACCCCTTTACTAAATGTCTCCTTGTTAAAATCTCACACTGTGGGCTTCCCTGGTGGCGCAGTGGTTGAGAGTCCGCCTGCCGATGTGGGGGATACGGGTTCATGCCCCAGTCTGGGAGGATCCCACATGCCGTAGGGCAGCTGGGCCCGTGAGCCATGGCCGCTGAGCCTGCGCTACACAGCGGGAGAGGCTGCAGCGGTGAGAGGCCCGCGTACCACACACACACACACAAAAACCAAAAAACCTCACACTGATATCTTAAAGAAATTGTTAGTGTTAACCACATCAATTAGTATTTTTGGATATCGGTTTTAATTGGTTAGAAAACTAACTTCTGGAACATAGCCTTCTGATATTTAACAATTATTTTCAGTGCTATTACAACTCTTCTTTTATGTCCTAAACCTTTTATGTGAGTATAGAAATGTACAGTTCCTATCTTGAGTTGCTCACAGTTACAAAATTGAGTAAATATCCTATTAATTATTAGTGGAGGTGGAACAAACTTAAGAAAACCCATTTTTAGCAAAGATAAACTTATGTAAAATGTGTAAAAAAGGTTAGGTATTTATAGTATAATGGATTTTCATTAAAATATGATGGTTTCTTACATGTGAGTAAAGGATGACTCGACATGCAAAAATTTCAAAACTAATGACAAAAAATGAAGTACTATATCTACCCATTCACTTATAAACATATCTATAACCACATGCTTGCTTTTCAAGTCAGGGAGCTTAATTACTAATTATATGGGTGGTCAGGAAGTACTAAAGTTATGCAACTTAAAAAAATTACTATGAAAGCTTTTAAACATACACAATAATAGAATAGTATAACTAACCCCTATATACACTGTAACTCAGATTCAACAGTTATCAAGATTTTTCCATATGTGCTTTGTCTTTTTCTTCTTTTGTTCTTTGTTAAAGTATTTTAAAGTACATTTCAGACTTCATACATTTTACCCATACATTCTTCAATAGGCATCTATGAGGCTATTTTCTTACATAACCACAATGCTGTTGTCAAACATAAAAAAAAGTAATTTCCTGATATCAATATGCAATTCATGCCCATACTTCTACAATATTTTTTTTAAAGCAGTATCTTTTATAATTGGTTTGTTCCAATTGGGATGAAAACAACGTTCACAATTTACTTCTGAGTGTCATGCCTCTCAAGACTTTTTAATCAAAAGTTGATGCCTCCCTCCTTTTTTTCCCCTTCATGTTATTAACTTTTCACAGAAGTGGAATCAGTTCTCCTACTGAGTGTCTGTGATTTAGATTTGTCAGTTAACTTCCTTTTGGTGTAGTTTGTTTCCCTATTCTTTGTATTTCCTACAAATAGAAATAAATGATAGTCTTGATTAGGTTCAAATTTACTTTTTGAGGGGGGACCCAAGAAATCTTCAAAAATGGTGCTATGTACTTCATGTTGTCTCATATAAAGAGAAAAGCAGTATCTGTTTGTTCCACTTTCAGTAATGTTAAGATTGATTAGAAGATTTAGATGGTGCTAGATTGAGCCCACCATTATGAAGTTCACTAACAATTTTTCATCATATCTTTTTATCCACTGATAATGACTGCCTGAATCTAATTATTTCATGAGAGGTTGAAGAATGGTATTTTCTAGTTCTATTATTCTTTCCACACAAAGCCTTATTATTCTTTGTATATGCATATATATGAAGTCCCTCTTTAGCTAAGGCTATTTGGTTACTGAGAAATACAATTTATAAAGGAAAGACAGCATAAATGAATATTTAAAATATTTAAACCTTTCCTTGTCAATTTTCTAATTAAGGGGTTGATCTTCTAGTTGCTTCCAATTGTATCCTTGGTCGTTGTGTTTTCTATTTTGTCTTCTCCATCCCCTTTTGTAACATTATGAATGCATGGATTTTTTTATATACTCAATCTTTTACAATCAATTGCATTCGTTATTCTTTTTCATGTGCAAATTGTCTCAAATTTGGCCAAGAGATTTCCTCTAGGTTCATTTCTGTATCCCTCTGACATAATCCACTTATCTTTGATAGTTTTCTTGCTTTCTGTTACAACTAGATATTCCAAGGTCATCTCATATTTTTTCACCCCAGATATGGAATCATTCATTACCCCAAAGAGCTCTGATTTCTTATGGTATTTAAAGACCACAATCTGGGCACTAGATGTGCTCACTGCTGTTGAGCAATCATTACTTTTTTGATGAGAAAAAAACTCACGAGTTCATACTTACATTTCCAATTCAAATTTAATATTGCAGTACTTTCATTCAACATTTTGATTTTACAACTGTGTCTTTTTTCTCAAGCTGAATTTGTTACTTAACAGCAAAATTACTTATTTTCATTAATCTATAACATAAAGTAGTTTCAAAATAATAATATTAATGTGATCACTCTCAATTAGACTACTGTTAAAATCCAAGATTTCTTTGTAGTTCTATTTGTCCTTAAGAGTATTTTCCACTAACTCCATATCGAGAAAATAATGTATTCTATAATTTGCTTTTAAAAAGTCGTATCTCTGTGTGCTTTACTACAATTAAGTTCTTTTTTCTTTTGGTTTGTTTTTAATTTTTAGGTATTGTTTCCTGTTTTTTATTTTAGGTGTTTAAAACACTTAGGAATGCAAAACCATATAACAAGTTTTTTTTTTTTAAAAAACGTTGCTTCTTTATATGTCCCTCTACCCTATTTCTTCCTACTCTCTGTAAGTAACCATTTTTATTAATTTTTGGTTTATACTTTTAGTGTTTCTTTTTACAAAACTATGCTTACATATGTATCTGTATATAACTTCCTTCTTTCACCAAAGGGAGTATATTTCATATACTATTCTATGCCTTGCTTTTCTTTTTTTTTAAATAAATTTATTTATTTATTTTTATTTTTGGCTGCGTTGGGTCTTCGTTGCTGCACGCAGGCTTCCTCTAGTTGCAGCGAGCGGGGCTGCTCTTCATTGCAGTGCGCGGGCTTCTCATTGCAGTGGCTTCTCTTGTTGCAGAGCACAGGCTCTAGGCATGTGGGCTTCAGTAGCTGTGGCATGCAGGCTCAGCAGTTGTGGCTCGTGGGCTCTAGAGCTCAGGCTCAGTAGTTGTGGCGCCCAGGCTTAGTTGCTCTGTGGCATGTGGGATCTTCCCGGACCAGGGCTCAAACCTGTGTCCCCTGCATTGGCAGGCGAGTTCTAAACCACTGTGCCACCAGGGAAGTCCCTGCCTTGCTTTTCTTAATTAACAATATTTAATGGAGACCACTCCATATCTATACACAGAAATCTTCATTCTTATATGATGTTGCATAGTATTTCAATGTGCTGAGGTGTAATAATTTGTTCAGTCATTGTCTATTTCTTGCACATTTGAGTCATTTCCAATCTTCCACTATTATGTATAGTGCCAGAATAAAACACTTGAACACAAGTCTTTTCATACGTTTCCCATTGTAAACTGGTGTAGATACTTAGACATGGGATGGCTATGTCAAAAAGTAAAGGCATAAATTATAAATATTGCCAAACTCCCCTCAATAGAAGATGAGGTTTTATATTCAAAGAACAATGTTTTGACAGTGTAATGCACACTGCATGATAAGCAGTAAACTGAATGACACGTAGGGACTTAATCAAGCTTCCTTCTGTGGAACTTTTTGTTACTTTTGTTGTAGTAGTATTAAAATTGTGCCATTTTCATATGGTCTGGGTTTTCTGCTAATGGGTTGCCTGTTTGGTCCAATAGGCAGATTTTAATTCTGAAGTAATTTTCCAGAGACTTGGTTTGAACGGCATTTGGTTGTTTAGAAAGTTGATGTCCAACAATTAGTCTTATTTATTTAGTGGTCAATTCAAGTCTCTATTTTCCAGCTTCCACTCAGATGACTGGCAAGCAAAAGCTCTTCCTATTACTTCCAAAGGTTTTACTGTGGATCGGATGTGATGGATCGTTTTGCCCTCTCTATTGTTTCTAAGGCATTAAACAAAGGTTGATACTGAATTCCTATTCCCTGAAATAAAACTGCTTACTTTTTCATCACTCTGCTAAGAAGCAAAGATTTTATGAATGACTCTAAGCAAAAATATTTATTTTCCTCCTAGCTTCCTTTTAATTCTAACTTTCAATTTCCCCAGTATCTCTCACTGCAAAAAAATATATTCTGAGTCTGACATATTAGAAGCAGAGATAGATCATTTTGGGGATGCATTTCTTGAGAAGCTTTGGAAGAGAAAATACTTCTACAGAAACCAAGAGGAAGACACCCTAGTCAATTAAATCTGATCTCATTCTGCATCAGAGGGCTTTATTTTTACTTTGTTTTCTATTATCTCTTTCTGTTGTACCCATTACAAAGAAGGAGAAATGAGAAGCAATTAACGATTGTCCTTCTCTCTATATAACACCCTTATCTTGTGGCAAGCATGTTTCTTGAGGAGAAAGACGAAAATCACCGTTTATTTTCAGATAATAAGACAAAAGCCTTAAGTCCTTTCTATGCTCACAACTTCATTAGTGACAGGCAGTAAACCTGAACAGAGAGGAATACACAGGAAGATGGTGGTAAGCAGAACTGCCAGGAATACAGGATGAGTTTTGACTCCATCTCTATTCAAAGACAAAAATCAATAAGTTTACCATGTCTTTCAAAATTATCTTTGTCATAAGTTTGATATTAAGGATTAGTCCTAGAAAGAAGAAACTGATAATTAAGGCATGAAAAATAATAATGTATATCTTTCTTCACTAATAAACATGGTATTCAAAAAGACTAGAGCAATTTATTTCTTATCCACTTGTAGTTGTGTTTTATATAATATGTCTTTCTAAAAAATTGATCATGTCCCCTTTTGAAGAGTGGCTGAAAGACTCATTGATGTAAGCCTCTGTTAAGCAACAGGGCAGCGTTTATGTTTCATTAAATGAAATAATAATATTGACTATCTATCAAGGAAAAAAACTAACCGCCAATGATTAATATCAAACAGAACATTTAACAACACACAATATTATGTATGAAAAGGCAATTTGATAACATGAAAACTACTTAAATACTAGGAAGAAGTTAACTTTTGAAAAGATTCATTGGTAATTTATAGGAGTGTGCCCTTTTTTATTCCAGCTTGGCTATTTTACACCTTGCATGTAGAATCTGTTTAGGTGTTCCTTGCACACATTAATGCTTTTGTAAATTTTTTATTAATAATGAATGTATTTTATCTCACTGCTTAAATTGATGAGACCATTAAATGTGCCTTAAATAAACACTAAAAGCCTTAGCAGTTATACAACATCTGCCATTTTTCTTTCTGATCAGTGAACAATTGCACACATATCAAAACTATCTTCCCCAAAAGCAACTTCCTAAGGTTTTGGATGTTCCCCTCTTCCCCCACTTCCAACTATATTAGTCAGTTGACCTTGGCACTAGCACAGTTGGCAAATAAGAAAACAATCAGCTGTCAGTGTGTTAAAGCATCTTGCAACACAAAGAGACCTGTCACCAAATTAAACTACCTAACAGTTTTCACTACTGCCTTGAATAATTAGTACCCTGACTGAAGAAAACTTGATCTTTGGGATGAGATTTGAGACAAGTCTAAGTCATAAATGCATCCTGCGCTTTATTCAGTCACAAAGGAGTCCTTTTGCAACATAGTTTCTGTAAATATTTGTCAGTCCACCTCCAAGAAAGCCACCTCTAAACTGAGTTTTACAAACAAAAGTACCAAGATATGTCTCATATGTATGAGGACTGTCAAATGTTCAGATCACCTTGATCCTATTTCACTCATATATTTGCATTTGTAAATACAAGGAACACACATCTAAGGTGACAGAATGTTTATGAGAATCATTTCGTGAACTGGAAAGCAGTATATAGAAGTTAGTTAATATGCAACGAAGTACTTTTTATTATTTAACTTAAAAAAAAACCTTCTAAATATTGAGCTTTATTCTGGTACACAGTGAAGTTACTTGGAAAAGTTTAACCCTTTTTAGGTTTGCTTCTAGAAATCACTGATCAGCAGAACAGAGGAGCCTTGAGTCTAGAGCTAATCTGTCCCCACTGCCGAGGACTCAACCTGATACCCTGAATACCAGCAGGTTTCTCCACTGTGGTTGTGAATATGAACTATTCCCAGCCCTGTGAAAACTAGGAATTGTTTCATCACTCCTCTATAGGGGTTCTTTCCCCAGCTTTGGGTAATTCCTCATAGACGTGTTCTATCAGGATGCCGGGGCACACACAAGGGGATCTCTGCCTACCTCCAGAGCCCTTCGCTGTGCTGCTTTCTCTTCCTCAGTCCTCTGCCCTATGAATTCTAGCTCTTTGTCCTCCCTGAATACTCAACCATTTTCTTAACCCAGGGAGACCACCAGGCGCTGGTTGGATTCCCCCTTTCTGCTTTGCAACCTGGCAACTCTCTGCAGGCAATAAAAACTGGGCGATTGCAGGGCTCATCTCAATTTTTTCCCTTCTTTCAAAGATCACTCTCCTGTGCAGCCTATATGCAATGTCTGAAAAGCACTGTTTCATAAATGTTATCTATGTTTTTTCAAATTTGTTTAAGATGGGAAGGTAATCCCTGTTACTCCATTATGGCCAGCAGCAAAAGCTGCCAGTTTCTTGTTAATGTATTATAGCTACAAATATTTCCCTAGATAGTCAAATTTATCAATCAAAATAAATATTATGGTTTCTCCTTGGATGTCATAGATAGAAATCAGCCCTTTCTGTAAAATTACATAAGTATTCTCCACCATTTTTGCTAGGCTTCCGTAAGTCCGTTTTAAAATTTTAAACCACTAAAAATCTTGTTGTAAAGTATGAGGTAGAATGAGATTTTTACATATTTTTTGTGGTTACCTAGTTATTCTTAAACAATTTCTGAATAATTCATTCTTTTCTGTTAAATAATGTCATTTTTATCATTTAATTTATTTCCTACAAGTATTTTTAGATCTCTTTCAAGATCGACAATGTTGATTCATTAATGCATTTGTGTATTCTGACATTATATGCAGTATTTATGATCACAGAATTATACTTTTAAGAGTTTTTGTCTGTACCCTGTTTTTTGTTCTGTTTTGGGTAAGATTTCCCAAGTAACTTTTACATTTATTCTGTTTCATGAATTTCAGATAGTCATTTTCCTTTACTGATCAACCATTATTATATATTTGGCATCAGATAAACACTAGCTTTGCAAAAATAAGTTCTGGAGTTTTCATTCTTTTTCTATTCACCTTAACTATTAAGGTGATTAAGATTTGGATTCCTTTGGTAGGTTTAATGAACTAGTCTGCAAAATTATCTGGGACCATCATGTTGAGGAAATGAAAAAGATAAGAACATAGGCTTTTCTGTTTTTTTATTCTTAGAATATTTGCAATATCTTCCAAGGTTATTATTATTATTTTTTTTCTACCCCTTGAGTTAATTTTGGCAATTCGTATTTTTATAGAAATTAACTTATTTTATTCACATTTTAAATGTAAAATTATAGAATTGTAAAAATATTTCTCATGTATTTAAAAGATAAGCTGTAATATCCTCCCTCTCTTTCTAAATTAAATTTTTTTCTGTTTTGTGTGTGTGTGTGTGTGTGTGTGTGTGTGTCTGGAACTAGGTAGTGGATTATCTATTTTTATTAGTTTTCTCAATGTGTTTTGAGTTGAATTTTTAAAACAACTTTATTCTTTTTTCTGTTTTTGATGACATTTATTACTCCTCTACTTGCACTGGAATATGAGAATTTATCATTTTACTCATAAATTTGGATTTGAGGGTTTTTTCTTCTGCTTTTTCCCTTTTGCAAACTATCTTTTTCTCGTGCTCCCTTCCTTTATTTTTATGTTTTTCTTGCTTTTATATACTTTTCCATGAAATGAATAAGCAGATGGTATCAGACCTGTCCTCCCATCATAAACTGGACAAAGCAAATCAAACATCTGTTTTCAGACACTGGACAGCAGAACTAAGTGCTGGGAGGAAAAGGAAGCAAGTGAGGTGAGCCCTATGATAGCCCCAGTTTACTGTACTGGACAGACTTTCTAGGTCACACCAGAGATGGAGAACCCGAGCAGAGCATGAGAGACTAGCTGAGTTCAGGAGAGGTCAAAGCTTGGGCAAGCTGAGGCAGCCAAAATCTGAGGGGCAGAGAAAAAGGAGCTATACAAAAAAAGAGCTCCACAGCAATCCTCTAGAGTAAATAAACAGACCAGTTGGTCATTCATTAATTTGATTATTTTCCTCAATGAATAGCTCTTGGATTTATCAGTACAACCAATTTCTATTTTCTTATTAATCTTTTTATTTTGTTTTTATCAATTACTTTCTCTACCCTCCTTAAATTTATTATATTATTCTATTTTCAATATCTAGGAGACAACATTACTTCATTTATTTTCAGAAATAATACAAATAATTTGGATTGTCAGATCTGATGTCCACAGATCAAAGTTCTTGCTCAGGATCAAACTTTACTAATAATTTCAATGCTACAAGTAAAACTGAGCAGGACCCTGCAAGGCCCTCCCAGGTACAAAAGCTCCTCCTCCAAGTCCCCTGCCTGTTTTGAGAAAAGATGAAGTCTCCCAGGCCTCCCCTGAGTCACAAAAGAGCAGATTCAAGCAGTTAATGATTGGGACGATAGAGTCACAGAATTTTTAGTTCCTCCCTAAAGGACATAAATAACAGTATCTGCTCAGTACTGAGTTGTTTTATAGATACTACAATTGCCACAAGAGGAGAAAACCTAACTATGTGATGACCAGCCTGCAGTCATGACATAAGCTGCTCCATCTCGAGCAGTACTGAATCTATGGCACGCACAATTCTAAGAACTGGCCTCAAGAGGATGGGATTAACACTATTGCTCATAATAATCTGTCTTTGTGGACATCAAAATAATTGTGCCTTGTTCTCCCTGTATATGAAAGCGGGCCACTGAAGTTCTCAGCAAAGAGATGCTACAGACCCATGATGGCATCTTCCACTCAAAGACCTCAACGTTCTTTCTCAGCCTAAAGCGGCTGCAGAAGATGTACCTTGGTCCCTAATCCCACAGGAATGGAGTGATGTCTGACAGTGGGGATTTGTAAGCAGCCCCTGAAAGCTAGCAGAAAATAGACTTCACCAAGCTATATTTTAATTTAACCTTCACACCAGGTGCCCCCAAGACTCACTAAATTTCAGCCCAAGCACACCTCTCATATCTTTTGATCACACAATGCCTCATCTAACCTGTTGATTCTTGTCTTAAATTAAAGAAGTAGGAATGAAGACTAAGTAGTTAACAGAAGACTAGATCTTCTCCCCAGCCTTCCCTTCAGTAATCTTGCAAGTAAACTATGTGAACAAGATAGCATCTAGAGAAAGTTTGTATTCAATGGAAAATGATGAAGCATCTGACCCCCTACCTTAATGACTGAGATTATTTCCTCTTTTGCCCTTTAAAAAATTTCGTGGCCAAGCAGAATCTTGGGAGTTGGTCCTGGGGCACGAATCTATCTTCTCCCCAGGTTGCAACCTTTCCTTTTCCAACCAACACTTGTCTCTCAAGTACTGGCTTGCGAGCTGCAAGCAGCCGAACCTGAGTTTGGTAACACAAGGACTCCAAAGGGCTCAAAGTAGATAGAGTCTGGGACTTTTAAGGGTGTTTTCTCAGACACTTTCTTCCCATGTCAAACATGTACTTTCTGGTCCAGAATAATAGATGAGGTTCCTAAACAGACTTCACAAGTTTTGTCACATAGCAGGAGGAACATTTAAGTTAGGTAAAATCTGTTTTATACCCAAAGAGTTGGGTAGCTTATATGCCATTTTCCAGTGAGCCATGCCTCACATTTCTATAGATTTTGTTTACTCTAACCCTTTAGCTAGTGATACTCTTCTAAGGGAATTCTGTAGATAAGGTTTTTCCTCCTAGCGAATATTATTAGTCCATTTACCCAGAAGTCTAGGTGACAAGAGATTAACCAGATCATCTGCTTTTTTCCTCCCTCTGGGAATGTCCCTGCACTAGAAGGAGTGAATGAATCACAAGCCAGATGCTTTAGTTCTTTCCTCTCCATGCTCTATCTCATTTAGCATTGAAATAATTCAGCAGTATTACTTTTTCTCTAAGGAATACATTAGCCATAAATACTATATATGCTCATATGATAATATTTAATAATTAAAATTATATTAATATAATTAATAATATGATTTATCACTATTCTAGTTTCTAAATATTATGTTAAATAATAGTTTGGACTTTTCCTTTGAGTCAAGAGTTGTTAAAATGTACTTTTAATTTTATCTCCAATGTAACTTTACCATATTGTTATTAGAGAATATAGACTATACATTTTTACATTACAGATTTTACTGAGGATTCTTTGTAACTTTGTACGTGAGCAAGTTTTATAAGTAATTTCTGGGTGTTCTTTTAATGAGGTATTCTCTGTAAGATATAGAATTTAATATATATGTGATATTAACTATTAGAATAAGATTCAGATTCTCTACCTCTATGTTATCAGTTTTCAACTCTGGCTACACACTGCAATCTCCTGGGAAGCTTTTATAAACGAACAATGCCTGGATCACACCTTAAACCAATTGGAACCAAATCTGTGTAGGTGGCGCCAGGTATCTGCACATTTAGAGCTCCCTGAGTGATGCTGGTATAGTGAGGTACAATCAGTGCTCCACATCCTTTTTTGTGTTAGGTTATCTTTTATTTTATTCTAAAAACAGAGGAAAGTACGTTAAAATCTCCCACTAATTTTGTTACATTTTTTTCTTGTCTGTCATGTATTTTTCCTTCAATATTTTACACAGTTATATGATTTAATAGTTATATGTTTATTGCAGAGAAATCATTCATGTAGACTTTTTTTTTTTTTGATGTGGACCAATTTTAAAGTCTTTATTGAATTTGTTGCAATATTGCTTCTGTTTTATGTTTTGGTTTTTTGGCCCCAAGGCACGTGGGATCTTAGCTCCCTGACCAGGGATCGAACCTGAACCCCCTGCATTGGAAGGGTCTTAACCACTGGACTGCCAGGGAAGTCCCCGTGTAGACTTTTAATTGATCTAATACCTCATTTTTAATCATACATTTTACTTTAAGAAAGAAAAATCAAAGCCTCCGTTCTTTTAATTGCATGTGTGTACTTTATATTTCTTCATTTTTTAAACTTCCTGAATTATGCTTCTTTATGTGTACTTCCTGTAAATAATATTTAGATGGATTTATTTTTTTAATCCTATTTGCTCATCTTTTCTTTTTTTTTTACAACTTTATTGGAGTATAATTGCTTCACAATGGTGTATTAGTTTCTGCTTTATAACAAAGTGAATCAGTTATACATATACATCTGTTCCCATATCCCTTCCCTCTTGCGTCTCCCTTTTTCTCTTCTTATAAGTGAGTTTTTCAACTCATACTGATTATTCTATCAGATATGCCTTTTTTTTTTTACTACCTCAATTATTTTGCTTTATGTTTTTTATTATTATGTTGGCCTTGCTGTTTCAGTAGTTTTAGATCTCTAGGAGTTTGTATTCTATATCTATTTCATACTCTAGTGATTTGGAAAGATAAATTCTAATAATGAAGAGGGTAATTATTAAGTTTTAAAATGTACATACCATTTCTGGTAATGGTAGACCATGTAATTTAGCTCAGACTGTCTATAGAAAACACCTAGAAAAGCTGGACGAAATTTTAAAAAATAAAATGAAGAATTGGGATCACTAGCCAGGTAGTGAAGATTTGCAGCATTTGAGACCTCTTATCCCCCTGAAGCACCTACTGATCCTAGAAGATGCGGCTGAGATGCTGAGAAGATTCTTTCAACAGATGTGAGGCTCTAGGGGGACAAAAATTAAAGTGCAGTTGTCACCAAGAAGGGAAGGTGCTGACAGGCTATACATCAGGCATAAATATAAAGAAATAGGCTGGCTCTTTGGGGAACCGGGGACCAGCTTTATTTCAGTAATAGTAATGGCTTGTGGAATTTTAATTCTCACTACATTTTAAATTCCACAAAAGATGATGATGATTTTATATATTTAATGTTCTTTTAGAATTATCCAAATTTACCCTTATTGATTTGCATTCATTCTTGCACCTCCAAGTTTCCACCGGGATAATTTTTCTTCTGCCTGGAGTAAAGTTTCTTTGTTACAAATTTGCTTGTGGTTAATTCTCAAAATTTTAAAGTGTCTGAAAATGTCTTTTTTCACCATCATTTTTATAGGGTACATTTGCTGGACATAGACCTCTAGCCTGGCAGCTATTTTCTATCAGCTACTTTGCGATACAATCTTATCAACTGCCTTCCAATGTTACTTTAGAGATATCAGCTGCTAGGCTTTTTTTTTTCTCTTTCTTTCTACATATTATGTCCTTTTTTTCTGGCCTCCTTACGGTTTTTCCTTCTACGTTGGCTTTTGGCAGTTTTACTATGCTCTGCTTAAGTATTCTTTACTTTATATTTATCTTGTTTGGGGTTTGTAATGCTTCTTGACTCCATGACTTGATGTCTTTTACAAGAAAATAAACAGCTGTTATTTATTCAAATATTGGTCTTCCCATTCTTTCTGTCCTCTTTCTGGGGATTCTACTTACATGTATGTTAGACCTTTTCACCACAACCTACACGTCTCTTAATGTTTTTCTCTGTATTTTTAATTTGTGTTATGTATGTGTTTTCACACTTTATTCTGGCTATTTCTAATCATGTGTTTAACATTTCATATGAAAGTTTTAGAGGTATGCTGTGGCTTAGTATGGTGTTATTGTTTTGCAGAGAGGAATGCTATTTGCTTCTGGATGACATCTAGAAGTTCTAGAAATGCAAGATCAGCCTCATGCAACCAAGAACTGAAATGAATTAACATTTGAACCAGGAGATATGGTTTCAAACCCTTGCTTTTAATGTCAGCACCACACTGCCTTCCCTTTAAGGGTTTGTTTCAGAATGTGGTTTTCATTGGTGGGGAACTCTGAATCCTTAAGTATCTGAGAATTTCTTTTGTTCTTTTCATATGAAACAATAACTTGTTTCTATATCAAATTCCTGGGTCACTACTTTTGTTTATCCAACCCTATATAGGTGATCATATATTAATGAAATGTTGGGAAACGGAAGTCCTAGGACAGCACAATGTCTTTGTCTTTCTAAGTCAACTTAAAAAGGAAACCTGACTGGATGTTTGTGGTAATCTCTCTTTTTTTTAACTTCATAACTTTTTTCCAATCCATAGATATGTCTGAGTATTGCTTTTTATAAAATTTGTTTCTCATAAAGAGCAAGTCATTTCTTTCCTTTGATTCAGAGTTCTACTAGGTACAGACATTTTCCTTCATTCCTTGAATATAGCTCGTATTCCATTTAGATCATTTTATCTCTATTTATCTAGGCACACTAATTACTTACTGGAGGCATTTCTATTTTCTGGCCTCCATACTGACCATCATTCTTTCCCTACTTTCAATAATTCAAACTTTAACTGGCATCCTGGGAGACTATCCCCAGCTTCATACTGTGAAATACACTTCCTGAAGTGGTAATTCTGCGATCTAACACTACTATTGTAAATATTACTATTATACACTTGAATCAAAGCATTCCATTACATTTTAAAATAAATCCATTACTGGGCTTCCCTGGTGGCGCAATGGTTAAGAATCCGCCTGCCAATGCAGGAGACATGGGTTTGATCCCTGGTCCGGGAAGATCCCACATGCCACAGAGCAACTAAGCCCGTGCGCCACAACTACTGAGCCTGCGCTCTAGAGCCCACGAGCCACAACTACTGAAGATCGCGTGCCCAGAGCCCGTGCTCTGCAACAAGAGAAGCCACCGCAATGAGAAGCCCGGGCACCGCAACGAAGAGTAGCCCCTGCCCACCGCAACTAAAGAAAGCCCACGCACAGCAAGGAAGACCCAACGCAGCCAAAAATAAATAAATAAATAATTAAAAATTAATAATAAATAAAATAAATCCATTACTACACAATGGTTTACAAAAAATGTAACAGTTACCTATCCCAGCCCTACGCTCCTCAGTCTTAATGCTGCTCCTACAAAGCACACATTTTAATAGTTTCTGCTTCAGTTCTTTTTATGATTATAAGTTTCCTCTGTGTATTCAAATAATACACTAAAATCTCTGCTTCATGGTTAGAATATCTTGATTTCATTCTTTGTAAGAGGAAGCTATTAATGCACTTGCTCTTTCTTTGCCCATTTCCCCCATCCCTTTACCTTCTAAATTCTGCTATCTGTATTATTACATAGTCAATGATATTAATATTTATATTCTTCTCCATAACCATAATTAAATCTTCTGTGCTTTTACCATACATTGATGCTAAAAGTTAAAAATCACTAAGCAACATCAAATTAGTATCAGTTTGGGAGGTTCACTGCAGAACCAATGAAACTACTGTAATCACATTTCCCTTCTCACAGGCTTTTGGCTTTTTTAAGTGCCCTCTCAATTTCTTCTACCTAGTACCTGTATTGCATCTTTAAATTGTTCCAATATCTCAAGCATTCTATTGAACTGTGCATGGAATATATATTGTTGTTACAGCTATCTCCCTGTCTAAAACTTTGAGGATTCTTTTCCAGTCTGTACTGGTTGCTCTCTAGGACCACAGCTGTCTGCCACTTTGGGAAGTCTCCACTCTGAGCTCTTAAAGTTAATGCACTATTTCATGGTTCCTAAATCTTTCTTATTTTATTTTTTTACTGAGGGAAATCTTCAAGAAATTTCTTAATATAGAGTATATGGAAAGTAAATTTCCTGAGTCATTTTATGTCAAAAATGCCTTTATTCTTCCTTCCTACTTGATTGAGAGTTTGACTATATATCAAGTTGCAATATAAATACACAGATAAGAATTATTTCAAGTGACTTTGCAACACAGAATCTGTACTATTCTTGTGGGATAATTTCTATGTTTACATTATTAGTAATACTTATATACTAAATTTTATTATGCAGTCCAATTATTAGTAGTTATAGTGATACTGTGAATCACTATAACTACTATATTCTATACTATATACTACTTTACTATATAGTGAACTACTACTCACTACAGTGAATTTTTAAATCTATTTATTTATAGAAAAATCCAAGTTAGAAATCACAGTACTGCTTTTAGCACCCAAAAATTTAGTGTAAAAGAAAACAGATATAAGGATAAAATCAAATAACTAAATAAAAATACTGTAATGTTACATATGAATTGGAACTATCAGTATGGACTCTTGATTATTTTGTCTTTTATTTTCTAGCTCTGTCCACTGAAAAAGCCTGGAATCAATGACAACCCATTAGCAATGAGTAACTTGGCACCCAGGGCTCCTTGGAAGACTAGCTGATTCCAGGTGTAGAGCTGTACACACATATTTGTGGAACTAAACCTTAAGGTCTGGGCAACTACTATCGACTCTGCTGTAAGATAAATGCAAGAAACGAAAGAGATAAAATAAAACAGTGGTGTAGGCAATGGCCCTGCTTCTCATATTCAGAAGCTGGGCCACACTTTGTAAGAAAGGAAGTAATTGGAAGGACTAAAAGAGGGGAATGATTATTCTTTAACAGTGGGGGAGGCAGGGAAAACAGTGCTAGGCGACTGAAATAACCTAGGCAGGAACTAACCTGGGCAAATCAGTGACGGTTATAGGAATGAAGAAAACAGAATGCACTTAACAGGTATTCAACAAATGATTAGAGGAGAAATGTGAGAGAATGATTTTACAACCACACTTTTGGAGTTATCTTTAGATTACATTCCCTGGGAATACCCTGGACTTGATTTTTGCATGGAAGTGGATTCTTTATCATCATTTGCCATCTAAAGAGACCAGCAGTTTTCTAAACCAGCAAAAACTGTGAAATGAAATTCATATTTTATGGCAAGACAAGAAAAATTTAAACATTAAAAAAAATTTTCTCTGCCATTTGGCCTCCCCTCTCCCCTGGACTGTGCTTTGTGTATCTGCGTTATGCATCGACCAAACCTCCCCCATCAGCAAAAATATGCTCAACCATAAAGAGCAACGTTCTCCTAGCATCAACAAGACAAATCCTTAAAACATTCGTTCTTGGTCTTGTAAGGGGCTACGATGACACAGATCTGGATTGTGTAAACTGTCAACAGTACATCATTTAATGTACAGCTCTCTGTCTCAAAAAACTTATATAACTGTGCCTTGACTTCTAACGGGTGGAACAGTTCTTGGAGCTTTCTGAGATGCTCTTCCTCGGTTATAATCCTCAAATTTGACTCAAATAAAAATTTCCATTTCTCTCTTAGACCAACGGATTAATTTTTTCATCCACAAAACTGACCATGGAACAGAAAAGAAAGACTAAAATGAGACCCACAAAAATTCAGTCACTTGTTTTGTGAAAAAATTCCACTACAGTACACTGGTGAGATTATGTTTTTATCAAAAATTGATGCTTGGTCAATTCGATATCCATATGTTTCAAGCAGGACACACACACACACACACACACACAAACCAACACACACACACAAAAGCATCAACCATACATAAAGGAAAAATTGATAAACTGGACCTCATTAAAACTGAAACCACTGCTAATCAAGAAACATAAGAGAGTGAAAAGGTAAGTAAAAAAGTAGAAAATATTTCTAACACAAAGAATAGAAGGTGAACTCATTCAGAATATAGAAAGAACAATAAAGCAATGACAACAGACAACCATATAAAAAAATGTACAAAAGGTATGGACAGCCAATTTCATCCAAAAAGTGAAGGATATACAAGTGTTCAAAAAGCACATGGAGGGCTTCCCTGGTGGCGCAGTGGTTGAGAGTCCACCTGCCGATGCAGGGGACACGGGTTCATGCCCTAGTCCAGGAAGATCCCACATGCCACGGAGCGGCTGGGCCCGTGAGCCATGGCCGCTGAGCCTGCACGTCCGGAGCCTGAGCTCCGCAACGGGAGAGGCCACAACAGTGAGAGGCCCGCGTACCGCAAAAAAAAAAAAAAAAAAAAAAAAAAAAAAAAGCACATGGAAAGGTGTTTTTCTAAATGAGCAGGAGCCTATGGGGCCTTCCTGGGACAGACCCCTTCCCCCTATGTCCTCTGCTTTGGCTCCTTTCTGAAGTATCTGGATGACAGTATCTGAAGCACATTTCCTGAGTTGTTTTACAGATGCTAAAACCCCACCAAATGGAAGAAGGTAACTTGATGACCATGAGCACAACCTACTGGAGCCTGAGGATTGATAATGTTAACTCCTGTGTCACCGCCCTGTTACTTTACCATCAACCAATCAGAGAATTTTGCCACCAACGATCACACCCTACAACTCCCCTCCGTCACCTTGCTTTTAAAATTGCTTGGCTGGGCTTCCCTGGTGGCGCAGTGGTTGAGAGTCCGCCTGCCGATGCAGGGGACACGGGTTCGTGCCCCGGTCTGGGAGGATCCCACATGCCGCGGAGCGGCTTGGCCCATGAGCCATGGCCATTGAGCCTGCGTGTCCGGAGCCTGTGCTCCGCAACGGGAGAGGCCACAACAGTGAGAGGCCCACATACCGCAAAAAAAAAAAAAAAAAAAAAAAAAAAAAAAAAATTGCTTGGCTGAAAGCCATGGCGGAGTTCAGGTGTTTTGAGCACCAGCTGCCCTGAACTCCCTGCTTGGTTCCCTGAAATAAACACTGCACTTTCCTTCACGGCAACCAGGTGTCAGTAGTTTGGCTTTACTATAAACAGGCAAGCGGACCCAAGTGTGATTCGTTAACATTTTAACACATTACTCGTCTTAGTAAATCCAGGTTAATGCTATAGTAAGAAACCACTACACAAGCACTAGAGTGATAAATATTAAAACAAACAGACACAAAAACAAATAAGCTGCTAACATCAAGCATTGGGAAGGATTTGGAGGACAGAATCCTCACACACAGCTGGAGGACGCGTAAATTCGAGCAACCATTTTTGAAAACCATTTGTTAATATCCACTAAAACTTAAAGCATTCATACCCTATGACCTAGGAATTTCACTCCTAAATGTTTACTTAAAAAATAAGCATGCATATGTTCACAAAAAGAATACTGAGGAATACTGTTAAAGCCAAAATTTGGAAACAATGAAAATGAGCTCAATAGAATGGATAAATTGTGACAACAGAGTACTACATAGCAATGAGGGAAAATAAACACTTTCATGGAGCATGGATAAATCTCATGAATATAATTCTAAGTGGAAAAAGCTAAAACAAAAGAACGCATTCTGCATGATTCTATTTATATAGACTCTATGGCAAGAGATGTCACGATATCAGTTACCTTCGTGAAGGCAGTGATTAGAAGGGGCACAACTGGGGCTTTTAGGATACTGAAAATATTATGCTTCCTAATCTGTGTGCTGGTCTGTTCACTTTGTGAATTTTTATCAACATGTATACACATAACTTGTACACTATTTCTTATGTATACCTACTTCATTAAAAAGTTTATTTATAAAATAATTGGAGTTATTTTAGCTCAGAATCGTATCATAAAAATCAACAGATTATTTGAGAAAAATTGAATCCACCCATGAAATGAGCTATATACAGTTTACTCACCAACTCACTCACTAACCAAGTGCTTCTTGTGTTGGATGATGATATATTCATAATTACTAACGTAAGCATACTTGTCCATATACTGACTTGTAGACAATATGTAATAAATATTATCCATCTCTTAAAGTCCATTTCAATTAGTACTTTTGCTATGAATGCTTCTTAGCTCTTCCAATCGCTTAAATCACTCTCCTTTCTAAGTTCCCCCAGCATTTATCAATTGTGTCAATAATTGCAAAACTTAATATAGGCTGTCTCACCGTATTCCCTAGATATATTCATATAGGCTAGTTTTATCTCCCAGACTACACCTTCCTGAGTGGGGGAAAAATCCTTCGCACACATCGCAATTATGTACTTGGTGTATACACTAAAATACTTAGCAAATCATAGTGTAAGATATTTTAGACGCAATGTCATTGACAGCATGATTTACACTTAAAATTATATCAAATGCTATCTAAGCACACAGAAACAAACACACAGGACTCTCACAGGCAAATCTGCAAATCCATGTTTCTCCCTGTTTTTGAGGGAGCAGTCACTGTGAGTCCTGGTTGCCTCTCACTATACAAGTCACAATCAAGTAGCTGTTTCACTTACCGGGTAGCCAGGGCAAGGATCCAAAACGCAAGCCTGACTAATCAGAAGTGATGCAAAGAAGCAAGGACGGAGGAGAATCCTTTCCATCACTGGCAGTGAGAGTGTTTCCAGCGGTAGTGGTGGGGTCACGGGGAAGAGACCCACGCTTGTGCAGAGACTAACCTACTTTCATTTCTGCACCACAGTCCATCAGTCTATGCCCACGGCTGTGCTTGCTTAACAGAAACTAAGGCAGACGCCACACAAGGAAAACTGCAGAACCAGCCAGAGCCAGAAGACGCTAAGGTAGCAAGTCAACCGCCCTGAACCGGCTCCAGCCTTACCACGAGGCTAGCGCCTGCGCAGATGAGGCCCAAGGCGTCTGAAAGTTGCCTTTGCCTAATTACCACGCTAAGAACTCCACCGAATTAGTTCCGTAGCAGAGGGGGCCCAAAGCACTGCGCATGCTCCAGCTCTTCCTAGATGTTACTGCCCCGTTCCCCGAGTTCTGATGGCGCACGCACCTCTTACCTCTTCAAAGTTTCTGGCTTCCCTCCCCTTAGGGAGGAGTCTTTAGAGCATGAGCCCTTCATTCCCTATTCCTTGATCAAAAATAAGGTTTCTGCTGCTTTGCCGAAACTGGTCTCCATTTAATTGTCTCGAGTGGCACCTGGCAAGAAAAGGACCCAATTGGGGTCCCTGTGATCCGAGAGGGTCGGTAACCGTGGCAGTGAAGAAGGCACCTGCGCATGATTTGTACCACTTAGTGCTTGAATCCAGACCTTTTATTGCTCAAGCTTCCTAGGGAATCTGTGACCCAGCCAGTATCCTTTCAACCGTTCCTCAAATCTTTTTTTTTTTTTTTGGCTGTAAATAAAAACTCTTAGGGATATATTTGTACGTATGTATTATGTGTGCACACTTGTATCTGTACACTTACACATATACCCACACATCCAAAAACAAACGTGTGTGTATGTGTGTGAATATACTGTGTCAATGCCACACAGTTTAGATTTTTATCTACTGAAAAGTGGAGGCCATAAATGGTTTTTACTTCTTTAACCATTTATACAAAGCAGTTCTTGTTCTGCTCTCTTCTAAACAGACTTCATTGCTTACATGTTTTAATAAAATTGTTAGTAGTTCATTGTAGAAATTGAGTCATTTTCAGACTTTTTGCCATACCAAGAATGTATAAATACGTGCCTATAATTTTTTTAACAATTTAAAATTTTTATTTTTAAAGATTTTACTCATTTCCCTACATGGTGTATGGTGTGAGAAAAAATAACTAGTTTTTTCCTAACTGATCAGCCAGTTGCTTGGCACTAGTTATTGAATAATTTTTCTATTTATAATTGATTTGAATTGCCATCTTTATTAAGTATTAAATTTATATGGGTATCTAGACTTCTTTATGGATATCTTCCTCAATTTTATTAGCCTATAAGTTTATTCTTGTGCTAATTTTTCTGTTTAATTATTGCAACTTTATAATCTGATTTATTTCAGGTTGAGCAGATGGTATCTTGTTTTCATTGAAATAAGCCCCTTTGTATCCATTTCCTCATTCTAGTGTTTTTTTTTAATTCATCTCCTTTTCTTTCAATTATCTTTGTAAGAGGTTTATCTACAATATTGTTCTACCTAAAGAACCAGTTCTTAAATTTATTCATCAGTTTTACAGCTTTTCTATATACTAATTCATGGTTTATTTGAATATATTTTTATTTTAAAAACTAATATCTATTTCAACCAATTCTATTTACTCTCAGCTCCTTGGGGATGGTTCTAATTTGTTTAACCTCCAATATGTTATTTTCTGACTCTTTTCTTTGATTTATGCTAATCCCATCTCATAAATTATCTTCCCCAAAATTCAACTCGTCAAATTCCACAGTCCTTCATGGCCCATTTTACATGTCACAGGGAAGCCATCCTTCCCTTCTTAGGCTGAATCCATTTAGGACAATCATTTGCCCTTAATCATATAATATTATTTCTTAATCTGGACTTTTTTGTATGTATCTAGCTTCTTCTCTCCTGGTAAACTGAATTTACTGGAACTAGGAACCAACTTCCAAAACAATTTAGCACAGTAGTCAACAAAGAATTTTTAAAATGAACCACTGACAAGCATATATTAATCTTCTACTTTATTTATCTACTCCAGGAATTCTACTTGAATACAATAGAGGGTTGATATAGGTTTAACCTATGTGGGGCCTGTCGTGATGCTGCATTCATTAAGAAATTCCCACCTCAACTGAAAGACAGGATTGATGCATTCCTGGACTTCAAGAGAAACTTGCCATGGCATCCTTATTACTGAAGGGGAAATAATTGTAAAACTCTTAATTTTGGGGGGATTCTGCTTTATGTTAACCTTACAGTTAATAAAACATCTATTGTTTTCTTTTTTCTAAAACATCTAATTTTAATTTTCCTAATGTTTTCCAATGAGAAATGAAAGTATTTGGTGGATACAATTAGTTGTTACCACTCTATGTAAGAATAGTTTATTTTCAAAATGTGTGTAATTTATCTGTAATCAACAAAAAGTCATAAGCATTAAAGAAAATAACCTAATATACAAAGGTGTCATTTAACTACAATGCCGTTAAGTCAGACAGACTTGTAGGTGTTTAAAACACAAAGTTACCTGGTAGGTAATGTCTGCATGGAAATGCTTTGAGAATAATCAAAGAAGGCCCTTCAGCAATGCAAACATGGAAAACAAGATGCTAAATCTGAATTACAAGGTTTTTGCCTGAGTATACAGATTTTGTATTCTTGAATGAAGTATCGAAGTATCTTCATTGTTTGCTTCTTCTTCATGGGATGTTAAACATTCAGAACAATTTATGAAGCCATAAACCTGCAAGATTTCTTTTCCAGCTTAAGCTAAATCAAGATAATCTTTATTTTTATTTGCCTAGTCCACACCACTAAAATGAGTTTATCATTGACTGAAGTGACCATAGTTATTCTCTCTGGGGTACCATTTTAATGATCCTTTTCATTTTATATCCTACTTTACTGTTTTGCTAAAATCAATATTTGAGGCTTCATCAAATTGAAGACTAAGTCTGAAATGCATTTGCTATTGTTCAAAATGCAAATGACTATTTGGTGTTTTTACTTCTAAAATAAGTAAACATGTCCGGGATATTTTGAATGTATATGTTTAGTTTGAAATTTTCTACTCAGCAGGTTCCTTTATACTTCTGTAGACGTCTTTAATATGAACATAAATTAGAAAATATATTTCTTGATTTAGCTTGCTACAATTATTTTTGCAAAAAGTAAAAAACAAATAAAATTAGAAAACAGTCAATACTGATGATATATAAATTATATTTCTTACAGAGTCATGCACATCTCCTGAATTTATTCACAGCTTCCCTGCCATCCATATGAATTTGAACAAGGAATCTTAAGAATACAAGGTGAAAATCTGCCTTATTTGTCACCACACAGCTTGGTTCTGTCATCTTCCACATTAATAGGATTTTGTGACTGAGTGACCTTGTTAATACAGCAATATGTTTTCTGCCATATCATCAGTAACAACCTCTGCAGGAAAAACTAGCATTAAAAAAAAACATCACAGTTGATTTCACTCCATTTTTTTTCTCTTACTTTAGCAAAAGCAAACAACTTCCATTATATCCTAATGTAACAACCATAACAACAACAAAAAGCTACTTCGAGTGGTGAACATACATGTTGAAATAGAGGGCCAAAAACCTGCTGTCCCACAGCACAATCAGATTGAGAGATCTGGATCTTTGGCAAAATGTTTTTTTTTTAAGCGGCAGTAATATGGGAAAAATATTTTCTACCAGACATAGAAAAGCGCAAGAAAAATGGAATTAGGAGTCCTCTAAAAGACCTCTAAAGATTACTACAAAAAGAATGAGTTGTATTAAGATGGCTAGAAGTCATTTTGTTTCCTCTTCAAATCCTACACTATCACATCAGTCAATTCAGGCTCCATGTTTTAGTGTAAAAGAGGTTGTCTCTTAACCAAACAGGGTGCTAAAGCAGAAAAGAACACACTTTACTAAAGGGAGACCAAGAATCTCAGTAATTTGGCCTCATGGGCAGCTAGGAACATTTGCTCTTGAAAGATATAGTAAATAATCTTTACTGGGAATATGCAATATGCAATATGTAATTGCAATATGCATATGCAATTAGCAATATGCTAATCTCTCCTTTTCCCATTCTCGATCAGTCTTCATCAGATCCCTATGCTCTCTGGAAACTATCTACAAATATATTTTCCTCTCACTACCATTCTTTTAGGTAATTCATTACTTTCCAAGACCCTTATTCATTTCTCCATTCCAAAGGTTCTTTATCTTCACTAGCATCCTTAAATCAACCTTATCTCCAATTCCCACTCTGTTCACACAGCCTTATCCTTTGGGCCACCCTTTCTTCGCCACCCTGACTTTGTTGACCCTCATCTGGCTTTTCCGTTTAAGCTTCCACAGTTTCCTTTGTCCTCATAACAATTGCTCCAAAATGCCAGAAGGGTGGACTCAAGGGAACAGCAAAATCTGAATGTATTGATATTTGCCTAAAACAGAATGATGGACCAGATATCAGTTTAGTAAAAGCTTTCACAATTTGTTTCATAAGACCTGGGCTTAATTTACTTTTTTTTTTTTTTTGCTCCTTCGAGCTCGGCCTCAGGTGTCTCAGTATAATGACCACGAGGCTAACTTAGACCACTTCTACTTCGTGAGACCATGCTGTATTAGTCTGTTAGGGCTGCCATAACAAAAATGCCACAAGCTAGATAGTTTAAACAACAGAAATTTATTCCCTCACAGTTCTGGAGGACAGAAATCTAAAGCTTATGTGCCATATTCCAGGCCTTTCTCCTTGGCTTGTAGATGCCTATCTTCTCCTTGTGTCAGTTCACAACATTTTCTTTCTGTGTGTGTCTTCAGTGTGACTGTATTTGGAGAAAGGCCCTATAAGAAGGTAATTAAGGTTAAATGAGGTCATAAGGGTGAGATCTTAATCTGATAGGACTTAGAAGAAGAGGAACAGAGAAATATCTGTTTTTCTCTGCATGAACACAGAAGAAAAGCCACATGAGAACACAGTGAGAAGATGGCCATCTACAAGCCAGCAAGAGAGGTCTCACCAGACACCTACCCTGATGGCCCCTTGGTCTTAAACTTCTAGACTACAGAATTGTGAGGAAATAAATTTCTGTTGTTTAAGCCACTCAGTCTCTGGTATTTTATTTCAGCAGTCCAAGCAGACTAGTGGAGTGTCCACATTTTTATAAGGAAACTGGTTATATTGGATTAGGTAGGGTTCACTTTAATGACCTCATTTGAACTGTAAAGATCCTGTCACCAAATAATGTCACTTTCTCAGGTAATGAGGGTTAGGCTTCTAACATATCTTTTTTTTGGGTGTGGGGGGGTACAATTCAACCCATAATAGACACCAAGTCTGAAGCATACCTCTAGCTCATTAAGGAACCTTCAAATTGGAAAGTCTAACTTTTTAAAATTGCTATGTAAGACTACTAAAAATATACTCACAGTAATTGACCTTAATTGTATGAAAAGACAGCAGCAAAGCCTAATGAGTAAAATTATTTGTAAAACTGTGTTAGTGATACTAGTACATGACACACTTCTTCTGACTTTATGGAAAATGTCAACATTTCCACAGTCAGGTGATAAATACCACCTTAACCTCCAACATAGAACCTGATGAATAAGTATTAGTGGAATGAATGAGTGAATCTCATGGGTAATGGGAAGGTCCATCTCCATAGACAGGAGATGAACTCAAACCTGACCTCACTCTGCCAGTGTAGCACCTGGTAGTTTCTGCTGAAAGAACCTTGGAGTTTTCTCCTCCATTTAACCCCAAAACAAAGGACTGTGACTCTCATCTTTTCCATTCAAATAGTGCATCAATCCTGACTTTTGCCAATTCTTTATGATATACACAATTTCTCTTGAGCCACATTAAGTGCACAAATTATCTCTTAAGCACATAGAACATGGATTCTCACAGCAAGCTCACATAGAACATGGATTCTCAATATCATCCCAAGGGAGTAAAACTGAGTGGGAGGTTAAAAAAAAAAAAGGAAACTTACTCTTTTTTATGTATAAAACACAGAAGTACATATCATACAAAAACAGATATACAGTATATCTATGGCACTAAAATTTTATAGGGAGGTGGCAGTGATAGGGAAAAAATGCCTAAAAAGGTAAAAAAAAAAAAAAAAGCTTCAGGAGGTGATAATAAAAAAAAAGGGTTAATAAACATTGACATATAGAATTGACATATCCCCTAGCCATGGCTCTTTTTAAACATCAAACATCACATTCCAACCCCCAAACACCTGCCCCCTCCCTTTTACCCCCTTACATAGCCTGTGCCCTGTTCTGGTCCCTTCTTCTGCACTTGTTTTTCTTTATTAAAGATGAACATTATAAAGTAATTCAACATTGGATGACTTTAAATAGAAGTTCCCTTAGTGTATTTAAATGTTTGTTTATTAATAATTGAAAATAGATGGTAAGATAAACTGGAGGACAGGAAAACATATCTGAAGTTTTAGGACACACCTTCAATGGAAGATGAGTTTAAGAAGAAAATGATGTAGTTCTATTTCAACACAGTATTAGGAAAATGAAGAAAGACTGTGTTTTTATGAGAAGGCATTTCATATGATCTCTATAAGTTAATTTCCTGAGCTCATACTGTTTTATTGTACTAGTAAAACAATATTGTAAATATTATTTTAATTACTTCAGTGGAAGTTTTGATATATCTGTGGAAAAGCCAATCCATACAGATAGGGCAGGGCCATGGGAAGCCTTCATTAAGAGTGTTACAAAACCCCACAAACAAACACCCTTCATAACTACCATTCATGCCTAAGAAGGAAGTGAAATAAATCCACTTCCAAGCAGACAGTATCAATGTTTATAGGTTTCAATAGAAGTGCCCAAATTCGAGTAAGGTCATGTCCTTTATTTAACCGTTTCTTTTTTCCTGAAAAGAAACAAAGAATGGCCTTGATGACTTTTTAAACATAGCATTTGCTTAGGTTTTTTTACTAGATATTTTCCCCCCCATAAAAGAATTAGTTTCTGACTTCTTACAAATAAGACTTAAGAATCAACCCATTTAGTCTCTATCTTAATTAATCCTAAGAAGGGGGAACTTCTTTAGTTCTTCTTTTTAAAAAGGTGGCTTTTTATAAGTCCAAATGAGTCATCATGAGCCACTCTGTCAGCTGTCACTTGGTCCAGGAATGAGCAGCAGGTGAGGTTCTTTAAAGCTCAGATGCTGTGGAGAGTGCATCCGTCTTCCCAGGCACCTCTAATCCTGCCTGGTCCACTGACTCTAGCTTTATGAGTTCTTTTGATTGGTAATTGAGAGAATAAATCTTTGAAGGACTTACATGAATGCAAAAAAATATATATCAAGAGTTCAGTAATAAAATACCTACCAAAGTATTTTATGCAGTCTCCTTTTAAGTCTTGGGCATTTAATTAATTTTGCTAGACCAAGATACAGAATCAGGATTCAATTATAGAGTTTTTGTTTTTATTCTTGTTCTTGTTTTTGTTTTTCTGATGTTAGGCAATTTCAAGTTTTTTATTTTCTGTCCAAAACTAGGAGTTATTTGTATTAGGGTAGGGACTGGGTGGGGGAGGAGTCACATCACAGACTTAAATATAAGTCACATCTACGTAAGTGGAAAGCTACGGGGAGGATTCAAAGGGATTAGTCTGGAAAGCATAAAGTCTAATAGGGAAATGTTAATAATATTGGGGTTGTTTAACCTGGAGAAAAAACAAGACTAATTATCGATTTCTTCAAAATATTGCTTTCATTAAAACACTCTCTTATTTAGAATCATAAACAGCTTCTAGAAGAGGACTTAAGAGGAGCTCCCAGAGGTTAAGAAGCAGGATTTAAGCAGACACTCAAATCCTACTAAATCAGGCTATGAACTTCTCTGAATTTATTTCTCATGTTTTCCTTACAGGACCCCCACCAACCTTCCAAGAAATGGTTTTATTCAATAATCCCCATTATCCTCAAGGGGAGCCATATAATATCAAAATTAATATTAATAACAATGTTAAAAAATAATAACCATTATTTATTGAGCATCCACTGTGTGCCAGCGACTGTTCTAAGCACTTCACACTTTACAATTATTAATTCTCATTCTCAAAATAGTACTACAAAGTAACCATAGTGATGCTCAATTTATATTTTTGGAAACCAAGGCTCGATGCATTGCCTAAGATCATAAGCTATAAATAGCAGAAATCAAAATCAAAATCAGATCTAAATTCAAAGTCTGTGTTTTGTCCACTCCCCTATACTCCCTGCTTAAGTGACCGCATGATGGAAAAATACTGTTATGTACAAAGATGTTAACAGGAAATGATTTACAATAATAATGAATGTGATATTATATAAAAGTATAAGTATATATGAATTATAAAATAAAACTATGGTAGATGTGCATGGAATAAAATAAATGCATAAGTAATGTGGAAAATGCTTATTACTGCATTAAATTTAAAAACCCACATGATACAGATATTGAAACCATGTTTTAAAAATGCCCAGATAAGTCTGGAATCAACTACACTAGAACATCAATAATGGCTGGGAAGGGATGGCAGGATTAGAGGTAATTTTTGTTGTTCTTTCTATCTTAAATAAATTGATGTTTTCTTTAATAAGAATGTATTGTTCTTATCATAATTATTTAATAAATATTCTTATGTAGCATATGATCTCTGATGTTAGGAATAAATAAAATTGCATTTTGGAACTTTGTCCATGCTGCTTTCCTCCCCTCCATGACCTCTCCTGTTTGTCCAGCTTCTGTTCAGCTACTCTTCCTACCACGAATCTCATTCTCTCCAAGATCCTTTTCCTGGCTCCCTCTTCCCACTGTACTTTTTTGCCTGGACCATAGTTGTGGCCTTTCTAGAGCCTGGAATTGTTACTTTTCTGTTTATTGCAAGCATGTCTTATTTCCTACGGTATAATTCAGTGTCTTATGAACCTCGACAAATGTGCCAATGGTTTAATTAATGGAAGCTTTAACACTCTTCTTCCTAGGAGAGCAACCAGGTTGTCTCCATCTCCACTGAGGCAAAAATAAGAGAATTAGGCCTAGCATTCACATGAGGAGGAGATTTAAGAAATATTTACTACCATTAAAAGCTGTTATATGCTGGAGTAAGTGACCAAGTGGCATTTTAGACGGACCGCACTGGAGAGTGTTAATAATAATTTGGCTTGATGGATATTGTCTTTGGTGAAAGCCATAATGACACTAAATTGGTATCTAAAGAGTCATTTTCCATTTCAAGAATTATTTGATATTCCACTCCTTTAAACAAACAGAAAGGTTTGGTTTTTCACCCTCTGCAACAAAAATGCCATTGACAATAATTTCTAAGCCACAATATTTTCCTAAATTAATATGAGACTGTATAAAGAGAACCCTCCCAGGAGAGATGATTTTGCTTTTTGTAGGTACCTTTGAGGATCAACAGGAGATTACCTGAAAACTTATGAACATGAGACCTTTTAAAATTGTGTAGCTCTAAAATGTTATTTCCTTTCATTTGCTTCTCTTTGAGAAAATAGAATCTTAGCTTTTCAGCCCCATCCATATATCAAAAGATGCTTGAAAACGGATACTCTGTTTTATCTATCTCAGTGTCTGGCTAGAAATTGGAATTGTGCTTGTTAACATAGCAAATACTAAATAAATATCACTGAATTTATGAATGAAAAAATGTTTATCTTCTATTGGCCCATGTAGGCAAATCTAGAGCCTCAGCATAAACTGGAAGTGTAGAAGCTCTTCATCTAGGAACAGAAAGTGTTGGCAGATTCACACGGTTTCTTGCAAGATCTATCAGGTAATTTCATTGTTCCTTCTCTGTGAGGACCTGCAGAAACTAACATATACGTCCGCATACTGATTGGTCAATTTCATGAACTGTCAGTCTCAATGAGCTCTAAGATTCTTAAAACTGAGGACCAAGGCTTCCCTGGTGGCGCAGTGGTTAAGAAATCGCCTGCCAATGCAGGGGACACGGGTTAAAGCCCTGGTCTGGGAAGATCCCACATGCTGTGGAACAACTAAGCCCGTGCGCCACAACTACTGAGCCTGTGCTCTAGAGCCCGTGAGCCACAACTACTGAGCCCACACGCCACAACTACTGAAGCCCGCATGCCTAGAGCCCATGCTCTGCAACAAGAAAAGCCACCGCAATGAGAAGTCCACGCGCAGCAACTAAGAGTAACCCCTACTCGCCGCAACTATAGAAAGCTCGCACGCAGCAACAAAGACCCAACACAGTCCAAAATAAAATAAATAAAAATAAATTAATTTAAAAAAAACCAACAACTGAGGACCAGTGCTGTTCCCTTACCTGATTGAGAATGAGGAAAGATCATTCACTGAAGTATCTGCAGGGAAGATTGGCAAGTGTAGAAAAAGTCTCTTAATTAAAATTATTTTGTTTAAATCCTCTAGCAGTTCATGGGTATGAAATAGTCTCTAAATTGTGTGGCATAGTGCCCACTGGATTATGTTGAGAGAACTTCTCACAATATGATTTCGCTTACTGTACTTTGTCATTCCCAGAGAAAGACTGCTTTTTCAATTCCAGGAAAAATATTTTCCAAACAAAAAATGAAAACAACCAATTAATAAGTTTCAGATTTAGAGAGAGAGAAGATCAGGGTTAGACAGAGGGTGATCTTACAATTTACCATCCAAATTTGGATACTTTTGTTCTAAAAAATTCTAAGTAGGACTGAATGGGAAAACAGGTATAGGTGGGGACTTTACTGGGAGAAGCTATGTGTGGTCACCACATCAGACACCACTATTGGCTCCTTGTGTGACCTGAGGAAAGTTATTGTCATCTGTATATTTCACTTCACCAAGGGAAATTAATTTATGTCTTCAGTAACACTTGAATTGAATGCCTACTCTGTTCAGCATCATGTGCGCTGTCAAGGTGAAAATAAAAACATTTTAAGTTCAGGATTTTAATTTCAGAAAGATTTCCATCAACTAATTGAGTAAATAAGAGCACAGTAGAACCCTGTCATTTCTAGATTTAATATTCAGGTTTCAACAGTTACTATGTGTTCAAAGTTTATAACATAGAGTAATTTGTAATTTTGCAGAGGCATGGGTTTGAATTATGATGCACAAGATTCTGGGATCTCTATGGAGAGTAGGGTTGGAAGGGGCCTCTTTTAGCTAGGAAGTTAGCCAAGCAGACTGCTCATCAAGTCAGCATCTGCAATTCAGTGGGGATTTGCTTTGTCCACTATTTCTTACCTGGTAAACAACTCATAAGGGAAATAGCAAGGCATGTTAGTATTTGTGAATTCAGAGATTTAGGGTCTCATGACAATTGTTTCAGAATATCAAGGATCAACTATGTATACTTTATCTGCCTCCCTTCCCCTACTCTCTGTTAAAGCTCCTTTTTGGCTCATTCAATAAAGCACATTGATTCATTTATTTATTCCAAACATTAAGGTATTTTCATGATCAAACATCTCCTGTTAAAGGCAATACCTTAATGAAGATTAACGCATCATAAAAATTTCTAATCCTGACTGCCAGTTAAGAGGTTAGATTCTTAGAAGCAGAGGTTAGGAGAAGACAGATGGATAAAGTAGCAAATGGATTAGGAGAACAGGATTCATTTTACTTGTCACAGTCTGGTCCAGGGTAAAGTGAAAATAAGGAATACTGAGTATTCATGTCTATAGTTATTTCAGATTGAGCAATGGGAAATTCCATATACCTTTAGCACCTGGGTTTATTGTTGCTAAAATGAGATCAACATTTTCTTATTACATGAGAACTATGAAATACTTCTGCCAGGTCATGTAGGATTCCCTTCAGTATAAATGAGCAGAAACATACACCTTTCTCTTCTGAATTTCTCTCATACAACACCCTACCCAAATTTCTGCCTAGTTACTTAATGAAAAAAACCTACTATGTGTCAGGAACTATGTTTGTTTACTGTTGGCTCCTTCACAGAATCCACCAGAGAAACCTGTTGATCAGGCAAAGCTAAATTTATTGGCTGTTCCTGCAGCAAGGGAGAAAACCACATTGATAGTCTTTTAGTGTCTCAAAGGAGAAGTTAGGGAAAGATATTTATAGGGTTTTGGAGATTGGATTCCAATGATTTAAGGTGGGAAGATTGTTAGAACTGGGCAAAATGCATAACAATAGTTTAAAATTGGTAGACAGATAAATTTAAGTTTATTGATGAGAAAACAATTGTCTGATAAGTGAGTTATTTGCCCCAGTGAGAAGAATGTTGGCCAATAAGAGAACTGTTTGCCCAGATGAACAAACTGGTTGCCTGAATAAATTAGTTTGCCAGAATTGCCTGAAACAAACAGCAAACTTTGTATTTGTTTACAGTCTTATCTTTACAATTAAGTCTTATTGACACAGGTGGTCTCACTTCTTAGTTTTGTGGTCATAAAGTTGAATAAGACATATTCCTGATCTCAAGGAACTTACTGTCTATCGTGCGTGACAAGACATGTAAGTGAATAATTTTGGTTGGAGAGGAAGGAGCAGATATAACATATGACAGAGACATATTAAAAGGACATAGTTGTTGATTGATATGGGCAGTGAGGAAGGGGAAATCTAGACTGTTGCACTTCTTACTTGGGTGTTTTGGCAAATACTGGCAACACTGAAAAGGATAGAAAATATGGGTAAAAATAGGTAGAGGAGAAAGATAAAGAACAATATCCATTCCAGACAGGTTGACGTTGAGATGCCTTCAGATAGTCAAGTATAGATGATAAGTAGGTAGTTGGCTATATGGGTCAGTGTTTAGGGAAGAGACCTGCAGCATGGCATTAAATGCAGATAGCATCCAGTCTTAGCTGGTAGTAGAACCGATGGACATAGATAAGATCAACTACGGAATGTGCAGAGTAGAATGAAGAACAAGGATTAAACCTTAGATAATTTCAGGATTTAAGAGACAAGCAGAAGAAGAAAATCCAGCCAAAGAGATTAACAAGGATAACTCAGAAATCAAAATAAAGAATTGTAAACAATAGGAAACATCAAAAGTATCAAATACTGCAGAGTAGTTGCTAAGACATAGGCTAGAAGTAACTACTTGATAAATGAATGTTAAGAATAACTTGTGTACTAATAATTTCAGTGGAGTGAAAAGAACACAAGCCTAAAATACAGGTTTCTCTATCTCACTTTTCTAGTTGAACTCCTCAGTATAAACAGTAGACATACTGTTTTAGAACAATATACAAAGAAAACTGTTTTCCTTTCTCTCAGTAATTTCCATGGTAATTCATCTCTATCCCCTCTCAGAGTCACCAACTGCAGTATCTCAGTGTAATGGGCATTTGTTATTCTTTTTGTCTAACTGAATTCCTTCCTATGTTTGGGGAATCTCTGTCTTACGAACGTGGTGAGAAGCAGGTCTCACCTCCTATTATAGAAGAGGAAAATGTCAGATATTCTCTCTTCCATCTTCCCTTGCAGCTCAGGCATGATCAGTGATCTACATTTCATCAATCAGATACACCAACACCAGACTTTGACCCAGGAGCTAATGATGCCAAGAATCAGGAACCTTGTAGGAGTCAGTCTCTGGAAGCAGGAGTACTTACAGCCAGATCGAGTTCCTGGCGAAACAGCTGGGACCATTGAAAAGTTGACTGCTTCGTGGCAGCAGCAGTAGCTGGAGAGGTTTCCTTGCCATTTCTGAGTTACCCTTGTTGATCTTTCTGGCTAAATTTCCTTCTGCTTGTCTCTTAAATCCTGAAGTTATTTAGGATTTAATCCTTGTTTTTCTTCTTACTCTTCACGTTCTGTAATTAATCACGTCTGTGTTCATGGGTTCTACCACTGGCTAAAGCTGAATGATATTTGCATTTAATGTCTTGCCTTAGGTCTCTCTCCCAAACACTGACCCATAGAGCCAACTACCTACTTATCATCTCTGCTTGATTATCCCAAGGCATTTCAACATCAACCTGTCTAGAACGGTCACCATTCTTTATCTTTCTCCTCCACCTATTTTGTGTGTGTGTGTTGTGCTGGCTCTGTAGTAATAAAAGCCATAACTGACACTTACTGAGAGCTAACCGTGTGCCAGGTACCGTCTTAAGAGTTTTCTTTGACTAGGGCGCAGAACTAGTCATTCTGGATCTCAGCACTGTACACATTTTGGGTTGGATAATTCTTTGTTTTGTGTCTGTGGGGCGGGGCGGGAGGGAGTTTGTCCCGTGTATTGTAGGACATTCAGCAGCATCCTTGGTCTTTACCCACTAAATGCCAGTAGTACCCTACTGGCAATAAAAGGTAGACAATAAAAAATGTCTTTCTAGACATTGCCAAATGTCTTTCTAGACATTCACCGGCTGGAGGGTGAAATAGCCTTCCATTTAGAATCACCACATTAAATCTTTCAATATTCACAACCACCCCAAGATGTGAACACCAAGCTAGGTTCTCCAGACCTCCAGAAGATTCAATTCGATCTTCTTTTAATAAATCTAGTGGTGGGGTCTAAATCAGTTTGTCTAAATCAGGTCTAAATCTGTTAGTCCTGGTTTCTGTTGTTGGCTAACGTAAACCCACCTGGTGGAATTTCTCACTCCTCTTAATTCTGTTCTCACTGGAATATCAGAACATTTGCTGCATTCTCTTGGACAGCAAATCCCTGGCTCCTATATAATCAGAACCCTGATGTTAATAAGATAGTCCTGCATGAGCGTCAGTAGCTTGGTAGAGAGAAGTGGTTTACTCTGTTTCTCCAACCAGTAAGGCCATTTCCAAGCTTAATTAGCTTTATTCACTGACATAGGGCCAGCGCCTCTGTAGCCCGCATTAAAGTATTATCAGTAAAATGGAAGGCACTACTGTCCCCTTTTAATGAGGCAACTTCATACACTATTTTCTAAACAGTAGGTCAGAGGAAATCTCTTTTTCTCCTTAAATTTGTGGATGGCCCGTAATTGCATAGTTCTCTCAGCCCTTGAGATCTCCCCTGGAGAGCCTACTTTGTTCTTCGAAACACTCACTTTCTCCCAGGGCATCGCCTTGGTAAGTACCTACTCACCTCTCAGAATTCTCTTGGTAAGTTATGAAGTCAGGTCTACTGCCTGTTCAGAAGCAGCAGGCTGAACAAGAGACCATCACTTTACAATACGCTGTGCCTAAACATTTTCCAAGTGCTTTTATTTTATTAGAGCGGCAGGGCAGCGTGGTTAGTTAAGCACATGGGTTTAAAATCAAACTGATGGGGCTTCCCTGGTGGCAAAGTGGTTGAGAATCTGCCTGCTAATGCAGGGGACACGGGTTCGAGCCCTGGTCTGGGAAGATCCCACATACCGCGGGGCAACTAGGCCCGTGAGCCACAACTACTGAGCCTGCGCGTCTGGAGCCTGTGCTCCGCAACAAGAGAGACCGCGATAGTGAGAGGCCTGCGCACCAAGATGAAGAGTGGCCCCCGCTTGTCACAACTAGAGAAAGCCCTCGCACAGAAACAAAGACCCAACACAGCCATAAGTAAATAAATAAATATAATCAAACTGATGAGTTCCAACCCTGGCTCAGCTGCCTGCTTGGCCTTGGAGAGTTTGCCTAGTGTCTTGGAGTCTCAGCCACCTCATTCATGAAATAGAGGTAATCATATAAATGTCACTGTGAGAATGAAATGAGATGAGAAAATGGTATTCATTTAGCAAATGGTAATCATTATCATTATTGTTATTTAATTGTGTCCTTTTTCTCTACCTTACAGATGTTTGCTGGTCATTTCTTTTCTCCTTATACATGCCTACATATAATCTTCCACAAATTCTCCAAATGCTGGTTCCTGGGACTACCCAGTCTGTGATATCAACTGTGAGCCTTGGGCTTTATTTTTCTGCTGTCTTCACAATTTGCAGAGAGCATCCACAAGCATCATCTCATTTGATCTTCGACCTATGCCATTCCACAAGGAAGGCAGCTATTGTAGAACATGAAACCACAATGTAGAGAGGACTTGAGCAGGAATCTCCTCAAGGCCTGTTGACTTCTGTTTGAGCACTCTCCCCCATACCTCACAGACCACGACAATATCACACTTGTCTCATATGTTTTTCATAAACTTATATCTTTTTCATTATGTGTTAAGTGAGGGGGCTGCACTAGAGGATCACTCCATGTTTATGCCACTTCTCACCATCTATGAGCTCACACGAGTGAGCAGAGTACATGTGGAGTATTGGCAAAGGATGTCATCGTGAAGCCAGATGAAAGAAAAGTCAGGACCAGATGTAGCTAAATGTCAAAAGCCTTCAAGGACACTTTGCCACGCTGCTGGCCTGACTCTCTGACACTACCCTTTATAATCAGTGACACCTATTCTGCCTTTGCTCCTGTTCAGGGTAGAGTCACCACACTGACTCGGCTTTCAGTATTGCTGCCACATAACTACCTTCTCTTATCTGACCCAAGTCAACACTTCATTTCCAATTCCAGCCATCTGTGTTTAACTCCCCTCTGTCTACTCTGTAGAATATTTTGTTTCTAGTTGTTATAACTCTGGACTGGCTCCCTATCCTTACCTGCCCTCTGAACTCCAGGAATCAGGAAAACCCTAAAACCTATTTGTTAATTTCTGAGAACTATAAGAGTTGGCCTCTCTGTTTTCCTAGCATCTGGAAACTCACCTAATGGGACTTTGAATCTGAATTTTATTTATCAGGACTTCCTGGTGTGAATTCAACTGTGTAAACCCAGAGTCTTAGTGTAGAAGTATCCTAGGCAATCACTTCTTGGTGGCACGTGTAAAAGAAAATTCCTTTGCTAGAAGTGGGTGAGGAGCCCTACATACAAACAATGAAAACAGTAGACAAAAGACTGATCATTATCCCTTTAGGGGGACCCAAGAACCGTGGACCAGAGAATACAACTGTAAGAATTTTGTAAAATTTCTAGAACCTCTGTAACTTTCCTGGTAATGTTATTTTTGCTATTACCATCTGTTTCCCCATAGTGATTAGCACTAAACTCCTTAAAATAAAAAGGGTCTGTGTGCTTATCTCCAGGACATTAAGAAAGAAGAAAGCAGAAATATAGCTTCATATTCTGCAGGCAGGCTTGCAAGAGAAAGGTCCAGAAAGGTAGAGGGGCGTAAGCAATTTTTAAAGGAGATGAAGGTGGGATGAAACCCACTTCCTTGAAACCTATAAAAGGTGGGGGGGGGGGTGTGCTTCCCTGGTGGTGCAGTGGTTGAGAATCTGCCTGCCAATGCAGGGGACATGGGTTCGAGCCCTGGTCTGGGAAGATCCCACATGCCGCGGAGCAACTAGGCCTGTGAGCCACAACTACTGAGCCTGCGTGTCTGGAGCCTGTGCTCCGCAACAAGAGAGGCCGCGATAGTGAGAGGCCCGCACACTGCGATGAAGAGTGGCCCTCGCTTGCCAAAACTAGAGAAAGCCCTCGCACAGAAACAAACACCCAACACAGCCAAAAATTAATTAATTAATTAATTAATTAAAGAAAAAAAAAAGGGGGTGGGGGGTGAAGTGGAATCAATTTGGGCCTAAGATGGGGCTTGAGACTAGATAGAAAAAAGTCCTTTATGAGGTTTCCCCAAAATTTGTTTCAGAAATTTACCTTAAGGTGAGCAATTGACTAGCAGAAACATACTTGAAGATGAGAGTTAGGGGCTATCCTTTCTGATATCTCTTGATATGAGAGGAAAGTAAGTACCTTTTTATTTAGGACAGCTTGAGTGAGAATCTTATTCCTGCAAGGCAGTAATAATTTGTGGGAATATGCCAGATTTGGTGTCAGGAGATTTCAATTCAATTCTGAATCTGTCTTTCACAGGTAACATTAATTTGGTGAATTCCTTCTCTTTGGACCTCAGTTTCCACATATATTAATTCATGGACTAGGACTGAACAACAGTTAAGGTTAAGTGACAGTAGCAGAAGAAGCAGAACTATCTTTATTCACAAACTACTTGACTGTCTATGTTGAAATCCCATGGAATATATATTTCAAAAGTTACTAGAATATAAGCAAATTTAGCAATGTTGCAAAATATAAGATCAATATACAAAAATCAATTTTATTCACTGTATGTTAGCAATAAATAATTGGAAGTTAAAAATGAAAAACATCATCTACAATGACACTGAAAATATGAAATACTTAGAATAATTCTGACCAAAGATCTATCAAATCTTTACACTGAAAACTAAAAAATATTGCTGAGAAAAATTAAAGAAGACTTAAATAAATGGAAAGACCATGGATTAAAAGACTCACTGTTGTTACTAGGTCAATTCTCCCAAATTGATCTATAGATTCAACACGATCTCAGTCGAAATTCCAGAAGAATTTTTTTAGCAGAAATTGACAAACTGATTCTAAAATTTATATGAAAATGCAAAGAATCTATTACAATCAAATGTCTTTGAAAAAGAATGAAGTTAGAAGACTTACACATCCTGAATTCAAGACTTATTATAGGGCTATAATAAATCAAAAGAGTGAGGTATTGGTAGCAACATAGACAAATAGATTAAGAAAATAGAATATAATGGACAAATACACTCATAAATATATGTTCAATTGATTTTTGACAACTGAATTCAGTAGAGCCTTTACAAAAAATGACAGTTGAAACAATATGATATTCATATGCAAAAGAATCAACTTTGATCCATACTTATATAAAAAAGTTAAAAATGTATCATAGTCCTTGATGTACAACCTAAAGCTTCTAGAAAAAAAATATATATGAGAGATTCTCATGAACTTGGGTTAGACAAAAATTCTTACACATAATACCAAAGTATAAGCAATAAAATAAGCTTTTAAATTTGACTTCAGGGGTTTCCCTAGTGGTGCAGTGGTTAAGAATCTGCCTGCCCAATGCAGGGGACATGGGTTTGATCCCTGGTCTGGGAAGATCCCACATGCCATGGAGCAACTAAGCCCGTGTGCCACAACTACTGAAGCCTGTGTGCCATAACTACTGAAACCCGCATGCCCTAGAGCCCATGCTCGGCAACAAGAGAAGTCACCGCAATGAGAAGCCCTTGCACCGCAACGAAGAGTAGCCCATGCTCACCACAACTAGAGAAAGCCTGCGTGCAGCAACGAAGACCCAATGCAGCCAAAAATAAATAAAAGAATTAATTAATTTAAAAAAAAACAAAGTGTGGCACTGCCATTGTGTAGCTATGTGACTTGGGAAAGTTACACTGTGCTCAGTTTCCTCATTTGTAAAATGGGGTAATAATATTACCACATAGGATCATTGTGTTATTGAAACAAGTTGTATTTGCAGAGTAATTAGACCTGCACTAGCATATAGTAAACACTATATAAGTTTTTGTTAAGTAAATAAAATACTGTAGAAAAATCTATTCCAGCTAAAATGTGTGGTGATGGGGCTGATAAAAAGCAAGGCTATCCAGGGAGAATGACTAAGGTGATAAGACTGAAAAAAGCGGGAGACTTATTTGAAAGTCCCTATGATAAGAATCAGATATTTGGTTATCTTTTCTCCTCCCTGACCCTTGCCAGGAGATGGTTGGGTTTATTTTCTAGAAAAATGGAACCAGAGGGACTCTGGAGGCAAATATGTTAGGCTTAAAATGGGCAAGGATGACCAGCTGGATTGAAACAAGGGGATGAAGTGAAAGCTCACTGTATAATGACTTTGAAGACCCTTTCCCCACTACTCCAAAAAAGCTGCCAGGAAACCAAGCTTACACAATGTAGGTAAGAGAGAAGGGAATCCTTCCCCAGAGAAATTGAACCACACAAAGGATAAAATATTTGGGCACATCTAGTGATAAACCAGTGACCATAAAACTTTCTTACAAGTGATATCCACCAAGAACAAGTCCACCATCCACACAGAGCTTCCAAACCATGTTTTGGTGTTCCTGCCTTAAACAGGAATGGATAGACAAAAATCACCAGGCATTTGAGGAAAGCCTTCACTGTGGAGGAGAGACCAAAACAAACAGATAAAAAGAAAATAGAGATGATTCGGGAAACAGAACAAACCTTTTAAAATATCACATTCACATAACAAGAACAGGATACTATAAACAGGAATAATTGGGGCGGGGGTGGGGGGGCAGAGCTCTTTGAATTTAAAAGCTTTATGTTTGTCTTAGGTCAGCTACCCTGGAAGTGTAACCAAATGGGACCTTACAGGGCTTTCCTGGGTCAGATCCCCACCATGTCCTCTGCCTGCCTCTTGTCTGTAGAAAACTTTAGCCTTCCAGGCCTTCCCCAAATTCCAAAAAATAAATTTAATCAGAGAGGTGAGAAAATGCAAAAAGGAGGGAAAACAGTCAAGCAAGACAAAATAATAATAGTTTAGCCATCAAATAAAGTCAAGGACATTTAGTTCCTCCTCAAGGGCTATAGATAATATTCTGAGCCATGTCTTTTAGTTGTTTTGCAGATACTGTACCCCCACCAGATGGAAGAAGTTAACTGTATGCTGCCCACAAGCACGTAGACCCCAGATCAGTTGGAATCAGAAGGTTGATGATTTTGACTCCCGATGACCTGATTACTTCACCACCAACCAATCAAAAGAACACCCACGAGATGATCACGTACCTCACAACACACCTCCATCACCCTATCTTTAGAAACCTTTCCCTGAAAGCCATCGGGAGATTGGGCCTTTTGAGCACTAGCTGCCCTGGACTCCTTGCTTGGTGCCCTGCAATAAACGCACTTTCCTTCACCACAACCCAGTGTCAGTAGATTGGCTTTACTGCGGGGAGGCAATCGGTCCTAAGTTTGGTTTGGTAACAGAAGTAGAGCCTGAGATGGGGATTCTTGTTCCAGTGATAGACTGAGGGAGAGTTTTTGGGAGAGAGGAGAGAACCAGGATAGGTCAGGGCAAGAAACCTACACAAGAATCTGGTCTCAACTGGAAACTTCCTTCAGTCTAGTTGACAGTGAAAAATGTAGACTACACACTACCCTACCCAATCAATCCCATTTGAACAAGCATCGAGCCTGTTTACTCTCATGACTGTCAGTTACTGTCTGAGTTCTGAGCCCTGCACTCTGTGCCAGGATAATAAAACACTGTCCTTTTTTCCATAACCAGTCCCCAGAGCCACTCAGAAGAAGCAGCTCCTGGTTAGCCAAGACAATTCTCTAGAGAAGGGGATGCTATGAGTTATCAGTCCACACCCCCAGCAACTAGGGGATGGCAGCGTGGGCTGGTAAAGAGCATACTACCCGAATGCAACTTTCTCATTCATTTTCCCCATATAGATAGTCTAATTTTATCCTTCCCTAGTAACTCGTAAGAATCTAACTTCCTTCAAACACACTATGCAAATAATGCTTTTTGAAATGATCTAAGTTATTTAGGCAATTTTGACTTTAGCTTTTGAACAATTTAAACAAATAACAGCAAGACTGGCTTGCAATAAACCTCCAACAAATATATGCCAACTCTTAGGCTAACACCTGGCATCAGCCTCCTTTCACTTCTATTTTTATAGTTTGGATTATATAACTGAGGAAGTTTCACTTAAATCTTCTTCCACTTTCATTGTATTAATAGAAGTTCTAGAAAAAATGGTGAAAGGAGAATTATCAAAGAAATGATATGAGAAAAATTTCCACAGTGAAAGGCATATAACTCCAGATTAAAAATACCCACTGAGTGTCCAGTGAAATGAATGAAAAATGACCCACACAAAGGCACATCATGAAATCTTAGAATACTGGGGATAAAGAAAAGGTTCTAAAGTTTTGGGACAGAAATCTAGGGCTATTTTTATAAGCCTTTTGGCACTATTTTACTTTTTTAAACTACAAGTCATAACAGTAATAACACAATATACAGGTTCCTGAGAGACCTTACATTCCACAAAATTGATCACTAAAAATAATAGGGCTCATGAAGAAAAATATGGTTGGGGAAGACAGCTCAAAAATTAGGCAGATTTGTTAACTGAAGCACCAAAAAAAAAAAGTCAGTAAAATTCTAATAACACCCACACATATTTAAAAACTTAGTGTGGGGAAATAGGACAGCAGGGTGTGAAATTAGCAAAATGTCCAACTAAAAGCTATATCCAGAGTGTCTATTCAAAAAGTAGTAGGCCAGGCCAAGCCATGGCAGAGATGATGTGATGACGTATTTTTAAATCTTCTTATTATGTAATACATAAGGGCACAGAATTTTGGTGAAAAAAAGACTCTCATAGATTTTAGTCCAATGCCCCAGTCTGGCAAGCACTTGGTGTCGTAAAAGTGTAGAAGCAAGTCCACTGAGTGACACCAGGTGACATCACACACACTCATTTAGAACAGGGGATCCTAATCCCTGTCCTCTTTATATGTCTGAAACCATTTCTTTTAAATGAGAGTCTATGTTAAGTGAATATAGAAATAGTAAGAGGATAGAAGCCTGGGTTTGAGCCCAAGCTTTGCCACAAACTAGCTATGTTCTCATTCTCTAGACAGTGTTCCTCAACCAGGGGTAATTCCCACCCCCCAACACACCTAGGGGATTTTTTACGGTTACAGCTGGTGGGGTGGGAGGAAGTGGGTAGGGGGAGATGGAGGGGTACTAATGCTACTTAGTGGGAAAACAGCAGGGATCCCACAGTACAAGGGACAGCCCCTCCCAACAAAGAATCATCCCCCCACCCCCCTGCAAAGTATCAGGACTGCAGAAGTTGAAAAACTCTGTGCCAGGATAATAAAATGCTGACCTTATTTCCATAACCAGACCCCAGATCCAGGAGAAGGGCTAGAAATCACAGGGAAGCTCTTCCTTAAAATTGAAGTCTTCCACAAGTGGGTTGGGATGGCTGATAACAGCAAGCTTTCTCCCCCTGGAAATTTTCAAACACAAGCTGAATGATGACACTGCTGGGCTCTTTGGAGGCCATCTCCACCTTGGAAGCGTTTAAAGTAAAATACTTAGGGTTCCTTCCAACACGGAACCCTTAGGAAAGACAGACAAGATGGGAAGCCCTGAAAAGTGAATTGAGTAACATGCAATAAAGCTCTGATAAAACTCACAGATCCACTAGTACATAAATACTAGAAAACACTGTCCCCAGGTAAACACATAGATGTCCATACAATTGTGAGATTGTTTACATTTTTCCTTGGGACAGCATGATTCCTACCCCCATCTTATATCAACTGTGCACAGTCCTCACTCCAGCACAAAATATTTTTTCACTCAGGGTCTTTAATTAAATAAGTTTAGAAAGTATAGAAATTGGAAAAAAGGAATAAAACAAAAAGGGGAGGGGAATATAATTTTTTTAAAGTTCCTTTGATTAAGACTGTAAATGGTGACTACAGCCCTCTCCTGGGAAATACTGAAACAGAAAGGGGCAAAGATAACTTTCATGGTTCAGATCAGGGGTTCAATCTTACCAGCAGCTTTGATGGTTTTTTCTTAGTTTTTTCTTAGATGTGAAAGATCTCTTGGGAAGGGAGCAAGACCAAAAATGGGGAGCAGATATTAACCGGTAGCACTTAAGATTTTAAGCTGAGTAATCCTGTGTCTTAGGGGTATTGGGGCATATTTAAGAGTGCCAATTTTATGGTCTTAATGAGTGTTAGCTCATGTTTATTTCATTATGGATTTTAAAAAATATTTTTATACTTTCCAATGTTCTGGCTTGGATACATGCTTAAGCTATTAGTATAAAATATTGCTGTGTGTGTGTGTGGTGTGTGTGTGTGTGTGTTGTGTGTGTGTGTTTGTCTGTGTCTGTGTTGCCTGACAGTGGTTATCAAGAAATGATTCCATGTCCCTCAGTGAAGTTAGCTGTGCTAACAGATACTACCTGCTAGGTTCAGTGACAGCTTTTCCTGATACTTAATGACAATTTCTTTTCATTTAACATTTTTAATGAAAAATAATGTAGGAGTTAAAATTGGGAGAAGAATACATTTGTACCATAATTGGCTTCAAACCTACCAATTAAACATCATATGAATTAAAGTTTTATGTGTTTTTAATTGTCCCTTCAATAAGTGAAGAGTACAGCTTGTCTGTTAACTATACAATAAATTATTTAACTATTGGATTTGATCCTGAATTTCATAGATTTTAATTACTTGGAGAGGAAGCAGAGAGATGACAAAGGAGGAGCCTGAGGAAAGTATGATCAAGAGGAGGCTTCCCTGGTGGCGCAGTGGTTGAGAGTCTGCCTGCCGATGCAGGGGACACGGGTATGTGCCCCGGTCCGGGAAGATCCCACATGCCACGGAGCGGCTGGGCCCGTGAGCCATGGCCGCTGACCCTGTGCGTCCGGAGCCTGTGCTCCGCAACGGGAGAGGCCACAGCAGTAAGAGGCCCGCGTACCGCAAGAAAAAAAAAAAAAAAAAGATGAGGCTATGTCTGTCCTTCTCCTCAGTGAGAGAAAACATCTAATCATACGATGGTACTTGTGTAATTATAAAGTAATTCAAGTTGTGATTAGGACTGACCACAGCATGGACATTAACAAGTCTCTCTAAAAAATAACTCAAGTTTCAGGGCCATAGGTTGTAGGCTGCTGTACTGGAATAGGATCCAGTTGTGTACGAATTCAAAATATTTCCTTAGCAATGGTTCAAATTTGACTGAAAATAAGAAAGTAGGTTGCCTAGTTTTCATATTGCTAAATAAAAATCCCTCTTTGGAATGCATCCCAATCCTGCTGGTGATTTGCAAAGTGCAGACAAAATAACAAGAGAAGAGGACATTAACCAGCTTCCTCCCAAGACCTGAGAAGCACAAAGACAATTTGTAATTATTCATCCATCCAACCTACCTCCCATTTACTGAGCATCTCTTAATTTGAGGCACTGAGCCAGGTACTGGCTGCACATGGTTGTGAGTAAGATGTTACCTTGGCTGGTTGAAGGTGGAGGCCACAGCTACAATTAGTTCTACCCTAAGCAAATGCTCACCTCACATTCACTTCACTCAAAGGGCATCTTCTCAGGACTCAAAAATCACTCTGGAAGAAGACTAAAAGAGAATATGGTTCTTGCAAGTTGTATCCAAGCACCCTTTATTTTTAAATCCTAGGTGTTATTTTTGATGTGATATTCATTTCACTGTGCTTGGAAAGAAGACCTTGTAATTCTTTAGACAAGCCTGTCAGCTGCAGCTTTATTATGAAACCACAGTGAATCCCATATACACTGTCATTAAAGTGTACTGTGAAATGATTTAGTGGCAGGTCTTGAAAGACAAGGGGAAGACATTGGCAGAAAGAGAGTGATGATGATGTGTGACTTGGTGATCCACAAATTGTTAAACTAGATAATAAGACTACTACAGTCCCCTTGATAAACTCAATTCTCTGAGTCTCCTGCTGGCTGCATTCATTATATCAGCTGGGGACATTGCTTTAATGACACCTGCAAGGCTTAATACTCTGTAGATTAGAAACCACGCTGTACCTATGGGATTGTCCACACCTCGCCAGAATAGACAGAGCTTTCAGAAATCAGGAGAGATGTCAGCTGGGCCTGGTGCTGAGGAGGGGCACAGAAACACCAACAGAGGCCCATCTCCCATCATCATCTCTCATTTTCCCATCTGCCTCTCAGCATTGGAATAACTGATTAGAGACAGAAGAAATTTGGGGCAGCTGCTGAAAGAAAAATCAGGCCTTGATTAATAAGGCTGATGGGCTCCTGGTTCAAAGAAGTAGCCCCAGTAGAATTAATAACTCAAGTCTTTTTTACTAGTCCTTTAATTGCAATGAGTCCTTACCATCATCTATTGTTTCTATACTACTGTACCCTTTCTGCTCTGATATTTGATATTTCTCTGAATGCGTTGACCTCCGTGCTCTGGCTTTTCTTCTTCCATTTAGCCTTCTTAAATAGGCTTGGTCTCTCATTTCATTTGGATCTTATTTTTCCCCATATATTTATACACATTTCTTTCTGAATTTTTAAAAATCACTTATCCATCATCTGCCTACCACACTGTTTCCTTTCTTCCTTTTACTTCCATAGAGTTTCAACAAGACATATTAGTGAGGGTGTCTAGTATTGGGCTTGGCAGTATTTAGAGTCACTCTCTGGAAGCTTCTTCCTTCCTCTCCTACCCCTAGCCTATATTAGTGGGTCTTCTCTCTCCAGACGAGGAGTTGACAAACTATGCCCTGTGGACCAAATCTGGCCCACCATCCCTTGTTATAAATGAAGTGTTACTGGCACACAGCCATGCCCATTTGCTTATGCTTTGTCTACGGCTGCTTCCGTGCTATGACCGAGTTGCATGCTTCTATCAGGGATCGTAGGGCCCTCAGAAAAAGTTTGTGGACCTCTGCTCTAGACAAAGTCTTTTTAGAAGTTCCATTCCTTTCTGCATTTGCCTGCTCTTCTTAGTTAGGCAAAGATCACAAGGTTAGGAAACTCAGCCAGAAATAATACCAAACTAAAGATGCCAGTTGGTTTCATTTAACTTTACAGAAGGATGGTCTCCATTCTCAGATAATTCAAGTCCCTGTTATCTCCCAAATGTAACAATACATTTTTTCTGCCTTTACCATATCCTAAAATTAAAAGTTGCTTTTCTATTCATTTATTAAACCAAGCTCAAGTGCCCCCATTTCCATTAGGACTTTCTGATTGCTTCTGATTGTTTAGAACATTTCCCCCCTTTTAAGACACAGCCTTCCGCATCACACCAGCTCACCTGTCTCTGCTTCCCTTCTCCTGACTGCCTCATCCGTTAGCCTTCCTGCCTCTTGTGATTTATGGTTTAGCAATATAGTTTTTTATTGCTTGAGAATGACTTTGTAGGTTTCTTTTCACTCTAAGTGCATTTTCCAATGAAACACACATAGTGCTTCACCTAAGATGGATTCTGGAAAATAAAAATGTCTCCATCTCCTTCCATGAATGAATATCCTATTCTAGTCTTTCCTAGTATCCCTGAGATTTCTATACTGCCCATTGGTTCTGAAATACCATCTCCAATAGATGAAAATGAAGAGACAATATAGACTGGGGAACTACATAGTATTTTGTTTACTTGAAATAGTTTACAAAATTTAAAAATTGTAAGCATTTGATTAAAATCTGTATTCCCAGATTCTCTTGAAAAATCAGAAAATCTCGCACCACCAAAATTTCCATGTCATTTCGACCAGCTGGAGCTCCACAGCCCTGCCCCCTTTGAAGAGTCATGTGCTTTCTTATCTCCAGTTCACCATAGTTCTCACACTCCTCTTAGCCTGTGCTGGGCCAGCTTCATCATTGTGTTGCCTACTCATTCCCCATAGGCATTTAATTTGTGATTCCTGATCTAAACCAAATATCCAAGGGACATGAACATTTGACGGAAGAGCTACACTCTACAGGTGGTTAACAGTAATAGCTTAATATAACTGGAAATGGAGGTAATATAATGGAGGAAATGGCAAATGCATGGAATTATATTCCAGATATATCATTTTACAGCCTGTATTGCTAAAATACTAACAAAGAAAAAAAAAAAAAAAAACTAACCTTGGAGCTTTGATAGTCTGTGGGTAACCAAGACCAAGCTAAGCCCTAGATTAGGTAAGTACATAGTGAAGTGGGTCTTTTGGCCTGAATTGTTTTCCCTCAAGATTCATATACTGAAACCTATGCCCCAGTATCTCAGAATGTGACTGTGTTTGGAGACAGGGCCTTTAAAGAGGTGATTAAGTTAAATGAGGCTGTTAGAATGGGCCCTAATCCAATCTGACTGGTGACTTGTAAGAGAAGAAAATCTGGACACACAAAAGGACATCAGGGGCATGAGTACACTGGGGGACTACCACACGAAGAGGCTGCAAGAGGGTGACTGTCTGCAAACCAAGGAGAGAAACCTCAAAAGAAACCAAGCATGCCAACATCTTCATCCAGAACTGCGAGAAAATACATTTCTGTTGTTTATGCCATCTGATCTGTGGTATTTTGTTACGGCAGCCCTAGCAAATAAGTACAGCAGGGCGCCTACAATAGTCTCCTCCTTGGCCTTATACAATGTTTTTCTCTCACTCTCCTGTAACTGAAAAGTCCCACAGTCACTTGTCTTCTCTCACACTCATGGAAGACATTCTCACAGCCTATGATACATTCCCCTCTCCACACTGTTCACCAAAGCAGGCCTACCTGCACATTTTTGCAAGGTCATGACTGTCAAGATGCCACAGTTACCCAATACGATTTATCTCTGGGAGACAGAGAAGGGAGACTGAGGGAATGTAACAAGCAGCTATTGATTCTTGCGTGTTTAACCCAGAAACACACAGCAAAACAAGATCCATCAATTATTTCATTGCTACTTCTGAGTTACTTTTTCTGTTGATGCTCCTAAAATATCACCTATCTTTAACTTTGTAATACTTTCTTGTCCAGAGAACCAATTGTTGATGACCCCTTTCTTAGCAATCATAACTCTACCTTTTATTTAATTAGTTTTTGTCAATATTTATTGATTAAAATAATTTATTTATTAGAAGTTTTACATTTTAATTTAGTCACAGTTGCCAATATTTTCCTTTAACATTTGTGCTTCTGCGTCTTGTTTCAGAGAAACTTACTATGGCTGATTCTGTTGGGGGCCTCCAATATCCATTCTACCTTTCTGCCTTAGTAACAGAATTCCAGTTTTTAGCCGGACATATTGCCACTCAACTAAAAGACTACATTTCCCAGTCCTTTTTAAATTTTTTTAAAATATATTTTTATTGGCATATAACTGCTTCACAGTACTGCGCTAGCCTCCGTCCCACAGCAAAGTGAATCAGCCATATGCATACATACATCCCCATATCCCCTCCCTCTTGTGTCTCCCTCCCACCCTCCCTATCCCACCACTCTAGTTCATCACAAAGCACCGAGCTGATCACCCTGTGCTATGCTGCTGCTTCCCACTAGCTATTTTACATTTGGTAGTGGATATATGTCAATGCTACTCTCACTTCGCCCCAGCTTCACCCTCCCTTCTGTGTCTTCGAGTCCATTCTATATGTCTACGTGTTTATTCCTGCCCTGCCACTGGGTTCATCAGTACATTTTTTTTTTTACATTCCATATATATGCGTTAGTATACAGTATTTTTCTCTTTCTGACTTACTTCACTCTGTATGACAGACTCTAGGTCCATCTACCTCACTACAGATAATTCAATTTCGTTTCTTTTTATGGCTGAGTAATATTCCATTGTATATATGTGCCACACCTTCTTTATCCATTCATCTTTCAATGGACAATTAGGTTGCTTCCATGTCTTGGCTATTGTAAACAGTGCTGCAATGAACATTGTGATACAAGACTCTTTTTGAATTATGGTTTTCTCAAGGTATATGCCCAGTAGTGGATTGCTGGGGCATATGGTAGTTCTATTTTTAGTTTTTTAAGGAACCTCCATACTGTTCTCCATAATGGCTGTATCAGTTTATATTCCCACCAAGAGTGCAAGAGGGTTCCCTTTTCTCCACACCCTCTCCAGCATTTATGGTTTGTAGATTTATTTATTATTATTATTTTTTTGTGGTATGCGGGACTCTCCCTGTTGTGGCCTCTCCCGTTGCGGAGCACAGGCTCCGGACGTGCAGGCTCAGCGGCCATGGCTCACGGGCCCAGCCACTCCGCAGCATGTGGGATCCTCCTGGACTGGGGCACAAACCCGTGTCCCCTGCATCGGCAGGCGGACTCTCAACCACTGCGCCACCAGGGAAGCCCTGGTTTGTAGATTTTTTGATGATGGCCATTCTGACCAGTGTAAGGTGATATCTCATTGTAGTTTTGATTTGTATTTCTCTAGTGACTCATGATGTTGAGCATCTTTTCATGTACCTCTTGCCCATCTGTACATCTTCTTTGGTGAAATGTCTATTTAGGACTTCCGCCCCCCTTTTTTTTTTATGGTGTGCTAGTTTCTGCTTTATAACAAAGTGAATCAGTTATACATATACATATGTTCCCATATCTCTTCCCTCTTGCGTCTCCCTCCCTCCCACCCTCCCTTTCCCACCCGTCTAGGTGGTCACAAAGCACCAAGCTGATCTCCCTGTGCTATGCAGCTGCTTCCCACTAGCTATCTATTTTACATTTGGTAGTGTATATATGTCCATGACACTCTCTCACTTTGTCACAGCTTACCCTTCCCCCTCCCCATATCCTCAAGTCCATTCTCTAGTAGGTCTGTGTCTTTACTCCCGTTTTGCCCCTAGGTTCTTCACGACCATTTTTTGTTTGTTTTTTAGATTCCATATATATGTGTTAGCATATGGTATTTGTTTTTCTCTTTCTGACTTACTTCACTCTATATGACAGACTCTAAGTCCATCCACCTCATTAAAAATAACTCAATTTCTTTGAGTTTCTTTTTATGGCTGAGTAATATTCCATTGTATATATGTGCCACATCTTCTTTATCCATTCATCTGTTGATGGACACTTAAGTTGCTTCCATGTCCTGGCTATTGTAAATAGAGCTGCAATGAACATTGTGGTACATGACTCTTTTTGAATTATGGTTTTCTCATGGTATATACCCAGTAGTGGGATTGCTGGATTGTATGGTAGATCTATTTTCAGTTTTTTAATGAACCTCCATACTGTTCTCCATAGTGGCTGTATCAATTTACATTCCCACCAACAGTGCAAGAGGGTTCCCTTTTCCCCACACCCTCTCCAGCATTTATTGTTTGTAGAGTTTTTGATGATGCTACACATTTTTTAATTGGATTGTTTGTTTTTTTGATATTGAGCTCTATGAGTTGTTTGTATATTTTGGAGATTAATCCTTTGTCCGTTGTTTCATTTGCAAATATTTTCTCCCATCCTGAGGGTTGCATTTTTGTCTTGTTTATGGTTTCCTTTGTTGTGCAAAAGCCTTTAAGTATAATTAGGTCCCATTTGTTTATCTTTGTTTTTATTTTCATTACTCTAGGAGGTGAGTCAAAAAGATCTTGCTGTGGTTTAGTTCAAGGAGTGTTTTTCCTACGTTTTCCTCTAAGAGTTTTATAGTATCTGGTCTTACATTTAGGTCTTTAATCCATTTGGATTTATTTTTGTGTATGGTGTTAGGTAGTGTTCTAATTTCATTCTTTTGCATGTAGCTGTCCACTTTTCCCAGCACCGCTTATTGAAGAGGCTGTCTTTTCTCCATTGTATATTCTTGCCTCCTTTGTCATAAATTAGGTGGCCATATGTGCTTGGGTTTATCTCTGGGCTTTCTATTCTGTACCATTGATCTATATTTGTTTTTGGTGCCAGTACCATACTGTTTTGATTCCTGTATCTTTGTAGTATAGTTTGAAGTCAGGAAGCCTGATTCCTCCAGCTCAGTTTTTCTTTCTCAAGATTGCTTTGGCTATTTGGGATCTTTTGTGTTTCCATACGAACTGTAAAATTTTTTGTTCTGATTCTGTGAAGAATGCCATTGGTAATTTGATAGGGATTGCAATGAATCTGTAGCTTGCTTTGGGTAATATAGTCATTTTCACAATATTGATTCTTCCAATCAAAGAACATGGTATATTTCTCCATCTGTTTATGTGATCTTTGATTTCTTTCATCAGTGTTTTCTAGTTTTCTGAGTACAAGTCTTTCACCTCCTTAGGTAAGTTTCATCCTAGGTATTTTATTCTTTTTGTTGCAGTGTTAAATGGGATTGTTTCCTTAATTTCTCTTTCTGATTTTTCGTTGTTAGTGTATAGGAATGCCAGAGATATCTGTGCATTAATTTTGTATCCTGCAACCTTACCAAATTCATTGATTAGTTCTAGTAGTTTTCTGGCAGCATCTTTAGGATTTTCTATGTAGAGTATCACGTCATATGCAAACAGTGACAGTTTTACTTCTTTTCCAATTTGTATTCCTTTTATTTCTTTTTCTTCTCTGATTGCCATGGCTAGAATTTCCAAAACTATGTTGAATAAGAGTGGCGATAGTGGACATCCTTGTCTTGTTCCTGATTAGTGGAAATGGTTTCATTTTTTCACCATTGAGAATGATGTTGGCTGTGGGTTTGTCATATATGGCCTTTATTATGTTAAGGTAAGTTCCCTCTTTGCCTACTTTCTGGAGAGTTTTTATCATAAGTGGCTGTTGAATTTTGTTGAAACCTTTTTCTGCATCTACTGGGATGATCATGTGAATTTTATTCCTTAATTTGTTAATGTGGTGTATCACATTGATTGATTTGCGATAAATGCCACCTGATCATGGTGTATGATCCTTTTAATATGTTGTTGGATTCTGTTTGCTAGTATTTTGTTGAGGATTTTTGCATATATGTTCATCAGTGGTATTGCTTTATAATTTTCTTTTTTGTGATATCTTTTTCTGGTTTTGGTACCAGGGTAATGGTGACCTCATAGAATGAATTTGGGAGTGTTCTTCCCTCTGCAATTTTTTGGAAGGTTTTGAGAAGGATCAGTGTTAGCTCTTCTCCAAATGTTTGATAGAATTCACCTGTGAAGCCATCTGATCCTGGACTTTTGCTTGTTGGAAGATTTTAAATAACAGTTTCTATTTCATTACTGTGATAGGTCTGTTTATATTTTCTAATTCCTCCTGGTTCAGTCTTGGAAAATGTACCTTTTCCAAGAATTTTTCCATTTCTTCATGGTTGTCCATTTTATTGGCTTAGAGTTGTTTATTTTAGTCTCTTATAATCCTTTGTATTTCTGCAGTGTCAGTTGTGATTTCTCCTTTTTCATTTCTAATTTATTGATTTGCATCCTCTCCCTTTTTTTCTTGATGAGTCTGGTTAAAGGTTTATCAATTTTGTTTATCTTCTTAAAGCACCAGCTTTTAGTTTTATTGATCTTTGCTACTGTTTTCTTCATTCCTATTTCATTTATTTCTGCTCTGATCTTTATGATTTCTTTCCTTCTACTGCCTTTGGGTTTTCTTTGTTATTCTTTCTCTAGTTGCTTTAGGTGTAGGGTTAGATTGCTTGAGATTTTTCTTATTTCTTGAGGTGAGATGAATTGCTATAAACTTCCCTCTTAGAACTCCTTTTGCTGCTTCCCATAGGTTTTAGGTCATTGTGTTCTCATCGTCATTTGTTTCTATGTATTTTTTAAAATTTCTTCTTTGATTTCTTCAGTGATCTCTTGGTTATTTAGTAGTGCACTGTTTAGCCTCCATATATTTGTGTTTTTTACAGTTTTTTTTTTCCTCTAATTGATTTACAATCTCATAGTGTTGTGGTCAGAAAAGATACTTGATACGATTTCAATTTTCTTAAATTTACCAACGCTTGATTTGTGACCCAAGATGTGATCTATCCTGGAGAATGTGCCATGCGCACTTGAGAAGAAAGTGTATTCTGCCACTTTCAGGTGGAATGTTCTATAAATATCAATTAAATCTATCTGGTCTATTGTGTCATTTAAAGCTTGTGCTTCCGTATTTGTTTTCTGTTTGGATGATCTGTCCATTGGTGTAAGTGGGGAAGTCCCCTACTATTATTGTGTTACTGTCGATTTCCCCTTTCATGATTGTTAGCATCTGCCATATGTATTGAGGTGCTCCTATGTTGGGTATATAAACATTTATAATTGTTATATCGTCTTCTTGGATTGATATGTTGATCATTATGTAGTGTCCTTCTTTATCTCTTGTAATAGTCTTTATTTTAAAGTCTATTTTAAAGTCCCCCCCTGTCCTACCAGTTCGCCTGGTGGTTCCTCCTGTCACCTTGGGCGTCGAGGTCCCCCATCAGTGTCCTGCAGGCGCCCTAGTTGTGGAGAGATGCTAACTCCATGTCTTCCCACACTGCCATCTTGACTCCTATACATTTTAACTTATTCCTGACTCAGGAAAACTGACCTGGACTTTCCTCTCCAGATTCACTCATTCTTCTGCTAACATGTGAAGGTGACAATGGCTTGTTCAACAACAGCCTCTTTTAGCAGGTACAAGGGAGGTTGCTGGATAAATGTTCATGGTATGTAGTCTGCACAGTGGAAACAAATAGTCAACTTGGCCTTTCAGCTTATAGAGATCAGAACACAATCTTCCCAGCCACATACGTTTTTGCACTGTTGCAAGAACATCACATGCTTCTTTGCATGGTTGGGTAATAATCCCAAAATAGAACGAGCTTCTTGGAGACAGAGATTAATTTTTTTCCTTTATATGTCTCATTGACTATGTTACTGAAACTTGACATTCTATTAGACATTCATTAGTATTGTTGATGGTTTTGCCCTGGTTAAAAGGTAGTTCCCCTTGGAATACCTTATCTAAACTTTTATATTAATTAACATTATCCAACATGACAGTTAACTAAAGACAGTTTGGAGTTTACACAGAGAAGTTTCTTTTAGAAGAAGGCATACCCAATGGAGTGGCAGATGGGAGAGATCTGACTGGTTATCCAGGGAACAGCAGAAGGGAGGAAATCAGACCCAAGTTGAAAAATGCCACTAATAAGGAAAATGGGAAGGAAATCAGCAATATTATCATCCTGCTGAAGGAGGGCTCTGTATGGAAAAATCTAACGGCGGGTCTCACATGGGTAGAGACAGACATTGGTTTTCTAGGGTTTTGTCTATTTAAGAACATCCTCAGATCTAATTGTTCTGCCGCCTGACCAGAATCAGTTCTATTATTTACAGTTTTCTTTTTTAAAATAAATGTAAACTATAAACATCTGAGCTTGCATAAAAGTTACAAAAAGGTATATTATTCACTTTTTGAAATAAGTATTTGTCTTTGCAATATTTACAGTAGGTCTCCTCTAAAATATACGCTCATCTGCTACAATTTCAGATGCATCTCCATGTGATTACAAGATTTTCCAAAACCACAAATGTGACTTAAACAAACCCTAAGTGCATAATATATAATGCCACTTGGAAGTATGTATATATTTTAAGTATGTTAACATACACAAACTTCAAACAACATATAAGTGTACACATTCACATATGTACGCTTACACACATGCACAAGTTCATGACAACTGCTTCTCTTTAGGTTTTAATTAAAGTGCCAATCCCAAAGATTAATGATTTTCAGGAATAGGCACTGAAAAAAGTAAATAGAAGGGCCAGTGGCATTTTGACAGGTGACAGTGTGACAGGGATGCATGGCCCAAGTTTTACTAGAATAAATCACCTTCATGCTAGTATTCACCCTTGACTCCATTTCTCTACCAAATTGGTTCTGGGAGGAATGCTTGCTTAGGCAGAGGTCAGATGCAAGGAATAGAGACCCATCATCTCCAAACTCTTCCTTGATCCTAAGTAAAGCAATAAGAACCAAAGAGTTACCCATCACTAATAATTAAACATTTAATGAACTGGCTCAAAGTCTTAGTTTTCCTTTCTAGCTCTTGTCCTCACTATGGACACCCAAGCCAAGGGAGTATGTTAAACCAATGAGAACAGATCACAACTGGGGGAAAAGACAAAGGAGGTGCATCCTTCAAAAAGCACATTTCATTTTTAGATTTCAATTCTTCTTGCACCGCCAGTGTTGTGACACAGAGTCTGCCATTGCTGCTGGCTAGGACCTTGCCTCACATCTCCAGTCCTCTCTTTGAGGGAAGATTCACCCTCTGATAAAACCAGCCACAATTTAGAAACCTTCATTTCCTGGGCAGAGCCTTCCAGCCACACTAAATTCATCTGGGTGAAGGGAACTTAAGCGATTTGGAGGATTTTGTAGATGATATCCCCCTAAATGTATAACCCAGACTAAAGAGATTTATTTGGATGAAATGAGAAATGACCTTAAACTCTGTCTTTCACTTGCATCAAACGCCAAACAAAGTTGCCAAGTTTACAAATGTTTATCCATTATTTTCCTCCTTCTTTCTCCTCACTTGGTGGGTATACCCACCTCTACCTTCTCATTGGTGATGAAGCAAATAATTAAGCAATTTTAAGAGAAATTGATTAGAGTTTTTCCCCCTTACCATTTTGCTGATTAGGAAGCACAGACTGCCCATGAATTTCAGATAGGCATCCAAACTTTTATTGGAACCAAGTAGCAACATCTGAATTTAATCCACACTAATTGTAATGAATCTCATGTTTTGTACATTCAGTACCATGTAACATGAGAGTGCACACATTTATTGAATAGAACCATCCTCATTCACTTCCCCCATATGTATAAATACTAATGTTATCTTAGTAACTGTTGACATTTAAATCTTCTTCTTGCTCCTTTGCCTGTACATTGCAAATAATAAGATTTTGAAATCTTCTAAGACAAGTAGAATTTTTTGGTTCTTACCATTAAAAAAAATTAAACAGATAATAGATAGACTTGCTCTCAATAAACAACCCTCACAATCTTCCAATGAATATATGCCAACCTAAACAAACAACTGGCATCAGCCTCCTCTCATTTATATTTTTATAATTATGAGTTAGGTAACAGGAATTTTTGTGTAAATACTCAAACTCAGTGGAAACCGTAGATATTCTGGACTGTTCCTCTCATACTTCCATTTAAGATTTACTTTCATCAAATGTGAAATGCTATTATCAGCATCACCATTATCTAATGGTATAAATGACTCAAGATGTCTTGCATTGCATCCAGATCTAAAGATAAAGAAATAAATCATGTAATAATTATTACGCTGACTCTCCTAAAATAGTCTTGCTGTTCCTCCTAAATTCTTTTAGATTAAATTAACTTGAAACCAATACTTGAAGAAAATGGATATTGACAACATAAGGTATTATGATCCTCATAGCATCAGTATAGTTCAATAGATATATATGACCAATGACCACAGGATGATATGAAATCAAGCTGTGCACAAAGCCACGAATGGGCTTATAGAAGAACATGAAGCTGATCCTTGACTTGAGAACTCCTTGCTTTCTGAGATTTTCCCAGTATCAGTTCATATTCTAAGGATTCTGGCCATGCAGTTCCATTTCTCTGCTTTATAAGTGCAATAGTCACAGTGACACGCCAAAACAGCAGGCAGAATATCGATTCATCATTAGGAAAAAATATCACTAATACTTGTGATTTTGATATGAAGAACTTGCTCATGAAGTCATGTCTATTCACTTTAATGCAACATTTTTTGTGCTGTTCAACATGTGATGATGCTTCAAGTTGGCTTCTAGCTGTCTGTCCAAAGGATGATATTGTATTCATTCAGGTTGTTTATCCCCAGGACATTCATTCCTCCAAGGGACCAAGTCATATCTCCAGAATGTGCTCTCATGCTTCTACTTACTACAACGGGTCAATTTGCTGCAAAGTCCCTCAGAGCCCTAAACAAGGTAAGGCAGTGTTAAAAACAATTCTCCACAGGGCTGCACCTGGGGAAAATTGTAGGAAGTGTTGCTTCTACTTAATACTTTCATTTTCCCTTATTTTTCCCCCCACTGTCCTAATACCAAGTATCAGTCTGGCACTGAACAGGCTTCCAACTACTTTTTAACAAGAGTTTAGTTTGAGGCAATGGTTTCCAAACTTGTCTGTTCAGTGGAATCACCTGGAGAGCTTTTAAAAAAAAATGCAGATTTCCAACCTCAGAGATTCTGATTCAGTAAGATTCAACTGTGGGAAGTTTTATCCCTCCCTTCTTATTATGAGAACTTGGTCATCCAAAAATTTGTCAAGATCCAAGGAAAGGAATCCCTAATTGTAACCATCTTGTAGGAAACCCTAATTATAGAGTCTTGTGATAAGAAATCATTTTATAGCATTTATAACAGTGTATTTAATATCATGCCTCATCCACAATCTGACCAATGATATCTGGATATTTAGAATTTTTCCAGATCCCTTTTCTAGCTTTTCTTTTTGTGAATCTTTGCAGTAGAACTTCTTATATGAGGAAAGCCATATGCAAGGATATTGAGAGCATCGGCTACCATTTAAGATTTCCTGTGTTTAAAAATGTTGATTTTGCCACTTGCTACCTCTTTAAGCCTCAGTTAAAATGAAACAGCAATATCTACCCAAAGGATTGTTGAGAGAATTAATTGACATAATAAATGTGCCACAATGTCTGATACATAGGAAGCACTCCATACATGTAGGTTATTGTAACAATTGTATTTTAATGACATTGGAATCTTAAACTTTAGATTTTACTTTCTGTAATTCTTCACTGCCTCTGATTATTGGAGTGTAGAAAAGGTATTTCCCAAGCAGGGAAAACCAGGAGGAGTATTCTGAGAAAAGATAGGAAATAAAGAATGGTGGAATATAAATAAGTATTGTAGAGAGGGGGAAAACATTCCTAATGGGAAAATAAATGAGCCAAGTTGAGATTATTTAAAGTGTACAGAAAAAAATGAAGAGTATAATCTCCAGCACTTCACCATTCACCCCATTCCTGGACAGATTAGGTTCACTGGGGTTTTGACACTTGAATTTCTCATAATGTCAGCCACCTGGTGCCCAAGGCTTCTGCTGTTTTTACACTTCTCCACAAACCCCTGCAATTTTCCCATTGTTCTTCTTTTTGTAAATGGAACAAGAGTGCAATTATGAAATACGTCAGTCCCTTCTCTGATACAAGTATCTTAATTTCTTATTCTGGACTATAATGTTCTAATTTTCTCCTCGTCTGATCTCTTGAATTATAGCATAAAATACATTTGGGGCCATCATATTCAGAATACCTTCTCACATTTATTATCTAAGATCTGCTTTGCATTTCTAAAGCTTCCTTTATCTGTTTTACCATCTTCTTGTAATCTACCTACTGTTCAGTTCTTAATTTTAAAAAGTTGCTCTTGTGAGGTTGAATGGCTGCTTTTGAAACCAGTAAGTAAGGTTCTTTTCAGATTTCATACTTATCTTGATGAGTGCTTACTTAGTAGATGATTCAAGAATTGAGGAAGTTAAAGAGCTACTTTAGTTTCAGGGGAAACTGTTTGGGAGGGGAAAAGAGAGAAGACACTGATGTCGATAAGGTCTTGTGAGTTTTTCTCCTTCAGTTATTTTCATTAAAAATGATAATTGCATGAAAACAAGATTTTTTTTCCCTTGAGGGCACACCTGCTGTTTCTATGACATGACTTAAAGAGTGTCTTTTTGTGTGTGACATCTGTTATTTCCAGAGGAGTCTGGGATAATGTTTCTTACAGATAAAAAAAAAAAAGTCAGAGAGACAATAATTTTTCTAAGCTAAGAAAGAAAAAAAAAGATAATCCTAAAATCTTTATTTAGTTGCTTTGTTCAAAGATATTTCATTCATTCATGGAGGGGATACCTTTCTAAGAAAATGGCTACTAGGTCAAATGAAATCAGTTATTGTTTCCACCAATGTAAATATAAAAGTGGTATGATCAGGACCCAGAGAGTTCAGAGAGGAGATTGCCTAAGATGACCAGAATTTTTGTCTATATAAATAGTTGAAGGTACATGACTTTTCATATGTTGTTTTTTCCTATTTAATGGATAGAATATTAAAATACTCCAGTTGATATTTTCTATATGTTGAGAACTAAAAACCTCTTTCTCCAGTTTTTAACTTCATTTTAAAGACAACTATATTGTTTAAATAAAAGGAAAACATAACCTGGCTTGCAAAACAGCATCTCCACATTGTCACTAAGTAATTGTTCCAGTTGTGTGGGGATCAAAGTTCATTTTGGTTTCTTCTGGCTGGAAATAGGAATCTTATTTATTTCTTTTCCTTGATCCACTTTTTCTTTTCTTTTATTTCTTTAAACAAAATGTGGGGGAGGGGAGGAGCTCATTTTCTACGGTCTCCATCAGTTCTAGGATTTGAGGGTGCTATCAACCATTTCTATTTACTTGCTAACTTCTACACATAACTGTAGGTTCAGAAGTAGATTGTACAAGAAAATAGAGGAAAAGAAAACAAAGATTCATTACTTTTATACTTGGTGGGGTAAAAGAGAAAAGGAAAATTACTGGATAACCTAGGGTCTATAATTACCTAACTATGTCATTTATCTGAGCCAGTGTTTTCAGTTAGAGAGGTCAATTATAACATACATTTTGGATGTGTATTATGGCCTCAGTCTCTTTTTATGGGCATGTAGAATTTTGGCAGTTCACTCAACTCAGGGATTATCAATATTATTTACTCCAAAAATATCTGATGCTGTACCAGGCACTGTATCAATATATCCATGCATGGATATCATTCAATATTTTATACTTCACACAAATCATCTGATTCAACTCTTTGTTTGGTAGGGATTAGGAAGGAGGAGATTATTTGCACCAGGTAATTAATTCACAGTAACATTTTATACAATGATTTAGTATATCAAAAGAGCCATGGTGTATGTTTTTCAAAATATGTAAATGATTTGGTGCATTCTGATAGTCCTTTAGTGCTTTTGACCATTTAAAATAAATTTTACTTCCTATGAGAAAATAGGGTTATATGATTTCCTGCTTTTCCCTACTAAAAATTGTTTTATGGTAGGTATGATATAATCTGAAGGTTGTAGGAAGGACTGCCATTTAAAAATTCCCCCCTCTTTGCCCCAAGAGTTCCCATAATATCTCAAATTTCACTTTTAGAGATTAATTTCTTTTAGTCTGGAAGGCTTTTGTGCTACAAGAGTTCTCTATTAAAATGCAAGTGCCCCTGGGAGAGGAAACATCTTAACCAGTAATGAACAACCTGAGGCTTCATGTAGCTTTAAGCTATGGCCAAGATCTAATTCTGCATAAAAATGATTTAGAAGTTGCCTCCCTGTTACTGTTTTTCAAATATACTCAGATATTAACATTTTAGTGCATAGAAAGAAGTATAATTTTCCCGTTTACATTTTTTCTAGTCAATAAAGTAAGTAAAATAAATCGTCAGGATACACATTTTAAGATTAGATCAAAGAGCATGCAGGGAGCAGCAAGCATGGCAAACGGCCCTGCATGTGGCACCCTTGAGGACCTGGAGACCGAGTGGAACCCTCACGGTGCGTGAGGCGGCTGTGGTGCGGAGCAAGCCACCCAGGGGGTGCCACACTTCAGAGCACGTCATTTCCCACTTAATCTTCCATTGATGATCACTTGGAAAAAAAAAAACCAACACAACTAATCACCCAGCCATTATCACACCTCAAAAAGTTAAGAGCTAAACATACACACCTGTCCAAGGAGGTGGAGAAGCTGAGGGAAGATCCAGGGGAAATTAGAGCAAGTTGTGGGCCCAGCTGCTGCTTCATGCGAACAAGCTTGTGGGATCTTGGTTCCGAGGCTAGAGGTCGGGCCTGAGCTCCTGTGGTGGGAGCTCCAAGTCCAAACTACTGGACTAACAGAGAACCTCAGACTCCAGGGATTATTAATAGGAGTGAGGTCTCCTGGAGGTCCTCATCTCAGCACCAAGACCTGGGTCTATCCAACTGCCTGCAAACTCCAGTGCTGGATGCCTCAGGCTAAACCACCAGTAAGGCAGGAATACAGAACCACCCATCAAAAAAAAAAAAAAAAACCAAAAAAACCCCCCAAAAAACCAAAAAAAATATGTTACAGATGAAGGGGCAAGGTAAAAACCTACAAAACCAGATAAATGAACACAAAATAGGCAACCTACCTGAAAAAGAATTCAGAGTAATGATTGTAAAAATGATTCAAAATCTCAGAAACAGAATGGAGAAAATACAAGAAACTTTTCACAAGGATCTAGAAGAACTAAAAAGCAAAAAAACAGGGATGAACAACACAATAAATGAAATTTAAAATACTCTAGAGGGAATCAATAGCAGAATAACTGAGGCAGAAGAACGGAAAAGTGACCAGGAAGATAAAATAGTGGAAATAACTGCCAGGGAGCAGAATAAAGAAAAAAGAATGAAAAGAATTCTGGACAGTCTCAGACACTTCTGGGACAATATTAAACGCACCAACATTCAAATTACAGGGGTACCAGAAGAAGAGAAAAAGAAAGGGTTTATGAAAATATTTGAAGAGATTATAGTCAAAAACTTCCCTAACATGGGAAAGGAAATAGTCAATTAAAGCCAGGAAGCGCAGAGTCCCATAAGGATAAACCCAAAGAGAAACATGCCAAGACACATATTAATCAAACTATTGAAAATTAAATACGAAGAAAAATATTAAAAGCAGCAAGGGAAAAGCAACAAATAACATACAAGGGAACCCCCATAAAGTTAACAGCTGATCTTTGAGTGGAAACCCTGCAAGACAGACGGGAGTGGCAGGACATATTTAAAGTGATGAAAGAGAAAAACCTACAACCAAGATTACTCTACCCAGCAAGGATCTCATTCAGATTTGATGGAGAAATTAAAATCTTTACAGACAAGCAAAAGTTAAGAGAATTCAGCACCACCAAACCAGCTTTACAACAAATGCTAAAGGAACTTCTCTAGGCAGGAAACACAAGAGAAGGAAAAGACCTACAAAAATAAACCCCAAACAATTAAGAAAATGGTAATAGGGCTTCCCTGGTGGCGCAGTGGTTGAGAATCTGCCTGCTAATGCAGGGGACACGGGTTCGAGCGCTGGTCTGGGAGGATCCCACATGCCGCGGAGCAACTAGGCCTGTGAGCCACAACTACTGAGCCTGCGCATCTGGAGTCTGTGCTCCACAACAAGAGAGGCCACGATAGTGAGAGGCCCGTGCACCGCGATGAAGAGTGGCCCCCACTTGCCACAACTAGAGAAAGCCCTCACACAGAAACGAAGACCCAACACAGCAAAAATAAATTAACTAATAAACTCCTACCCCCAATATCTTCTAAAAAAAAAAAAAAGAAAGAAAATGGTAATAGAAACATACATAATGATAATTACCTTAAATGTAAATGGATTAAATGCTCCAACCAAAAGACATAGACTGGCTGAATGGATACAAAAACAAGACCCGTATACATGCTGCCTCCAAGAGACCCACTTCAGACCTAGGAACACATACAGACTGAAAGTGAGGGGATGGAAAAAGATATTCCATGCAAATGGAAATCAAAAGAAAGCTGGAGTAGCAATTCTCATATCAGACAAAATAGACTTGAAAATAAAGACTATTACAACAGACAAAGAAGGACACTACATAATGATCAAGGGATCGATCCAAGAAGAAGATATAACAACTGTAAATATTATGTACCCAACATAGGAGCACCTCAATACATAAGGCAAATGCTAACAGCCATAAAAGGGGAAATCGATAGTAACACAATCATAGTAGGGGACTTTAACACCTCACTTTCACTAATGGACAGATCATCCAAGATGAAAATAAATAAGGAAACACAAGCTTTAAATGATACATTAAACAAGATGGACTTCATTGATATTTATAGGACATTCCATCCAAAAACAACAGAATACACTTACTTCTCAAGTGCTCATGGAACATTCTCCAGGATAGATCATATCTTGGGTCACAAATCAAGCCTTGGTAAATTTAAGAAAACTGAAATCGTATCAAGTACCTTTACCGACCACAACGCTATGAGACTAGATATCACTTACAGAAAAAATCTGTAAGACATACAAACACATGGAGGCTAAACAACAAACTACTTAATAACCAAGAGATCACTGAAGAAATCAAAGAGGAAATCAAAAAATACCTAGAAACAAATGACAATGAAAAAACGACGACCCAAAACCTATGGGATGCAGCAAAAGCAGTTCTAAGAGGGAAGATTATAGCAATACAATCCTACCTTAAGCAACAGAAAACACCTCAAATAAACAACCTAACCTTACACCTAAAGCAATTAGAGAAAGAAGAACAAAAACTCCCCAAAGTTAGCAGAAGGAAAGAAATCATAAAGATCAGATCAGAAATTAATGAAAAAGAAATGAAGGAAACAATAGCAAAGATCAATGAAACTAAAAGCTGTTCTATGAGAAGATAAACAAATTTGATAAACCATTAGCTATACATTTCAAGAAAAAAAGAGAGAAGACTCAAATCAATAGAATTAGAAATGAAAAAGGAGAAGTAACAACTGACACTGCAGAAATACAAAAGATCATGAGAGATTACTACAAGTAACTATATGCCAATAAAATGGACAACCTGGAAGAAATGGACAAATTCTTAGAAATGAACAACCTGCCAAGACTGAAAAAGTAGATAATATGAACAGACCAATCACAAGCACTGAAATTGAAACTGTGACTAAAAATCTTCCAACAGGGGCTTCCCTGGTGGCGCAGTGGTTGAGAGTCCCCTGGCTGATGCAGGGGACGCGGGTTTGTGCCCCAGTCCAGGAGGATCCCACATGCCGTGGAGCAGCTGGGCCCGTGAGCCATGGCCACTGAGCCTGCGCGTCCGGAGCCTGTGTTCCGCAACGGGAGAGGCCACGACAGTGAGAGGCCCACATACTGCAAAAAAAAAAAAAAAAAAAAAAAAAATCTTCCAACAAACAAAAGCCTAGGACCAGGTGGCTTCACAGTGAATTCTTTTTTTTTTTGTGGTACGCGGGCCTCTCACTGTTGTGGCCTCTCCCGTTGAGGAGCACAGGCTCCGGCCGCGCAGGCTCAGCAGCCATGGCTCACGGGCCTAGCCACTCCGCGGCATGTGGGATCTTCCCGGACCGGGGCACGAACCCGTGTCCCCTGCATCAGCTGGCAGACTCTCAACCACAGCGCCACCAGGGAAGCCCTTCACAGGTGAATTATATCAAACATTTAGAGAAGAGCTAATACCTATCCTTTGCAAACTCTTCCAAAATATAGCAGAGGGAGGAACACTCCCAAACTCATTCTACGAGGCCACCATCACTCTGATACCAAAACCACACAAAGATGTCACAAAGAAAGAAAACTACAGGCCAATATCACTGATGAACCTCGATGCAAAAATCCTCAACAAAATACTAGCAAACAGAATCCAACAGTACATTAAAAGGATCATACACCATGATCAGGTGGGGTTTATCCCCGGAATGCAAGGATGCTTCAATATATGCAAATCAATCAACATGATACATCATATTAACAAACTGAAAGAGAAAAACCATATGATCATCTCAGTAGATGCAGAGAAAGCTTTCGACAAAATTCAGTACCCATTTATAATAAAACCCTCCAGAAAGCAGGCGTAGCGGGAACTTTCCTCAACATAATAAAGGCCATATATGACATACCCACAGCCAACATCGTCCTCAATGGTGAAAAACTGAAACCATTTCCACTAAGATCAGGAAAAAGACAAGGTTGCCCACTCTCACCACTATTATTCAACATAACTTTGGAAGTTTTAGCCACAGCAATCAGAGAACAAAAAGAAGTAAAAGGAAACCAAATTGGAAAAGAGGAAGTAAAGCTGTCTCTCTTTGCAGATGACATGATACTATACATAGAGAATCCTAAAGGTGCTACGAGAAAACTACTAGAGCTAATCAACGAATTTGGTAAAGTAGCAGGATACAAAATTAATGCACAGAAATCTCTTGCATTCCTATACACTAATGATGAAAAATCTGAAAGAGAACTTAAGAAAACAGTCCCATTTACCACTGCAACAAAAAGAGTAAAATATCTAGGAATAAACCTACCTAAGGAGACAAAAGACCTGTATGCCGAGAATTATAAGACACTGATGAAAGAAATTAAAGATGATACCAACAGATGGAGAGATATACCATGTTTTTGGATTGGAAGAATCAACACTGTGAAAATGACTGTACTACCCAAAGCAATCTACAGATTCAATGGAATCCCTATCAAACTACCACTGGAATTTTTCAGAGAACTAGAACAAAACATTTCACAATTTGTATGGAAACACAAAAGACCCCGAATAGCCAAAGCAATCTTGAGAAAGAAAAACGGAGCTGGAGAAATCAGGCTCCCTGACTTCAGACTATACTACAAAGCTACAGTAATCTAGACAGTATGGTACTGGCACAAAAACAGAAATATAGATCAATGGAACAGGATAGAAAGCCCAGAGATAAACACACGCACCTATGTTCACCTTATCTTTGATAAAGGAGGCAAGAGTATACAATGGAGAAAGATAGCCTCTTCAGTAAGTGGTGCTGGGAAAACTGGACAGCTACATATAAAAGAATGAAATTAGAACACTCCCTAACACCATACACAAAAATAAACTCAAAATGGATTAAAGACCTAAATGTAAGGCCAGCCACTATTAAACTCTTAGAGGAAAACACAGGCAGAACACTCTAGGACATAAATCACAGCAAGATCCTTTTGGACCCACATCATAGAGAAATGGAAATAAAGGCAAAAATAAGCAAATGGGACTTAATGAAACTTAAAAGCTTTTGCACAGCAAAGGGAACCATAAACAAGATGAAAAGACAACCCTCAGAATGGGAGAAAGTATTTGCAAATGAAGCCACTGACAAAGGATTAATCTCCAAAATATACAAGCAGTTCATCAGCTAAGTATCAAAGAAACAAACAACCCAATCCAAAAATGGACAGAAGACTTAAATAGACATTTCTCCAAAGAAGACCTACAGATGCCCAAGAGGTACATGAAAGGATGCTCAACATCACTAATCATTAGAGAAATGCAAATCAAAACTACAATGAGGTATCTCCTTACACCAGTCAAGAATGGCCATCATCAAAAATCCACAAACAATAAATGGTGGAGAGGGTGTGGAGAAAAGCGAACCCTCTTGCACTTTTGGTGGGAATGTAAATTGATACAGCCACTATGGAGAACAGTATGGAGGTTCCTTAAGAAACTAAAAATAGAACTACCGTATGACCCAGTAATCCCACTACTGGGCACATACCCTGAGAAAACCATAATTCAAAAGGAGACATATACCACAATGTTCACTGCAGCACTATTTACAATAGCCAGGACATGGAATCAACCTAAGTGTCCATTGACAGATGAATGGATAAAGAAGATGTGGTAAATCTGTACAATGGAATATTACTCAGCCATAAAAAGAAACGAAACTGAGTTATTTGTAGTGAGGTGGATGGACCTAGTGTCTGTCATACAGAGTGAAGTAAGACAGAAAGAGAAAAACAAATACTGCATGCTAGCACATATATATGCAATCTAAAAAAAATGGTTCTGATGAACCTAGGGCCAGGACAGGAATAAAGATGCAGACATAGGGCTTCCCTGGTGGCGCAGTGGTTGAGAGTCCGCCTGCCGATGCAGGGGACACGGGTTCGTGCCCCGGTCCGGGAGGATCCCACGTGCCGCGGAGCGGCTGGGCCCGTAAGCCATGGCCGCTGAGCCTGTGCGTCTGGAGCCTGTGCTCCGCAATGGGAGAGGCCACAACAGTGAGAGGCCCACATACCGCAAAAAAAAAAAAAAAAAAAAAAAAAAAAAAGATGCAGACATAGAGAATGGAGTAAGACTTTTGTCTTTTCTGATGACTTCCTTAGAGGACACAGGGAGGGGGAAGGCTAAGCTGGGATGAAGTGAGAGAGTAGCAGTGACATACATACAGTACCAAATGTAAAATAGATAGCTAGTGGGAAGCAGCTGCATAGCACAGGGAAATCAGCTAGGTGCTTTGTGACCACCTAGAGGGGTGGGATAGGGAGGGTGGGAGGGAGACGCAAGAGGAAGGGGATATGGGGATATATGTATGCATGTAGCTAATTCACTTTGTTATACAGTAGAAACTAACACAACATTCTATAGCAATTATACTCCAATAAAGATGTTAAAAAAAAACCCGATTAAATCAAAATGAAGCCTGGGTCAAAAAAAGTTCTCTACATTGTCAAATCTGATTTTAAAAGTATGAATTTGAGTTATCATTTGATATGGAATCTTTATGCCTTTCTTGAGATTTTATTGACAAAAAATAAGTTATATATATATAAAAAAGAAAGTTACTGGTATATTAGTTCAATTTAATAATAGTTCATTATGAAAGGCTAATGTTCAAAACAACCATTTGTTTTTAAAAATATCTCGTTTTATGTGGTTGAAGAACATTTTTCAAATCTGAATTTAAAATATGCTGAACATTTAGAATTATATTCAGCAAATTCAGTTCAACTTAAAGAACAACAACAACAAAAAAAGGCTTGCTTCACAACAGATGGAAAATAAGAAAATCTAAGCTATTGTAAAAGAGTCCTGAGACATAAAAAGCAGATGGACTGGGCCTGATGAAACTGGGTAAACCATAGCATAAAGCATGAGCAGATGAAAATCATCATGAAGATAATCACCGACACAGGGGAATATCAAATACAAAGTGAACACATGAAATAAAACAAAACAGAACAAAACAAAACAAAATTGATTCCTGGAGCAATGCATCAGAGCTATTTATTAAAGAACTATATTAAAATATCTGTGCTAGTTGCTCTCTCTCTCTCTACACACACACACACACACACACACACACACACACACACACACACACTATGGCCTGCAGAAGAATCTTATCCCAGGCCAAAATTCGAAAAGTGAAGAAACTATGCTGTCTGGGGAGGGCTCAGTGTTAATCTGAGGGCTTACTTAAAATTCCTATGAGAGTGAGAAAAGACTGAGAAGAGAGAAGAAAAAAGAGGTAGCGAAAGGCAGCTCTACTGAGGAGAAAAACATATTAAATTTCTTTGCTGCTAGAATAAATCTCTTCTTATTTGGCAATGGGGAGATCTAAAACTGAAGAAACTCCATGACTGTGCAGCTAAAAAGTAGCCTGTTAGTTGAAACAAAATGTCTACACACCCAGAACCTAATTGAGACTTTTCATTCAGGTAGGAGTCAGTGGAAGAAAAGAATGGAAGAACTTCAGGGAAACCCCATGCCACCTGACTCCGTTAATCCAGTTCATGCATTAACATGAACAAACCAACAAGGATCACCACTCATTTGAGAAAAACCAACACCATGAAATAATAAGAACAAAGTGAACACATAGAAAGACTGATCCTGGAAGAAACAGAGATAATTGAGATGTCAATGGAAGACTTTAGAAACAATTCTATGGATCCTCAGTGAAATTAGAGAAGGTAATATATAAATAATATAAATTCAGCATGCTATGACAAAATAACAGAAAACAAGAAAAAGTGTTTAGCAATTAAATATAAACATGTATTTATAACTGAACTAACTCATTAAAATGATCACTGTTGAAGACAAAATGTGTAATCCAGAAGAAAACATGAGTCGAACAGAGAAGAGACAAAACAAATGAGAGAAAAATGCAGAAACTAGGAGCACGTATTCAAGATGTAAGTAATGTTTCTTATAGAAGTTCCAGATTGGGAGAACAGAGGCAATGACGATAAAGAAATTATGAAAGGAACAACAGACCAAAATATCCTGAAATTGAAGTTAGGGATAAGATCTCAATTTTAAAAGGTCCACTAGACCTTGAGCAAGATAAATAAGAGTGTACATGTATATTTTAATACACACACACAAAGACACACACAGAGTCACCAAGAAAATCCTAAAAGGAGGTCATCAGAAAAGACAAAAGTCTTACTCAGGGCTTAAAGAATGGATGTGATGTAGGTAGGTAAAGAATAGAAGGAAGAGAGAAGTGGCTGAAGATAGGGGTGAAAAGGGGCAGAGACAATTAGAATGAGAACTCAGATGCTGAGATTCTTCCATTACCAAATTTTAAATTTAAAATATTTAAGGAAATGGTCATCTATGCAAGTCAGTTAAATATCCCAAGTGTTCTTAATGACTAGTGCTTGCTCACTTGAAATGGGAAAGAAATGAGTTCATATCTTTTTTATTTTCTGACCTTATCACATACTCAGCAAATTTTATTTTTGGCTGGACAAAGCCAGTTTTGAAAAATACATGAAAGGCCACTTTGGGGATTGGAGTTCTAATGTTGGCCCAGTATGTTCATCTTGTTTTGAATCATAGTATAATGAATAATTCTGGTGGTAATGACTGAAACTCTGTATTTATAGAAAACTGACATTTCTTGAACATGAAATTGTTCCTGTTTCTATGTAAATGAAGCTCTGCATTTAGGTGCAATGGCTTCTGTTCATTTTGCTTGCTCTGTCTTATTTAAATCAAAGGATTATATCATCAATTTTCACCCTATACCACCCTCACCCTCCAAACTGCCATATATTCTCTTTAGGGTCTTTACTCCTGCTCAAAGAATGTTTTCCTTCCCTTATGTCTCTCACCCAATGTGCTTATTTTGTACTTACTGGATTATAAAATTATAAATATCTTATAATCAAATAAACTTGGTATATCAAACTAAAATAAAGTGAGGTATATGTATGTATTTTATCTTTCTCCTCTCTTACTCATACACAACATAGGCATTTGGAACATTTCCCTTCTTGACATGGGTCTTGCCAGTGTTTTCTGCTTCTGGCAGAATATAAAAATCCGACAGGGAACAGGCCACCTCTCCTTTTAGGATAATTTCTGTCTGAATCAGTATGGGCTGCCATATCAAAGTACCATAGACTGGGTGGCTTTAACAACAGAAATTTGTTTTCTCCCAGTTCTGGAGGCTAGGAAGTCCAAGATCAAGGTGAGGGCAGATGAGGTTTCTGGTGAAAGTTCTCTTCTTGGCTTGTAGATGGCTGCTTTCTTACTGTGTATTAACATGGACTTTCTTGGTGCAGGCACGTGCATGCTGGCCTCTTCTTAGTCCAGCAATCCTACGGGATTAGGACCCCACCCTTAGGACCTCATTTAACCTTAATTACCTTCTAAAAGCCCTGTCTCCAAATACACTCACATTGAAGATTAGGGCTTGAATATATGAATTTGGAGGGAAAACAATTCAGTCCATGGCAATTTCTTTCTATGGAACAAAGTGCTGTGCCTCACAAATATGGGGATTTTTCAAGTAAGTTTTGAACATTTTGATTTTATACAGAATCAGATATCTCTGGAAGGAAGAGGCCAATTCAATTCAAATCCCCATTTTTTTCTCTGAAGATTCCCAAAACTCCTGTCTGAGATTATTTTCTTTTCTTATTCTAATTATTTTGTTAGTATTTTGATTATATCTGCCCTTTCGTGACTCTAGTTCCTAGAACACATTTTACCTGTACTCTCTTATTGAGAAGTTAATCATGTCCTGTCTTATGACTGTTGTACTGTACCGTGAACTGCTTTTTAATCTCTTATTCTGATTATTTTTTTCATATGTTTCTTACTTTTCAATAGGGTTCTAAGCCACTTATAGACAACATGGCATCCGATACTGCCACATAATTCCCTTATATATTTTCCAGATATAGTAATGCCTGGCATGAAGGTGTTTTCTTTCTTCCTTTTCTTTCTTTTTGCTTGCTTTAATCCACATACACCTAATTAATGCTCATACACCCAATTAAAAGAAAATTAAGTGAAAAGATTTAAGAGAAAATGGAGGTGGCAATAATTTTAAAGATACTTGTTATCTTTAAAGGACTAATAAGTGAGAAGAAAAATATAATTCATTCTTATAATCTCCTAGTACAACGTTTTGCAAATCGGTATTTTGTGGAACACTTCATGGGCAGGGTTTCCTGAAGCAAATGCTTAGAATGGAGTTTAGCATTCAGGGTATTTATTAAGAACCAATATCTGTGAATAGAAGTGGAAGCATCAGAATGGGCAGAGGAAGAAGGTGCACTGCGATTCACATCCAACAAAGCCTCAATTTATGCTGGAGGGGGTCTACAGTTAACACCGCCCATCAGAGTTGTCCTGCATTTGCCTGAATCAGCCAGGCCTTTATATCTCTGCTTCTTTCCCCCACTGCATAGGGGCTGCACTTTAAGGATAAATCTTTGGAATAAGTAGCATTGTGCGGCTGAGGCAAACCCTGAAGGAGTTGATAGCTGGGGCAAGAAGTTCTTTCTTGAAAGGACATCTGGGCAGCACATCCCCGTGTCTCTCACCGTCTACCCCTTGATGCGGCTCAGATCCACTCCACATTTGTTCAGGAAGAAGCTCCTCCGGTACTCGAGTGGGAAGTACTCATTCTGGGTAAAACTTTGAAGAGGAAAGTTCATGGGGCGTACTGCAGCCCCCACCACTGTATATGCTCTCAAGACTACTGTATACATTCTCAAGACTACAAGGGATGCTCATTTTTCCTTCTTCTACTATCTGTTGTAAATCTCCTCACCTTCAGCCACCATGTCTGCTAAGCTTCAGAGATCATTCCAATTCTCTATCAGAAAAGCAGCTTCTGGATTGTATAGCATGGGGTTCTACCAGTGAATCTCATGTTCATAGGGCCATTCCCACATTTACTTTGTTGTAAGGAGTCCTGTGATCTGACACATGTTATATGGGATTCCATGTGGGTCGATCAAACATCCCATAAGCCACTGGCAAAGTGGTGCTGACTTATGCTACAGTCAGAAAGGTGAAACTGTATCTGGAATATGTGTCTATTACTGTTGGCACAAACATCTGGACCTTATAAGAGGAAAGTGTTTTAATATAGCCTACTTGCCATTGAGCGGCTGTTTGGTCTTCTTGAGGAAGTTGCCACATCAGGGGCCCAGTGTTTACCTCTGTTTCTGGCAGGTAGACAATCAAAAGCAGTTGTGGCCAAATCTAGGCTTCGTTAATAGAAGACCATACTGTTAGGCCCATGGTTAACCTCCATCTCTCCAACAATGACCACTCCATTCATATACTTATTGTGCCAAAGTTGGGGTGGCCAGTGGCCGAGGCTGACTGATAACAGTGATCAAGTCATTCTGTCTACTTGGTTGTTTAATGCTTCTTCCCTGTAGGACAGTCTCTTGTTGGTGTTAACACATCACACAAAGATCCCACTTTGTGTTCTGTCCCATATATTCTTCCACATACCTCTAGCTCAGGCCTCATCCCCAAATTCCAATTTGTCTTCTTTCAAGCTCCTGGCCAGACTTTTTATGACTGCCCATGAGTTCTTATATATTCTAACCTTAAGCCACTTTTCTTTCTATATAGTTTAAGACCCTCGTGTCCCACTCTACCCTTGAGATTATTTCCCCTTTTTTAAGGCCAATCCTAAATGAGGCTGCTGTGCAGCTGCCATTCCTTTCTGGCTTGCAGTCATATACCAAGCTGACACATCTAAAAACCAAACTTAGGTTTTTTGTTCCTGATCTTAAGGAAGCTCTCATAGGACCACAGGTGTGAGCTGAGGAAGGAGTTTTGGAGCACCATTGGGAGTGACACGGGAGACTGGATTACCAGTTTGCTTGTGCCCCACAAAGCAACATGACAAAAGTGCATGATCCCAGATTTACCAAACACCACTCCATCTCATAATGGAAATCTGGGCCTGCTGTACCATGAGACTTGATGGATCTGGCAGAACCCAGCTCATGGTGGGAAGCCCCAGATGCATGGTTGTTTAGTGTCTCATAACTTGTCTTCTACTCATATCAGATGTTCCAAACACACCTTAACACTAGACAACTAAACATTGTACTGATGTAGCAGGCCTCTGAATTTTCATAGAGTTTATCTCCTATCTTCTGGAGCTCATGTGTCTTACCAAAGCCTCCAGTGTGCTAGCTACTTCTTGGTCATCTGGCTCAGTTACCACAGTCGAGTAATACCCACCACTCATACATTTCCCAACCTACGTTCTGACCATGGAGTAACAGACTTGCGTTGGTTGAACATTTTACCTCCTCTGGGACTCAGCCACTGTGACTATTAAATCCTAGAACTGGTCCTCAACTTTCCCTTCTCTCCCACTTCAGAAGATGAGAGCATCTTCATAAGCTACCAAGGAGTCCCTCTGACTTTCAAAACTGGCTTTCAATTTCCTGGTGACAAATCACAGCTTTTTGTTTTCATTTTTGCAGTACCAGTGGTGCTTAGCAATAGCTACCCCTTCCCATCATCCACACAGATACTATTTCCTCTGGAATTCTCAAACATCTGATGCACCACACCAGCCATTGCATTCCTTTCTCTCTGTACAACATCCCAATTCACCACTAGTGAGAATTTGAACAATTCTACTGCCATCTGGTGCCAGGAGCGCTCTGTGATTTCTTTACTACCAGTAATGGGGTCTCTGTTGCCTGCTGGGCAGTAAGTTATCTAGCTCCCAAATCCCATCTTATTGCCTGGTTTCTCAGACCACCCCTGGTAACAAATTCACAAGCTATTTATTGGGATTAACCCTGTGAGAAAGAAAAGACTAGAAGCAGAATTAAGTAGAAAAGTGAAACTGCTATGTAGGCCAAACAACACCTCATTCAACCCCATGGGGAGCTCTGGAGTATGTACAGTTAGTCAAAGCTATCTTACATTTGGGCAAAATGGCTAGGTCTTTACACTCCCACATCAATATGCAATTGAATGTGGGCCAACCTCCCTCCTGACCACTGGGAAGGGAAAACCACTGGGTAAGGCTCTCTGTGACTGAGGCAAAGTTTAAAGGAGCTGACAGCTGGGGCAAGAAGTCATTCCTTAAAGAGGTATCTGGACAGCACATCTCAGAGTCCACTGCAATTGTTCTGCAGGATGTTATAGGACTGATGGAAAACAGTGCTGCACTCTCAAATCATAATTGCTCACTAAAAAAATTTAAACAGATTCCTTTATTGCAGAACTTCTCAGAGCCTTTATAAGGCTAAATGCAATGTGATTCCCTAGACAGAAACAAAAAAGATTTCCAAGATGCTTTTATTCAGTTTATACTCGTTGGAAAAAACAGTGATCTACTGTGATAGTGGTTTTTTTTTTTTAACAATGATAGAGTCCCAAGTGAACTCCTATTCCTGGGAAAACATATTCACAATTAAATATATCAGGAATGCACTGCTTTCCAACAACACCAAGAATGGTTTCAGAGTTATGGAGAAAAGCAAGTTCTTGATGTAGCTCTCACTCTTATGATGGCTTTCAAGGTGTGATTTTCTACTAATTAGCAACTTCAGTTGAGTCTTTTAAAGTTGTCTACTTCTTAAGGGCTCACCAGTCACGTTTACCCAATGGATTGGTACTGCCTCTGAAGAAATGGCTTGAGAGGTGAGTCCTGCTATGTTTTGGGGAAGCCATCAAAATTATTCGAAAGGGGAGAGGATGTAACCAATGTCCTATCCTGACTATCGCAAGTTCAGCATTTCTCTGCACAAAGAGGTTCCCTGTGATGTTATATTTTAAGTACTCAGAAGATCTTTCAGTTATGCTTTTGTCTCTGATTGTGGAAGAAGAAAAAAGTCTTTTGCTCTTCTTATGAAAAACATTTAGGACAAAACCCCCCCAAAAAAATCCATTTTTGTTTTCTTTCACTAAAGTAGTCAAAAATATTTACAATGGAAGTTGAAAATAATTGAGTGGGTCTGAATTCATGTCACTGTTTATAGACTCATCTGCACATAGCAGCATATAGTTTAAACTCCTTTGGTTCTTCTTAAAAGGAAATGCTAAGACACTTCACAGTGGATTTTTACCTATTGCTTACACTAAAGCATTGTACCTTAGAAAAAATAGTGTTCTGTACTGGGAATAAGATGGGTATTGATACAACTTTACTTCCTGATGCCTGATCTGATTTGATCTTGTACAATTTACATAAGGAACTCTCTGAGCTTCAATTTCCTCATGAGTAAAATGGAGATTATTTGTAAGAATTAGTTATTTGTGAGAATTGGAGACATTGTATGTATTAAATCCAGTTTCCTACCCAGAAACCAGTATGATTCAGTACATGGTGGTAGTTATTAATGCTGTCAATATAAACATTGAGGTTACTATTCCCCTTCCTTTTTCTTGAAATTTCTATTTGATTTTAAAATCAGCCAATTAAGTAGATAGTGACTACCTAAGTCTACTGGCTTCATTATGTATATTTAAATAATGTAAAGTGTTACAATGAAAAACACTATTTCCTTTGGCAAAGATCTATCTGTTGCATTTTGCTGAAATGACAAATAGCTCTTGCATACATGACGTCAGTGAAGCTCTTAAACAAACTGCTCTTCTGTAATTACAAAGAGAACACCGTCCCTAATACTGCAAGTATTTTTTTAAAATTATTTGTAATGGAAACAGTGTAATAGGAGCTCTTATGGTGCCTTCCACCAGTGCTAATTAAATTATATGGTGAATACATGTGCAATTGATTTAAATGTCTTAGATCCTTTTCAGCATTGTTATGAATAAATTCACATATACTTACAGATCCTAATGTGGTACTTTATTCCATTATCCTGAGTGGTTTGCCTTCTATGTCTGTGATGAAAGACATACAAGGGAAAATGTGTGCTGTCAAATGCCCATTGCAATGAGAAAGCAATTATTCCAGGAAATGCTATAACAAGGATTACTAGCTTCTGAGACTATGAATTTTATAGTCTCATCTGTCCCTGTTTCTTCTGAACACGGGATAGCTACTCAGACATAGGAGAGAAGAAGGCAGGGAGAAATTGGGTTTAGGAGAGGTCTCAGAAGATTGATGTATCCAGAGACATCCATATAAATGATTTCCAATGTAAGCATGCAGATCTCACTGGTCTTGACAATGTTTTGGCTTTATTACAACATGAGAAGAATTTTTAAGTATGTTTTTCTTAATGTTATTTAAAAAAAACACTGATTTTGTCTTTCTGACTTTGGAAGGAAGCACGTTAAAATGGTCTTTCCTTTATGAAATGAGAATAATAGGTTGTGGTTTTCGGTTTTATTTTGTATTAGTGTTCTTACTTGGTCAAGCAAAGCACTTGACAACTCTTTATCAGTTACCCAGGTTGATGGAGATGTTAAAGGTCTCAATAAATAAATAAATAAATAAAGTGAGAACTACTGATCTACAGAACTATATAACACTTGGTCCTGGCTCTGGTTCCTTCCTTCACCCAGGAGTTCATTCTTCTAAATCCCTTAGGAGTAAAATCTAAGACAAACCAACATTTGATTCACCATCACTGTTACTATAACATTTAAGAAATATTTTATTTAACTTACTATGTAGGTGCTATGGAAGCTATATCTAAGTAAGATATAAATGTGAACTAGGTGAACTTGCTTCCCCAGTCCATTCACTAGGAATCAGTAGTCATGTTATTTTAAGGTCTCTGGACTTGAGAGCCTCATAAGGAAAAAGAAACTCCACCTTGCCAGATTACTTCCTGAGAAGTTAATGGTAGTGCTAATGAAGATAATTAACATTTACGTGGGACTCTAAAGTTTATAAAATATTGCTATCTCATTTAATACAGAAAATAATCTTTTGAGGTGGATTTGACTACCCCACCGTTCAAAGGAAGTAATTAAAATCTCAAAACAGAAAAACAAACTTTAAAAACCTGAAACCATCTAGCTAGTAAGTGGCTTAAACCTAGATTTTCTACCCAAGTTCAAGTTCTCTTCTCTATAGCACAGCTATGTCGATCGACCAGTGGGAAGTTTCTCCTATGCCCTGGATGTGGGTTAAAAGAGGATGATTCATTTCCCTTTTCCCCTCAAAGGTGATACACTTTAGAAACTAGAATGTAAGACCCACTTATCTAGTCCCAGCTTGAACTGTCCTTCACGTTCGCCTGTGTTTCCCTGTCCTTTCTTAACAGCCTCTGTGCCCTGGGTTCTCCCAGTTTTCCTGCAGAAAACTGCTGCTGCCTCAGACTTCTTCCTTGTTCCTGGTGTCTGAGCTGCCCCCAGAGATGGCACAGCCAGGGGGCTCCTGCCACCTCTACTGTACCATTAACACTAGAGGGCAGCATAGCAGAGTCCCACTGAGCATTTAAGTGAAGACCATTGGGTACCAAGGCTCTTCATGGAATTCATCTGTCAAGCCTTTGGAGTTATTACGGAAGCAAGGCTGCTAACTCCACCCAGCATCACAAGCCTAGCTGTTTTGTCACGTTCTTCCTTTGGCTCAAGGGAGCTTAGTTCCCTCAAGGCTACGCAAGGCAAAGTGGGGGACATTGCATCCAACTAGATAAGATCCATGGCCCCCATTCCCTCTTCTGCTTTTCATATATGTGAACACATACACAAAGTGATTCAAAGAACCACCCTGAGCATTCCAAAGCTTCCTGAGAAAACATGCAAAATAAAATACTGACCTTGGATTTTATTCTTAAAAGAAGATTAACACCAGGCCAACTCAGATGTGCAGGACTTCAAAAGACTCTGGGAAGCTGATGATTTAAAGTGTCAATTTCAATGTCTTTTCTGTTTTTTTTTTAAGGGCCAGGGCTTGGATGTTTTCTCAGGCAGGTTTTTGCATTTTTGCAGTCCTAAGCAGCTCAAAATTGAATTAGAGCAGATTTTTGCAAACCATCATGAAGAATACGTATTTACCAGTTTTAAAAACTTCCTGGAAGATTTAAGAGGGCAGGAGTACTTCAGTCACAATCCATTAACCCTATTTATCATCCATTGAAAATGTCTAAGTGGGAAAACATTTTCAATCTCTGCTAATGTGCCTAGAACTGATAGAGCGTGTCATACTTCATTTCCACACTGCATTATGGAGTTGTGTTTTGGATTTGTGCATCCAAAGGTGGCAGAGCTCACAAATTCAGGATCTCATTCCTGCACAGCCAGACAGCACGACTAAGGCTGAGGTTTCCATCGTTTAACAGAGCAGGAATCAGAGCCATGCGAATTGGTTCCTTAGTCCCCTGCTCGGTACACTGTACAGCCTCCCTAACCCAGAAAATGTGGCTTTGAACATAAAATAGGTCATGAGTCTGATTTATAAATATTACTTCAGCTCTGAAGGATATTTTTTGCATGTGTTCTTATTTTGGATCTTTTGGCTGTTTTCCCTATTGACTTTGCACAATGTTCACTGAACATCTATTTAGATGTGACTAGGTACCAACTGGCACCATAAGTAACATTTATTGAAAATTTACTATGTTTTAGTCACTGTCCTAAATAGCTTATGGGCATTGTTTCATTAACTACTTGCAACTGCTCTATGACTTAAGCAAGGAAGGTATGATTATCATACCAAGTTCATAAGTAAGGGAACTAAGACTCAGAGTTTAAGTAATTTGCCCAAAGACATACAGTGATTAAATGTGATTCAAACCCAGTCCTGTCTGACTCTGAGGCCTAGCTGCTCCTATTCTATAAAACACGAGAAGCGCCGGAGCATAGGCCTGAGGAATAAACACATGTAAACACCTATTATGTAGATTAGCATAATGTCAATCATTTCATACCAAAGTATATGAAAGCAGAAAAGTCAGGTCAAGCCCTAAGGCAAATCCAGGGGGAAAATATTAAAAAGAGGTGAGGGGCTTCCCTGGTGGCGCAGTGGTTGGGAGTCCACCTGCCGATGCAGGGGACGCGGGTTCATGCCCCGGTCTGGGAGGATCCCACATGCCGCGGAGCGTCTGGGCCCATGAGCCGTGGCCGCTGAGCCTGCGCGTCCGGAGCCTGTGCTCCACGGTGGGAGAGGCCACGGCAGTGAGAGGCCTGCGTACCACAAAAAAAAAAAAAAAAAAAAAGAGGTGAGTCCAGTATCTGGATTGAAAGTAAAGAAAGTAATTGGGGGGCCAGGAGGTCTGCAGGGGAAAGTAGAGCAAGAATGTGCAGGAAAGACCATAAGGGAAGCAGGGATGAGGCAAAGAGACAGGGCAAAAACAGGGGCTAGGATTCAGACGAGCCATGGAGCAACAAAGGGTCAGACCCTTCATCAGGGTGGGACCCGTGCAAGTCACGCATCAGTCCTTTGCTGAATCCAGGATGTTTGGCAACTCTCCTGTGAAGGCTCATGCCAGTTATCAAGGGTGAGGTGGACCAAGTGAAAGCATCTCACAGGAATGGAGGTCAAAGAGTGCTAAAAACTGCAGGAAATAGAGAAGGCCTGCCACCGAAAAGGTTCCAACTTGGGTGGGAAATTATAGAGAGGGTTGCCCTGCACGACTTCGTGGGGGGGGGCGGTGCTGGGCACACTTGTGCAGGGCTCAAGCTGTGTGGCCCTAACCACCCACTGAAATGCCTGAGCCTTTCCTTACTTCCACTCCCAACTGGCTTCAGGCAAAATCCTTCACACCCTCCTCTGAGATCTCAAAGCACTGGGCATATATCTCTGTGTGGTACTGATTATGTTACAGTAAGGGTGGGTCTTATCCACTAGCTGTGAGTGTTCTGAGGGCATGTCCATTGGATTAAAATTAATTTTAAAAACCTAGTAACTCTGCCTTTAACAAACACACTCAATGGTCTTCCCCTTAGTGACATTTTTCAAACCCTTCGTGGCTACTTTTGTTTTGCCTTTGTTCCTGGTATTTCCCACGTGAGACTTATTGAGGGAAATGAATGAGTAGGTGAGCAGGGCAAGTGATGGGAGAGAAGGAAAGGTACAAATATTGTAGCTTGGGAGCCCAAGAGCCTACACCACCTGGAGGTGGCTTAGCACCTACATGTGTATGGATTGCCTCTCTATATGTTGTGCTAAAAAGAACCAACTCAACTCAGTTTACCTGCTTAGAGCCCTCTGGAAGCATGACTGCCCCTTTGGCTCTCTGGGGGAAAAGACCCTTCCTTATTTGGAACAACCTTGTGTCCTTGGGTCTTCACCCCCTGATCCACAGAAGGTCTGTGCTGAAGTGGCCAGGCTTCACAGGAAGTAATGGTAGGGGAAGCCGCTCTCGCTGGCAGCTCAGGGGAGAATGTGCTTCAGCGGCCCTACTGTGCGGGCAGGTTGGGAAGATTACCCACTATTCCTCTGTGTGTCCCTTTGTGTTTTTATTTCTTTTCCATGTATCTCTGTGCTTAATCATCCTTCCTGAGCCTGCCTTCTCATTCTGATTTTAATCACACATGAGAAGGGATAATGCAGCTCATTTGCTGGACTCACTGATGCACAAGTAGATTATTAGTTCCATGTCTTGAAATTACTATGCTCACTGAGGTCAGCCAAGAATAAAATCTTTGCTTGCAGAGAAAGAGGTAAGTCCTAAACAATGACATTCCAAGAGGTGTTCTTTATGTAAAGAGTAAATGTACTGATTGTCTGGTCCAGACATGGTTAAAAAAAGTAAAATAAAATAACAAAAACAAAAACAAACAAGCATTTTCTGTTCCTCTGGGAGGAAAGTGAGAGGAGATGACATGAATGAGAAGAGGCAAACTTTGTGCGGGGTTGTGACTTTCACCTCTTACTTGTGCTGCTTCCTCAGCATGGACTTCTCTCATTCCCTCATTCCTCATCTGCTCCATACTGGGGAGAAATACAGTTTTGTGGCTAAGTTCTGGAATCATACAAACCTGAGCTTGAAGGCCAGCTCCTCCATGTATATGCTACTTAAGTTTTCAAAGGCTCAAAATTTCCTTATGTAGGATGTAAGTAGTTTCTGAAGTTACTGCCTGACACATTACAGGGTATTCAACAAATATTAGAAATTATAGGTCTAAGACGTCAAAGGCAAACTCAATCTTATCCCCCATTGAGTATTTTCTTTACAGAATTGCCATGTGTTATAGTCTTTACCAGAGCACGTAGGGATGGAATAAGACCCTCAGATCCTCAGATATTTTATTTTTCCCATTCTTGCAGTTAGAAAAAATGGATTGAATTATTTCAAAAATTAACAGTTAGAAGCTTTCACATAAATATCCTGATAGCTAGCTTCTTCTGAAAATTCAGAAGCCCTGGCAGTACTGGACATCACCTTTTCCATATAGTAACAGTTCCCTCTAGCTCAGTAGGTGCTGCCCTCCTGAGGTAAGAACGCTCTCCAGTGTGACACAGACTCCATCACTCTCTAATGTCTCCCAGAGAACAAGACCCATTGTCAATTGTCATTTTTTTTTACTGGACTTTTATGGCTTTTTTTTTCTTAAAGAACAGAAAAATTCTATTATATTACCTTATTTATGCAAATTAACTCATTTTTTAATCAGCTCCCATTTTTTAAAAAAGCTTCTTTGGGTATTGACTGGAATTGTACTGAACAGATAAATTTGAGAATAATTGATATCTTATGTTTCTAATCCACGATTATGGCCTATTTTGCTACTTTTTAGGTTATCTTTAAATTCTCTCAGCAATATTTTATAGTTTTCAGTGTAAAGGTTTTACACATATTTTGTTAAGTATTTGTTAGATATTTGATTTTTTGATGCTATCATAAGTAGGATTTGATTTTTGACTTTATTTTCTAATTGTTTTATCATTTATGTACATTGACCCATTTATCCTGCAACATTATCAAATTCATTTATTAATTTTAGTAATTTTGCAGATTCTTTAATATTTTCTACATGAAAAAAATCATGCTTTTTCTCTCCAGTCTTTACAACTTTTTTTGCCTATTACACTGGTGAGAACCTTGAATATAATACTGAATAAAATGACAAGAGTGGCCATCATTGCCTTTTTCCCATTCTTAGGAGAAAGCATTCAATATATTCATAGATGCCCTTTATTAAATGGTCAAAGTTATTTTTTATTCTTAATTTGCTGGGAATTTTTATCATGAGTGAATTTACTCAAATGTTTTTCTGCTTCTATTAGACAATTATCAGATTTTTTTCTCCTTTATTCTTTTAGTGTAGTTCATTACTTTGAATGATTTACAAAGGTTGAAATTCTTGTATTGCTGAATAGATCATGACATATTAGTCTATAAGACTTAAGTATCTTCAAATATATTGAAATATTAAAAAAAATGTGCTCTTTAACTGTTGGGTTTAGTATTCTGTAAATGTTAATTAGGCCTACTGGGTTGATTGTGTTATTCAGAACCTCTATATCCCTGTGTATTCTTTTATCAATTTTGTCTGACAATTACTGAGAATAAAATATTAAAATCTCCAACTATGATTATAGATTTACCTATTTCTTTCTTTAGTTCTGTCAATTTTTTTTTTTTTTTTTTTTTTTTTTTTGCAGTATGCGGGCCTCTCACTGTTGTGGCCTCTCCTGTTGCGGAGCACAGGCTCTGGACACGCAGGCTCAGTGGCCATGGCTCACGGGCCCAGCCGCTCTGTGGCATGTGGGATCTTCCCGGACCGGGGCACGAACCTGTGTCCCCTGCATCGGCAGGTGGACTCTCAACCACTGCGCCACCAGGGAAGCCCTAGTTCTGTCAATTTTTGCTTTATAAATTTTGAAGCTCTGTTTTTAGTTATATACAAGTTTAGAATTATGATGTCATTCCATTGAAGTAATTCCTTTACTATTATGAAATGACTAAATTTATGTGAAATATACTTTTTCTTTCTTAGGCTGTTAACATGGTATATCATTTCCTAAACTTTCTCTTTCAAACCATCTGTGTCTTAGCATTTAAAGTGTTTCTCTTTTATGTTTGGTCCTTGCTATTTTATCTAGTCTGACAATATCTAACTTTATTTGGAGTGTTTAGTTTATTATATTTGTGTACCAATTTGTTATTGTTTTTTATTCATCCCATATGTTTTAAGATTTTTATGATTTTCCCCCTCTTATCCTGTTATTTTTAGGTTAATTAAATATATTTTGCATTCCACTGTATTCCCTGTATTGTCTTTTTATCTACTGTATAACATTTTTATTATTTTTTAGTAGCTGTATCACAGTCTATATAGAATCAATATTGAGTCAGTTCATATTTCACTGTTTTCAATTCATCTGCACATTTGACAAATGTAGGAACCTTATGATACTATAATTCCATTAGCACTCACTCCTAGCCTTTTTTGCTACTACTGCATATATTTTACTTCTATTATTTGTACTCCTTCAGTTTGGAGAAGGTAAGTGCAAGAAAAAAATTTTCTTTGAAAGCTCAACTTGAATCACTGGATGTATCATGTGATAATAATTTTTTTGGGAAAATCTATCAAAAGACACAAGGAAAAACAAATTCAAGTTCAAAAGAGAAATAGGACACACACCCGTGTGCACACACATATACACATATATATTTTCTACTTCCCAGTTGTAACAACATAAATAAATAAGTACATTTGGAGAACTAGAACAGACATACAGATTCCCAGTAGCAAAGATGATCCCCTCCCATCTTCCTCAAATCCCACAAACTGCTTGTTTGGAGAAGGGGGGTGGGGGAGCAACAACACTTCCGTTATCTGTTAGGATCAATTAAGACAACAGCTGTGTTCCAAAATAAACAAGAGAAGAGGCTATTTTGCATTAGAATGCATTAGAGGAATAGCGCTAGGGAAGCACAGATGGCTTTAATCAGGGATGTTGGAAAATTACCATTCTCTTCACTTTTCCAGTGTCTGTGTGACTTTCAGGTCTCAAGAACCATATCCCTACTCCCTACCATAGACAATTAGGAATAGAGGTTTTTATCACTGGCTGTGATGATTGTGTCTTTTTAGAGCTCATCTTGTAAGGATGGGTGCCCATTACTTTACTGGCAATTTATAGCATTCATGCTTGTTATGTATTGGAGAAAGGGGAAAAAATTTGGAGCCAGGTTCTAAAAAGACAGTTGGCAACAGAGGTGTCTATGAATAAAACTCTTCTGGGCATTTAAAATGGAAATAAAATGACACTACATGATATGCTAAGGCCCAAAGCTAAATGGCAAACTGAGGATCAGAAATCCCGGGTTCCATTCCTGGTTCAACTAATAACTCATTTTATAAACTCTGTTTGCTGTTTCCATGTTATTAAAATGTCTCTAAATAAAATTGCTCACTACTCAGTATCTCTTATTCCTTCCTCAACTTTCTGAACAGAGAATAAGATTCTCTAAACTACCCAAAATAGAGCTGAGTACATTCCAAGGAATAGAAATGAATACAGATAGATAAGTAATAGTAACAAAAAGTCTGCCTGTCTGGGTGCTAACACCATTGACCACGAAATGCAGAAAGCTGCAAAAAGTTTATTTGTGGTCTTCAGAATTGCAGTTTTGGAGACACAGATTCTGGTAAAACTGAAAGAGTGTTCTGGGGAATAGAAAGAATCAGGAGCTTAAAAAGGCAAATGCCACAAGGCTGTTTTGGCAGGAATTATGATTGACTCTGATGCAGGAAAGGAAATATTTGTCCTTAAGGAATAGACTGTCACAAATTATTTAGGGTAAGGATCCAAGAAGTAGATAGGTTGTCATGAGTTATCTTAGGGTAAGAGTCCGATAAGTATCTTGACTTTCTGGAACACTGTGCTGGATGCCTGCATTGACAATAAGTGGCCAAAAGATTAGATTCCATCCAGGCTGAGACATGCATGAGTCACAGTTTCTCGATGGCCTCCCAGCTCCATTTTAGAGGGCTCTCTTAGCAATACCGTATCCATTTTGATTTTCCTTTCACAACACTTGACCTTAAATCTTCCTGCCTAGTTGAGTTGGTAAGAGCTCTTGAGGTTCTTGTTACTGTATGTGGCTGTTGGGAGCTGTTGGCCACTTACTTAATTTTATCCATGTAGAAGTCCCACTGCACTCAGTGTGAAGCACAACCTTGCAAGCGATACATTTTTATAGCATAGGCTACGTGCCCATTGCGGTTGTGTGCACTGAAAAGCCCCATTCAAATAAAAGGTTTGTTTTCTTTGTTAGAGTGGCTCTTTGGTGAAGTTCCCTGACTATCCAATGGAATAGTCAACATATAGGTTCAGGGGAAATGTAATTATGGTTATTTTTGATATTTAAAAAAACTAGTGAAATCACTAATATCCCAGCTGGAAACTATTTGCCCCCTAATTATAGTCTTAAAAGAAATAAAATTTATTATTTAAAAGCCTCAATTTGAATTCACCAAAAAGCAGATTTATTTATTTATTTTTACTTTTTTGGCCACTCTGGGCAGCATGTGGCATCTTAGTTCCCGACCAGGGATCAAACCCCCGCCCCCTGGCAGGGATGGGGTGGCGGTGGTGGTGGTGGTTGAATGAATTGGGAGATCGGGATTGACATATATACACTAATATGTATAAAATGGATAAATAAAATAAAAAAAAAAAAACCCGCACCCCCTGTAGTGGAAGCTTGGAGTCTCAAGCACTGGACTGCCAGAAAAGTCCCGACCAAAAGTAGATTTAGACAAGCTTTGAGATATTTCATGTTTTAAAATTTTACTTTGTCTTGTTTTTAGTATTTAAATTTTAAAGATTTAGTGAAAAAATTTTTTAAAAAATCAATTATTTTTGGTGATGCTTAACCTTCCACTGTTGACATTGAATCTGCTACTCCATATCCAGTAAAAATCCTCTCAAACCCCAATTTCACCCCAAGCACTCCCCAGAATGCCTGATTTTAACTGAGCATGCTCTACCCTAAAGGACCTACTTCCAATCCTCTCAGATTGTGACCTCAGGGACCACAGGTGGAGTTGATGTCCTCCTTACTCTCTACCACTACTTCCCAGCCTCTGACAAAAATTTCTGCTGCTTTGATGTCTAGGCTTTACAGCAATCCCACCATCCCCTCCCTTGTTGCTGTCATCTGTCACACCCTTGATTAGGCCCTCTTATTAACTATAGATTTTGGCACTTAGCCTATAACATTTTCTTCATTCCAAGCCCCGCTATAAATCCAGGCACTTATTTTTCCACATGGATTCCGTTTCCAACACCCAGGCTGTTCCCTTCCTTGCCCTGCTCCTCCTCCAATGATCTACACTGCTTCTCCATCTTCCAGGCACACTCCCTGGTATAACTTAGTCCTTGTTGTACCCTTTAATGATATTACTTTCAAAAAAATTTCTCTCCTCCAACACACTACTTTGATCTTTATCATCCTATTTACTTTTCAACATGATCAACGATCTTCCATAAAAAGAACAACTGAGCAAAAACCTTTTTTGACCTGCCACTTCCCTCCTGATTCATCTAACACCCTGTCTCTCCATTCCCTTTCAAAGTCAAACTTTATATGGAGTTACATACACTCAATAGCCACACTCCACTGTAACGTGGCTTCTTCTCCACATTACTTACCAAATGCCTCCCTGACACTGAATTCAGTGGATGTTTGTCAATCTCATCCTACCTGATGCTGCTGACCACTTCCCTGTTCTTACGACATTCTGTGCCTCTGTTCCATCTCATTGTTCTTATTTTCCTCCTCCTCACCGCTCCTTGCCTTGTCTTCTCTGACATCTTTTCTCCTTTCACCCTGCTGGCATTAAATTCTGTAGTTACCCAGTGCTGTTCAAGACCCTCCACTTTACGCACTCAGTATTCTCTCCCTACAAAAATTTATCCATGCCTTCAGCTCTAATTACCACCAATTTAATTTACAAATCAATCTTTATCTCCAGGCTTCCCTCTGCAGTCTAGATCAATATATCCACCTGCTTGCTTGACAACTCCACATTGATGTCTCAATAATACTTCTTTCTTGAGATAGTCTCATCCACCAGAGGGCAGACAGCAGAAGCAAGAAGAACTACAATCCTGCAGCCTGTGGAACAAAAACCACATTCACAGAAAGATAGACAGATAAAAAGGCAGAGGGCTATGTACCAGATGAAGGAACAAGATAAAACCCCAGAAAAACAACTAAATGAAGTGAAGCTAGGCAACCTTCCAGAAAAAGAATTCAGAATAATGATAGTGAAGATGATCCAGGACCTCGGAAAAAGAATGGAGGCAAAGATCGAGAAGATGCAAGAAATGTTTAACAAAGACTCAGAAGAATTAAAGAACAAACAAACAGAGATGAACAATACAATAACTGAAATGAAAACTACATGAGAAGGAATCAATAGCAGAATAACTGAGGCAGAAGAATGGATAAGTGACCTGGAAGACAGAATGGTGGAATTCACTGCTGCTGAACAGAATAAAGAAAAAAGAATGAAAAGAAATGAAGACAGGCTAAAAGACCTCTGGGACAACATTAAACACAACAACATTTGCATTATAGGGGTTCCAGAAGGAGAAGAGAGAGAAAAAGGACCAGAGAAAATTTTTGAAGAGATTATAGTCAAAAATGCCCTAACATGGAAAAGGAAATAGCCACCTAAGTGCAGGAAGCACAGAGAGTCCCATACAGGATAAACACAAGGAGAAACATGCCGAGACACACAGTAATCAAACTGGCAAACATCAAAGACAAAGAAAAATTATTGAAAGCAGCAAGGGAAAAATGACAACATACAAGGGAACTCCCATAAGATTAACAGCTGATTTCTCAGCAGAAACTCTACAAGCCAGAAGGGAGTGGCATGATATACTTAAAGTGATGAAAGGGAAGAACCTACAACCAAGATTACTCTACCCCGGAAGGATCTAATTCAGATTCGATGGAGAAATCAAAAGCTTTACAGACAAGCAAAAGCTAAGAGAATTCAGCACCAGCAAACCAGCTCTACAACAAATGCTAAAGGAACTTCTCTAAGTGGGAAACACAAGAGAAGGAAAGGACCTACAACAACAAACCCCAAACAATTAAGAAAATGGTCATAGGAACATACATATCGATAATTACCTTAAACATGAATGGATTAACTGTTCCAACCAAAAGACACAGGCTTGTTGAATGGATACAAAAACAAGACCCATATACATGCTGTCTACAAGAGACTCACTTCAGATCTAGGGACACATACAGAGTGAAAGTGAGAGGATGGAGAAAGATATTCCATGCAAATGGAAACCAAAAGAAAGCTGGAGTAGCAATACTCATATCAGATAAAAGAGACATTAAAATAAAGAATGTTACAAGAGACAAGGAAGGACATTACATAATGATCAAGGGATCAATCCGAGAAGAAGATATAACAATTATAAATATATATGCACCCAACATAGGAGCACCTCAATACGTAAGGCAACTGCTAACAGCTATAAAAGAGGAAATCAACAGTAACACAATAGTAGTGGGGGACTTTAACACCTCACTTACACCAATGGACAGATCACCCAAAATGAAAATAAATAAGGAAACAGAAGGTTTAAATGACACAATAGACCAGATAGATTTAATTGATATTTATAGGACATTCCATCCAAAAACAGCAGATTACACTTTCTTCTCAAGTGCGCATGGAACATTCTCCAGGATAGATCACATCTTGGGTCACAAATCAGCCTCAGTAAATTTAAGAAAACAGAAATCATATCAAGCATCTTTTCTGACCACAACGTTATGAGATTAGAAATGAATTACAGGAAAAAAAAACGTAAAAAACACAAACACATGGAGGCTGAACAATACATTACTAAATAACCAAGAGTTCACTGAAGAAATCAACAAGGAAAGCAAAAAATACCTAGAGACAAATGACAATGAAAACACGACAATCCAAAACCTATGGGATGCAGCAAAAGCAGTTCTAAGAGGGAAGTTTATAGCTATACAAGCCTACCTCAAGAAACAAGAAAAATCTCAAATAAACAACCTAACCTTACACCTAAAGGAACTAGAGGAAGAAGAACAAACAAAACCCAAAGTTAGCAGAAGGAAAGAAATCATAAAGATCAGAGCAGAAATAAATGAAATAGAAACAAAGAAAATAATAGCAAAGATCAATAAAACTAAAAGCTGGTTCTTTGAGAAGATAAAAAAAATTTATAAACCATTAGCCAGACTCATGAAGAAAAAGAGGGAGAGGGCTCAAATCAATAAAATTAGAAATGAAGAAGGAGAAGTTACAACAGACACTGCAGAAATACAAAGCATCCTAAGAGACTACTACAATCAATTCTATGCCAATAAAATGGACAACCTGGAAGAAATGGACAAATTCTTAGAAAGGTATAACCTCCTAAGACTGAACCAGGAAGAAGTAGAAAATATGAACAGACCAATCACAAATAATGAAATTGAAGGCGTGATTAAAAATCTTCCAACAAACAAAAGTCCAGGACCAGATGGCTTCACAGGTGAATTCTATCAAACATTTAGAGAAGAGCTAACACCCTTCTCAAAATCTTCAAAAAAATTGCAGAGGAAGGAACACTCCCAAGCTCATTCTACAAGGCCACCATCACCCTGATACCAAAACCAGACAAAGATGTCACAAAGAAAGAAAATTACAGACCAATATCACTGATGAATATACATGCAAAAATCCTCAACAAAATACCAGCAAACAGAATCCAACAACACATTAAAAGGATCATACACCATGATCAAGTAGCTTTTATGCCAGGAATGCAAGGATTCTTCAATATACACAAATCAATCAATGTGATACATTGAAGAAGAAAAACCATATGATCATCTCAATGGATGCCGAAAAAGCTTTTGACAAAATTCAACACCCATTTATGATAAAAACTCTCCAGAAAGTGGGCATAGAGGGAACCTACCTCAACATAATAAAGGCAGTATATGACAAATCCACAGCAAACATCATTCTAAATTGTGAAAAACTGAAAGCATTTCCTCTAAGATCAGGAATAAGAGAAGGATGTCCACTCTCATCATTATTATTCAACATAGTTTTGGAAGTTTTAGCCACAGCAATCAGAGAAGAAAAAGAAATAAAAGGAATACAAATTGGAAAAGAAGAAGTAAAACTGTCACTGCTTGCAGATGACATGATACTATACATAGAGAATCCTAAAGATGCCACCAGAAAACTACTAGAGCTAATCAATGAATTTGGTAAAGTAGCAGGATACAAAATTAATGCACAGAAATCTCTTGCATTCCTATATACTAATGGTGGAAAATCTGAAAGAGAAATTAAGGAAACACTCCCACTTACCATTGCAACAAAAAGAATAAAATACCTAGGAATAAACCTACCTAGGGAGACAGAAGACCTGTATGCAGAAAACTATAAGACACTGATGAAAGAAATTAAAGATGATACCAACAAATGGAGAGATATACCATGTTCTTGGATTGGAAGAATCAATATTGTGAAAATGTCTATACTACTCAAAGCAGTCTACAGATTCAGTGCAATTCCTATCAAATTACCAATGGCAGTTTTTACAGAACTAGAACAAATCATCTTAAAATTTGTATGGAGACACAAAAGACCCCGAATAGCCAAAGCAGTCTTGAGAGAAAAAAACGGAGCTGGAGGATTCAGACTCCCTGACTTCAGACTATACTACAAAGCTACAGTAATCAAGGCAGTATGGTACTGCACAAAACCAGAAATATAGATCAATGGAACAAGATAGAAAGCCCAGAGATAAACCCACACACCTATGGTCAATTAACCTATGACAAACGAGGCAAGGATATACAGTGGAGAAAAGACAGTCTCTTCAATAAGTGGTGCTGGGAAAACTGGACTACTACATGTAAAAGAATGAAATTAGAACACTCCCTAACACCATACACAAAAATAAACTCAAAATGGATTAGAGACCTAAATGTAAGACTGGACGCTATGAAACTCTTAGAGGAAAACATAGGCAGAACACTCTATGACATAAATCACAGCAAGATCTTTTTTGATCCACCTCCTAGAGTAATGGAAATAAAAACAAAAATAAAGAAATGGGACCAAATGAAACTTCAGAGCTTTTGCACAGCAAAGGAAAACATAAACAAGACCAAAAGACAACCCTCAGAATGGGAGAAAGTATTTGCAAACAAATCAACGGACAAAGGATCAATCTCCAAAATATATAAACAGCCCATGCAGCTCAATATTAAAAAAAACAACCCAATTAAAAAATGGATAGAAGACTTAATTAGACATTTCTCCAAAGAAGATATACAGATGGCCAAGAAGCACATGAAAAGCTGCTCAACATCACTAATTATTAGAGAAATGCAAATCAAAACTACAATGAGCTATCACCTCATACCAGTCAGAATGGCCATCATCAAACAATCTACAAACAATAAATGCTGTGGAGGGTGTGGGAAAAGGGAACCCTCTTGCACTGTTGGTGGGAATGTAAATTGATACAGCCACTATGGAGAACAGTATGGAGGTTCCTTAAAAAACTACAAATAGAACTACCATATGACCCAGCAATCCCACTACTGCACATATACCCAGAGAAAACCATAATTCAAAAAGACACATGCACCCCAATGTTCATTGTAGCACTATTTACAATAGCCAGGTCATGGAAGCAACCTAAATGCCCATCAACAGATGAAAGGATAAAGAAGATGTGGTACATGTATACAATGGAATATTACTCAGCCATAAAAAGGAACGAAATTGGGCTTCCCTGGTGGCGCAGTGGTTGAGGGTCTGCCTGCCGATGCAGGGGACACGGGTTCGTGCCTCGGTCCGGGAAGATCCCACGTGCCGCGGAGCGGCTGTGCCCGTGAGCCATGGCCGCTGAGCCTGCGCATCCGGAGCCTGCGCATCCGGAGCCTGTGCTCCGCAACGGAAGAAGCCACAACAGTGAGATCCCATGTACCACAAAAAAAAAAAAAAAAAAAAGGAACGAAATTGGGTCATTTGTTGAGACGTGGATGGATCTAGAGACTGTCATACAGAATGAAGTAAGTCAGAAAGAGAAAAACAAATATCGTATATTAACGCATATATGTGGAACATAGAAAATCATACAGATTAACCAGTTTTCAGGGCAGAAACTGAGATACAGATGTAGAGAACAAACGTATGCACACCAAGGCAGGAAAGAGGTGGGGGTGGGGTGGGGAGGGTGTCATGAATTTGGCGATTGGGATTGACATGTATACACTGATGTGTATAAAATTGATGACTAATAAGAACCTGCTGTATAAAATAAATAAATAAAATAAAATTCAAAAATAAAATAAAATTAAATTAAATTAAAAAAACAAGCTTCATTCTTAAAATGTCCTAAACCAAATTAATTACCTTCCTGCACCAACTCCCCTCACTTTGCACTCTAAATAACTAAATCAAGAGTAGAAACTGGTCCTCTTCCAAAATTTGGTCAGTCCTATAAGTTGATTCTTATACTGTTCATCTTCATCATTTTGTATCCATTTCCAAGTTCTGCCTAGGCTACCTTCTAATTATTTCTCAAATACATCTTCTCACCACCTTCACCCTAATGCAACCTAGCAGTATCTCTTACCTGACAACTCCATTGCAGTAGCTTCCTAACTGATTGACCTTTACCAACTCTTGCTTCTTTTCAATCAGCTACCTAAGTGATCTTTTCTCAAAATAAATCTTATCATGCTCCCCTAATGCTTGAAATACTTAATGGCTCCCCATTGTATTGAATATAGAGACCTAATCCCTCCTCCAGTAGCCAGTTAAATTATACTCCCTTGGGTCTCTCCCAGATGTGGCTCCTCTGGGAAAACTTTCCTGGCTCCTTTGACCTTCCCCACCCCTGCAGCACTTTACGAAGTGGGATTCAGAAAGTTCTAAGTCAAGTCTGGGCGCGATTGATTGGGAAGCAATGAGAGAAGTCAGAAAGCTGACTCGTCCCCTAAAATCTGAAAATGCTGCTGGAAGAATTCTCCAGCAGAAAGAGTCCTGTCTCTTTCAAATGCCATCACCCTTCTTCACCAAGAACAATAATGTGTAATTTCCAGCTTCAACAGATGTTTTTTTCCACGCCTGGCAAACATGGTCTTTTTACCCATTCACACATCAGCTGAGAGCAGTCAGCAAAAACAGAATGAAGAGGTCTTTTTGCCTTCAAAAAAGTGACAGCAAATATTAAATAGCATGTAGTGCTCACCATTTCAATAAGCTCATTAGAGGTCCCTAGTCTAACTTCTATAGAATTATAAGGCTATAATAGAAACATTTACCAAAAGTGCTAGACCATTTTTCAGAATGATTTGGTGTCCTCAATATTGAAGAAAATCGTTTTGGAACACATTTTTCACAGATCACCTTAATTCAACTTGAACTAAATTCATTTATGAGAACTGCTGGGCTGTACAACTCAACTTATTTCTGCTTTGAATTTGCCTGTGATGGATATTGCTCGAGCTGCATGGATCATTGAGCAGAGAAGAACACTTCTGCCCTTCCTTGTCCTTCCTGATAATCAGAGGGAACTTACGACTTGTTACATGTTTCCATAATGAGGGGTTCAGAAATGGCTGTTGCACATAGCCTGGGAAGGGGCAATAGAAAATGGTCTTCTGAGTCCTCTGGAGCTATTACTGTTTCTATTGAGAGCTGTGGAGGATGTGGACAAGAGAATGGAAGCAAACTCCGAGAAGCTGTTAGTCAGAGCTACACTCTCTGGGTCTGGGACACACATATGAACCAGTCCCCAAGCAAGGGATGCACGTTGCTCTCACCTATGCCGTGCTGCCTTCAACTTGCTTATGAAGTCCAGCTTCTTTGAGGGTTCTTCAGTCGCTGTCCTTTAAAATGAAACGCCTCTCAGGTCTCTGTCCTAGGGTCTTTTCTCATTCTATTCACTCCTTCATCGCTTCTGTCATTTTGTATGTGGTAGTGGTTCCCAAATCATAGTTCTTGATTGGCTGTCCCTCGTGGGCAACAGACACAAGTATCTCTCTACCAACTGGACCAAAGTGCTTGGATGTCACATAGGCAGCTCAAACCTGACATGTCCAAATCTGAACTCAATATCCTGCTCTCTTCAAATATGCTCTTTTTCTAGATTCCTTGTGTTTATAGAAGGTACCAACTGTCTTCCAAGTAGTCCAAGCCAGAACCTTGGTGTCTAAGTCAGCTATTGCTATAATAACGCTGTGTAACAAACTACCTCAAAACTCAGTTAATACATTCATTCTCCTGCATGTAGGTCTAAAAGCTAACTATCATTTTATTTGATTGTGTGAGCTTGGCTGGGCAACTCTGCTTCCTCTGCAGATCAAGTAACTTAGCTCAAGTTAATAGGATGTGGGTCCAGGTCTGGTCCACATGTGTAGACTCTGGGGCCCAGGCTAAAAAGGCAAATAGCTACCCTGAACATTTTCTTCAGATGCTGCATTATTAGAGGGAAAGAGCCAACCAACCACACAAGGACATTTAAAGTTCTTGCTCACATTGCTCTGCTAATAGTCCATCAGCCAAAGCGAGTTTATGACCAAACCCAACATCAGCGAGGATGGAAGTAGTATTTTCTCTCCAAATAATTCAACCTATCAGACCCAGGCATCCTTTTACATTATTCCTGCCCCTTATTGATACCCTACCACCACCTCTACCACTATCATTCCCAACCAATTACTAAGCCCTATTCATTCACTCTCTAAAAATTTCTAGAATCAGTGGTGCAGGACACTATCCTGCCCTTGTCTGAATTTCCACCACAGCTTCCAGTTGGCCTTCCTGGTTCCAGGCCTGCCACCAATCCTATTTCCACATTGAAGCTAGAGTGACCACTCAAAATCTTTTATTTTTTCACTTAGTAAGTACATACATTTTACCTCTTACTATGTGCCAGGAACTACTCTCAACTCAAATCCAAGCCCTCAGGGAAGCTACATTTTAGTGACAGGAGGTGGGGAACAGGTAAATGGATGATGGATGACGTAGATAGATGACAGACACAGAGAGAGATAGATAGATAGATAGATTACATAGTATATCAGATATTGGCAAATACTGTGAGAGAGGGAGGGAGCTGGGGAGCTGGGGGCAGGGGGTAGAGAATGCTAGGAAGGAGGACTGATCTTATAAATATAGGGTGAACAAAGGTCTGACTGAGAAACTGGCCTTTCCATAAAGGCTTATATGAAGTGAGGGGAGGGGCTTCCCTGGTGGCGCAGTGGTTGAGAGTCCGCCTGCCGATGCAGGGGACACGGGCTCGTGCCCCGGTCTGGGAAGATCCCACATGCCGCGGAGCGGCTGGGCCCATGAGCCATGGCCGCTGAGCCTGCATGTCCGGAGCTGTGCTCCGCAACAGGAGAGGCCACAACAGTGAGAGGCCCGTGTACCGCAAAAAAAAAAAAAAAAAAAAAAAAAAAAAAAAAAAAAAAGAAGTGAGGGGAATGGGATTTGGGGGCAAGATTGGCTTAAGTAGAATGTGCATGGAGACAAGGTGGGAGTGTGTCTGGGTGGCACACAGTGGGTGAGGGGGAAGGGTCTGGAACCACAAAAATGCAAACTCTGATTCAGCTCCCCAGCTCCGCAGTACATAAACACTAATAGAATTCAAACTCCCTAATGTGAGTTCCAAGGCCTTCCTTGACTTTATCTTCATTTACCTTTTAAATTCCAATTCTTATTTTACATTCTATGATCAAGCCATTTGGAACACCCTTCAGTTCTCTGAAGCTACATTGCTTTACTCAACTCAGGATCTCTGAATGTGCCTCTCCCTTAATCTGAAACACAAGTCTCCCACCCCCTCCCCATCACAGCTTTCTGGCTCGTTCTTCTTCCTTTCACTTGTGTTCTTAGATTTCTCTGGGGAAACCCTCCCTGCCCCCCAAAAGCACTGGTAGGGTTTCCTCCAACAGAATGTCAAGGGCACACCGCACTAGGCATCTCTTTCAGCCCTCATCACATTGTGCAATAATCACCTGCTTGTTGTTTGAATTCCCTATTCCTCACTAGACACTGTCTTCCTCACCATTGTATGGAATCCACCTGAAACAATGTATAGCATAGAGTGGGTACTCAGTATACTTAGCATAAGTAAATGTAAAAAAATACAGTTCTAATAAGGAAAGTATTACACTCAAACTTGCTCTAAGAAAATTATAAAGATTATCAGAGTTGGTAAATCATCATTAATAGAAGGGCACAGATATCTGGCTTTCAAATAGCTCATGGCTGAGATTTAGCAACAATATACCATCTGCAAAGTGTTTATTTCCTATCACCCTTTTCCCAGTCTAGTGCTGACTGTCTCATTCCCACAGACATAGACAGTCAAATATCTGTTAGATCATCCCCAATGCATTAGCAGGAAAGATTTAAGAGTTGTGTCTCCCACTAGTATATACATCTAAACAGTCATTTCTTTAAGGTAAAAATCTTCAAAACTTAAAGGATTTGCTGTTTAATGGTGGGATTTCAAGCACTGATAAAAAACACAATGAGAGATATTTGGAGAAAGCAAGAACTCCTTGGAAGATTTCAAATTACACCAGGTAAGTGGTCACCTATTCCACATACAGATAATAAAAACCAATCCCTGAAATTCTGTCTGCATTATATTTTACACAGTATCCATATACTCTACCTCCTTTGAACTTTGTAATGGAAATCATGGACCAGTTTTATAGATGAGTGTTGGGCCGCACCCTGCAGGCCTGCGAGCCCTGTACTTGCCCATCCTCGAGACTGAAGAAAGAGCCCAGAGTCAGCAACAGAGACATCGATGGTTTAATGGATGGGGGATCTTACCTGTCTGAAACAAGGTCCTGGAGTGACACCTCACCATGTGGCAGAAGGTGGTCAGGACATGGCAACAGTCTCCTCTCCTGGCTCCTGGGGGGAGGGGGAGGTTACCAACATCAGATTGGCTCACCGGTTATCAGGGAAACTAGCAGAGGGGCATGCCCCTCACTGCCCCTTTGAGAAGTTCTCAAGGTGTTCTGATCTAAAGGTTAGAACAATCACCAGCTGGGGCTAGGAGCAAGTGTGTAGGAAGGTCAGTCAGGTGAGTAGGGTGTAGGTGAAGAAGGCACTGGTCCAGCAGGGGATGGACAGAGAACAAAAGAATAGCCATCTTGGGTGGCCTGATCACACAATGAGGAAAACAAAGGACTTAGGGAATAGCATAAAAGGACAATAGCATAAAAGGACAGACTATAGGCACAATGTAGCCAAAATTCAAACTGGAATTGAAAGCCTATACTTTTTCAAGGAGAGAGAGAGAAAGTTCGAGATGGAAAGAATAAGAGAGAGATAGAATGAAATTTAATAATATGAGCGCAAATTAGCTATCTGGGATGTGTGAATCTGTAACCTGCAATTTTGTAGTGTGGTCTTAGTTCTTGCATAGCTCTCTTAGTGTGAGCGTTTGCTTGTGCTAAGTGTAATTCCAGTGTTTAAAATGGTAATATTTCCTGTACCGTAACTCCAGAGCACAAGCTGATTTCTTTCAAAAGTGCTGTAACAGTAATTAAGAGCATAGACTCTGTAGCCTGATTACCTAAGTTCAAATCCTGGCTCTGAATTTTACGGATTTGTGACCTTGGGCAAGTTAGTTAACCTCGCTGTGCCTCAATTTCTGTATCTATAACATAAGCATACTAGCACATTTGTCCCATAAGATTGTTGTGAGGATTACATGAGTCAGTATCTTCAAAATGGTGCCTAAAATAGTCTGGTACACTGTAAGTATTTATAAAAGGATCAACTATTATTGTCCCCTGCTCAACTGAACAAATAACTGTCTGTTCTAACACTGAAGAAGAAACTCTTCATGTTGGAAATATTGAAAGAAGCTACACTGATCCCCAATGCAGCACATAATTCATTTTATGCTGTGTATTATGGGTGTGAGGCTGCCACAGCTAAAACTCAGGAAATGCATGTGATTTTTTTTCACATTACACTCAGGTGAAGAAACATGCTTTTAAAAAATGCCACCCTCTGGGTTTTTGTTTGTCTTTGGAGGGTCTTAGAATTGGAGGCGAAATCAGAATTTCAGCATTGAGTCTGGGGATCTCACTCTAGAAATATGTTGACTGCCATCTGGATGGTGAAAGAATTTGTTTTAATTGTAATTTAAGAAAGAAGAGACCTTTATGAGTAATTCCATTTGATGAGGATTTTAGGACCCTAAACAAGGTGAAAACGACTCAACTGAAGAGACCTGGAAGTTTCCAAATGCCAAGGACCAGTTAAGAATGAAAAGCCATAATTCTAAGAACTCAAGAGTTAATTTAGGTTTCATTTTCTGAGGAACAGATGGTTTTTAATAAAGTTGCCTAGACAACAGCAGCTCAGTCTCAGGGCAACCGCCCCTATGATTTCTCACCGTCCAGCACCAGCTCACACCAACCCCATAAACAACTTCAAGGCCATTCAGGGCCCCTTGGAATGGCTGCTGGCTGCTGTTAGTAGACCCTTGTGGCTGCAAACAGAAGAATCAAACACATCTAATTCAGCCAACCCAAGGTGTGGGCAGTATGTAGGTCGCAATGCAGCAGCTGGTTCTTAGGAGGAATCTCATATGCATGATCAGCCACAGCTCGAGTTCCTCACAATAGAAAAGGGAGGACCACCTCCATGGACAAACGCATTCTAAAGGGCACAAGACAATTTCACATAATTTTTACTTTTTTTCCTAAATGTTTTTGAGTCTTTCATTTGTTTTTCTACAATAAGCACTTTGTTTTTCTAAATGTCTACAATTATAAACATGAATATGTTTTATAGTCTGGAGGTAATTAATATTTTCTTACATACGGAGGTGCTGATGGATACTATAAGGTACCTTCCAAACTGAAAAATTTGAATCCTACCTGTCTCCTTCATGGTATTTTATCACAATTGTATTCAGTTGCTGGATTATTTGCTTAATGTCTCCCTTCCCTTCTAGACAGTAGGACCCATGAAAGTGGAGACTACATGGACCTCTTACACCAATATGACATCTGTGCCTGGCGTGGTGTCTTGTACAGAGGCAGGATTCAAAAGTGATTACTGTATTGAATGAATGCACTGCCATTTAAAAAATTATAAACGGTTTAAAATTATGGCTTTTTATGATAAATGTTATATGTGATTTTGAAGAAATTCTTTCTCTTAATTATATAGGGAATCATTTTGATAAGCCCTTTAGGTGAGGCAGATAAAAGGCTACCATGAGGAAGAAGTAAGCAAATAATACAAATGATAATGTTTCAGATTTACATTGTAAGTATTCTGTATAAAGTGAGTATATCTTTCAGTGAATCTAAACCTATGCAGATTATGTCAGAATAAAGACAGATAGATAGAACACATAATAGGATATATGTGTATATATATATATATATATATATATATATATATATATATATATATATATATATATATATATATATATATATATATATATATATATATGGTTGCATAATAAATTACCCCAAAACATCAGCTTAAAACAACAAACACTTATTATCTTACAGTTTCTGTTGGTCAAAAATCTGGGGGCAGCTTAGCTGGGGGTTCTAGCTCAAGGTCTCTCACGAGGTTACAGTCAAGGGATGGCTAGGGTTACAGTCATCTCAAGGCTATTTGATTGGGGCTGAAGTAGCCACTCTCATATATATATATGTGTGTGTATATATATATATAAAATATCATGTAACCACCACCACAATCAAAATACAGCATATTTCCATCACCGCCACCAAATTGTCTCATGCCTTTTTAAAGTCAATTCCTCCTCCCACTCCCAGACACTGACAACCGCTGGCACGTTCTCTGTCCTATCTCTACAGTTTTGCCTTAAACTACATATAAATATTTATATGTAAACATAAATGAAATCATACAGTATTATACAATCTTTGCCTTGGGCTTCTTTCATTTTTTTATTACTGAGTAGCATCCCACTGTAGGGAATTTTATTCATTCACAAGTTGATGGACACTTGGGATGTTTTGGGCAATTATGACTAAAGCTGCTTAGACATCCATGTTCAGATCTTTGTATGGATAGCTTCAATTCTCTCAGGTAAATACCTAGGAATAGGACTGCTGTTGTGTTATATGGTAAGTATAGATTTAACCTTGTAAGTTAAATCATTTTCCAAAGTGGCTGTACCATTTTGCATTTCTACTAGTAACATATTAGGGATCCAGTGTCCCACAACCTGACCAGCACTTGGTATTATCAGTTCGTGTTACAGCTGTTATTTTCATCTCAGCCATTTCTGTCCAGTATGCAGTGGTACTCATTGTGGTTATTATTTGCACTTCTTTAATGACCAAAGTTTTTGTATTTGTTTGCCATCCTATCTCTTCTTTGGTAAAGTGTGCTTTTGCCCATTTTTTATTTGATTATTTGTCTTGATCAGAGGCAAAGAAGAAACTACAGAAAGAGGAGAGTCAAAGCCTCATCCTTTCTTTGTCTCTCTAGAGTAAAAATTCAGAGAGGTTCAGCTGAGCCTGGCCAACCACAATACGGACTACATAACTGGTATTCTGCACAGAGTATTAAGTAGGTCATAGCAGCTTAACCTTGGGAAACACAAACTCCCTGAAGTCACCTGGATCTTGCAGAGATATCTGCACTCCCATGCTCACTGCAGCATTATTCCCATTAGCCAAGATATGGAAACAACCTAAATGCCCATCAATGGATGAATGTTTAAAGAAAATGTGGTATATACATACAATGGAGTATTATTCACCTCATAAAAGAAGGAAATCCTGCCATTTGTGACAACATGGATGAATCTAGAAGACATTATGCTAAATGAAATAAGCCAGTTACAGAAAGACAAATACTACATGATCTCACATATTTGGAATCTAAAATAGTCAAACTCATTAGAAACAGAGATTAGAATTGCGTTGCTATGGGTTGGGAGGTGGGAGGGAAGAGGGAGGTGGTGATCAAAGAATAGCAAGTTTCTGTTATTTAAGATAAAGAAGTTCTGGAGATCTACTCTACAAAACAGGGCTTATGACTAATAATACTAATAATATCAATAATACTTATCAAAATTTAAAATATTGTATATTTTAAATTTTGTTAAGAGGGCAGATCTTCTGTTAAATGCTCTTACCACAAAGGGAAAATAAAAATTTAAAAAAGTGGGTGGGAGGAAACTTTCGGAGGTGATGGATGAGTTTATAGCATTGATTGTGGTGATAATTTCACACATGTATACTTCTCTCCAAACACATGAGATTATATACATCAAATACCTACAGCTTTTGTACATCAATTATACCTCATTAAAATGTTTTTTAAAAAAGTAGAAGAAAAAAATGATAAGAAATCTAAGGTGTTCCAGAAGAACTGTATAGAGAAAATAGAGGAGAGAAAATCATCAAGTAAATAAGAAAAGAAAAATTAGCAGAATTGAAGGTCAGGTCTTCCCGATTGAAAAAAAGCCACTGAATGCCAATTAGTCTATTTCTTGGTTCAGCAGTGAAAACTACCTGCTGAGTGACAATAAGGTAAACAATGAAAGTTAACTTAAACAGAATTAACTACTGGGAAAATGGAGAGGGTGAAGGTGGAAGTATTGGTCTTGGTAAATGTGTCAAGTTCTCCTCTTCACAACTGGCATCTTGGGGAAGATGGCTCTGGACCACCGTGTCTTAGGGTTAACCTAGATCAACTAATAAAAACAGGAACAACTTACAATAATGTGCAACTAGCCAGTAATTTATACCTTGTCATTTCAGAAGGACTAGTTTTTTTCCCCTAATCTGTCGTGGATTAACATGTGGTCCTACTTTACATGACTAGTATGCAGATCACATCACCCACTGATGTGCTGGGGCTGGCTTGTGCTAGCCCAGGAGAACTGACTGTTAAATTTTCAGTATTTGACATTACATTGGTGGCTTGAAATCAGCCATGATGGGAGTATTTATACAAGAAATCAGAAAACACTACAAATCAAAGTGAGGGTTTTTTTTTTGTTGTTGTTAGCTTGTTTTTTCTAGAGAACCCATCTACCTTACACCACTACAAACAATTCACCATGTAAGTCTAAAAACCCATAAAATGATCTACACCTTGTTCAGTGGGATGAGAGCAACAATGAATCATTGACTGTTGCAGCAATACCAACTTTCTATAGAAGTGTCTGAACGCTTTCTCTCAATTTTTGTACATACCTGGTCTCAGGTAGCAAACGGTTTGCAGACTGACCCTGATTTCTAGGACACATTGAGCAGCATTGCCATAGAGTACGTAAGTTCTCCCCACCACCCTTAACTCAATTTCAGCTATCTTAATATATTTCTTTGTAGTTCTTACGTTATCACACTTAATAAAACTTTAACATGTGCCCGAGGTCACTTTGCCTAAAAAGTTTTACTTTAAAAATATTTCATAAAATTAAGAAAATTAAATGAAATTAAAAAACTGAAATGCTTAGGGAAGTCTCCAGCATACAGTAAGTGTTCAATAAATATATCAGGAGTGGGGCTTCCCTGGTGGCGCAGTGGTTGAGAGTCCGCCTGCCGATGCAGGGGACACGGGTTCGTGCCCCGGTCTGGGAAGATCCCACATGCCGCGGAGCGGCTGGGCCCGTGAGCCATGGCTGCTGAGCCTGCGCGTCCGGAGCCTGTGCTCCGCGATGGGAGAGGCCACAACAGTGAGAGGCCCATGTACCGCAAAAAAAAAAAAAAAAAAAAAAAAAAAAAAAAAAAAAAAAAAAAAAAAAAATATCAGGAGTAAATACCATTGATAGATTATGAGCTGCTTAATGCAGGGACCTTGGTTTTTGTTTGGTTTTTGTTTCCTTTTATACGTACGCTCCTTAACACTTTGCAGGATGCTTGGCTCTCCATATGTGTCCAATATTTATTGAATAAATTAATGATGAACAAATAAATGATTGTAATGCTTGTCCTCTTAAACTTAATATGGACACGGTTTCTACATTGAAAGCAAAGCCACAAGGGGTGTTGGAGCCCAGGGATTTTGCAGACAGACCTCAACCTGCACAAATCCATTCTGAATATTTCCAAGCAAGCTGCCCATTTCCTGAATTTAGCCTTATGATGTGCTGAAAGAAAACAATATGAGGATTTGTACTGGACTCAAATCTGAACTGAAAAGTAGTCTTATTTGACCCTCTGGTTTTTCCAAAGGAGGATGAGGTATGCAGGTACAAGGTGGAAAGTGACCTGGGCCCCACTCATCTCACTTGCCAAGTGAGAAAACTGGAGATTTTCCTTGTATCTCTTAAATTCTACTATTTTACATGGCTAACCAATTGATTGTGCAGAAGAATTCTTGCTCAAGAATAAAACTTAGCTGTGCTCTGTGCCATGAAGAAGTAAATAACATCAGAGTTTTTTTGATTAGAGGAAATGGATTAGATTTGCTGGTTTCTTAGTGTCATCAGGAAAGACTTTATAGAAGCAGGGCTTATTTGACACGTCTGACTCAAAGTTTGTGGGTGCCTGAGTATCTGGTGTTTGTATCTCTGTTACCTTCTATGCCAGCCATCTATCATCATCAGGAAACAAGGTGCTAACTACCACGAGATTCAAGAAGTAGGACATGTTTGCAAAAAATATTTAGGGCTAGACATTTCAATGGCAACTGATGAACCACTGGAGGAATGCCATTCACCAAATTCAAGAAGGCCAAGAATTTGGCTTATAATTCATATTTGAAAGCCATGGTTCTTAATCTCTTTGATGAAATCCATGGGCCCTTATCAGAAGGTATTTGGGCCCAAACTTTTGCATTAAATTTAAGAAAGTTCATAACCTTCAAAGCTAAACAGGTGACCCAGATTAAGAACCTCATATTTGGTTAAGTTGGGAGAACCTGGGGTGACTTCTACATCAGTGTCCCTTGTTTGGGTGAAGAGTCTGAGCTAAGGCAGGAGTGATTTCTGTGTGCACAAAAGAGATGGGTGGAATGGACAAGAAGCATGGTCTCCTATAGAACTGGGTGAGCCAGCCTTATAGATAGGGTGATTTGTGAAAGACTATCCACCTGGGAGAGAGTTAAGAACCCTGGAACGTAATTCTGTTTACGCCTCCAAATGTCTGGGTGATGTCATATTTTCTTTGTGCCTTAGTTGTCTCATCTGAACAAGGATGGAAATTATCCAAGGATTTAGAAATTCTTTTAACTCTAAAATTCTATTATTTGGAGGTTCAAGATATGTAAAGAGTACAGGAAAGACACACATAATGGAGAAAAATTTTATGCCAAGATGATGAACCTTTGCAAAAGTTTGCCTGAGGGCTAAATTTCATATTCAGCATCACTGTGTTATAATGAGTCCTCATATTTCCTTTTTTTTCCCCCTAGAAGAACATCACTTCTGTCTCTTCCAGCAATCATTATAATCTCAATTTAGGAAAATACAAACAAACAAACAGTAGAAACCTTATACGGTACATCTAGAATTCAAACTGCCTTGGATGAGACTGAGAAGGAAAAAAGCAATATGAACTTCCCAGTTTAAGAAGCCTATATTAAGTCCATAGCCAGCACACTGGCCAGCCTAGATGAGTCAAAGCAGTTTGTTTGAAGTGCAGAGTGCAGAAGGATGACCACTAATTTGTGCTTTTCTAACTTGGCTCTTTGGTTTGAATTTCCAGATTTAGAACTAGATCTGATTCTCTGTCTTCTAGTCTTCAGCTCCAGTCTCAACCTCCAAATCAAAAGTTCTATGTTTCAGAGGTGCAATTAAAAGAAAACTGTTAGGTAGGTATCAGCCAATCAGAAAGAAAACTTTATAACAGTTCCTCTGGCAAAACAAACTAAAAAAATGGTTTTGAACTTTTCCGTAACTGTGTAAAGGATCAGGCAAACTTATTCACATTTCTTGGCTTCTCCAAAAGATGATACCAGGGTTAACAAGAAGAATGTACTCACAGAGTTGACTTGAAATTCTATCCAGTTGTGGGTGTGTACAGACCTCACTGCTATAAACAATAACTTAGGCTTAGATTGACATTGCTTTGTCTTCTGAGAAACTCAGACCCTCTCTTCCCTCATATATCAGCCTTGGAACTTTAGTGAACTCGGTATTTCAGAAAATTTAAAATAAACAGGCTTCAAGTCCATGGAAAATAAGTATATCAATTAAATTTGTCTACCAGGTACCCAGACTCATGATCCATTCTGATCTTTAACCTTGCCCAGCCCCTCTGGACATGGTAACTGGGACCAGCCTCTCTTCATATCATTACTAAATACCCAGTGTTACCTTCTCCAAGGGTATGCTTACTTACATAAATCCATCTTTTAAAACCAGAATATGGGGAAAAAATGTTACCATTCATCTACTATTTACCAAGCACTGCCATACACATTACCTCATTTAATCTTCACACCATCTCTAAAAAATAATATCATATAGGGAACTACATCCCAGTGAGACTAAATTACTTGTCTAAATTCTCTTACTTATTAAATAAAAGAACTAAGGTGCAAATCCATATATTCTAACTGCAAGTACATACTTCTTCCTTCTGGATCCAAATGTCTCCCTATACAATTGGGGCTTTCATGTGCAAAGAGTAGAGACTCAAGAAATCTTTAAAAGATGGGGCTTTAATTAAGGAAGTAGAATAGTAGGACTGAAAATAGTTTTGGGTACTTATTCTGTCTGCATCTCTCACAAAACCCATGATTTCCCTCATTGAATGTTTTCTTCATGTGTGTCTCCTCCAGAGAGGAGCTAGCTAATAATCCAAACTCTCATTCTTATAATGACTTTTGCACCAGGACACCTATTGACTTACTGATTAGCCTATGTGTGGGCCACCTTTGGGGAAGTAACCACTCTTGGTCCAATCGGTGGCAGCTCCTGAGCAAAATTTCTTTCCTTGAGCACAGGGTGTGGGTGGAATTGTTTCAGACAAAAACACATATTGGACACAGGGAGCAATGACTGCCATGCCTATGTTCACTAAAGCTTTATTAGAGACATGATAAATAGCTAGAGGAAGACAGGGCATCTGATCCCCCTGTGTCCCCTGACATCACACATGTGCACAGCTAACCATCTCTATGAGTGCTTCCAGGCAGCCTGTTTATGCAAGTAGGTTAATGGGTGACCTCACACCCTTTGCCTTTGCTGTATTCTGCTTTTTCCTCACCCTGGAGCACCTTAAGTCATCTATGCACTTAAAGCACATTTGCCATATCCATAACACAGACATTTTTAATGTATGAGCTAATTAAACATAATATATAAGAACTGATCCTAAAAAAACCTTTTGTTGATTTCTCTGTTGCCATAGGGTACCATTGTTGTTTTCAACCAATATACTTTTATAGTCTTTGCCTGAAAGCTGTCTTTGATTCATGTTGCTCTGATAAGTAAACCCTCTCTTATAATCTAATGAATACCGCAAATCTAAAATGCTAATGATTGGATCTTTATCTTGATAAATGATAATATTTTGAGAAATTAGATCAAAATGTCTGATTCTGCTAGATTGATAAATGGACAGTTTATCTTTTCAAATGCTCACAACTGACTCATTTCTCTCTGAAATTATATTATTCTGACTCTTTAATCTCCCCCTTTAAAAGTGGCATTCCATATATAACATGTGTGAGGTATTCCAACGTATCACGTGGTGTGTGGGCAAGTGTGTGTGTGCTTATATAAGTGCCACATGGCCACTGTAAATCTCCATAGCTTTCTCCCTACCATGTACCAGAAGTAGTTGGAGTTGCATTTGCTTCTACACAGTTCTCCCTGATTCTTTTTTTCTTCTTCTTTTCTGTCTTTGGTAGCCCTTGAATTTGGTATCTGCCATGATTCCCTCCATATTTCGGCCCCTCGTAGAAACACAAAAGTGTACTCTGTACCACACTTGCCTCCACACACACACCTCTCCCCTAAAGAGAAGGCACTGAATACTACCATGGCTGTCCTTGATAATGAGGACTCAGGAGGTCTCAGTGGTCTCCTGGAGCGGTGGCTTATTGTGGTGTAGTGGTTTGCAAATTGTGATCTTAGACCTTTCATTCTATAGCACTACCCCTTAAAAGGGGGAATCTCTAGCAGAAAGGACTCACTTTCTCAATTACCCCCATTTCAAATGAGAGTTTTTAAAAAAAACTTTTAAAAATAGGCATTTGTCTTTGTATGGTTTCCCAGAACCAGACTCTGAAATGGTGATTTCATATAAAGTAAGCAAGGGGCAACCTAAATGTCCATCGACAGAGGCATGGATAAAGACGATGTGGTACATATACACAAAGGAATATTATTCAGCCATAAAAAAGAATGAATTAATGCCATTTGCAGCAACATGGATGGACTTAGAGATTAGAAGTAAGTCAGACAGAGAAAGACAAATATCATATGATATCACTTATATTTGGAATCTAATAAAAAATGATACAAATGAACTTATTTACAAAACAGAAAGAAACTCACAGATCTCAAAATCAAACTTATGGTTACCAAAGGGGAAACGTTCAGGGAAGTGATAAATTAGAAGTTTGCGATTAACATATACATACTACTATACCTAAAATAGATAACTAACAAGGACCTACTGTATAGCACAGGGAACTCTACTCAATGTTCTGTAATAACCTATATGGGAAAAAAATCTGAAAAAGAATATATATATATATATATATTTTCTTATATGACTGATTCACTTTGCTGTACATCTGAAACTAACATTCGTTAGTTTCACATTTTAACATTGTTAAATCAACAATACAGCAATAAAAATTTTTATAAAGTCGTCTGCAAGTGCAGGCAAAGTGGCTCCAGCCTGATACAAGTCCTTCAAAGACAGCCATAGGTGTGAGTTGTTAGAATAAGAGCCCTCTAGCAAGGAAGAGCGCATGGATGACAAAAGGGACCCAAAGGGTGTGGGCACAGCAGTAGTGGATCCATCACAGCTTCCTCCTGCTAAATCCCCAGATATGTCCAGTCTTCATTTCACTTTTTTTCTCAGAGATGTTCCCACTGACAACTCCCTTCTTGAAACAGTCTTTTCCTTTGGCTTCGGTGACATTGTTGTCTCTTGATCTTTTTACTGCTCTTGCCCATCCGTTTTGCAAGCTCACCTAACTCTACTCTGACAGTTCATTTTAGAGGTCCTCAAGGCTTTGTTCTAGGCTCTCTTCCTTCTCTACACTTGTTCTCTCTTTGGTCTCATCCTGTGGATTTAATTCTCCCTCATAGGCAGATGTGTTAAATGATGATATCTCCAAACTAGATCTTTACCATGATTTTGAGATATGCAGTGAATAAAATGGTCTTCTTTTACTCTGATACCACAAACCAAATATGCCCCCAAACCATGGTCATCCCTTGACAATCATATATCTTTCTTATCTTCTCACTGTCACCACCATTCATCAGTTTGTACAAGTCTGAACCAATGTTATCTCTAAACATTCTCCTATTCTGCTCACTTACCTCCTAAAGAAATCTAAAACCTGTCCTCTTCAACATCTATAATACTGCCACCATAGTCTAAACTTCTGTAATCTCCTGTAGTATTATTTAATAGCCTATTAACTGGTTCAACCACTTCTACTCCCTCTAACCAATCCAGCATACCTTCCCCAGTAGACTGCAATCACTGGGAGGCCAGGCACCCATGCTTACATTGTTTCATTAGATAAACTTTATATTTTAAAACAGTTGAAATTGACAGAAAAAGTTGCAAAGATAAGACAGAGAGATTTCCCATAAACTCTCACCCAATTTCCACTATTATTAACAACTTACATTAGAATGGTACATTTGTTACAACTAATGAACCAATATTGATACATTATCATTAACTAAAGCCCATAGTTTGTTCATAGTTCTTGTTTTTACTAACATCGTTTTCCCATTCCAGTATGCCTTCCAGGATATCACATTAGATTTAGTCATCATGTCCCCTTAAAATGTGACAACTTTTTTTTTTGGCTGTGACTGTTTTTCAGACTTCCCTTATTTTAGCGACCATAACAGTTCTGAGTATTACTTGTCAGGTATTTTGTAAAATATCCTTCTGCTGAGATTTGTTTGATAGTTCTAACATGATTACACTGGAGTTATAGGTTTTTGGGGAGGTAGGGAGGAAAACCACAATGGTAGAGTCTTTTACATCCCATCAAATCAAGGGTATATACTATCCGTATGATTTACTAGAGTTGATGTTGACCTTGATCACCTTGACTGAGGCATTTGTATCACTTTTCTGAAATGTACAGTGATTCTTGTTTGCCCTTTTCCATGCTGTACTCTTTGGAAGGAAGTCACAATGTATAGTCCACACCTAAGGAGTGGAGAGTTATGTTCCATCTCTGAGGGTGGGGTAGCTACATAAACTATTTGGAATTCTGTTCAGGAGATGTCTCTCTTCTCAATTTATTTATTTATTCATTTATTTATATTAGTACAGACTCGTGGACACTTATTTTACACTTTAGGCTTTAATCCGATACTACTTTATTGTTGTTCAGTGTTTCCATCTTTGGTCATTGGGAGCTCTTTCAAGTTGGTTTCTGTGTCCCTTTGATATAATCTCACTACTATATTTTGTTTCTTTTCTCTTTAAGCACTTCTGTACTTCTTGACACTCTAAGATCTAGCTTATCTTGCACATTTTCTGCCACAGTCCTAGAATCAGCTGTTTTTCCAAGAAGCCCTGATTTCTTGAATCGTAGAATGGTATTAGAAACAAAGATCTGATGGGGCTTCCCTGGTGGCACAGTGGTTAAGAATCTGCCTGCCAATGCAGGGGACACGGGTTCGAGCCCTGGTCCGGGAAGATCCATATGTTGCGGAGCAACTAAGCCCATCAGCCAAATAGCTGAGCCTGCGTGCCACAACTACTGGAGCCTGCACACCTACAGCCTGTGCTCTGCAACAAGAGAAGCCACTGCAATGAGAAGCTCGCGCACCAAAACAAAGAGTAGCCCCCATGTGCCACAACTAGAGAAAACCCGTGTGCAGCAATGAAGACCCAACGCAGCCAAAAATAAATAAAATAAAATAAATAAATTCATTAAAAAAAAACAGAAACAAAGATCTGAGAGCTAGATGTGCTCACTGTGACTGAATTGTCGTTACCTGTGGATCTTTTCCTCTGACAGAGCAAGGGTATATATGTGCGTATCCTAACTAGTGCACATGCATATATCTGTAAATGTTTATGTATGTAACCATCTATATCGATAGTAAGTTATAAACATGAGTTCATACGGATGTCTTCAACTCTCATCCATGATCACATGGATCATTATGGTATTCCCCGCATGCTTATCTATAAAATCTCACTGCAACAGTAAAACCCCCGGCTCCTACTAGCTATCATCCATTTAGCACTCAATTGTTCAATTCCAGTATACACGTATAGAATTATCAGACATTTTAACCCATACTGGAGTACAGTGGTTATGTACACTTCCTTTTGCCTTTAGTTTTACAGACTCCATTTATTTCCCAAGTTACTTAGGTCGGTACCTTTATCTCTCACTCTTCATGATTAAAATTTATCATCATTCTCACTATAGGTTAACACCATCCTACCACAGAGTAAGTGACTAACAAGTAATTGTTGCCTGGTTGAAAGAATGAAAGAATTTAATTTGAAAAATTTCAACTGCTTAAGAAAGAAGAAGAAAAAGAGGAAGAAGGAGCTTCAAGATGGCAGAAGAATAAGATGCAGAGATCACCTTCCTCCTCACAAATACATCAGAAATACATCTACACATGGAACAACTCCTACAGAACACCTACTGAATGCTGGCAGAACACCTCAGACCTCCCAAAAGGCAAGAAACTCCCCCACGTACCTGGGTAGGGCAAAAGAAAAAAGAAAAAACAGAGACAAAAGAATAGAAACAGGACCTGCACCAGTGGGAGGGAGCCGTGAGGGAGGAAAGATTTCCACACACTAGGAAGCCCCTTCGCGAGCGGAGACTGCGGGTGACGGAGCGGGGGAGCTTCGGTGCCGCGGAGGAGAGCGCAGCAACATGGGTGTGGAGGGCAAAGCGGAGAGATTCCCGCACAGAGGAGCGGTGCCCACCAGCACTCACCAGCCTGAGAGGCTTGTCTGCTCGGCCGCCAGGGCGGGCGGGGCTGGGATCTGAGGCTCGGGCTTCGGTCGGAGCGCAGGGAGAGGACTGGGGCTGGCGTCGTGAACACAGCCTGCAGGGGGTTAGTGCACCATGGTTGGCCAGGAGGGAGTCCGGGAAAATGTCTGGACCTGCCGAAGAGGCAAGAGACTTTTTCTTCCCTCTTTGTTTCCTGGTGCATGAGGGGAGGGGATTAAGAGCGCTGCGTAAAGGAGCTCCAGAGATGGGCGCGAGACGCTAAGGCTGCTGCTGCCGCCACCAAGAAGCCTGTGTGCGAGCACAGGTCACTATCCACACCTCCCTTCCGGGAGCCTGTGCAGCCCGCCACTGCCGGGGTCCCGGGATCCAGGGACGGCTTCCCCGGGAGAGCGCACGGCGCGCCTCGGGCTGGTACAACGTCACACCGGCCTCTGCCGCTGCAGGCTCGCCCCGCGCTCCGTACCCCTCCCTCCCCCCAGCCTGAATGAGCCAGAGCCCCCGAAGCAGCTGCTCCTTTAACCCCATCCTGTCTGAGTGAGGAACAGATGCCCTCAGGCAACCTATACGCAGAGGCGGGGCCAAATCCAAAGCTGAGCCCCGGGAACTGTGCAAACAAAGAAGAGAAAGGGAAATCTCTCCCATCAGTCTCAGAATCAGCGGATTAAAGTTCCACAATCAACTTGATGTACCCTGCATCTGTGGAATACCTGAATAGACAACGAATCATCCCAAATTGAGGAGGTGGACTTTGAAAGCAACGATATATATATATATATATTTTTTCCTTTTTTTGCTTTTTGTGAGTGTGTATGCTTCTGTGTGTGACTTTCTCTCTATAGCTTTGCTTTTACCATTTGTCCTAGGGTTCTGTCTGTCCATTTTTTTTTCTTTTCTTTTTTTTATTAAAAATTTTTTTTCTTAATATTATTTTTTATTTTAATAACTTTATTTTACTTTTATTTTATGTTACCTTCTTTCTTTCTTTCTTTCTTTTTGTTTTTCCCTCTGTTTTATTCTGAGCCTCGTGGAGGACAGGCTCTTGGTGCTCCAGCCAGGTGTCACGGCTGTGCCCCTGAGGTGGGAGAGCCAACTTCAGGACACTGGTCCACAAGAGACCTCCCAGCTCCACGTAATATCAAATGGCGAACATCTCCCAGAGATCTCCATCGCAACGCCAAGACCCAGCTCCACTGAATGACCAGCAAGCTACAGTGCAGGACACCCTATGACAAACAACTAGCAAGACAGGAATACAACCCCATCCATTAGCACAGAGGCGGCCTAAAATCATAATAAGGCCAAAGACATCCCAAAGCACACCACCAGACATGGACCTGCCCACCAGAAAGACAAGATCCAGCCTCATCCACCAGAACACAGGCACTAGTCCCCTCCACCAGGAAGCCTACACAACCCACTGAAACAACCTTAGCCACTGGGGACAGACACCAAAAACAACGCAAAATACGAACCTGAAGCCTGCAAAAAGGAGACCCCAAACACAGAAAGTTAAGAAAAATGACAAGACAGAGAAACACACATCAGATGAAGGAGCAAGGCAAAACCCCACCAGACCTAACAAATGCAGAGGAAATAGGCAGTCTACCTGAAAAAGAATTCAGAATTATGATAGTAAAGATGATCCAAGATCTTGGAAACAGAATGGAGAAAATACAAGAAATGTTTAACAAAGACCTAGAAGAACTAAAGAGCAAACAAACAGTGATGAACAACACAATAAATGAAATTAAAAATTCTCTAGAAGGGATCAATAGCAGAATAACTGAGGCAGAAGAACGGATAAGAGACCTGGAAGATAAAATAGTGGAAATAACTACTGCAGAGCAGAATAAAGAAAAAAGAATGAATAGAACTGAGGACAGTCTCAGAGACCTCTGGGAAAATATTAAATGCACCAACATTCGAATTATAGGGGTCCCAGAAGAAGAAGAGAAAAAGAAAGGGACTAAGAAAATATTTGGAGAGATTATAGTTGAAAACTTCCCTAATATGGGAAAGGAAATAGTTAATCAACTCCAGGAAGCACAGAGAGTCCCATACAGGATAAATCCAAGGAGAAACAGGCCAAGACACATATTAATCAAACTATCAAAAATTAAATACAAAGAAAAAATATTAAAAGCAGCAAGGGAAAACCAACAAATAACACAAGGGAATAACCATAAGGTTAACAGATGATCTTTCAGCAGAAACTCTGCAAGCCAGAAGGGACTGGCAGGACATATTTGAAGTGATGAAGGAGAAAAACCTACAAGCAAGATTACTCTACCCAGCAAGGATCTCATTCAGATTTGACAGAGAAATTAAAAGTTTTACAGACAAGCAAAAGCTAAGAGAATTCAGCACCACCAAACCAGCTTTACAACAAATGATAAAGGAACTTCTCTAGGCAGGAAACACAAGAGAAGGAAAAGACCTACAAAAATAACCCAAAACAATAAAGAAAATGGTAATAGGAACATACATATCGATAATTACCTTAAATGTAAATGGATTAAATGCTCCAAACAAAAGACGTAGATTGGCTGAATGGATACAAAAACAAGACCCAGATATATGCTGTCTACAAGAGACCCCCTTCAGACGTAGGGACACATACTGACTGAAAGAGAGGGGATGGAAAAAGATATTCCATGCAAATGGAAATCAAAAGAAAACTGCAGTAGCAATTCTCATATCAGACAAAATAGGCTTTAAAACAAAGACTATCACAAGAGATAAAGAAGGACACTATATAATGATTAAGGGATCAATCCAAGAAGAAGGTATAACAATTGTAAATATTTATGCACCAAACATAGGAGCACCTCAATACATAAGACAAATACTAACAGTCATAAAAGGGAAAATCAACAGCAACAGAATCATAGTGGGGGACTTTAACACCCCACTTTCACCAACGGACAGATCATCCAAAATGAAAATAAATAAGGAAACACAAGCCCTAAATGATACATTAAACAAGATAGACTTAATTGATATTTATAGGACATTCCATCCAAAAACAACAGAATGCACTTTCTTCTCAAGTGCTCATGGAACAGTCTCCAGGATAGATCATATCTTGGGTCACAAATCAAGCCTCGGTAAATTTAAGAAAACTGAAATCGTATCAACTGTCTTCTGACCACGCTATGAGACTAGATATCAATTACAGGAAAAAATCTGTAAGAAATACAAACACATGGAGGCTAAACAACACACTACTTAATAACCAAGGGATAACTGAAGAAATCAAAGAGGAAATCAAAAAATACCTAGAAACAAGTGACAATGAAAACAGGAGGACCCAAAACCTATGGGATACAGCAAAAGCAGTTCTAAGAGGGAAGTTTATACCTATACAAGCCTACCTTAAGAAACAACAAACATCTCAAATAAACAACCTAAACTTACACCTAAAGCAAATAGAGAAAGAAGAACAAAAAAACCCCCAAAGTTAGCAGAAGGAAAGAAATCATAAAGATCAGATCAGAAATAAATGAAAAGGAAGTGAAGGAAAAGATAGCAAAGATCAATAAAACTAAAATCTGGTTCTTTGAGAAGATAAACAAAATTGATAAACCATTAGCCAGACTTAACAAGAAAAAAAGGGAGAAGACTCAAATCAATAGAATTAGAAATGAAAAAGGAATATTAACAACTGTTACTGCAGAAATACAAAGGATCATGAGAGATTACTACAAGCAACTATATGCCAATAAAATGGACAACCTGGAAAAAATGGACAAATTCTTAGAAATGCACAACGTTCTGAGACTGAACCAGGAAGAAATAGAAAATATGAACAGACCAATCACAAGCACTGAAATTGAAACTGTGGTTAAAAATCTTCCAACAAACAAAAGCCCAGGACCAGATGGCTTCACAGGCGAATTCTATCAACCATTTAGAGAAGAGCTAACACCTATCCTTCTCAAACTCTTCCAAAATATAGCAGAGGGAGGAACACTCCCAAACTCATTCTACAAGGCCACCATCACTCTGATACCAAAACCAGACAAAGATGTCACAAAGAAAGAAAACTACAGGCCAATATCACTGATGAACATAGATGCAAAAATCCTCAACAAAATACTAGCAAACAGAACCCAAGAGCACATTAAAAGGATCATACACTATGATCAAGTGAGGTTTATCCCAGGAATGCAAGGATTCTTCAGTATATGCAAATCAATCAATGTGATGCAGCATACTAACAAACTGAAGGAGAAAAACCATATGATCATCTCAATAGATGCAGAGAAAGCTTTCGACAAAATTCAGCACCCATTTATGATAAAAACCCTGCAGAAAGTAGGCATAGAGGGAACTTTCCTCAACATAATAAAGGCCATATATGACAAACCCACAGCCAACATCGTTCTCAATGGTGAAAAACTGAAACCATTTCCACTAAGATCAGGAACAAGACAAGGTTGCCCACTCTTACCACTATTACTCAACATAGTTTTGGAAGTTTTAGCCACAGCAATCAGCGAAGAAAAAGAAATAAAAGGAATCTAAATTGGAAAAGAAGAAGTAAAGCTGTCACTGTTTGCAGATGACATGATACTATACATAGAGAATCCTGAAGATGCTACCAGAAAACTACTAGAGCTAATCAATGAATTTAGTAAAGTAGCAGGATACAAAATTAATGCACAGAAATCTCTTGCATTCCTATACACTAATGATGAAAAATCTGAAAGAGAAATTAAGGAAACCCTCCCATTTACCACTGCAACAAAAAGAATAAAATATCTAGGAATAAAATCTCTGGAATATTTCTCCTACCTAAGGAGACAAAAGACCTGTATGCAGAAAATTATAAGACTCTGATGAAAGAAATTAAAGATGATACAAATAGATGGAGAGATATACCATGTTCTTGGATTTAGAGGAATCAACATTGTGAAAATGACTATACTACCCAAAGCAATCTACAGATTCAATGCAATCCCTATCAAACTACCACTGGCATTTTTCACAGAACTAGAACAAAACATTTCACAATTTGTATGGAAACACAAAAGACCCCGAATAGCCAAAGCAATCTTGAGAAAAAAAAACCAGAGCTGGAGGAATCAGAATCTCTGACTTCAGACTATACTACAAAGCTACAGTAATCTAGGCAGTATGGTACTGGCACAAAAACAGAAATATAGATCAATGGAACAGGATAGAAAGCCCAGAGATAAACCCACGCACATATGGTCACCTTATCTTTGATAAAGGAGGCAAGAATATACAGTGGAGAAAAGACAGCCCCTTCAATAAGTGGTGCTGGGAAAACTGGACAGCTATATGTAAAACAATGAAATTAGAACAATCCATAACACCATACACAAAAATGAACTCAAAATGGATTAAAGACCTAAATGTAAGGCCAGACACCATCAATCTCTTAGTGGAAAACACAGGCAGAACACTCTATGACATAAATCACAGCAAGATCTTTTTAGACCCTCCTCCTAGAGAAATGTAAATAAAAACAAAAATAAACAAATGGGACCTAATGAAACTTAAAAGCTTTTGCACAGCAAAGAAAACCATAAACAAGATGAAAAAACAACCCTCAGAATGGGAGGAAATATTTGCAAATGAAGCAATGGACAAAGGATTAATCTCCAAAATTTACCAGCAGCTCATACAGCTCAGTATCAAAAAAACAAACAACCCAATCCAAAAATGGGCAGAAGACCTAAACAGACATTTCTCCAAAGAAGATATACAGATTACCAACAAACACATGAAGGAATGCTCAATATCATTAATCATTAGAGAAATGCAAATCAAAACTACAATGAGATATCATCTCACACCGGTCAGAATGGCCATCATCAAAAAATCTACAAATAATAAATGCTGGAGTGGGTGTGGAGAAAAGGGAACACTCTTGCACTGTTGGTGGGAATGTAAATTGATACAGCCACTATGGAGAACAGTATGGAGGTTCTTTAAAAAACTAAAAATAGAACTACCATACGACCCAGCAATCCCACTACTGGGCATATACCCTGAGAAAACCATAATTCAAAAAGAGTCATGTAACAAAATGTTCATTGCAGCTCTATTTACAATAGCCAGGACATGAAAGCAACCTAAGTGTCCATCGACAGATGAATGGATAAAGAAGATGTGGCACACATATACAATGGAATATTACTCAGCCATAAAAAGGAATGAAACTGAGTTATTTGTAGTGAGGTGGATGGACCTAGAGACTGTCTTGGAGAGTGAAGTAAGTTAGAAAGAGAAAAGAAATACCATATGCTAACACATATATATGGAATCTAAAAAAAAAAATGATCAGAAGAACCTAGGAGAAGATGGGAATAAAGATGCAAACCTACTAGAGAATGGCCTTGAGGATACGTGGAAGGGAAGGGTAAGCTGTGACAAAGTGAGAGAGTGGCATGGACATATATACACTATTTACCAAACGTAAAGTAGATAGCTGGTGGGAAGCAGCCACATAGCACAGGGAGATCAGGTCGGTGCTTTGTGACCACCTAGAGGGGTGGGATAGGGAGGGTGCGAGGGAGGGAGATGCAAGAGGGAAGAGATATCAGGACATATGTATATGTATAACTGATTCACTTTGTTATAAAGCAGAAACTAACACACCATTGTAAAGCAATTTTACTCTAATAAAGATGTTAAAAAAAAAAGAGTAAGAAGTGGGAGGAGGAGGAGAGGGAGAGGGAGAAGAGGAGAAGAAGACAAAGCAGAGTTTGAATTCATGCTCTACCACTAATTATGGTTTGTGCTAAGTTATTTAATGTCTCAGAAACTCAGTTTCTTCATCTGTATCATTATTGATTACCTAAAGGGAGTGTTGTAAGGAAAATATGAGAAAATGTGCATAAATTGCCTGGAAGAACATCAGGAACATAGTAAGCATATTCTCAACATCAGTTCCTTTCCATTCTTGGGGATTTCTAGAATCATCAAAGTCCATATCAGGGGTTCCAAAAGTACCTGATCACCCAAATTACTTCCTTGTCCAGCTGATCCCTGAAATTCCTTCTAGAGTGTCTGAGCTTTGTATTAATGGTGATGATTTCGGCCTAAAGGCACACATTTGGAAGAGGAAAACATTGATACATTTCCTAAGGAAGCCACTAACAGCAATAATATTACCAGTTACCAAATTTTAACAATTGCTGTGCTTTGGGAACCATGCTGAGTCCTTTGAACGTAAGCCTCACAGTGATCTTCCTTGGAAGATACCTTTTTTTTTTTTTTTTTTTTTTTGGCGGTATGCAGGCTTCTCACTGTTGCAGCCTCTCCCGTTTCGGAGCACAGGCTCCGGACACACAGGCCCAGCAGCCATGGCTCACGGGCCCAGCCGCTCTGCGGCATGTGGGATCTTCCCGGACCGGGGCACGAACCCGTGTCCCCTGCATCGGCAGGCGGACTCTCAACTGCTGTGCCACCTGGGAAGCCCGGAAGATACCATCTTTAACCCTCATTCACAAATGAAGAAACTCACCCATATTTCAATCACTGTACTAATACTATAAACCAAACAGAGGCTAGATTGCTACATGGTGGTAAGGTCAGCAGGCTTAAGAATTAGGACTATGGAACATAAATGTGGATATTTTCAGTAACTACTTTTGCTATAGCTATTTTTCACTCATTTGGACTATATTAAACATCTGTACAACCTACTAGAATTCAGCTCGTCTTAAGTCTGCCATTCTATGATCTCAGGCAAGTTATTTAACCATGCTTGGCCTTGGTTTTTGGGTTCCCTTAAGGTTTAACATTCCGATGTTCTGAGCAGTCTTTGAGAACGTCTTCTCTAGATGGACTTGACTGTATGCTACTTATTTCCAAATGCATAGCCAAAGTCCTTCTTTCCTGCTTCCACCCCTAAATTATTTGCAGAAACTTAGTTTGCTAACCCTACCCTTAAAATGGTCTTAAATCACACCTTCCCTACTGATGCCTCTCGTTGCATGTTCTTTTCACAGTTAAAACAGAATTTCATTTCACACAGTGAACTCTGGTTTGGAATGCAGTGCAGTTAACCTGAAAGCAATGTTTGAGCTCTCACTCTGCCAGGCATGATGCTGAGTGCTTTAAAGGCATCATACCTTCTTTGTCCTTCTACCATCCCTGTGATATACTATGGATATTATCTTCCTTTTTCAGATGAAAAGCAACCACAAATACACAGACACACACGTGCAAACTAGCTTCAGAGACCTTTTGCAAATTGCCCAGCAAGTAGATGGCAGTGCAGAATTCTGAATAACTGACTCTAAAACCCGAGGTTTTGACTTCTAAATCTTATCCCTTGAGATAAGGGGATGATTTACATAAAAAGTGTTAATAACTAAGAAGAGCATGGAACCAAGGTTATATAGCTGGTGTATGATAAGGTAAAACTGTACATTAACTGTACAATGTGTATTGGATATTGTAATGTTACATGCAATAAGGGAAGTTACTATTAGTACTTCCATTTTTCAAAGGAGGAAGATGAAATTGATAAGTCTAAGAGACTTGTCAAAGGTGGCTCTGACCCCTACCCAGGTAGCTTCCTATTCCCAAGATTCCAACTTGGAAAAATTTATTTGAAACAAAAAAACAAAAAGAACAATTTGTAATTCAGTAGACCTGAATCACTGTGGGCCTAGAGACCTACATTTTTAAAAGGTTCCCCACATGATTCTGATATATTCGCAAGTATACAAACATCAGACAAATTCAGATTTGCCTGATAGAGAATTCAGCCTCATCTATAATGGTACAATTCCAGGCCAGTGTTGTTTCCTCCACTTACTAGCTTATTTTAAAATACTGGAGGGAATTCCCCGGCGGTCCAGTGGTTAGGACTTGGCGCTTTCATTGCCAGGGCCGGGGTTCGATCCCTTGTTGGGGAACTAAGATCCCACAAGCAGCACTGTGTGACCAAAAAATAAAATAAAAAGAAATAAAATACTGGAAATCTCTCTCTCTCTCTCGCTCCCTCCAAACATGAACAACTTCCAAAACACATCTGTACCTTGGGTGACAAGAACATTGTCTCTTCTAATGAGATCCGGTCCCCTTACTTACTCTGAGGCATTGGAGATGCAGAGGATGGCCTGGCCCTCAGGCTTTTGGTATCAGTGCCATGACTGTAGGGTACTTGTAGACCAACTGTTTTTTGTTTTTTTGCTTTTGTTTTATTTTAAATCTGAGACAGATTATAAAGGTGACGAGGCTTGCTTGGTAGTGACCTCTTTACCCCACTCCTTACACTGTCCCTTCCCTACCACCCACCGTGCTTTTTTCCTTTCACTATGTCAGCCCTGCCCTCAGGAAAGTCACTTCAAGCAGCCATTTTTCTCCTTAGTCAAAAATACTCCCTCCCTGAGAAGTATTTATAATGTAGCTTTTCCTTACTCTCATCTTTTCACCATCCATTTACTCAGTAAATAAAAAAATATATTTTGAGTACCTATTATGTTCCAGGTACTATTTTAGGAGTTGGGGAGATAAACCAAACCCTACAGTGTTATGGTAGTTACACACACACACACACACACACACACACACACAAGCTTCATCCATGGCTTCTCAGTAAGAAGTCCCACATAGATAGAGTTCCATTTGCTGGATCTTTCCTGAATTCTCCCCTTTCTTCTATATCTGAACTAATACATGGTGGCTCTTATCTCCCGCTGGAAAATAAACCAATCAAATGGATCAATCCCAGCTATGGCCTCAATTACTGATTATGAAGTATTATAAGTCACTACTCCCAGATAACCTACATTCAACAATCAATTCCTTTTATCTGAATTCCCTGCACTATGATAAAATATGGGAAGCATTTGGCACCTGGGAGACTTTCAGCCCTCCTCAAGCCACCATAACATGCAGGCAGCTCCTTCATTCCACAAATCCATGGAAAATTAGTATCTGCAATAATTTATTCCTCCCAACCCAGAAATCACAAAGTTGATGGCTGTATTCTGACTCATCATACATTGTTTCACCTAGTTTATTTCTGCATAAATTTTGACCTATTTTAATGTGCCCTTTCTGCAGTTTTTCCGTACAGTTTTTCCCTTGTCCTTCTGGTTAGATAACTAATCCATGCACCCAAGTGTGAATATGGAAAATAGAAATTGCAAAAGGGTTTGGTTCTCCCTGACTCTGCAACAGGATACAAAAGCAGGGCACTGACCTAATGAATTCTGACATAAACCCAATTGGAACAGAAATTTTATTAAAGGAATGTCCCCCACCAACTTTCCAGAGATAGAAGTCCCCTAACTCATTGTGAATATGTTTTTCAGGACCCCATAGGAAATCAAGAGTAAAAACTGCAGGCCATCTGAGAGGGAACAGGAGTAGGAATGCCACCAATGAGGGGGAGAAGATTGCTACAAGGAGGTAGTGTGCAATCGAGGCAAACTTAATCTGCTTGTCATTACACTCAGCCGAGTAAAAGCCAACGTGGCCCGCAAGGCCAAACGGGAGCCGCCCACGCCTCCAGTTGCCTCTCCGTCCCCATCTGTCCTACGCGCCTTCTCACCCACTCTGCTTTTGCCAGCGTCCACTCCTCAGTCCCCCAGCGGAGCGGACACGCGCTTTGTCTGCACTGTTCCTGCTGCCTGAGGCTCTCTTTGCCAATTGCAACCAGATCTTACCCCAGCACTACCTACCCTACAGCCTTGCTTTGGTATTTTCTATTACAGGGATCTCCCTCTAACTTACTAGGTATTTTACTTACAGCTTACTTGTGTATTTTCAATCTTAAGACATAGAATGTTGGGAGGGGTTTTGTCTGCTTCATTTACCGCTTTTTCACCAACAACTAGAACGGTGCTCAGCACAAAGCACAGGCTCAATAAGAATTTATGGAATAAATTCTTATTTATTCCAAAGGAGAAGGAAAGAAAGAAAGAAGGAGGGGGAGAGGGAGCAAAAGAGAATAAAAGAAAAAGAAAGAAGGAAAGAGAAAGATTGACTGATTTACGGAAACAGTTTGGGTGGTGCATAGATTTTGCAAAATAATGATAAAGATGGTATAGCCATTCTTAGCACTTTGGAAGCATGTTTCCTTGTGAACACACACACTCTATGCCTGGGAGAACACAGGAGGCATGTCCTTTGGGTGCTAATCTCTGCTAGCAGTAGCAGCCCAGGATCCCAGGTGAACACACAATGTGTGTGCATTTCCTCCAAATGGAAGCTCTGGGATAGCCCCCGAGTGCCAGTTGGGTGCTGGGAAGGTTACATGGAAAGAGAAGAAATTATTAAAAGGAGACAAAATTTTCAACTCTTCTCAGTCTCCTCTGTTAGGTGGCAATGGATGTTTTTAGAAAATGGTGAGAATAGAGTAGAACCATGCAAATCCTGGGGGCTGCTTCTAGGAGAGCCCCAGAGGATGACATGTCATTTCACCATGCCAGTGAGTGACAGTGTAGAGCGTCATGCCAATCAATTTGTGTGTTTCATCCCCTCTGTAGTTTGTACAAGAACACTGACAGGCCCCTGGCTCCCTGCCTGATCTCATCTTGCCCTCAGAATACAGCACAGCAACTTGCTGATTGCTGAGCACCCCTCGCCCTGGGGAACACAGACTGACTGCATCTTAGAAGAGGAGCACTTGTCATTCTGAAAAAAATAAAAAAGAGCCACAGACGTATTTGAACTATAAAGAAATAACAACAAAAACAAATCACATCCTTCTTATCTCTCCTCGTGCATTTGAATGCAATTTATTTTCATTTTTATATTTTAAGGGGAAGCTGTTGGAGATTTGCTGGTTAGAAGAGAAATGAAGTATAGAGCATACTGCTTTTTTCTTTGTCCTTCCCCACAGAGCTGGTGGGATGAATGTCTTCACCTTAGCTCTGAAATTTGTATTCTCTACCATCTGAGAAGAAAATACAGGCTAATGTCCATTCTGTTGTCTTTTTCTTCATTTTGTTTATCCTTGCAAGGTAGAATTTTGAAGAAAAATGAAACGCATTAATCTTTATCTAGTAATTTGTTTCTCCCCTCTTTAAATCCTTTAAAAGGCATATTATTATAAGTGACCTTGTATTTCTTTCAAAAATCTGCATCCTTCTCAGGCTTTTTAAAGCTGAACAGGTCACTGAGCTTAATTCAGTCTCATAGGATTATTTCTCATCCTTCATTCCAGCTGTGCTCCAGACAGCATCTCTGCATGCCTTGGAGAATCTCCATGTGGGAAAGAGGCGGTGGGTTTGGAAGCCATAGATCATCCCAAGATGTGACTTCCCTGTGGAATCTCTTGATAAGGACTTCTGATACAACAAGGAACATCTTTTTCCATCACTGAATTTGCAGGATGAGGCATGATTTTTTAAGGAAATCTGTGGTTTTCCTTACAACCATTATGTCAGGCTCAAGTTAAACCAGCTGTATCTTCTCTCAGTTTTAAAAATCCAAGGATACTGGTGATGACTTAGAATTAAGTTTTGAAAGGAAAAGAAGGCCACTGATTTACAACTAGAATAAAGCAAATAGGAATCTATGGTAAGAGTGTGAAAAGATGGCCGATCTGGCTTAGGACAACCCCTTCAGTCCCTTCTGACACCTTTACCCTGTGTGTAAGCTTGGCCCCAACCCAACAAAATACTGAGTCCCCTTAATGAGTACTGCTTCATGGCTTAAGCTTTTGCCCAGGATTGCCTACAATCTGGAATGCTCTTATGCTGCCTAACTCTGCATTTTATTCTTAGAAAATTTCTCCCACCTTCAAGAATCATTTTAAGCACCAGTGTCTCATGGAGCTGGTAATGGTAATGTCTAGCATGTGTTGAATATTAATCTATTTACATGATTATCTCATTTAAACTTAACATCACCACCATGAGATAGATATTGCTATTCTCACTTTCAGATGACAGATCCCAAAGGAAGTCAAGAATTAAAATTGTAGACCTAAGAGGGGATGGGGTGGTATTTTGATTGGTATTGCATTTGGTCTGTTCACTACTGAGTCTTCCAAACCATGAAATTATTATATTCTTCCACTATGTATGTCTTCTAAATTTACCCTCAATATTTTTATTTCCTTTCTAGATAGGAATCTTAAAATACTTTTCTAGTTTTGATTACATGTATTTTATGGATGCTATTATAAATTATATTTTTATTAAATTTAATACTTGAGATATTTGTTGTTATAGAGAGAAATGCAATTAATTTCTATACATTGACACTGTATTTAGCAAATTTACAGAGGGATTAAATAATTCACCAAGTTTACATAGCTAGTAAATTGCAAGGTTAGGATACAAACCAATGTCTATTCCCCCAAATAGCCTTCCCAAGCCATTCTTGAAAATATTAATCTATTCAAATATGCCACCAGATAGAGTAATACCTTACTGTCCCACACATTCTTTCTCTTTCTATTTGGCATCCCATAACATTCTATTTGGAAACAATTATTGATGAGTTCCCCTCTTTCTTACTATCTAGAGGTCCTATCTATATTCTTCAGCAATTCATCCCTTCCACAGAGAACCCATATGCCATAGAGCAGGAATACTGACATTTTGAACTGGGAAACTTATTGTGGGGGCCCGTCCTGAGCACTGTAACATGTTTTACAGCCTCTCTGGTCTCTACTCACTAGATGTAGCAACTGACCTCTTGTTGCGAGAATTGAGAAAAAAAAAAGTCTCCAGAACTTGGCAATGTTTCCCCAGGGGACAAAACTGCCCCGGTTGAGAACCACTGCCTTAGAGGAAGCAATCTTCCTTCTAACTCCATAATGTTCTAAGAATAATCCCATTACCTTGCCAGTAATTATTTTCAGGAAAGAACATATGCCCAAATTTGCGCCAATGAGATTGGAGTTGGGGTCTACTCTGGTTTTTCTGAGAAAGATCTTTGTTTAAAAAACGAAAAGCCTTTGAAGACTATCATAACTCTCTCCTTCTGAGCTTATTAGGTACAGGTGGCTCTGGAGCTGCTGCAGCCATCTTGCCACCAGCCTGAGGATAAACATAATACATAGGGCATTGTATTCTTTTTGATGCGATGGTAAAGGGGATTGTTTCCTTAATTTCTCTTTCATTGTTAGTGTATAGGAATGCAAGAGATTTCTGTGTATTAATTGTGTATCCTACAACTTTACTGAATTCACTGATGTGCTCTAGTAGATTTCTGGTAGCATCTTTAGAATTTTCTAGGTATAGTATCATGTCATCAGCAAACAGTGACACTTTTACTTCTTCTAATTTGAATTCCTTTTACTTCTTTTTCTTCTCTGATTGCCATGGCTAGGACACCCAAACTGTGCTGAATAAAAGTGGCAACAATGGACATCTTTGTCTTGTTCCTGATTTTAGAGGGAATGTTTTCAGCTTTTCACCATTGAGAATAATGTTAGCTGTGGGTTTGTCATATATGGTCTTTATTATGTTGAGGTAAGTTCCTTCTATTCCCAGTTTATGGAGAGTTTTTATCATAAAAGGGTATTGAATTTTGTCAAAAGCTCTTTTTCTGCATCTATTGAGATGATCATATGGTTTCTATTCTTCAATTTGTTAATATGGTGTATCACGTTTATTGATTTGAATATATTGAAGAATCCTTGCATCCCTGGGATAAATCCCACTTGATCATGGTGTATGATCCTTTAAACATGTTGGATTTGGTTTGCCAGTATTCCGTTGAGTATTTTTGCAACTATGTTCATCAGTGATTTTGCGGTGTAATTTTTGTGTGTGTGTGGTATCTTTGTCTTGCTTTGGTATCAGGGTGATGGTGGCCTCATAGAATGAACTTGGGAGTGTGCTTGCTATCACACCAAAAAGGATAAAATACTTAAGAATAAGCCTACCTAAGGAGACAAAAGATCTGTACTCTGAAAACTATAAGATGCTGATGAAAGAAACAAAAGATGACACAAACAGATGGAGAGATATATTATATTCTTAGATTGGAAGAATCAATATTGTCAAAATGACTGTAATACCCAAGGCAATCTACAGATTCAATGCAATCTCTATCAAACTACCAATGGCATTTTTCACAGAACTAGAACAAAAAATTTTTTAATTTGTATGAAAACACAAAAGACCCCAAATAGCCAAAGCAATCCTGAGAAAGAAAAATGGAGCTGGAGGAATCAGACTCCCTGACTTCAGACTCTACTACAAAGCTACAGTAATTAAGACACTATGGTACTAGCACAAAAACAGAAATAGATCAATGGAACAAGATAGAAAGCCCAGAAGTAAACCATGCACCTATGGTCAATTAATCTATGACAAAGGAGGCAAGAATGTACAATGGAGAAAAGACAGCCTCTTCAATAAGTGGTACTGGGAAAACTGGACAGCCACATGTAAAAGAAGGAAATTAGAGCATTCTCTAATACCATACAAAAAAATTAACTCAAAATGGATCAAAGACCTAAATGTAAGGCTGGAAACTATAAAACTCTTAGAAGAAAACATAGGCAGGACACTCTTTGACATAAATCGCAGCAATATCTTTTTTGATCCACCTCCTAGAGTAATGAAAATAAAAACAAAAATAAATGAATGGGACCTAAAGAAACTTAGAAGCTTCTGCACAGCAAAGGAAACCAAAAAACAAAGACAAAAAGACAACCCACAGAATGGGTGAAAATATTTGCGAATGAAGCAGCTGGCAAAGGATTAATCTCCAAAATGTACAAAAAACTCATGCAGCTCTATGTCAAAAAAACAAACAACCCGATCAAAAAAATGGGCAGAAGATTTCAATAGACATTTCTCCAAAGAAGACATACAGATGGGCAAGAGGCACATGAAAAGATGTTCAACATCACTAATTATCAGAGAAATGCAAATCAAAGGTACAATGAGGTATCACCTCACACCAGTCAAGAATGGCCATCATCAGTTAGTCTACAAACAATAAATGCTGGAAAGGGTGTGGAGAAAAGGGAACCCTCCTACACTGTTAGTGGGAATGTAAATTGGTACAACCACTATGGAGAACAGTATGGAGGTTCCTTAAAAAACCAAAAATAGAGTGGAGGGGAGGAACCAAGATGGCGGAGTAGAAGGAGGTGCTCTCACTCCCTCTTGTGAGAACACCAGAATCACAACAAGCTGCTGGACAATCACTGACAGGAAGACACTGGAACTCCATAAAAAAGATACCCCATATCCAAAGACAAAGGAGAAGCCACAATGAGATGGTAAGAGGGGCGCAATCACAGTAAAATCAAATCCCATAACTACTGGGTGGGTGACTCATAGACTGGAGAACACTTATACCACAGAAGTCCACCCACTGGAGTGAAGGTTCTGAGCCCCACGTCAGGCTTTGCAACTTGGGAGTCTGGCAATGGGAGGAGGAATTCCTAGAGAATCAGACTTTGAAGCTTAGTGGGATTTGATGGCAGGACTTCGACAGCACTGGGGTAAACAGAGACTCCATTCTTGGAAGGCACATACAAAGTAGTGTGTGCATCGGGACCCATGGGAAGGAGCAGTGACCCCAGGGGAGACTGAACCAGACCTACCTGCTAGCGTTGGAGGGTCTCCTGCAGAGGCGGGGGGTTACTAAACAACAAAGAGATCACTGAAGAAATCAAAGAGTAAATCAAAAAATACCTAGAGACAAATGACAAGAAGACACAATGATCCAAAACCTATGGTATGCAGCAAAAGCAGTTCTAAGAGGGAAGTTTATAGCTATACAAGCCTACCTCAAGAAACAAGAAAAATCTCCAATAAACAATCTAACCTTACACCTAAAGGAACTAGAGAAAGAAGAACAAACAGAACCCAAAGTTAGTAGAAGGAAAGAAATCATAAAGATCAGAGCAGAAATAAATGAAATAGAAACAAAGAAAACAATAGCAAAGATCAATAAAACTAAAAGCTGGTTCTTTGAGAAGATAAACAAAATTGATAAACCATTAGCCAGACTCATGAAGAAAAAGAGGGAGAGGACTCAAATCAATAAAATTAGAAATGAAAAAGGAGAAATTACAACAGACACTGTAGAAATACAAAGCATCCTAGGGGACTACTACAAGTAACTCTATGCCAATAAAATGGATAACCTGGAAGAAATGGAAAAATTCTTAGAAAGGTATAACCTTCCAAGACTGAACCAGGAAGAAAGAGAAAATATGCACAGACCAATCACAAGTAATGAAATTGAAACTGTGATTAAAAATCTTCCAACAAACAAAAGTCAAGGACCAGATGGCTTCACAGGTGAATTCTATCAAACATTTAGAGAAGAGCTAACACCCATCCTTCTGAAATTCTTTCAAAAAATTGCAGAGGAAGGAACACTCCCAAACTCATTCTATGAGGCCACCATCACCCTGATACCAAAACCAGACAAAGATACTACAAGTAAAGAAAATTACAGACCAATATCACTGATGAATATAGATGCAAAAATCTTCAACAAAATACTAGCAAACAGAATCCAACAACACAATAAAGGATAATACACCATGATCAAGTGGGATTTATCCCACGGATGCAAGGATTCTTCAATATACGCAAATCAATCAATGTGATACACCACATTAACAAATTGAAGAAGAAAAACCATATGATCATCTCAGTAGATGCACAAAAAGCTTTTGACAAAATGCAACACCCATTTATAAGAAAAACTCTCCAGAAAGTGGGCATAGCGGGAACCTACCTCAACATAATAAAGGCCATATATGACAAACCCACAGCAAACATCATTCTCAATGGTGAAAAACTGAAAGCATTTCCTCTAGGATCAGGAACAAGACAAGGATGTCCACTCTCACCACTAGTATTCAACATAGTTTTGGAAGTCCTAGCCACAGCAATCAGAGAAGAAAAAGAAATAAAAGGAATACAAATTGGAAAAGAAGAAGTAAAACTGTCACTGTTTACAGATGACATGATACTATAGATAGAGAATCCTAAAAATGCCACCAGAAAACTACTAGAGCTAGTCAATGAATTTGGTAAAGTTGCAGGATACAAAATTAATGCACAGAAATCTCTTGCATTCCTATACACTAATGATGAAAATTCTGAAAGAGAAATTAAGGAAACAGTCCCATTTACCATTGCAACAAAAAGAATAAAATACCTAGGAATAAACCTACCTAGGGAAACAGAAGACCTGTATGCAGAATACTATAAGACACTGATGAAAGAAATTAAAGATGATACCAACAGATGGAGAGATATACCATGTTCCTGGATTGGAAGAATCAATATTGTGAAAATGACTATACTACACAAAGCAATCTACAGATTCAATGCAATCCCTATCAAATTACCAATGGCATTTTTCACAGAACTAGAACAAAAAAATCTTAATATTTGTATGGAGACACAAAAGACCCTGAATAGCCAAAGCAGTCTTCAGGGAAAAAAGTGGAGCTGGAGGAATCAGACTCCCTGACTTCAGACTATACTACAAAGCTACAGTAATCAAGACAATATGGTACTGGCACAAAAACAGAAACATAGATCAATGGAAGAAGATAGAAAGCCCAGAGATAAACCCATGCACCTATAGTCAACTAATCTATGACAAAGGAGGCAAGGATATACAATGGAGAAAAGACAGCCCCTTCAATAAGTGGTGCTGGGAAAACTGGACAGCTACATGTAAAAGAATGAAATTAGAACACTCCCTAACACCATATACAAAAATAAACTCAAAATGGATTAGAGACCTAAATGTAAGACCGGACACTATAAAACTCTTAGAGGGAAACATAGGAAGAATACTCTTTGACATAAATCACAGCAAGATCTTTTTTGATCCACCTCCTAGAATAATGGAAATAAAAACAAAAATAAAGAAATGGGACCTAATGAAACTTCAAAGCTTTTGCACAGCAAAGGAAACCAAAAACAAGGTGAAAAGACAACCCTCAGATTGGGAGAAAATATTTGCAAACGCATCAACGGACAAAGAATTAATCTCCAAATATATAAACAGCTCATGCAGCTCAATATTAAAGAAACAAACAACCCATCCAAAAATGGGCAGAAGACCTAAATAGACATTTCTCCAAAGAAGACATGCAGATGGCCAAGAAGTGCATGAAAGGCTGCTCAACATCACTAATTATTAGAGAAATGCAAATCAAAACTACAATGAGGTATCACCTCACACCAGTCAGAATGGGCATCATCAAACAATCTACAAACAACAAATGCTGGAGAGGGTGTGGAGAAAAGGGAACCCCCTTGCACTGTTGGTGGGAATGTAAACTGATACAGTCACTATGGAGAACAATATGGAGGTTCCTTAAAAAACTAAAAATAGAAATATGATCCAGCAATCCCACTACTGGGCATATACCCAGAGAAAACCATATTTCAAAAAGACACATGCACCCCAATGTTCATTGCAGCACTATTTACAATAGCCAGGTCATGGAAGCAACCTAAATGCCCATCGACAGACGAATGGATAAAGAAGGAGTGGTACATATATACAATGGAATATTACTCAGCCATAAAAAGGAATGAAATTGAGTCATTTGTTGAGACGTGGATGGATCTAGAGACTGTCATACAGAGTGAAGTAAGTCAGAAAGAGAAAAACAAATATCGTATATTAACGCACGTATGTGGAACCTGGAAAAATGGTACAGATGAACCGGTTTGCAGGGCAGAAGTTGAGACACAGATGTAGAGAAAAAATGTATGGACACCAAGGGGGGAAAGCCTGGCGGGGTGGGGATGGTGGTGTGCTGAATTGGGCGATTGGGATTGACATGTATACACTGATGTAAATAAAATTGATGACTAATAAGAACCTGCTGTATAAAAAAATAAATAAAATAACGTTCAAAAATTCAAAAAAAACAACACTAATACTAAACTTTCTTTGGGTTATTTGTATGGAAATATCTTAATATAAATGTTTCAGACATTACATGAAATTCCTAAAAATCTTATATTTTCTGGTATAGTGTTATAAATCATAATTCTAATTATTACTTTAAAATGTATATCTCAGAAATAACTAAATTTCCTTGTCAATTGCATTATTATGAACTTTCATCAAATCTTTAACCATGGTCATTTTTAAGTCTTTGGTCATTTACAGACAGTTCTGGGTGTACTCCGATGCTTTTGCAAAAATGTTCCTATAAAAGGGTTTCATCTTCAAGGAATTCATGGAAAAGACTCTGACAAGTACAGCTTTCTGGTAAATGACTATACTACTGAACTGAATGAATAAGCATTTTCAGAACTCTAATAGAAAACTGATGAATTCATTAAAGTGCTAACAAAAGATCAAGATGAAAAAAATTAATTACTTGGGACTGAGTGAACTGATGAGGATGATTATAATTTTTGTGACTTTCTGTTTGAATAAAAAAAATGTGATGTAAAAAAAAAACCCAACTAAAAATAGAACTACCATGTGATCTAGCAATCCCAATCCTGGGCATATATCTGGAGAAAACCACAATCTGAAAAAATACATGCACTCCAATGTTCATTGCAGCACTATTTACAATAGCCAAGATATGGAAGCAACCTAAACTTCTGTCAACAGAGGCATGAATGAAGAAGATGTGGTACATATATACAAGAGAATATTACTCAGCCATATAAAAGAGTGAAATCATGCCATTTGCAGCAACACGGATGGACCTAGAGATTATCATACTAAGCGAAGTGAATCAGATAGAGAAAGACAAATATCATATGATATCACTCATATGTGGAATCTAATTTTTTTAAATGATACAAATGAACTTATTTACAAAACAGAAACAGACTTACAGATATCGAAAATAAACTTATGGTTACCAAAGTGGAAACATGGGGGGAGGGATAAATCAGGATCTTGGGATTAACATACACACACTACTATATATAAGATAGATAACCAACAAGGACCTGCTGTATAGCACAGGGAACTCTACTCAATATTCTGTGATAACCTATATGAGAAAAGAATCTGAAAAAGAATGAATTTATATATACGTATAACTGAATCACTTTGCTGTACACCTGAAACTAACACAACATTGTAAATCAACTATAACCCAATAAAATAAAATAAGATAATACGTAGGGTAAAACAGCAGAGCTTCCCGAGAGCCTCCTGGAGAAAAGCAGACAGTCACTAGATTAAGTCTTCAAGGTATGTGAGAGAATAAATTTCCTAACTGCTTAAGTTAATTTATGATGGGATTTCTCCCCTTCCTCCCCTCCCTCCATTCCTTCCTTTTTTCCTCCCTCCCTCCCTCCCTCCTTCCACTTAGGACCTTAAGTCTATAAAACTGAACTGATTACACTCTCAAAATAATGGCAATATTCTCTCTCTCAATCTCTCCTTTAAATGGAGCACCCCTTCATTTCCTACCACTTTTCTCATTCTCCTCCTACTTAGGCACTCACTCCAGTGTTTTGAATATATAATCACCAAATTCATCTTTACAGATTTGCTTATACATGTGAACTTAAAATCGGTGTTATGTGTGTGCTGATTTTATTCCGTTTCAACTTTCTTCCATAATGGTATATGTATGTATGTATATATATACATATGCATGCATGTATGTATATAAGTATGTATGGGTGTACATGTATATATACATGTTTGCATGTATGTATGTGTATATATAAATGTATGTGTGTATGTATATATTATATTCTACCACATGAGCATATTATATTTTCTTATCCCATTTTATAGTGAAGACCACCTACTTTCTCTTTACCCTAATTTTTACCTTAACTCTGAAATGGGCATTATTTTTTATGTCTCACTGTGGACCTGTGATATAAATAGAAGGGTTGTGACACTAGCTCATAGGATATTCACATCCTTACCTTTACTGAGTACTGACCCATTTGTTTTCTCCAGATTAGATCCCTCCATCAAAACTTCCAAAGCAGTTCATAAGCATTTCTATTTACTTATATCCTCAATAACACTTGCTATTTTTTACCTTTCTTATTTTTTTCTAACATGATACTTGTAACATGGTATCTAATTGGTTTAATTTGTATTTCTGGGGATACTAATGAAGGTGAATACTCGTTTACATGTTTAAAATAATATATACTTCAGGGAATTGTCATTAATGCTTTAAAAAGTAATATATATAAAACATAAATCTTGGGAATATAGTATTAGCTATTACTAATATAATAAATATTTTCATCATTATTACATATTAGCCATTTAATCTATTTCTGTGAACTGTTTGTATATTTTCCCAAAAATTTTATTAGGTTTCCTGTTGTTTACTTATTCCAAGTGTTCTTTTATATTATAGATATCAATCCTTTGTTTAAATGGTGCAAATATCACCTTCAAATCTTGTCACAAAGCTGGTAACTTTGTCTATGGAGTAGCTCAGTGACAAAAATTGTGTAATTTGAATGCAGGCAAATTCATCAATTTTTCTCCTTGCAAGTATTTTTCATTTTGTATTGCTTAGGAATTCCTTCATCATCCCAAGATGAAAAATATTTTCTCTGTTTTTCTTATTGGCTTTATAATTAATCATTTGGGCCTCTAATTCGTTTGGAGTTTAGGAGTGAGATGGAGGTAAAATTTTGTTTTTATGGTTTTCAATACAGTGAACCTGTTTTTCCAATACCATTTCTTCAAAAATCCATTTGCCCACTAATGTGTGATGCCTCCTATTCATATATGGGTCTGATCCTAGGTTTTCTATTTTATTCCATTGCCTAATGATTCCGGGGTTAGCAACACACAGTTTCTTTAACTATGACTTTGTAACAGATTTTTATATCTGCTTTCTTTAAAGCTGCTCTTTTTTTCCTTCCAAACAGTGGGAAAGCTAAAATTTCTATTGAGATTTTCTAACTCTTAATGGCTAACTTATGCTTTGCTTCTTAGCCTCATTGCTGTGCTAATAAAAATTAGCAAACATATCAAAGGAAAAGTTGGCTTTTCTGGTCCCTCAAGTCCTGATTGTCTTTTTAGCTCTCTAATTCTTTCAAGCAATGTTTCCCATTGTTTGAAGAACTAGAAGAAGAACTAGTCTAGAAGAACTAGACTTCTTAGTTGTTATTGGTGAGAAATTTGACCTGTAGTTTGCTAGTCCAGCTTACCCAAAAAATTGACTTAAAAAAATACAGATCCTTTAATCAGCAACTTTTCTGAACTCTCTTATTCATTCCATTATGTTTTTGCATCAATGGTCAAAGTTCTTCCCTTCTGTCCCTGACTGGGTTCTCTTGCAGGAGAAAGGGGTAAGCATTCAAGATGTTTACTGGGGAATCAATACCTATGAAAGGAAAGGAGAGGAATCAGAAGAGGGAGAAGTTGAACTGCTATGCAGACTAGATAGAGCCTTAGCCATCTCAGCAGGAGTTCTGGAATGAGTATCAATCAGACTTGTCCCCATGTTGGGTCATGTTGGGTCAAAACAGGCCTTTATACACTGCTTTGTTCAATCACCAGATAACAGGTGCTCTTGGAAGGATATGACCTCAGAGGAGAAAGTTCTCTGCCAACGAGTGGCACACTGAGGGAAAAGAGTGCTGAGGGCCATCAGTCAACTGCATTCCATGCAGCTGGGTGCAAGTCCTTTTATAAAAGGGAATCTGACCAGCCCATCTCTACGTTTACCACACCTTTTAAGTCATATACATATATCATATACACATATAGAGAGATTGCGGGAGAGAGAAGGAGCTTATTAGCCAACACTGCAGTGCTCTGTTTATCAGTAAAAATGGTAGCATACATCCTTGTCATATTCCTGACCTTAAAGGGAATATGTCCAAAGTTTCTTCATTAAGTATGATATTTGCTGTAGGCCTTTGTTAGATAACCTTTATCAAGATTAAAATTTTTTTACCTTTTATTTCTAGTTTTCTAAGGTTTTCTATTTTATTTTTTAATAATAATAGGTGTTGAACTTTCAGCTGCTTTATTTGCGCCTATTAATAGAATCATGTGTTTTTCTCTTTTATCTTGTAACAAGGAAAATAGTATCAATACATTTTCTGACTTGAACTGTTACTGCATTCTTGGGATAAATCCTTCCTGATCATGATATATATGTGAGCATTTATCCTCAGGTACTTAGTATTTCATTAAGGATATTTTTCATTTATATACATATATAAAATTGGCTTTACTTTTCTTTTTTGGACTTCGTTCACTTGCTCAGATTGCCCTCTCTTTGTTTACTCTGATAAAACCTTCATTTAAAAAAAGATGATCTGTTCCTTGAAAATTTTATAGAACTCAACTATAAAGTTATCAGGGTTTAGTCTTTTTGAAAACCAATGTTTTGATTTCCATTTAAATTCCACAAATGTTTATTAGGCTATGCAGATTTTCTACTAAATAATATAAGTATTATTTTTATATTTCTTCCGAAAGTTTATCTATATTAATTAGGTTTGCAAATGAATTGCTATATTGTTTTTCTTGCTTTATATATGTAGATATTTCTCCCTTTTAATACACTAAATATCTGTATCAATTTTTTTCTCTGTCTTGCCAAAGTTTTTCTATCTCATATTCTTTCTAAAGAATCAGCTTAATTTGTCCATCATTTTTAGCAGTTCCTTTTGTTTTATTTCTTGGTTTATATGCTTAACTTTAATATTTCCTTCTTACCTTTTGCTTTTTCTAGTTTTTGGTATAGCGAGTTTAGATCATTTGCTTTCACTGTTTTATTGTTATTGTTGTTTGTTAGTTTTCTAATGTATGAATTCAAGCAAATAACTGATAGCAACTTTAGCTACGTTTTAAAAAGTTGACTTGTCGTGCTATAGTTATCATTAGGCTATAGGGTTTAAAATTTTAGTTTTTTTTTTTAATTGAACTTTCCTTAGTAAAAAGCATATTTGAATTAAAGAAAAATGGGATTTTTTGTCAGCTATGCTTTTGCTATCAATTTTGAATTTTATAGCCTCTGGTCGGGGAACATGTTCTTCACATCTTCCCTCCTTCCTCATTGAGTAGTCTTAGCTTCCTTCTCAGAAATCATTTGACCGTATATGCAAGAGTTAATTTCTGGGTTCTGTATTCTATTCCATTGGTCTGCATGTTTGTCTTTATGCCAGTACTACTCTGTTTTGATTACTCTAGTTTTGCAGCAAAAATTTAAATCTAGAAGGGGAATTCAACTCTTTGTTCTTTTTCAAGATTATTTTGGCTATTCAGGGTCCCTTGGAATAAGAATTTTGGAATGGATTTTTCTATTTCTGCAAAAAAAATATTGTTGGGATTTTGATAAAGATTCCAGTAAATCTGTAGATTGCTCTGGGTATTATCAACATCTTAACAATGTTAAGTCTTTCAATCTGTGAACAGAGATGTCTTTATTTACATCTTCTTTAACTTCTTTCAGCAATGTTTTGTAGTTTGCAGTGTACAAGTCTTTCACCTTCTTGTTTAAGTTCATTCCGAAGCATTTTATTCATTTCAATGCTATTGTAATGGAATTGTTCTTCTTAAATTCCTTTTCAGATTATTCATTGTTAGTGTATAAAAATGTAACTGATTTTTGCACACTGATTTTGTGTCCTACTACTTTACTGAATTTGCCTGTTAATTATAACAATTGTGGGGGGAATATTAGGGTTTTCTGTATATAAGATGATGTGATCAGTGAACAGAGAGAATTTTACTTTTTCTGTTCCAATTTGGACGCCTTTTATTTCTTTTTCTTGCATAATTGCTCCGGTAAGAACTTTTAATACTATGTTGAGTAGAAGTGGTAAAAAGAGGGCATCCTTGAATTGCTCTTATCTTAAAGGAAAAGTTTTCTTTCTTTCCCAGGGTTTGCTCTTTGTTTGTTCTGTTTGTTCAGTTGTTGTGGGATGGATATATGCCAAGAGTCAGCCTGAGGTGTAAACTCACAGGCTTTTCAGGTCTTTTCTGAGCCTCTGCCTTTCCCTGGGATAAGTGGCGTCCTTACTTCCCCTACACCTGCAGTTGGTTTTGAATGTCCTGATCTTTATATGTCTGGCTCCCAAAAGAAGGAAAAGGGGGAAATGAAGGCGGGGAAAAACACAGTGCTGGCCCTTTAAATTCTCTGGAAGCCGCTTCAGTCAGTGTTTCAAAATAATTACATCAGATACATTCTGCCAGTATGGTTAGGTAGGGGAGTATGATTAGGAAGGGGAGACAGATTCCCGCCACTTCTTATTCCACCATCTTCCCTGATGTGTAAGACTTAGTTTAAAAATACAATTAATTTTTCTACTTTTTTTGTACCTCAGGTGCAAAGATTTTGATTAATTACAATTCTTGGTTCATAACACATTATAACTTTTTCTATGCAGGACACTCTTTTATTTGCTGGTTTACCTTTTTTTGATCTATCTATATATTCTCTTATTTATATACAATATAGTGGACACTTTGGAGCCTTCCGTCCAGTGCAAGAACTAGAAAATTATCAATAACTTGCATCTCCTGATATTTTCTTTTTCTACTCCTTACTATGTGGTCTAATATGTGATCAATTACTGTGACTATTATAATTTCAAAGGATGAAGTTTCTGTGTTTACTGATTTAAAATTTTATATTTAGCTTTTAAATTGAATTTATTAATTGTGTTATTCCAGTGTTATTTATCCTACCTTATTATTATTTTTTTGCTTGATCTAACAGTTACCAAGAAGGCCATATTAAAATCTGTAATTGCAATTACTAGTTTATCTATCTCCCCATAATTTTGTCAATTATCACTTTATATATGAGTCTGTGGGGGAGCTTACATATGTTTTATTTTGATTTATTATTCCAGTTTTCCATTTCTGAGTATATAACAGTAGATATATGCCTTTCTCTATCTATATAACAGATAATCTCCCTTCATCTAATTTTGTCAGAATTATTTCATTTCTGATATGCCTGGTATATCTTTTCCATTCTTATACTTTTCCACTTTCTAAGTATATCTCTTATGTTCAGCATGTTGCAGTATCTTCTACATTTATTAAAATCATACAGTCTGTAGTTCCTTATTCACGATTCAAAAATTCAAAAACCTCTGAAAACTGAGAGCTTTCAGCGGCAGCAATGAATGACCCTACCTCTGCATGATGGCAAAACTAGACTTCAACTGACAAGAGGATCTTTATTTCCTGTAAGATATAGAAACACTGCTCCATACACCTCTGTTCTGCTTCCCCTTTCTCCTTCTCTTTGTGCTATTATTGTTAAATGCAATGCATCTATAGAGATAAGAAACCTAAAAATACATTGTCATAATTACTTTATAGATTTTCATGTCTATTGTAGCGCCTGAGAAAAGAAAGGAGAGCAAGGATATATTTATGGAGTTTGTTACATTAACCTTATGCACCATGTCTGGCTCTCCTTGTTTGTCCCTGTGTCGTTTCCTTCCTCCAGTAGAACTTCCACCACCCTCTTTGTGCTACTCTTGCCAACTGTATTACATGCTACATGTTACAGACCAGACATATTACATGTTATAGACAAGACAAGCTAGTCATATATATATACATATATATATATATATATATATATATTGCTTTATAAAGATTCTTTTTAAATCACTTAAGAGAACAAAAAATAAATATGTATATATACTGTTTGGTTTTTTTTAAAAATAATTATGTAACTACCTTTACTGGTGCTCCTTGTTTTCCTCTGGATTTGAATTTCCATCTGGATTTCTTTTCAGCCTGAAGAACTTCCTTTTAGTATTGCTTCTAAAATGGCTCTGCTAGTAATAAATTATTTTAGTTGTGCATCTGAGAATATCTTTATTCCTTTTCACTTTTTTTTTAAATAAATGTATTTAGGGGCTTCCCTGGTGGTGCAGTGATTGAGAGTCCGCCTGCCGACACAGGGGACACGGGTTCATGCCCCGGTCCGGGAAGATCCCACATGCCGCGGAGCGGCTGTGCCCGTGAGCCATGGCCACTGAGACTGTGTGTCCGGAGCCTGTGCTCTGCAGCGGGAGAGGCCACAACAGTGAGAAGCCCACATACCGCAAAAAAAATAAAAAATAAAAAAATAAATGTATTTACTTTTATTTATTTATTTTCGGCTGCATTCGGTCTTCGTTGCCGTGCACAGGCTTTCTCTAGTTGCGGTGAGCGGGGGCTACTCTCCGTTGTGGTGTGCAGGCTTCTCATTGCTGTGGCTTCTCTTGTTGCGCAGCATGGGCCCTAGGCGCGTGGGCTTCGGTAGTTGTGGCACACGGGCTTAGTTGCTCCATGGCATGTGGGATCTTCCTGGACCAGGGCTTGAACCCCTGTCCCCTGCATTGGCAGGCAGATTCTTAACCACTGTGCCACCAGGAAAGCCCTCCCTTTCACTTTTAAAAGATTTTTTTGCTGGCTATAAGATCCTTGATCGACAGTTCTTTTCTTTAAATACTTGAATATGTCACCCACTGCATTCTGGCCTCTTATTTCTGATGAGAAGTCAGTTGTTAAACTTATTGGGGTTTCCTTGTTTGTAAGGAGCCCTTTTCCTCTCACTGCTTTCAAATTTTTCTTTTTGTCTTTGACTTTTAGCATTTTTACTATCCTATGTCTAGGTATGGATCTCTTTGGTTTTTTTCTTACATGGAGTTCATTTTATGTCATCTTGCTTGGGAAAAAATCTCTGAGACACAGCTCTGTAGCTGAGTGGGGGGACGGTGGCTTGCTTCTCTTGAGTGGAACCCTGCTTTGCTAGCAGGGATCTGGGTGTGGGCACTAGCCTCTGATCTCTTCAGCTTCCCTCTCCCAATGTGGGAACCTCTGCCCTACAAGCAAGTGGGGGTAAGGGCAAGTGGGGCCTGGTATTCTTGGCTTGCCACCCCAGGCATATAGCCTCCACCTTACAAGTAGAAGCTGAATGGGGAAAGCAACACTTGCCAGGAATTTAGCTTCTGCAACTTGGAGCGAGGGGTGATGAGACATACTCAGGGCCTTCCCCTCTCAGTGAGATAACCTGACTATGAGCTGAGAGGATAAGGAACCCTGTGTTCCTGGCCACATCTGGACAGAATAGAGGTTCCATCATACTGAGCTGAGGAGGCTGGGGTGCAGTTAGAAAAGGAGTGTGTTGTGACTCAAGTGCCACACTCTGGCTGTTCTTACTGAAATTTAGTAGATTTTCTTGAATGAATGCTTCCTCATTTGCTGTATGAAGTTAGAACAATTTCTAGAGATCTTAAGTGGCTTCTCATATATATTTCTTATATAGACTTCACAGATATCTTTCAGATATATATGAAATACTCACCAGTTTTGCCTATTTCTCTGGGGAATATGTTCTCAGAGATCTTAGAGCCCCCATTCTAGTAGTGGAATTCCTGATCTATCTTGTCTTGATGTCCTCTGAAATAGCTCCTCAATCGAATCTTCTGGTACATTAGCTCAGATTATAGCTTAGCTTTTCTTTTTTACATCTCCCTCACCTTGTATCTCTTGACTCCAGGAGTCTCCTAGTACCTCAGTCTCAGGTAGTACTCTCTTCTGGGGTCTTCCACTCTCTTTTATATTAACTTGGTCCCCTGATAGTAGACAGAAGGACTAGGAAGCAGGGAGAAGAATGCTCTGGGACAGATGAGCGTGTCTGCGGTTATTGATGTGATCATCTATCCATCCCCATTCAACTTCCATGCTGATATGAGCTTATTGCCTATGGCTGATATTGGACTGGATTTGATACTTCTCTCTCCCATGATAGCTATTGTGCAGATGATCTATTAGAGAGAAAAGGGAATGACTAGAAAACTATTTCTAGCAACCCCCCAATGTCCCCTTAGTCCTCTCGTGTTGTAGTCTACATTTTATTCCTTAATCCTTCTCTTGGTCTTCAGCAGCCCTCCTTCCACAAACACATGTCCAGAGGCCAGATCATCTTATTCTGAAAGTGTTTCACAATGTTTTTATCTTATTTGGTAAACCTGTTTTGAAGCACATTAACCTTTGTTTCCCTTTTATGGAAATTCTAAGATTCTAGGGAAGGAAGGAAGTCTCTACTTGTTCTCCAACTGGTCTAAAACTAGATGTCAACTTTCTATTACTTGTACTATAAGGCATCTTTATTTGCAATTAACTGATTACATCTCCCTTTCCTTCTAGTATTTGAGGGCAAGAGTCATTTCTTCTTTTTTGTGTCCCCAGTGCCTGGACAGTATTGGACAGACCTACTGATGACCTGATATGGGTTGAATATTATGGCTTTTATGAAGGCTAATAACCTGGAATCCCAGCCATCAGGAAGCTTAGTGTTTAGCAGAGGTGAAGAAGGGGAGACACCTGGATTGGTCTTTTTTATTGATTCTCAATGGTGCAGTAAATGAACCTAATTTATCAAGGGTTAAACACATGAATTACATCCACAGCTTCAGAATGCCAGTAAATGGAAGAATGATCTATTACTTTCCAACATTATTGCACTGATAACTAATGCAAAGCTAGCTTTTCAGCTGTGTATTAAGTCCTTTTCTTCAGCCAGGTATCACTTACTTAAGCGCTTCCCAAAGCAATTGCATTTTCATTTCCGCTTTTAATACCAGACCGTTAATCCCCAAGTTCTGTTTGGAATAAGGTGATATGTGTGAACCTTGGCTTAGGAATTATGATAGCTAAAAGCCTACATTTAAAAAGGCAGATGCAAAATGGGGTTTCGTTTCTCTGTGGTATTAGGCTTTTAAGTCAAAAAAATAACAATCTACAGAGAGGAATTTTTCAATAAGAGCTGCAGTTGTGATATTTTAGTCACAATTGTCTCCAAATCAGCTGCAGATATGAATCTTGTTGGAGTAATGGTAGTTCAAGAAAGATATTGTATAAAATTGATTTAAATCCTTTGACAGTATGTCTATATTCTGTAGTCAATAAAAAAAGAGTTTCATGGGCCAAGGAAATGATTGCTACAAAGCACTTGTACCTCATCCTTGAAAATCATCATGCAGGACCTTGTTCTGTAATGTTTTGGCTGCTCCTTCCCCACCTAGCTTGGCATCCCACTTTAATCAAGCCCATTTACTTCATGTACATGATGGGAAAAGTAAAGTTGACTGAGAGACATGCATTTGAGACTGACTGCCATTGATATGGAAATATTTTTGCATTTATATATATATATGGAGAATGAAAACTTTTCTATCAGAAGTTCGCAGATTTTTGATATTTTCTAGGATGAGGGAGGACCCCACATGGTAACACAGACCAAAGTCTCTTTTCTTGAGACAGGTAAATGGGACGTTAAACTTCTTTGTGGCCCAGACCCTGCAGTAGAGGACAAACATGTTAATTTTCTTAACAAGGGAGGTGGACATCATCTCTTTGTTATAGGCAAGGGCATGAGGCTCAGGGAAGCAAGATCATAGACAGAATCAGTGTCACAGGTGAGATGTGATCCCAGACTGTGCTTTTCCTTCCCATTGCTGATTCCTAAGTGACCCATGATTGAGGGAAAGTTCCTGCTTTCAGTAAATAAATATATTAAAATCCCTGGCTACTAAACAAATTAGAAGGTGCCTTTATAGTGCCAAAGGATTTCCTAGGAGGTCCCTTTAAATAGTCAGCACATAGAAAATTCTAATATTTAAAAAATTAGTACTAAAAATATTAAGTGATTTACTTTAATTTGCATTCACCATTCCAATAACATTTCTTTATTTATCAAGTATATGTATATGAAGTATTTATATATATTTATATATGATGCATTAATTCTGCACAATTCCTCTGTAATTATTTTAGCCCCATTTTATAATCGAGGGAACTGGAGCACAGAAAATAAATGAATCTCCTAAGGTCACATACCTAGAAGATGTGAAGGCAGGATTTGAACCCCAGTTGTCTGAGTCCTGAGCTCATGCTCCAAGGCAATACACTATTTCTCTGTTGGGGAGAACATATCCTCAACCTGTGATATGATACCATGAACTTCATTCCTTTGACAAATCATTTTACTGATGGGTTATGGTGAATTTAATTTCAGACAGTTGTTGATTGAGAGTTGTCATTTGCCCATCACTTTACTGGGTAATGATGTGTAGAATAACAGAATATATGTAGTTACTGTCCTTGTGGAAATTTTAACCTATTTGAAGAGATTTCTTGAATTCTATCAGTGTGTCCTAAATATGAACACCTATCTATTGAATTTCAGTGTTGCTTTTTTTCACTATTCAGAAAATGTTTTATTTGAAATACCACTTTGCAATGGTTTATTTATTTTTTAAGATATCCTATGCCAGAATTCTGTTTTTGCAGTCATAACTTCTGTTTTAACTAGCTTAGCTTTTTTGTTTTTTCTTTCAAGTTTTAACATTTGAGAGGTCTATGATATTCCTGTTCTATTTTGCACCTTTTTAGAGCTTTGGAGGGAGGGTAATCTCAATTGCACAGGAATTCTCAATTAACTTGAAAATCATGTTGCTGTATTCCCCCCAATATTCAGAATTCAGTGAGTTGAATGGGGAAGAAATCACACCTTCTATATTCATTTAACCATTGCACTAAGGTATATACTCTTGTGTCCATTCATTCGAGGTTTTTTGTTTCTTTTTAGCTGCATTGGGTCTTCGTTGCAGTGCACGGGCTTCTCATTGTGGTGGCTTCTCTTGTTGCAGGGCACTGGCTCTAGGTGCATGGGCTTCAGTAGTCGCAGCATGTGGGCCCTAGAGCACAGGCTCAGTAGCTGTGGTTCACGGGCTTAGTTGCTCTGCAGCATTTAGGATCTTCCTGGACCAGGGATTGAACCCATGTCCCCTGCATTGGTAGGCAGATTTTTTTTTTTTTTTTTTTTTTTTTTTTTTTTTTTTTTTTTTTTTTTTTTGCGGTACGCGGGCCTCTCACTGTCGCGGCCTCTCCCCGTTGCGGAGCACAGGCTCCGGACGCGCAGGCTCAACGGCCATGGCTCACGGGCCCAGCCGCTCCACGGCACGTGAGATCTTCCCAGACCGGGGCACGAACCCGTGTCCCCTGCATCGGCAGGCGGACTCTCAACCACTGCGCCACCAGGGAAGCCCGGTAGGCAGATTTTTAACCACTGCACCACCAGGGAAGTCCCATTCACGTTTATTTTTAAACCTATCAATAACACTTGAAGTTTTCTTTCATTAAATTTCTCATTAAAATATTACTGAGATAAATTTTTTCAAGTTTGAGAACTGAAATATTTATTAAAGTGTTTACTATGTTTTTGAAATTACTCATTTTATATGATTACACTATATTTCACAAATTTCCTCAATTTTTAGTAATCTTTCTGTTTAAGCCTTTTTTTTCTTATAAACATCTTCATTACATATGTTTTTAAACACTCCTCTAAATGCATCAGTGTTATTTTTAGATCATGAAGAAAGTGGCCCTCCATGCAGCTTAGCCATGCTTATAGGCTTCCCAATATTTCAGCCTGGTTCAGTGAGCTTAGGAAACTCCCACCAGAATGCAGAGCCCAAGACACACTTATTTCCCCTTCTCCCCTCACTGCTATTTCACAAGGAAGAAAAAAGAAATTAAAAAAAAATACTTGTTAAAAAAATATTTTTTTACCATAATTAGATATAAACTTGAAATGTATAGAAAGAGTGGAGTACAAGAAAGTTATTGCCTTGGTGGCTTCTAGAGGCTTCTAAGTTGTTGCTGTCTTCTCTCCAGGGGCCTCAAGCATGGTACCAGAGGATTTGCCCCACATGTTGGGTCCTGTGCTGCTTACACTGCTTTTCCTAGCCATCAGGCGGTGGAGCATTCCCAGCCAAGCTCCCCAAGCTACAGATTGCTTTAGATGCTGCTGGTGGCTGTTCTTCTCTCCAGGGAGGCCCATGAGTGGGTGCAGGGAGTTCTGCTGCTTTATTATCCTAAAAGGGGAAGTGTCTCTGAGAACTTGGTATTCAGATGAAACATGCCATGCGATGCTGATCTAAATATAAAAGTACTTTAAAGTTGTAGGGCATTAAGAACACCTGCAGGCACTGAGTCCTCTTTAATCCTGTGGCTTCCAATCTTCATCATTTCGTGCTTGGACTATTGTGATAGGATTTGGGTTGTTCTTCCATTTTCCCACAATGCCTTGCTCCAATTTTGGGAGGGGATCTCAATCAGATAAATTCCCTTCAAACTACAGTTTTCAGCCCGCCAGTCTTCAGCACAAATGTTTTCAGTGGTTCCCTATTATATACATAGAGTAAAATCCAAATTCCTTGCCATGCCATGTAACTCCCATGAGTTCCCTCTGGGAATGTTTACTCCAGCACATTGGTTCTCAGCAAGGGGCAATTTTACCCCCAGAGGGCACATTTGGTTGTCATAGCTTTGGGGGAGATGCTGCTAAATGTCCTATAATACCCAAGACAACCCCCCATAAAAAATTACGATCTCAAACATCAGTAGTGCTGAGACTGGGAAACCCTGCTCTAGATAAATGGGGCTGCAAATTGTTCCTGGAATATTCTGTGCACAACTCCCTACCATACCACCTCAGTTTTCCACCTTTAATTCCAAAGTATAACTCCTGCCTTGACTCCTACCAACTCCCTGAATCCTTTCCAAATGCTCCCTCCCTCTTCTGAAATTTTATACTATGTATTGGTCCCATTCCTGTGTTTTACCTTTCTTAAATGTTTTATTTCCCCAATTGTATTATACATTTTTGAAGTACAAGGAATCTGTCTTTCATATCCCCCCACAGTACTTATCACAGGGCTGTACATATAATACGGGCTAAAAAATATTTGTTGTTTGACTGGACACAGGGAAAACAGTTCCTTGTGATGGTGGCCTCCCTTTATAGCCATGTCGCTCCACTTACTATATAATTTGATTACTACTACTGCAGTCATTGAACTCCTAATACGTAGACTTGAACACAGTTCCTTTGCTTAAAGACACTGACAGTTTTACCAGGCCCGCAGCTCAAGGAAGCGTAATGGAATATTAGTGATCAGGTATGGACACGTCTCTTTTTGTCATGCCTATTGGCTTGCTGTTATCCTAAATGAGTGGCCATGTGGAACAAATCACTAACATGAAGGACAAGGCAAAAATTACCAGGAAAGAAAGCATGGAATGGTAAATGTTTTATTTAATCTAGAATGATATGGAAATGTTTCATCTGATGCCAGCCTACTGTTTTAAACAACTTCAGCCTCATTATTTAGAACCACTAACATGAATGTGTCTTTGCAGTGGAGAGCTTGCTAAGTCGACTCAAAGAACACATTAGCACGATCCTGTCTGTCTTGGTCTCTGCCTCTCATACAGATAAATGGTGTAATGTAATTTAATTTACCAAGCATGTATGGAGCATCTACACTATAGAAGGTACATATGTACAGTGCCTGGCATTGTGGACGATATGAAGATGCTCTCAGAGAACTCACAATCCAGTGGGGATGAAAGATAAGACAGGGGAATAGCAGTAAAATGGAATTCTGTGAGCACTCCAGGGATAGATAGAGTAACCAGGTTTCACAAGTGGTTAGCAGTGTCACTCTTAAGACCCTTCAAAGAAAGAGATATAGGAATGCTTTGTTTGTAATATCCTTTTACTTTTTTTGTTGAGGTATATTAGTTTTCCATGGCTGCCATAACTCACTACCACAAACTTAGTGGCTTCAAACAACACTAATGTATCATGGTATAGTTCTGTAAGTCAGGAAGCTGACAGGGGTCTCACTGGGCTAAAATAAAGCCATTATCAGGGCTATGTTCCTTTCTGGAAGTTCTAGGGGAGGATCTTTTTCCTTGCCTTCTCCAGATTCTAAGCTGCCCACATTCTTTGGCTCATGGACCCTTTCCTCCATTTTCAAAGCTAGCAGTGGTGGACTGAGTCCTTCTTATGCTTCAGAGTTCTAACCCATTCTTCTTATCCTCTTCAACTTTTAAGAGCTGATGTGTATAGATTGGGTCCACTCAAATAGTCCTAGATAATCTCCCCACCTCAGTGTCTTTAATTACTTCTGCAAAACACCCTTTTATCAAATAAGGAATATATTCACAAATCCCAGGGATTAAGTTGTGGACATCTTCAGGGGGCTATTATTCTCTTTACTACATAATACAAAACGTACAGTAAATTGAACAAATCTGAAGTATACAGTTTGATGAATTTTGATGTATCTACACCCTTAGAACCACAACTAGGAAAAAATATAGCACACTTTCAACTCTCTTGTTTTCTGGAACTTCTTGGTGACCCCTTCTTGTCCATATGCTCATCCAGAAACAATCACTCTTTGACCTATATCACCATTGATTAGTTTTGCCTGTTTTTAAACTTCATATAAATGGAATCAAGCAATATGTACTACTTTTGTGTTGGGCTTCTTTTTCTCAATACTTTGCCTGTGAGATTAATTTGTGTTCATACAACTATAACAATAATTTATCTTTTGTATTTCTGTGTATTATTCCACTGTGTGCACAGACCATATTTACCCATTCTCCCACTGTTAGGCATTTATTTTGTTTACAGTTTGGGGCTATTGTGAATAAAGATATGATGATCTTTCTTTTGCATGTCTGTTGATTCTTATGCATACATATGTTCAGCTTTAGCAGATACCATTGAAGAATTTTCAAAGCAGTTGTAACAATTTATACTCCTACCAGCAGTAAAAGTTTCAGTTGCTCTGTACCCTCACTGACAAATCATATTATCGGACCTCTTGATTTGGGGGCTTCAGGTAGGGTTATAGTGGTATCTCACTGCAGTTTTACATTTGCATTTGCTTGAGGACTAATGATGTTGAGCACCTTTTCTCATGCTAATTGACTACCTGTATATTGTCTTCAAGTCTTTTTCCCATTTTACTTTTAGTTCAGTCATTTGCCTTTTTAAGAAAAAAAAACTTGTAGATGTCCTTTATATATTGTGAAAAGAGGTCTTTGTCAGATATATGTATGCAATATATTTCTCAACTGTGACTACTGTTTTACTCTTAATGATAACTTTTGGTGAATAAAAGTTCTTAATTTTAATAGAGACCATTTTATTGATTGATCAATTGATTGATTGTTTTTATTTTTTGTAATCTGTATTTTATTAGGCTTGACATTTTTGTGAGTGGGGGTGAGTGAATATTTGGAACATATAAGTTGAACGCCAAGTTACTATTTCCTGTATTGAATTAAATGGATTATCCATTTTAACTCATCTGTTCTCTGTGGTTTACACTAGGGTATGTTTATGCGCTGCTTTTTATAACTATGTAATGATACAGACCGTTTTAGAAATTTTTTTATGGTTAATGTTTTTGAGTTATATTTTAAAAATAGTTGCCTACTCCAAGGACATGAAGATATTCTATGTCATCTTCTAGATGCTTTATTTCTTTGCCTTTCACACTTAGGTCTGTGGTTCACCTCAAATTACTTTTCTGTATGGTGTGAGGGAGGTATCACATTACATTTATTTCTAATATGAATATCCGTGTAACTCAGCACCATTTATTGAAAATGCCATCCTTTTCTCCCTTGGATTTAGTGACAACTTTGCTTTAAATCAGATGATTATAGATATGTGGGTATATTTTTGGACTCTCTATTCTGTTCCATTGGTCTATATGTCTATCCTCTTGCCAACACATCACAGGGACACTAGGACCAAGAATGCCAAGTAGTGAACTCTCACCAATAGTACTTTCATTGGTTAGAACAACCAACACATTTTTATGATAACTATTATAATTATTCTACCCTATGCTAAGGAGATCTTATGCATCAATATTTACATTGTAAGTTACTTGAGGAAAGCAATTTTCCTGGCTGTTTTGTAATTGCCCATTTTATACCTAGTAGACAGTCAATAATGATTGATTATATCAAATTTGAAGTTTCTCAACTAACAGATAAAGAATGATGTTTTTAGAATATTTAAAAGGCTGGAAACTTGTTGAGAAACACCCTTTAAAACTTAGACATATTTTAAGTAAACCAAACAACAATTCTCTGATTAGGCTCAAAGACTGAGACTCAGGAAACTTGGAATATAGTCCTGGCATTACAGTTAAAGTTATTCTACATAAGGTCAGGCAAGTTGCTTAATCTTTTGTGTCCAGTTGACCTTATTGGTAAGAAGAGAAAAATAATACTGTAATAATACTTCCACCTTTTAGTACTACTGTGACACTGAATTCAAAACAAACTTGAAGAAGAAAAGCTTGATGTGCAAAGCTAAGATTTTAGCTAAGATGTTATTTAAATATATATGTACATATGTGTGTGTGTATATATATGTATATATACACAATTCACCGTAAGTTCACATTTCTTCATGAAATTATTATTGATATATATGGTGAAGATTCTAAGACCCTGAAAGATACTAAAGAACAGTTAAATTAGCAACAGGAGAATAAACTAATTTTAAAACAAATTTAGAGTTCATTGTGTTATAGTCTTTAAGTGAAAACTAATCTTAAAATTATATTATGCATATATACAGCAACTCTCTATTAACCAGAGCCCTCCCATCATTAATTTGGCCAGAGAAATGAGTGTGTGTAATAGTCACAAATGAAGTTGTTGAGTCTTTCTGTGGACTTGCCTGATTTAATTGAGTATGTGCATAAATTCAGAATCATGGTGGTTAGAAAAGGTACAATCTAAAAAATACTTACATGATATAAACACGGAGATACAGTGCTCAATAAATGTATGAAAAATTTCTCCTTTCTCCATGCTCCCGAAGTTCTATACAGTATGAGTTGTGCATCTTATTGTGATCATTTATTTACATGCTGTTCCCTCCTGAGCTGTGAAGTCCAGAAGAGTGAAAGCTCCTTTAATCATCTGGAGTCCCCATTGCCTGACACATACTTAGATACTTCAAATACATCGCTCAGCTAATGCTGATAGACTTCTCACAATAACTTCCTGGTGATTAGGGGAAAACATGACCTACTTTAAGGCTTTGACAAAGACAATCCAGGGCCAAATGGGAAAGCATTAATTAGCATATTGTGTTGGCCAATGCGTGTTTGCACACAGGTGAAAGGGGACTGACAGGAGGAGGAACTCCCCCACAAAGGTAAGAAAACTATGAAGAAATCAGTTCTATACAGAAAGACTGTCAGCTTCCCATCATAAACAACTGACCCAAATACCTCTGGATATGAGTTCTGTACTAAATGAATATTCATGGCCATGCAACAGATAATATGGGCTGTCTCTGCCATGATAATGAATTTCTATCTTTTATGCATCCCATCCATTAGGATGGATTAACCGGCCACTTGTCTAGCCAGACTGGTCTAGGCATTTGCTCTCCTTTTAACGTTGGCCAAAATGTTGATGTAGTGTCTCTGCAGATGAAACCTGGCAGCATTGTGGGATTGTGGCTTAAAGGACTATGCTATATAGCTGAACCTCTTGATGGGAAAGATGCAGCCCAGAATGCTTTCTTTTCTACCCCACGTTACTGACTTGCAGTGAAGGTGGAACAATGCCAGCTGAAATCAAAAGAAACTGAGAGGGCTGGGTCACTTTTTAAAATTGTCATTTTCTGCAGACACCACTAAACATGGCTTAATTAACAGCAGCTGGGCAGGACCAAGTGGGATGAACTTGGATTCCCTGGGATGAGTCAGTGTTTTACATGCCCACTGAGTGTCCAATTAGGCCCAGAGCATGGTGTCCAAAGGATGGAACATTGGTGTTGTTTTAAGCAAGAGGCTAGCACTAAAGGAACTTAATACGAATGTTAGCTGATGATAGTATAAGTACAGAAAATGGACCTGTCCCACTTATTAACCACCTGCTCTAGGCACTATATACATTATTTAAGATAAGACTCATAAAAACTTTTTGAAGAGCAATATTATTATTTCTCCAACGCAAATATTAAAATGAGGTTCAGAGAAATTAAATAATTATTTCAAGGCCATACTGTTGGAAAGAGATTCAGAAATATTTAAACCAGGTACATCTGACACCCCAGGCCCTCGCTTACATCACTGTACTATTCTGAGGCTTGGAGTGAATTGAAAAATAAAGGGATATTTAGGAATTTAGAGCAGTGCTGCCCATACAAAAGCCACTGCTTTTTTAGAGGGAGGCCTTCAAGATGGCAGAGGAGTGAGACTTGGAGATGGCCTTCCTCCCCACGAATACATCAGAAATACATCTACATGTGGAACAACTCCTACAGAACACCTACTGAACGCTGGCAGAAGACCTCAGACTTCCCAAAGGGCAAGAAACTCCCCAGGTAACTGGACAGGGCAAAGGAAAAAAGGAAAAACAGAGACAACACAATAGGGATGGGACCTGTACCTCTGGGAGGGAGCTGTGAAGGAGGAAAGGTTTCCACACACTAGGAAGCCCCTTCACTGGCGGAGACGGGGTGGGGTGGGCGAGGGGGAAGCCTCGGAGCCGCGGAGGAGAGCACAGCCACAGGGGTGCGGAGGGCAAAGCGGAGAGATCCCCGCACAGAGGATCGGTGCCGACCAGCACACAACAGCCTGAGAGGCTTGTCTGCTCCGCCGCCGGAGCGGGCGGGGCTGGGAGCCGAGGCTCGGGCTTCGGTCGGAGCGCAGGGAGAGGACTGGGGTTGGCGGCGTGTACACAGCCTGAAGGGGGCTAGTGCGCCACGGCTAGGCGGGAGGGAGTCCGGGGAAAACTTTGGACCTGCCGAAGAGGCAAGAGACCATTGTTTTCGGGTGCGCGAGGAGAGGGGATTAAGAGCACCACCTAAATGAGTTCCAGAGACGGACGCGAGCCATGGCTATCAGCGCGGACCCCAGACACGGGCATGAGACGCTAAGGCTGCTGCTGCCGCCACCAAGAAGCCTGTGTGCAAGCACAGGTCACTATCCACACCTCCCCTCCCGGGAGCCTGTGCAGCCCGCCACTGCCAGAGTCCCGTGATCCAGGGACAACTTCCCCGGGAGAACGCATGGCGCGCCTCAGGCTGGTGCAACGTCACGCCGGCCTATGCCGCCACAGGCTCGCCCCACATCCGTGCCCCTCCTTCCCCCTAGCCTGAGTGATCCAGAGCCCCCGAATCAGCTGCTCCTTTAACCCCGTCCTGTCTGAGCGAAGAACAGATGCCCTCAGGCGACCTACATGCAGAGGAGGGTCCAAATCCAAAGCTGAACCCCAGGATCTGTGTGAACAAACAAACAAACAAAAATCTCTCCCAGCAGCCTCAGGAGCAGTGGACTAAATCTCCACAATCAACCTGATGTACCCTGCATCTGTGGAATACCTGAAAAGACAATGAATCATCCCAAAATTGAGGCGGTGGACTTTGGGAGCAACGATGTATTTATTTTTTTTCTCTTTTTGTGAGTGTGTATGTGTATGTGATTTTGTCTGTATAGCTTGGCTTTTACCATTTGTCCTAGGGTTCTGTCTGTCCTTTTTTTTTATTTTTTCAGTATAGTTTTTAGTGCTTGTTATCATTGGTGTATTTGTTTTTTTGGTTTGGTTGCTCTCTTCTTTTTTTTATTTTAATAACTTTTCTTTTCTCTCCTTCCTTCCTTCCTCCCTTCCTCCCTTCTTCCCTATCTCCCCGCCTCCCCTCCTTTCTTTCTTCCTTCCTTGCTCCCTTCCTCCCTTCCTCTCTCTCTCTCTCTCTCTCTCTCTCTCTCTCTCTCTTTCTTTCTTTCTTTTTTCCTCCCTTTTATTCTGAGCTGTTTGGCTGACAGGGGCTTGGTGCTCCGGCCAGGTGTCAGACCTGTTCCTCTGAGATGGGAGAGCCAACTTCAGGACATTGGTCCACAAGAGACCTCCCAGCTCCATGTAATATTAAGTGGCGAAAGCTCTCCCATAGACCTCCATCTCAACGGCAAAACCCAGCTCTGCTCAACAACCAGCAAGCTCCAGTGCTGGACACCCTATGCCAAAAAAACTAGCAAGACAGGAACACAACCCCAACATTAGCAGAGAGACTGACTAAAATCATAATAAGGTCACAGACACCCCAAAATACACCACTGGATGCGGTCCTGCCCACCAGAAAGACAAGATCCAGCCTCATCCATCAGAACACAGTCACCAGTCCCCTCCACCAGGAAGCTACACAACCCACTGAACCAACCTCAGCCACTGGGGGCAGACACCAAAAACAACGGGAACTACAAACCTGCAGCCTGCGAAAAGGAGACCCAAAACACAGTAAATTAAGCAAAATGAGAAGGCAGAGAAACACACAGCAGATGAAGGAGCAAGGTAAAAACCCACTAGACCAAATATATAAAGAGGAAATAGGCAGTCTACCTGAAAAAGAATTCAGCATAATGATAGTAGAAATGATCTAAAATCTTGGAAACAGAATGGAGAAAATGCAAGAAACATTTAACAAGGAACTAGAAGAACTAAAGAACAAACAATGATGAACAACACAAAAAATGAAATGAAAAATTCTCTAGAAGGAATCAGTAGCAGAATAACTGAGGGAGAAGACTGGATAAGTGACCTGGAAGATAAAATAGTGGAAATAACTACTGCACAGCAGAATAAAGAAAAAAGAAAGAAAAGAATTGAGGAGAGTCTCAGAGACCTCTGGGACAACGTTAAACACACCAACATTTGAATTATAGGGGTCCCAGAAGAAGAAGAGAAAAAGAAAGGGACTGAGAAAATATTTGAAGAGATTATAATTGAAAAATTCCATTAATATGGGAAGGGAAATAGTTAATCAAGTCCAGGAGGCACAGAGAGTCTCATACAGGAAAAATCCAAGGAGAAACACACCAAGACACATATTAATTAAACTATCAAAGATTAAACACAAAAAATATTAAAGTCAGCAAGGGAAAAACAACAAATAACAGACAAGGGAATCCTCATAAGGTTAACAGCTGATCTATCAGCAGAAACTCTGCAAACCAGAAGGGAGTGGCAGTACATATTTAAAGTCATGAAAGGGAAGAACCTACAACCAAGATTACTCTACTGAGCAAGGAACTCATTCAGATTCGATGGAGAAATTAAAACCTTTACAGACAAGCAAAAGCTGAGAGAGTTCAGCACCACCAAACTAGCTTTACAACAAATGCTAAAGGAACTTCTCTAGGCAGGAAACACAAGAGAAGGAAAAAAACCTACAATAACAAACCCCAAACAATTAAGAAAATTGTAATCGGAACATACTTAAGGATAACTACCTTAAATATAAATGGATTAAATGCTCCAACCAAAAGACATACACTGGCTGAATGGATACAAAAACAAGACCCGTATATAGGCTGTCTACAGGAGACCCACTTCAGACCTAGGGACACATACAGACTGAAAGTGAAGGATGGAAAAAGAAAGTCCATGCAAATGGAAATCAAAAGAAAGCTGGAGTAGCAATTCTCATATCAGACAAAATAGACTTTAAAACAAAGACTATTACAAGAGACAAAAAGGACACTACATAATGATCAAGGGATCAATCCAAGAAGATATAACAATTGTAAATATTTATGCACCCAACGTAGGAGCACCTCAATACATAAGGCAGATGCTAATAGCCACTATAGGGGAAATCGACAGTAACACGATCATAGTAGGGGACTTTAACACTCCACTTTCACCAATGGACAGATCATCCAAAACGAAAGTAAATAAGGAAACACAAGTTTTAAATGACCCATTAAACAAGATGGATTTAATTGATATTTATAGGACATTCCATCCAAAAACAACAGAATACACTTTCCTCTCAAGGGCTCATGGAACAGTCTCCAGGATAGATCACATCTTGGGTCACAAATCAAGCCTTGGTAAATTTAAGAAAACTGAAATCGTATCAAGTATCTTTACTGGCCACAATGCTATGAGACTAGATATCAATTACAGGAAAAAATCTGTAAGAAATACAAACACATGGAGGCTAAACAACACACTACTTAATAACCAAGAGATCACTGAAGAAATCAAAGAGGAAATCAAAAAATACCTAGAAACAAATGATAATGAAAACATGATGACCCAAAACCTATGGGATGCTGCAAAAGCAGTTCTAAGAGGGAAGTTTATATCAAATCTTACCTCAAGAAACAAGAAACATCTCAAATAAACAACCTATCCTTACACCTAAAGCAATTAGAGAAAGAAGAACAAAAAACCCCCAAAGTTAGCAGAAGGAAAGAAATCATAAAGATCAGATCAGAAATAAATGAAAAAGAAATGAAGGAAATGATAGCAAAGATCAATAAAACTAAAAGCTGCTTCTGTGAGAAGATAAACAAAATTGATAAACCATTAGCCAAACTCACCAAGAAAAAAAGGATGAAGACTCAATCAATGGAATTAGAAATGAAAAAGGAGAAGTAACAAATGACACTACAGAAATACAAAGGATCATGAGAGATTACTACAAGCAACTATATGCCAATAAAATGGAAAACCTGGAAGAAATGGACAAACTCTTAGAAAAGCACAACCTTCCAAGACTGAACCAGGAAGAAACAGAAAATATAAACAGACCAATCACAAGCACTGAAATTGAGACTGTGATTAAAAATCTTCCAACAAACAAAAGTTCAGGACCAGGTGGCTTCACAGGCGAATTCTATCAAACATCTAGAGAAGAGCTAACACCTATCCTTCTCAAACTCTTCCAAAATATAGCAGAGGGTGGAACACTTCCAAACTCATTCTATGAGGCCACCATCACCCTGATACCAAAACCAGACAAAGATGTCACAAAGAAAGAAAACTATAGGCCAATATCACTGATGAACATAGATGCAAAAATCCTCAACAAAATACTAGCAAACAGATCCAACAGCACATTAAAAGGATCATACACTATGATCAAGTGGGGTTTATCCCAGGAATGCAAGGATTCGTCAATATATGCAAATCAATCAATGTGATACACCATATTAACAAATTGAAGGATAAAAACCATATGGTCATCTCAATAGACGCAAAAAAAAATTTCAACAAAATTCTACAGCCATTTATGATAAAACCTCTCCAGAATATAGGCATAGAGGGAACTTTCCTCAACATAATAAAGGCCATATATGACAAACCCACAGCCACCATCGTTCTCAACGGTGAAAAACTGAAACCATTTCCACTAAGATCAGGAACAAGACAAGGTTGCCCACTCTCACCACTATTATTCACATAGTTTTGGAAGTTTTAGCCACAGCAATCAGGGAAGAAAAAGAAATAAAAGGAATCCAAATTGGAAAAGAAGAAGTAAAGCCATCACTGTTTGAAGATGACATGATACTACACAGAGAATCCTAAAGATGCTACCAGAAAACTACTAGAGCTAATCAATGAATTTAGTAAAGTAGCAGGATACAAAATTAATGCACAGAAATCTCGTTCATTCCTATACACCAATGATTAAAAATCTGAAAGAGAAATTATGAAAACACTCCCATTTACCACTGTAACAAAAGGAATAAAATACTTAGGAATAAATCTACCTAAGAAGACAAAAACCTGTATGCAGAAAACTATAAGACACTGATGAAAGAAGTTAAAGATGATACCAACAGATGGAGAGAGATACCGTGTTCTTGGATTGGAAGAATCAACATTGTGAAAATGACTATACTACACAAAGCAATCTACAGACTCAATGCAATCCCTATCAAATTACTAATGGCATTTTTCACAGAGCTAGAAGAAAAAAATTCACAATTTGTATGGAAACACAAAAGACCCCGAATAGCCAAAGCAATCTTGAGAAAGAAAAACGGAGCTGGAGGAATCAGGCTCCCTGACTTCAGACTATACTACAAAGCTACAATAATCAAGAACATATGGTACTGGCAGAAAAATAGAAATATAGATCAATGGAACAAGATAGAAAGCCCAGAGATAAACCCATGCATATATGGTCACCTTAACTTTGATAAAGGAGGCAAGAGTATCCAATGGAGAAAGACAGCCTTTTCAATAAGTGGTGCTGGGAAAACTGGACAGCTACATGTTAAAGAATGAAGTTAGAACACACCCTAACACCATACACAAAAATAAACTCAAAATGGATTAAAGACCTAAATATAAGGCCAAACATTATAAAACTCTTAGAGGAAAACATAGGCAGAACACTCTATGACATAAATCACAGCAAGATCCTTTTTGACCCACCCCCTAGAGAAATGGAAATTAAGACAAAAATAAACAAATGGGACTTAATGAAACTTCAAAGCTTTTGCACGGTCAAGGAAACCATAAACAAGACGAAAAGACAACCGTCAGAATGGGAGAAAATATTTGCAAATGAAGCCACTGACAAAGGATTAATCTCCAAAATATTCAAGCAGCTCATGCAGCTCAATATCAAAAAAAAAACAAACAACCCAATCGAAAAATGGGCAGAAGACCTAAATAGACATTTCTCCAAAGAAGATATACAGACAGCTAACAAACATATGAAAGAATGCTCAACATCACTAATCATTAGAGAAATGCAAATCAAAACTACAATGAGGTATCCCCTCACACCAGTCAGGATGGCCATCATCAAAAAATCTACAAACAATAAATGCTGGAGAGGGTGTGGAGAAAAGGGAATCCTCTTGCACTGTTGGTGGGAATGTAAATTGATACAGCCACTATACAAAACAGTATGGAGGTTCCTTAAAAAACTAAAAATAGAACTACCATATGACCCAGGAATCCACTATTGGGCATATACCCTGAGAAAACCATAATTCAAAAAGAGTCATGTACCACAATGTTCATTGCAGCTCTACTTACAATAGCCAGGACATGGAGGCAACCTAAGTGTCCATTGACAGATGAATGGATAAAGAAGTTGTGGTACATCTATACAATGGAGTATTACTCAGCCATAAAAAAAACGAAATTGAGTAATTTGTAGTGAGGTGGATGGACATAGAGACTGTCATACAGAGTGAAGTAAGTCAGAAAGAGAAAAACAAATACCATATGCTAACACATATATATGGAATCTAAAAAAAAGAAGTATCTGAAGAACCTAGGGGCAGGACAGGAATAATGACACAGATGTAGAGAATGCACTTGAAGACACAGGGAGGGGGAAGCGTAAGCTGGGATGAAGTGAGATAATGGCATGGACTAATATATACTACCAAATGTAAAATAGATAGCTAGTGGGAAGCAGCTGCATAGCACAGGGAGATCAGCTCTGTGCTTTGTGACCACCTAGAGGGGTGGGATAGGGAGGGTGGGAGGGAGACGCAAGAGGGAGGAGAGGTGGTGGTATATGTATATGTATAGCTGATTCACTTTGTTATAAAGCAGAAACTAACACACCATTTAAAAACAATTATAGTCCAATAAAGACGTTAAAAACAAAACAAAAAAAACAAAACAAAAAAACAAAAAACACTGGCTACATGTAGCTTTTGAGCACTTGAAATGTGGCTAGTCCAAATTGATACATGCTATAAGTGTAAAATACATATCAGATGTTGAATATTTAGCATAAAAATAATAATTTGGATATATTGGATAAAGTAGCATATATTATCCAAATTAATTTCACCTGTTTCTTGTTAATTTGCCAATCTACTAGAGAATTGAACATTACACATGTGACTCACACTGGAGGCTCACATTATATTTCTATGGGGCAGCAACCGTACTGGGGTGCAGGGACAGAGCATCAGTCCTTTTATTTCCACGGGATGGAAATAAAACACTAGTTCTCAACCAGTGGCAGTTTGCTCCGCCTCCTCCAAGGAACATTTGAACGTCTGGAGACATTTTTATTGCCGTGACTGGGTTCAGGGTGCTGCTGGCATTTAGTGGGAAGACCCAGGGCTACTGCTAAACATCCTGCAAGGCACAGAATGGCTTCCCAAAGCAAAGAGATTTAGAGCCAAAATATTAAGAGCCTCAAATCAAGGCTGAGAAACCCTAGATTTGAGGACAAGGAGGGTTAGCATAAGCAAGTGAGGTTCTCCATTCTCTGAAGAATCAGGGCACTTAGCAGAGAGGTGAACAGGGATGTTAACATAGGAGCTGGAAATTCAGCACTAGAAGCAAGGTACAAGGATTAGGTCTTGGTAGTTCTATTTTTAGTTTCTTAAGGAACCTCCATACTGTTCTCCACAGTGGCTGCATCAATTTACATTCCCACCAACAGTGCAAGAGGGTTCCCTTTTCTCCACACCCTCTCCAGCATTTGTTGTTTGTATATTTTGTGATGATGGCCATTCTGATCCATTGTAATTTTGATTTTCATTTCTCTAATGATTAGTGATGTTGAGCATTTTTTCATGTGTTTGTTGGCCATGCGTGTGTCTTCTCTGAAGAAATATCTATTTAGGTCTTCCGCCCATTTTTTGATTGGGTTGTGACCCAGCAGTCTCACTACTGGGCATATACCCAGAGAAAACCATAATTGAAACAGATACATGCACCCCAATGTTCACTGCAGCACTATTTACAATAGCCAGGACATGGAAACAACCTATATGTCCATCAACAGAGGAACAGATAAAGAAGATGTAGTACATATATACAATGGAATATTTCTCAGCCATAAAAATGAATGAGGGCCTCCCTGGTGGCGCAGTGGTTGAGAGTCCGCCTGCCGATGCAGGGGATACGGGTTCGTGCCCCGGTCTGGGAGGATCCCATATGCCGCGGAGCGGCTGGGCCCGTGAGCCATGGCTGCTGAGCCTGCGCATCCGGAGCCTGTGCTCCGCAACGGGAGAGGCCACAACAGTGAGAGGCCCGCATACCACAAAAAAAAAAAAAAAAAAAAAAAAAAAAAAAAAAAAAAAAAAAAAAAAATGAATGAAATTGGGTCATTTGTAGAGACGTGGATGGACTTAGAGACTGTCACACAGAGTGAAGTAAGTCAGAAAGAGAAAAATAAGTATCGTATATTAACGCATATATGTGGAATCAAAAAATTGGTATAGACGATCTTATTTACAAAGCAGAAGTAGAGACACAGACATAGAGAACAAACGTATGGATACCAAGGAGGAAAGGGGGGTGGGTGGGATGAACTGGGAGATTGGGATTGACATATATACACTGTTGATACTATGTATAAAATAGATAACTAATGAGAACCTACTGTATAGCACAGGGAACTCTACTCAATGTTCTGTGGTGACCTAAATGGGAAGGAAATCCAAAAAAGAGGGGATATATGTATACGTACAGCTGATTCACTTTGCTGTACAGTAGAAACTAACATAACATTGTAAAGCAACTATACTCCAATAAAAATTTTAAAAAAGGATTAGGTCTCAGAAAGAAATAGCATGAATCTATTCAGGAGAACTAAGGCCCAGAGGCCGAAGCCCCTGCCATACCCAGTCCATCCATCAGAGTTAGGCTGGAGTTACTTACATCCAGTGATTAGGGAAGAGACAACCCTGTTGGTCCAGCACTTTTAACTGTGGGCAAAAAAGACGTGCAGAGACCTGGAGCCAGGCGGGGCCTGACAAACCTGACAAGTGAGATCAATTACATGATTTTTCCCAAAGATTTTTCCATGCATGAGTGTCAACCTCGGCGCCCAGTTATGTCAGGGCTCAGCGAACAGTCTCTTCAACCAAATAGTACAAATTGAATTTATGAAAAAGAGAATTGGCTGTGTGGGATAAACCAGCATTTTCTAGAGATGCATTATTGGTTTCAATAGACCTTTATTATATATTTTAAAACACATTTCAAGTCAAAGAGACAGCTAGGCTTTTGTTGAAGACTGAATTTCAGCAGCAAAATTTGAAACCTGTGATGTGTGCATATTAAACCATAGAGGGCTTCACTTCAGAGGGTGAAATGATTAAATTCTGCCTCTGTTCCTGAGACACTGCAGGGTGAGGGAGGATGTGCATACTGTCAACAGTTTATTTTTAGCCTGGGCTTGAGACAGAATATTCTCTCTCAGTGAGCTCAACAATGGATGGCTTTCCATCTCTTCAGGTATTTGTCTACATCACGTTGGTCCATATCTGACTATGAATGTTAAGAGGGCCATGGCATAGTTACGTAGGCATAGGCGACCTTAGTCACTTCATCCTTTTGGGCCTCTCCACTGCCCACATTTCCGCACATACCCTGCACACAAGAGCAAGCTGAGAAACACACAGTAAGGGCGTTCCATTACCCTCTTGGGGGAATCTGCTTTTTTAAAAAAGAGGAACCAAGAAGAAGGCAGGGATGAAAGAGAAACAAAGAATGAGGGCGATGGGACTGGCAAGGTCTGGGCTGGGGCCTGGGTTCCATTCTCACTCTCGTAGCTGAGTAACCATGAGCAAGGGACAGAACCCACTCTTGCCTTCATTCCATTGTTGTGAAGTAGGAGCCATAGCTCACCGACTGCTTGGGCTTACACGAGATTAACAAAGAGCATCATTTGTTCAGAGCATGGACTCTGGAACCGTAGCAGCCGGGCTCAAATTCTGGCTTTGCCACTTACTTTCTATGTAACCTTCCACCAGTTACTCATCTCTGTATCTCTGTGAAGTGAGAGAAACAGTAGCCCCTATCGACCATGTAGTGTGAGGACTAACTGGGTTATGACAGGTGAAGCACAGAGAGCTCTCTGGTCCTAGGTTACAGTGTCCCTTAGCACTTGGCAGAAAACAGAGATATGGGGCATTTGGACTGGGTTAAGAGGAGAGTGGGCATCACAAATCACGGTGGTCTAGTAAAGACCATCTGGATTTCTTTCTTTCTTTCCTGCTTTATCTATGGTTTATTTATTATTGTAAGTATAGTTTTATTAAATACTTGCTCATTTCCAGAGTTTCCATTCACTTCATAGTCTACGGGAATGCCACTCCCAGATCAGTTGTATGTGGCAGCCACGTGAATCTTAGAAGGCTGGGCCTAGGTAACTCGTTTGATCATGGAACATCTCTAAGCATGGAACTTTGTTTATTTCAGGGTGAGCAGGTACCCCAAATGAAAACTGAGCTTTAATTTCTTGCCATCTAGGTGGGATGAGGCTCTGCAGGGGATTTAATCTGACTACAAGGCAATGAAGAAATGAAGGAGTTCTTGTTTCCCCCCAAGTTAAGTGGTTTCATTTCTACCACAGAAGCATGGAGCAGTGATGTTATCCGCTATCAAACTGTCTTCTCTCCCAGTCCCGGGTGAACTTACCAAGTTCCCAGAGGGTAACAGCACTGTAGGAGACTCCAGGTGGAAGAATGGAGGAAGCTGGGTAAGGCCTGGCTCCAAGCCCCTGAGAGTCATGCCTTAGGAGAGAGGAGGACTGGCTACATGCAAAGCAGAAGACATCACAAGAAAATGGCAGGAGCAGCACTAAACCCAGGTGGAGTGATAGCATGGCCACTTGATAAACTCTGGAGAAGCGAGGAAGATCTGCCCCAGGTGAGTAGGAGGCAGCCATGTTGGTATGATGATGCTAATGCTTTTAGAGTCAGGAAGAAATGTATCATCTCCCTGGCCCTCTGATAGGTTTGACTGGGGCACAGTGGATTTATATCTTTTGGGGTGACTTTTGTCCTGACTGTAAGTGGAATTAGGGAGATGAGTGGCTAGACCAGCCTCCTAAGTTTAAAGAATGGAAACAGAAAGTCCTTAGAGCTCACAAGTCTAGGGAAGAGCGAGTTTTTATGTCTCCATGACTATCTGATTTGACAATGGAGATGGTGAAAAGAGTACCCTGTAAAGACAAGGTGGTTTATTTACACGTAGGCACCGAACTGAAATAATATACAGTCAAGAGGGACAGACCTAGACGAATATTTCTAAGTAGTACTAAGTAAGGTTTTTGTGTGTGTGTGTGTGGTACGCGGGCCTCTCACTGTTGTGGCCTCTCCCGTTGCGGGGCACAGGCTCCAGACGCACAGGCCCAGCGGCCATGGCTCACGGGCCTAGCCACTCCATGGCATGTGGGATCTTCCCAGACCGGGGCACGAACCCGTGTCCCCTGAATCGGCAGGCGGACTCTCAACCACTGCGCCACCAGGGAAGCCCATACGAAGTAAGTCTTTAGTGCCACCCCACGTCTGCAATGGTAAGGTTCCCTCTCTAACGATACCTGCCCATGTTTTGCTGCACACTCCTCTCTTGACCAAAATCACTGCTATTCTCACTTTGAGCACTGCTGGGGACACTTTCAGAGTCATGGAGTCACAGAGCAACTGAATCGGTCAAAACTTTGAGAATATCTACACTGAAGTCCCATTTCTCAGGTAAATAGACTAAGGCCAAGATATGTTACCCAGATTTGTGATCCAAACGACACAGCAACAGAGGTGGGATCAGAAACCAGAAAGTTTCTATGATAAAAAGAGTAAAGAATTAGCCACCAAAGAGATCTGGATTTGAGTGCTACTTTGCCAGGTAGTAACTGTACAGACTTGCGAAGAACTTTACATATTCTCCACTCTTTGCTTTCTCATCTGCCAAATAAGGATAATAATCATCACAGCGCATGGTTGTGAGGTTTTAATGAAATGAAATATTAGAGAATATCAAGTGGCAAAGCTTTGCAATGGGAATGTGCTGGCAGGTCTGAGGAACAGAACAGGGTGTTGCAGCTGGAAGAGGGTGGGCAAGGGTGGCAGGAGATGAGGTCATCATGCTGATGACAGTATTTAGGGCCTTTGAGTCATGATAAAGGCTTTGACCTTTGTTCTGAGTAAGTTGGGATACTTCCGTGGACAACATCCTTCTGACCACTATGGCAAGAATAGACTATAGAAGAGGCAGAGAATAGGTAGAAGGACATTATGATGATTCTGGCAAGAGATGACTGTAGCTGGGACCAGAGCACAGTAGTGGAGATGCTGAGAAGTGTTTGGATTCCAGAAATATTCTGAAGTCAGAGCTCAGATGAAGCTGATGAAGTGGATGTGAGGTATGAGAGACAAAAGAAGAGTTAAGGATTACTCCAAAATTGTTGATTTGTTCCACTGAAAGAAGAACAAATTTGGTAGAGGAAAAGCGTTAATTCAGTTTTGGGGAGAGTAAATTTTGAGTACAAGTAGAAATGTTGAATGAACAGCTGCGTATATGAGTTTGGAGGTCATGAGAGAGGAGGTGGTCGGAGTTATAACATGTGGTCATCATTAGGATACAGATAGTATTTAAAACCTTGTCCCCAGATGAAATCATCCAGAAAATGAGTATGGCGAGGGTGGAAATGATGTCAGAAAACTAAGCCATGGGACACGTGGGGCGTGTGCAGGTCAGAGAAATGAGAAAGAGTGTGCAAGGGAGAGTAGGAAGGAGCAAGCAGTGAAGTAGGAAGAGAAGGCTCTCCCCAAAGAAGGTATTTTAAGAAGGAAGGACTATTCAACTATGTCAAATGTTACTGAATGATCTAGTTAGATAAGGACTGACAACCAGCCATTTGTCTTAGCAACACGGAGTTCACTGGAAATCTTGATAAGAGCAATTTGGGTAAGTTAGTGGGGATGGAGGCTTAACCGGAGTGGGTTCATTAGAGAAAGTGGGTGGAAAATTGACTAGCTTGCCTACATATTAGAATATATTAAAAAACTTCAAAAATTAAGACAGGTTTTATTGGCACATGAATAGAAAGACTGGCCAATGTAACAGAATTTCCAGAAATAGATCCAAATATATATGAGAATTCAGTATATGATAAAGGTAACATTTCAAGAATAAATGGTGTTGAAATAAACTATATACCATCTGGAAAAAGATAAAGTTACATCCAACTTTATCCTTTCAAGATTTCCAATGAACTGCTTATGAAGGAAAAAAAAGTTCTGAAAGAAATCGTAAGTGAAATCCTTTACACACTGGGAGTGGAGAAAACTTTCCCAACTATGGCTCAAATTCCAGAAGCCATTCAAAAGATTAATAAATTACTCTAAACAAAAATTTAGCAAATCATTGTTTCACAGGACAAATAATAAACTGGAAAAGATATTTGCAGTACATATCACAAAGTACTAATCCCTTAATATAATTATGAATTGTAAGAAAAATGACAATAACAAACAAAAACCGGCAAAAGATATAAACAGAATTCAAAGAAAAAGATATTAATAGCCTTTCAACATATGACAAGATTCCCTCTCATGAAAAGGAAAATATAAATTAAAACTACACTGAAGTATCATTTATCACCGATCAGCAGGGCAGCAACTGAGAAATTTAACAATATTCTCTGTTGCTGAGGCTAAAGGCTAACAATCATGGCCATGCTTAGCTGGTAACAGGGCACATGGTAAATATCCAGGGAGGGTAACCCAGGAATATTTGTCAAAATTACAGATGCACTGTATTAGTTTCCTAGGACTTCAGAAACAAAGAGACGCACACAGAGTAGCTTAAAACAGACTTTTTTTTTCATAGTTCTGGAGACTAGAAGTCTGAAATCAAGGTGTTGACAGGGCCACGGGTAAGGCTCTGGGGAAGAATCCTTCCTTGCCTCATTAACTTCTAGTAGCTGTTGGCAATCATTGGCACTCCTTGGTTTACAGATGCAACACTTCAATCTCTGCTTCCATCTTTACATGGCTTTCTTCCCTGTATGTCTCTGTCTAAACTCCCTCTTCTTGTAAGGACAACAGTCATTGGATTAGTTTGGGCCCTCATTTTAACTTAACCTCAATTTAACTTGAAATGACCTCATTTTAGCTTGGTTACATTTGCAGAGACTGTACTTCCAGATAAGGTCATAGTCACAGGTTTCAAAAATTAGGACTTGAACATATCTTTCTAGGTGACACAATTTGATCCAAAACATACATTTTCCCTTTGACCTAGCAACCTATAGGGGTTCATTTACCTTATATATCGCTATAAAATTATGTGTGTATAAAGTTATTCATTGCACCGCTGTTTGTCACAACAAATGATTGAAAATAACCCAGGTGACTACCAATAAGGGTCAGTTCAACAAACCGTGATTTATCTGCATGATGGAATATGTGTAACTGAAGACATGATTGAGGAAACTCTATGCAATAACATGTACTGACCTGTGGTATCCACTGTTAGGTGGAAAAAAGAAAGGTGAAAACAGTTTGCATTGTATGACACCTTTTGGGTAATAAAGGAATAAAATAGAACATATGTTTACTTTGGCTCATAGTTGCATAAAACGTCATTGGAAAGATACATAAGAAGTTTAATAAAACAGGTTAACTGTTGGAGGGGTAGCAGGAATGAGGAGGATGGACAGAGGTGGAAGCAAGACATCTCACTGCAAACTTATAAATTGTTTTGATTTTTAAACCATTTAAATATATGACTTGTTCAAAATATGTCATTAAGACTTCCATGAAGACAATTAGAGAATGAGAGGAGAGGACTGGGCATATGAACACAGATACCCTTCCTGCCAGTTTGACGCTCATGCATTTTCTGCTACCAGAAAATGTTAATGGAAGGTTTTCAAACCAGAAGCAGGATTCATGATTTTTCTTCAAATGATCCTTAAAGAGCTTCTTGACTAAAACGTAGAGGGGTTGCCACTCAGTTGGCCATACCCCCAGGAATGCAACCAAGTTCTGACATCACAGCTGACATCTTGATGACAGGGATTGACACTGACTGTAAATTACGTCCTGATTTCAAAAATGTTAAAATGTGAAAAACTATGAATCTTAGAATAGGTTAAATATGGTAGCATAGTTTCCAGGCTGCACTAAGATCCCATCTAAAGCTTATGATCATGGATTCAAAGTGGAACTGGCCAGCATGATTTTGTGTTTCTCTCCACCCACATTTAGCTGGCTAAGAAGAGGTGGATAATTGGATTTACCCAGCACTGGAGTTTTACCAGGGGAAAATGGCTGAAAGGAAAGGGGGCAAGGGAGCTGCAGAATATGCAGGCAGAGATTTTCATGGTGATGGAATCTAAGCTGGGTAAGGAGGGAAGTGAGGGCATGGGACTGTGACAGATTTCTCTTGGCATGTGGCATATTTGCATTTCTTTTTTCTTTTTTTTTTGAAGATGTTGGGGGTAGGAGTTTATTAATTAATTAATTTATTTTTGCTGTGTTGGGTCTTCGTTTCTGTGCGAGGGCTTTCTCTAGTTGTGGCCAGTGGGGGCCACTCTTCATCGCAGTGCGTGGGCCTCTCACTATCGCGGCCTCTCTTGTTGCGGAGCACAGGCTCCAGACGTGCAGGCTCAGTAGTTGTGGCTCACGGGCCTAGTTGCTCCACGGCATATGGGATCCTCCCAGCCCAGGGCTCGAACCCGTGTCCCCTGCATTAGCAGGCAGATTCTCAACCACTGCGCCACCAGGGAAGCCCCTGCATTTCTTGCATGTACTTATTTATTCATTTCCCAAACATTTATTGAGTGCCTCTATATGTGCCATGCACCATTTTAAGCACTGAGGATATGATATCAAACAAGATAGAAAAGTTTCCTCAGGTCGTTAAGTGACATTCTGCTAATGGAAAACCAGATCATAGACAACAAAGAAATAGAAACAAGTTTAAAAAACAAGAACAAGCCAAATAATGCTCACAGCTATGCAGAGAATTAAAATTGGGTGATGTCATTAATTGGACAACTAATACATTTAGGGTAGTGAAGAAAAGCTTCAGTGATGAGGTGATAGTTAAGGTGAACTCTGAATGGCATGAATGACCCAGTCCTGTAAATTTCAGGGAGAATAAAGTGAATTGGCATGGGGAAGGCCATGTGCGAAGGTCCTAATATGGGAGCTCACTTAATTTGTGATAAATATGGAAAGGAGGCCAGGGTAGCTGGAGCATGGCAGCTGAAGTTTAAAATGAGGAGATGAGATGGGAGAGGTAAATGGGAGCCACACCATGTAGGGCTTTGTAAACCAGGATAAGCGTTTGGATTTTAATTCTAAGTATGCACGTCATGTTATGATCTGGTTTATCTGCATAAATGCTCAATCTGTAAGCTGTAGAATGAATTACGGATCTTCCTCGATGGTTTTATGTCTCTATAAACCCATCGTAATTTGAAAATATTATAAGTAGGAAATATATTTAATACACAACCTACTGAATATCATACCTTAGCCTAGCCTACCTTAAATGTGATCAGAACAGTGACAGTAACCTATGGTTGGGCAAAATCATCTAACACAAAGCCTATTTTATAATAAAGTTGAGCAGCTCATTGAATACTTTCATTTTCAACCTTCACTGAAAGTGAAAAACAGAATGGTTGTCTGGTACAGAATGCTTGTAAGCATATTGGCTATTTACCCTCGCCATCCCATGGCTGACTGGGAGCTGTGGTTTGCTGCCACTGCTCAGCATCAGGAAAGAGTATCCTACCACGTATCGCTAGCCTGGGAAAAGATCAAATTTCAAAATCTGAACTATGGTTTCTACTGAGTATGTACTACTTTTGTACCAGAGTAAAGTCGAACTACAGTAAGTCAGGGACCATCTGTATAGAACCGGTAACAATGGAATCACAGAGGCCAGTCGGGAGGCTACTGCAGTAATACAGGTGAAATACCATGTAATCATCTGGTTATTGAGATTGAGAGAAACTGACAGATTTAAAATAAGCATTCAATATCTTGCACTTTTATAGTGGCCGATGCTTTAATGCCTAAGAGGATCAAATATGATAGGTCAGAGAAAAGTCATTCAGGGAGATGAGTGAATACTTGACTCCAACATTTGAATATTGTCTCATTATATTCACCCCCTGTAGCTATGGACCGTGAAGGCAACCTTGGGCATATTCATTTATAACAAATGGTTCTATTCTACCAAAAGCTTACTTGAATTACCAATAGGGAATTTACTTACTTGTGTGGAAGGAAAGAAGGAAGGAAGGAAGGAAGGAAGGGAGGGAAGGCAGAGAAAAGGCAAGAAAAGAAGGAAGGAAAGGACATTGAAAAGACAGCAAGGTCCCCATGAATGGAAGTTTCTAGGGGAAAGGATAGAGTGAACACAGTATGTAGCTCAGTTTTCATTTGGTAATTGGAGACCTGTTTTTTAACAGTCAGCATGTCCTTCTCAAAGGCCTATTTGAAAAAGGTAGCATTTCTATCAATATTTCTCTGGGAAATGATTAAGCAAGCACTTGTCCTCATTTTCTCCGCCTGCATGTGGTGGTAAGCAAACCTGTCCCGTCTATCCTCTGTAAACGATGCAGGTGTTAATGCTCATGAAAATCACTGCACTGCCTTTGAGATCATGGGATTTTTCCATCCACATTAACCTTTAAGATGAAGGATGACATTTGCCTTTGCCTAAAGTAGGGGGAGGAGAAATAAAAGACCCCAAAGACATGAGGGACCCCAGCAAGCTGTCAATGACATAAATAGTGACTGTGTCTTGGTCTAGAATGACACTGCAGTAAAGCCTTTGTAGTAGTGAACTGGGAAAACAAACAAACAAACAAACAAAAAAACCAGCTCAAATTGAAAACCGCAAGTATGTTCTAAGGAATAAAGACACAGATCAGATCAGTAGATTTCAGTGGAAGTAACAGCAATAGTGTAGGTTGGCGAATATGGCTTTAAACATGTCCCAGCAGGACAGCCAACTTGGGAACATGGGTCCCAATATCCAGCTGCATCATTTCAAAGAGCAGTCTGGGAGGAAATACAGAGATATTTGAACCTGGGGACTAATCTTTATATAATTTAAATGTGCTGCGGACAGCCACACCTGTGCAATTGGAAACTGCTGTTCACAGCTCCATTTTTAGTAATTAGAATTAACTCTAACCTCAGCAAGATGTGGCTGGTATATAGCAAGTTTATTTTCCATGCCTGTAGCATGGCTTTGAAAAATTCCTGCACTTCAGCCTCACTTACTCAGAAGTTACAGAAAGAGTGATATTCACACCTTTATAAAAAATATTAAATTGGAGGGAAAATGCCCTCAGACTCTGATGTTTCTCATTTACATATAGGATTTTAGAGAAGTTCCTAAGACTGGATCATGGCAGGTTATCATTGACATTTTCTAGAGAGGGTCTATTTGATGACATAAATTAGGACTACAAGTTAATCATTAAGCAAAATTGTAATTCTAGTAAATTAATTAATCTCTATGCATGAAATGTGTTTCAGAAGCTTAATGCCTGTCAGAGTAACCCCCTGAAACGGTGACCAGAGTTGTGATGTTTTACCTAGTGCTTAATCACATGACTCCCTACAAAATACAGCATTCATTTTACAGTTGCTGATGCCAAATAGAAAAACATGAGCCAAGAAATACTATTGGAACGTGCTGTGATGCGATTAAAGCAGCCTGGACTGAGGGGTATTCTGGAACCAAATTAAAATGGCAACAGTGGAAGCACTAGTGTGCTGGAAAAATTAAAGCAGAACATTCTTCCTTTTCAATGCAAGAATCTGCAGGTGGAAAGCAGGAGAAAGGGGTGTGCCAGCATCTTGCCAATGAGAATGATTTTTTAGTACCGAGATCTTCAGAAAACATAAATGCCACCTTCAGCTAATTCATTGCCAACCTACCTTGACATAATCAAGCTGCTAGATCAGCTTGTGAATAAGAAAGAGCCCTGAGAACTCTAGTCCCTTTATTCAAGTCTGGTATTTTTGGGTTACAGCTTAGTAAATCCATTTGCCCAAAGAATAGAATATAGCAAGAGCAAATTTCAAAGCACTGACCATTATGTAATTTTTTTCTCAATCCTCCAGAAGATCCAGCACATGAATACATGGTACATAACTAGCCCTCCATGTTGGGTGATTGATCCAAAAATTATGATCTCAAGTTTGAGAAGGCAGATACTTTACCTCATATACATACACTACCACCACTCTGTACTAGAGATAGGGTTTGTCTTGTTAATTGTCTAGACTTTTTAAAGTAATAGAGAAAATAGTAATAATGCACGTTAAATTTATGTGTCATTCTGTAGTTGTCACATTGCTAATAATGCAAAAAATGAGAAAATATCTTTTTAAAACTAATAAAAATTTTTATCTGATTCAACAATGAAGTTTCTCATATCCTTGATGAAAGAATAAATTCCTGACATACATCTCCATTGTTTTACTTTCATCTTTCTCTTTAATGCAAAGAAAATTTCAACCAATATTCATGTTGGAATTGCCTCTGTTCATCAATGGTAACCATAAATTGTCCACAGATAAAACATTTTTTTAAAAAATCAACAAAAATATTCTATGAGAATCAATTGGCTTTATGGAATTTACAGTGAAGAGTATTATTTATGTTACTATTACTTGTAAATTGTGTGCTACATATTCCCTATATCAATAAATTCAGCTTCCGGGGAAGATGGCGGAAGAGTAAGACACGGAGATCACCTTCCTCCCCACAGATACACCAGAAATACAGCTACACGTGGAACAACTCCTACAGAACACCTACTGAGCCCTGGCAGAAGACCTCAGACCTTCCAAAAGGCAAGAAACTCCCCACGTACCTGGGTCAGGCAAAGCGGAGAGATTTCCGCACAGAGAATCGGTGCCGAGCGGCACTCACCAGCCCGAGAGGCTTGTCTGCTCGCCCGCCGGGGCGAGTGGGGCTGGGAGCTGAGGCTTGGGCTTCGGTCGAAGCGCAGGGAGAGGACTGGGGCTGGCGGCGTGAACACAGCCTGAAGGGGCTAATGCGCCACAGCTAGCCGGGAGGGAGTCCGGGAAAAAGTCTAGACCTGCCGAAGAGGCAAGAGACTTTTTCTTCCCTCTTTGTTTCCTGGTGCATGAGGAGAGGGGATTAAGAGCACTACTTAAAGGAGCTCCAGAGATGGGCGTGAGCCACGGCTGAAAGTGCGGACCCCAGAGACGGGCGTGGGATGCTGGGGCTGCTGCTGCCGCCGCCAAGAGGCCTGTGTGCAAGCACAGGTCACTGTCCACGCCCCCCTTCCGGGGAGCCTGTGCAGCTCATCACTGCCGGGGTCCCGGGATCCAGGGATGGCTTCCCCGGAAGAGCGCACGGCGCACCTCGGGCTGTTGCAACGTCACGCCGGCCTCTGCCGCCGCAGGCTCGCCCCACACTCCATTCCACTCCCTCCCCCCACCACGGCCTGAGTGAGCCAGAGTCCCCGAAGCGGCTGCTCCTTTAACCCTGTCCTGTCTGAGCGAAGAACAGACGCCCTCCGGCGACCTACACGCAGAGGTGGGGCCAAATCCAAAGCTGAGACCTGGGAGCTGTGAGAACAAAGAAGAGAAAGGGAAATCTCTCCCAGCAGCCTCAGAAGCAGTGGATTAAAGCTCCACAATCAACTTGATGTACCCTGCATCTGTGGAATACATGAATAGACAACAAATCATCCCAAATTGAGGAGCCAGGAGTCAGTGCGGTGCCTCTGAGGTGGGAGAGCCAACTTCAGGACACTGGTCCACAAGAGACCTCCCAGCTCCACATAATATCAAACGGCGAAAATCTCCCAGAGATCTCCATCTCAACACTAGCACCCAGCTTCACTCAATGACCACCAAGCTACAATGCTGGACACCCTATGCCAAACAACTAGCAAGACAGGAACACAACGCCACACATTAGCAGAGAGGCTGCCTAAAATAATAAAAAGTCCACAGACACCCCAAAACACACCACCAGACGTGGACCTGCCCACCAGAAAGACAAGATCCAGCCTCATCCACCAGAACACAGGCACTAGTCCCCTCCACCAGGAAGCCTACACAACCCACTGAACCAACCTTAGCCACTGGGGACAGACACCAAAAACAACGGGAACTACGAACCTGCAGCCTGCAAAAAGGAGACCCCAAACACAGTAACATAAGCAAAATGAGAAGACAGAAAAACACACAGCAGGAGAAGGAGCAAGATAAAAACCCACCAGACGTAACAAATGAAGAGGAAATAGGCAGTCTACCTGAAAGAGAATTCAGAATAATGATAGTAAAGATGATCCAAAATCTTGGAAATAGAATAGACAAAATGCAAGAAACAGTTAACAAGGACCTAGAAGAACTAAAGATGAATCAAGCAACGATTAGAAACACAATAAATGAAATTAAAAATACTCTAGATGGGATCAACAGCAGAATAACTGAGGCAGAAGAACGGATAAGTGACATGGAAGATAAAATAGTGGAAATAACTACTGCAGAGCAGAATAAAGAAAAAAGAATGAAAAGAACTGAGGACAGTCTCAGAGACCTCTGGGACAACATTAAACGCACCAACATTCAAATTATAGGGATTCCAGAAGAAGAAGAGAAAAAGAAAGGGACTGAGAAAATATTTGAAGAGATTATAGTTGAAAACTTCCCTAATATGGGAAAGGAAATAGTTAATCAACTCCAGCAGGCACAAAGAGTCCCATACAGGATAAATCCAATGAGAAATACGCCAAAACACATATTAATCAAACTGTCAAAAGTTAAATACAAAGAAAACATATTAAAAGCAGCAAGGGAAAAACAACAAATAACACACAAGGGAATCCCCATCAGGTTAACAGCTGATCTTTCAGCAGAAACTCTGCAAGCCAGAAGGGACTGGCAGGACATATTTAAAGTGATGAAGGAGAAAAACCTGCAACCAAGATTACTCTACCCAGCAAGGATCTCATTCAGATTTGATGGAGAAATTAAAACCTTTACAGACAAGCAAAAGCTGAGAGAGTTCAGCACCACCAAACAAGCTTTACAACAAATGCTCAAGGAACTTCTCTAGGCAAGAAACACAAGAGAAGGAAAAGACCTACGATAATGAACCCAAAGCAATTAAGGAAATGGGAATAGGAACATACATATCGATAATTACCTTAAAGGTACATGGACTAAATGCTCCCACCAAAAGACACAGATTGGCTGAATGGATACAAAAACAAGACCCATATATATGCTGTCCACAAGAGACCCACTTCAGACCTAGAGACACATACAGACTGAAAGTAAGGGGATGGAAAAAGATAATCCCTGAAAATGGAAACCAAAAGAAACCTGGAGTAGCAAGTCTCATATCAGACAAAATAGACTTTAAAATAAAGACTATTACAAGAGACAAAGAAGGACACTACATAATGATCAAGGGATCGATCCAAGAAGAAGATATAACAATTGTAAATATTTATGCACCCAACATAGGAGCACCTCAATACATAAGGCAAATACTAACAGCCATAAAAGGGGAAATTGACAGTAACACCATCATAGGAGGGGACTTTAACACCCCACTTTCACCAATGGACAGATCAACCAAAATGAAAATAAATAAGGAAACAGAAGCTTTAAATGATACATTAAACAAGATGGACTTAATTGATATTTATAGGACATTCCATCCAAAACCAACAGAATACACATTTTTCTCAAGTGCTCATGGAACATTCTCCAGGATAGATCATATCTTGGGTCACAAATGAAGCCTTGGTAAATTTAAGAAAACTGAAATTGTATCAAGTATCTTTTCCAACCACAATGCTATGAGACTAGATATCAATTACAGGGAAAAATCTGTAAGAAATACAAACACATGGAGGCTAAACAATACACTACTTAATAACGAAGTGATCACTGAAGAAATCAAAGAGGAAATACAAAAATACCTAGAAACAAATGACAATGGAGACACGACGACCCAAAACCTATGGGATGCAGCAAAAGCAGTTCTAAGAGGGAACTTTATAGCAGTACAATCCCACCTTAAGAAACAGGAAACATCTCGAATAAACAACCTAACCTTGCACCTAAAGCAATTAGAGAAAGAAGAACAGAAACACCCCAAAGTTAGCAGAAGGAAAGAAATAATAAAAATCAGATCAGAAATAAATGCAAAAGAAATGAAGGAAACGATAGCAAAGATCAATAAAACTACAAGCTGGTTCTTTGAGAAGATAAACAAAATTGATAAACCATTAGCCAGACTCATCAAGGAAAAAAGGGAGAAGACTCAAATCAATAGAATTAGAAATGAAAAAGGAGAAGTAACAACTGACACTGCAGAAATACAAGAGATCATGAGAGATTACTACAAGCAACTCTATGCCAATAAAATGGACAAACTGGAAGAAATGGACAAATTCTTGGAAATGCACAACCTGCCAAGACTGAATCAGGAAGAAAGAGAAAATATGAACAGATCAATCACAAGCACTGAAATTGAAACTGTGATAAAAAATCTTCCAACAAACAAAAGCCCAGGACCAGGTGGCTTCACAGGTGAATTCTATCAACCATTTAGAGAAGAGCTAACACCTATCCTTCTCAAACTCTTCCAAAATATAGCAGAGAGAGGAACACTCCCAAACTCATTCTATGAGGCCACCATCACCTTGATACCAAAACCAGACAAGGATGTCACAAAGAAAGAAAACTACAGGCCAATATCACTGATGAACATAGATGCAAAAATCCTCAACAAAATACTAGCAAACAGAATCCAACAGCACATTAAAAGGATCATACACCATGATCAAGTGGGGTTTATTCCAGGAATGCAAGGATTCTTCAATATACGCAAATCAATCAACGTGATACACCATATTAAGAAATTGAAGGAGAAAAACCATATGATCACCTCAATAGATGCAGAGAAAGCTTTCGACAAAATTCAACACCCATTTATGATAAAAACCATCCAGAAAGTAGGCATAGAGGGAACTTTCCTCAACATAATAAAGGCCATATATGACAAACCCAGAACCAACATCGTCCTCAATGGTGAAAAACTGAAACCATTTCCACTAAGATCAGGAACAAGACAAGGCTGCCCACTCTCACCACTCTTATTCAACTTACTTTTGCAAGTTTTAGCCACAGCAATCAGAGAAGAAAAGGAAATAAAAGGAATCCAAATTGGAAAAGAAGAAGTAAAGCTGTCACTGTTTGCAGATGACATGATACTATACACAGAGAATCCTAAAGATGCTACCAGCAAACTACTAGAGCTAATCAATGAATTTGGTAAAGTAGCAGGATACAAAATTAATGCACAGAAATCTCTGGCATTCCTATATACTAATGATGAAAAATCTGAAAGTGAAATCAAGAAAACACTCCCATTTACCACTGCAACAAAAAGAATAAAATATCTAGGAATAAACCTACCTAAGGAGACAAAAGACCTGTTTGCAGAAAATTATAAGACACTGATGAGAGAAATTAAAGATGATACAAATAGATGGAGAGAGATACCGTGTTCTTGGATTGGAAGAATCAACATTGTGAAAATGACTCTACTACTCAAAGCAATCTACAGATTCAATGCAATCCCTATCAAACTACCACTGGCATTTTTCACAGAACTAGAACAAAACATTTCACAATTTGTATGGAAACACAAAAGACCCCGAATAGCCAAAGCAATCTTGAGAACGAAAAACAGAGCTGGAGGAATCAGGCTCCCTGACTTCAGACTATACTACAAAGCTACAGTAATCAAGACAGTATGGTACTGGCACAAAAACAGAAAGATAGATCAATGGAACGGGATAGAAAGCCCAGAGATAAACCCATGCACATATGGTCACCTTATCTTTGATAAAGGAGGCAGGAATGTACACTGGAGAAAGGGCAGCCTCTTCAATTAGTGGTGCTGGGAAAACTGGACAGGGACACGTAAAAGTATGAGATTAGATCATTCCCTAACACCATACACAAAAATAAGCTCAAAATGGATTAAAGACCTAAATGTAAGGCCAGAAACTATCAAACTCTTAGAGGAAAACATAGGCAGAACACTCTATGACATAAATCACAGCAAGATCCTTTTTGACCCACCTCCTAGAGAAATGGAAATAAAAACAAAAATAAACACATGGGACCTAATGAACCTTAAAAGCTTTTGCACAGCAAAGGAAACCATAAACAAGACCAAAAGACAACCCTCAGAATGGGAGAAAATATTTGCAAATGAAGCAACTGACAAAGGATTAATCTCCAAAATTTATAAGCAGCTTATGCAGCTCAATAACAAAAAAACAAACAACCCAATCCAAAAATGGGCAGAAGACCTAAATAGACATTTCTCCAAAGAAGATATACAGACTGCCAACAAACACATGAAAGAATGCTCAACATCATTAATCATTAGAGAAATGCAAATCAAAACTACAATGAGATATCATCTCACACCAGCCAGAATGGCCATCATGAAAAAATCTAGAAACAATAAATGCTGGAGAGGGTGTGGAAAAAAGGGAACACTCTTGCACTGCTGGTGGGAATGTGAATTGGTACAGCCACTATGGAGAACAGTATGGAGGTTCCTTAAAAAACTACAAATAGAACTACCATATGTCCCAGCAATCCCACTACTGGGCATATACCCTGAGAAAACCATAATTCAAAAAGAGTCATGTACCAAAATGTTCATAGCAGCCCTATTTACAATAGCCCGGAGATGGAAACAACCTAGGTGTCCATCATCAGATGAATGGATAAAGAAGATGTGGCACATATATACAATAGAATATTACTCAGCCATAAAAAGAAATGAAATTGAGCTATTTGTAATGAGGTGGATAGACCTAGAGTCTGTCATACAGAGTGAAGTAAGTCAGAAAGAGAAAGACAAATACTGTATGCTAACACATATATATGGAATTTAAGGAAAAGAAATGTCATGAAGAACCTAGGGGTAAGACAGGAATAAAGACACAGACCTACTTGAGAATGGACTTGAGGATGTGGGGAGGGGGAAGGGCAAGCTGTGACAAAGCGAAAGAGAGGCATGGACATATATACACTATCAAACGTAAGGTAGATAGCTAGTGGGAAGCAGCCGCATAGCACAGGGAGATCAGCTCAGTGCTTTGTGACCGCCTGGAGGGGTGGGATAGGGAGGGTGGGAGGGAGACGCAAGAGGGAGGGGATATGGGAACATATGTATATGTATAACTGATTCATTTTGTTATAAAGCAGAAACTAACACACCATTGTTAAGCAATTATACTCCAATAAAGATGTAAAAAAAAACAAACAAACAAAAAATAAATTCATAGTAAGCATGTGTTCATGTGTGTGTGTGTGTGAGTGTGTGCAGAGCCAGTTGTTAGACACTTAACACAAACCGGCTGAGGACTGAGGATAGGGCCGATAGGACTAAAGGTAAATCCCCCCAAAAAAAGAAAACGAAGCCTGAAATGACCAAATTTCCATATTGAAAATGTAGAAGACCAGATAGAGATCTGGGTCACAGAAAATGTAAAAATGAAAGAATTAACAGAGGCTGGTCAAAGTAGGTCGAATTGACCAGTGGTCTATATTTTTGAGAACACCTGTAATTTTTGCTTATACTTTTCTCTCCTCATGGAAAGTAGTAACTAAATAACTAATATTTACTAGGTAATCACTATATGTCAGATGCTATCCTAAACACATTTCACGGGGCATCCATTGTGACCACAATAACCCAAGAAGTTAATATATTCTTCCCCACTTTTTCAGATGGAAAATAGAGCATCAGTATGACATGAGGCAACTTGTTCAAGGACACAAGATACTAAGTGTCTCTCCACTACCCAATCTCTCAAACTCTGTGTTGGTAGTTGCCCCAGGAAAGAAGTACTGATCACTTCCACTGGAAAAAAAAATCTCCTTCGTTTGAGTCAAGTTGTCCAGAATTTTAATCTACCTTTCCAGCCCCTTTCCACCACAATTAACTCTTCAACAGGCTATTTTTCTGTCCATTTCACCTAAACTTTCACATATATGTTTTGTCTTCTATCTGTTTGCCTTTTTTCCGGTACCCTTCTTCTAAATAACTCTTCTTCACAAATCTCCATTCTAAATTCTACTCATCCTTTAGGGTTCACCTTAAATGCAGTCTGCTCTGTGGATTCCTTGATTTTCCTGGCTTGAAAAAAAAAAAATCCTCTACTCATTCAACCCACTCTCTCTGTATCTCTCTTATAGCACTTAACCACTTTCCACATTGAATTAGGCAGGCTTTCCTAAGATAGAATCTGGGAGAACTCTACTGTACTCATTTGGTCCTACCATGACAATATCTATTAGGATCAAACGTTCTTTATTTTTCCCAGCGTTACCTCCATTCGTTTTACCCTGGAACTTATTTTCCCCAAATACCCATTAACATAACATGGCTCCAGTGTTCCAAGGGACCACAATTTAGGGAATACTGGAAGGTATTATCCCTCCTTGACCATGGATGCAGGGACACAGACCAGATTTTATCTTTGAATCACTCAATGTAATTTACCCATTGCTTTGTGAATAAGAATTGAGAAAATATTGGTTGAATGAATAAATGAACATGAATAACTATTTTTGTACTTGAGTAAAGAAGATGTCAGTGGCCACAGACAGAGTACAAACTCTGGATGACCTTCCGCAAAGCTTGCTTTTGGAAGCACTCATTTGCAAGTATCCAACTGGGTAGCATCCCTACGACAAAGTTAGGCTGAAGAACAGTCTAAGCAGGAGTTGACAGAGGACATATCAAGGCATGTGGCTGAGTCCTCCTCAGTTTGCTGCACAAGTAGGGGAAAATAACAGCGAAGATTTAGGAAATATCAATATGGCCTGCCATTACCCAGAAGTATCCCCTGCACTGGCTTGCCAGAAGACTGAAATGTTTATAGAAGTTCTTTGTTTAGGTTTAGGCCTCTCCCTGTGCGTCTTAATTGAAATCTCCCTGGTAGGAGTCTCTCATGTATACCTAAAAATTTTATCCTATGGTCCTCTTTTTACAGGTTGGAAAGAGAGGACCTTAGGAGAAAATAAGTGCCTTCCATGGAAAGGTTCCTGGAAAAAAAAAAAAAAAAAGCATTCAGAAGAAGGTCACCAAAGGACTACGTTTTTTAATGTCACAAGTTTCCCAAATGTGTATGTGATACGTGGGTTATGTAGATTTGTGTGGACCTACATGTAAAAGTGTTTTCTCCTCGTGAAAGCTATTTTTCCAGCCACAGGTAACCATGAACACACTGAAAAATTAGAATAAAAATTAATAACAAAATTATTTTCCATTTACCTTGACCCAGAGCTGCCAGGAGAAAATCTCAGTGGAAAAGTCTGAAAACTCCAGATATAGTGTACCCAAGTTCTGTACAGTTTAGCAAAAATGATGGAAAGATGTACCTTCATTACCAATTAGAGGCTGCCTGCTGTGTTCCCTGAAAAATGATCAAATCTGTTACCTCCTAAAAGCAAGTCACTGATGCATGCTCCTCCCCTGCCCACCCACCTTGGGCCCCATCTCTCCGGCCTAGTGTCCACACACACAATCTGCCCCACCGTGATTTATGGTTTAGAAAGAAGAGGATTACTGGATGAGGTGTATACAAGAGCAAAAGGGAACCTGGACAAACCATCAAAGAGAAGAAAGGTGAAAGAGTGAACAGGAAAAAAAAACAGAACAACTATTAAATAATTCAGGACAATTCCCTAAGGAAAACAGACACTGAATGGGAATGGAGGAAATAAATAGATTAAGGTATACAACAGAGGAAAGAAAAAAAAAAAAAAAAACAGAGTGGGAAGAAGGAGACGAAAGAGCTAACCCAAGGGAGAAAAGCAAGACGGCATTGCTGAGACCCGGCAGGAATACTGACAACTGGATAAGGAATATAAAAAAAAAAAAGCTCCTAATCTCTTGACACCCTCTGAAGAGGCCCTTGGCAGTGGCTTCTTCTGATTCATACAGGTTTTCAATGCTTTCAGAAAGCCTATTTCTCTGGCCCAGTTAGAGGCTTTTTGGAAGTGTGGGGCAGACAGGGACTTCTGAAAGTAGTGGCCCAAGGATTATGGCTGAGGATGGAAAGAAAGGCATTTTATGGGGATATATGTATACATAGAGCTGATTCACTGTGTTATACAGCAGGAACTAACATAACATTTTAAAGCAATTATACTCCAATAAGGATGTTAAAAAAAGAAAGAAAGAAAGAAAGAAAGAAAGTCATTTTAACTTCATTCTAGAATTCAGATGCCACATATTCTGAAGTTAACAGTGAGGCCTATCCCAGCTAAACATTTTAACCCAACCAGAATTGAGGAAGCAGGATTCATTCTATGCTGTGGACGTTGTCCCATCTGGTCTACTTTGTTTTCCAACGGTCAGTGAAAGTTTTCCTTGAGTAACAAATACAGTGGCTATAAGAGTTGGTGGGAATGCAAACCTCACTTGACAAGAGGGAATCTATCCAGAAAAGACATCCTGTGATGGTACTGACAATGAGAAATTGGGAGAGCAAACATTTGCTCAGCAGACATTTATTGAGCACTTTGCTATGTGCCAACCTCTGTCCTCTTCCAAGTGAGTGAAGCAGGAAACGTGGAGTGGTGCCAGGTCATCTGTATCTTAGCAAACACTCAAGCTGATTCTGGGGCCATGATCTTCTGACCATTTTTCCAGAAACAATTCAAGGGCAGCATTTCTCAACCCTTTTTTCAATTATTACTCACTAAGGAGCCTTTCTAGACATTTTTTCCTAACCATACTCTCATGAAAATTGAATGCCACAGATATATTTTATATCTGTTTATGTACCATGGCCCTTTAGAGGGCCATGAACTACTTTAATATATAATTTTTTTCACCTTCCAAGAACTAATATTCTCCCCCTTGGGGGGACCATCTTGCCCCTATTAACGTATCACCCATGTTCTTGGGGTTCAGTGACAGTTAAGATCCCCACAGATAACTCAGTCGGGTTCAACAAATAATCACTGAGCACAAATTATGTGTCAGGCACTGTGCTAGATCCTGGTGGCACTAGGTACATAAATCAGTAATACATTGTCCCTCTCCAGCACTCACTGGGAGACAGAAGTAGTCAAGAGATCACTCCAGCATAACATGGGAAGCTATAGAATAGAGTCAAGCAAAGGATGCCCTCGCTCCATAGCGGAGGGTGGTCAGTCCAGGTGGAAGTTGAAGGAAGACATCCTAGAGAAGACATGTGCACTGGTGCATGAAGTTGAGATAAGTTAACCAAAGAAAAGTGGGTAGTTAAACCACTCCTCAAGGACAACGTGGCTTTTGGACTGGTTCTAGAATTATGCCTGGGATTTGGACAGACAGATATTTGAGATTTCTCTGTTGGGCATTAGGAGATAGACTTGGAACAAGGAGAGTTTTTTTTTTCCCCAAATATAAATTGACTTATGTGTACAGTGAATGTACAATAAAAACCTTTTAAAAATCCACTTTTATAAGTGGGAGAATGAGGTTCAGGTGTGTGTGTGGGTGGGTGTGTGTGTGTGTGTGTGTGTGTGTGTGTGAGAGAGAGAGAGATACCAGTTCTTCACAGCACTAGATGCCTAGCAAGTAACACATTAGTATGAGATCTTATATTTATTAGTTTATTTTTAGGAGCAACATCGTGAATAGACCCCACCCCAATCCCAAGTGTGTTAAGTCCACAGCATTTCTTACCCTTTGTCTCCATCTATCAGTAGCAAGGCCACTCAGGAAGCAACACACCCTGGATAAGCCATGGCTTCCTCTTTCATTGGTTTGCAAAGAGAGGGAGCTCCCAGGCCGATGAGTTTCACAATTACAGGTTCATTGGTGTGAGGAAGCTCTTATTCATCTGTCTCACCACAGACAGTCAGGGCTGAGTTGAAAGACTACATGGCCCCTTAGGTCTGCTTTTCCCCCCCAACAAAATGCTCTACTCATGGTTCGTGTCTCAATAGCATGTGCGCAAACATTAAAATTTTGCCCTGCGCTATAAAGTCTCTACTCGGAGAATATGTTTTCTTTGCTTAAAGAACAATAATTGGCTGAGAGAGTGGCAGGTGCCCAGCAAGGTGCTTTGGAGGGTTATAGAGTATAAGACATAAAGATATTAGGAGTCCATTTCCTAGTTGGACACATGCATCAAAACATAACCACACGAGAAAATGCACACAGGTCAGCATTCACCAAAATGTTAAAAGGAATTACCTGAGTAGAATAAAAAGTGCCCATGCTTAAGTAAGTTTAAGAACACTGGGGTAAATGAAGATCAATAACCTTTTCAAGTTCTTCATGGAGTCTTTAAAATGTGAACATTAGTTATTGAGTTGTGAATCCCTAAAAGTAGGATGGCCATATAACGTATTAGCCAATCTTGGACCCTTGTTAGAGGAAGAGAGGAGAGCTAGTAACCATATGTCAGATTAACAGACATGAAACAGAATTACCTCAGGCATCTTGGGATGTATGGTCACCCTATTTGCAAAGGTAATACAATGTCTGTGTTTGCCAAACTCATTCCATGTAACTTTTTATTGCTGCTGTTAAGCTAAGCTTCCATAAAGGAGCTGTTAAGAAAAATACTTGTGTTAACAGGAAAAAGGATGGTGTAGGGGAAAGGGCACAGTTATTACAGGCAGACAGACTTGGGCTCATAACTCAGCTCTACTAGATACTAACAAATACTAGAGCAGTGGTTCCCAAAGTGTGGCCCTCAGACTAGCAGAGTTACTATCATCTGGAAACTTGTTAGAAATGTGAATTCTATGGTCTTGTCCCACACCTGCTGAATCAGAAACTCTGGGGATAGAGAACAGCAGTTAAGCAGTCTGTGCTTAACAGGTTGCTAGGTGATTCTGAAACACACTGAATCAGACACTTTATTTGACCTATCAGAGCCTCAGTTTACCCATTTAAGAAACGATGCCAATAACCTGCCTTATGGATTACCATGGCTTAAGGCAGGTACGTTAAAATGTTTGCTACCTATATCAGTCCTTTCAGAGTTACAGATGGCACACTCAAAGTATTAAAATAAAAGGAGTCCAGTGAAGACATAAATGTGGGTCAGCGTTGATGAAACCCATTCCCAAGGCCAGGTCAATCCTCTGCATTGCCCCATACAGGGCAGGTGGAATGGAGGTTGGAGAGACACCCACCTATACATTATTCTTGTGTTACGGCACCTACAACTATTTTAACTCTCTGATATGTATCTGTCCCCTTCATCAGACCATAAGTTTCTTAAGGGCAGAGACCATATCATCCAGATTTATTTTTCTACACCGAGCACACAGGTGGTCCTCAATTCATGTTTGAATAAAGGATCACATGGGTTAAAGGACAGTCTCTGAATTGTCTTGACACATCAGAAAAGAGAGAGGAGAGAGCTGACAATGAGATAACCCCTTTTGCCACGTACCAGCCCACAGGATTTGTCACCAGCCCAGAGCAAATTGTTCCAGCTCCTTGCTTAGATTTCTGCATCTTTTAAAACAAAGGCATAATGCATGAGGCTAAACATGGAGTCTCAGCAGCGCATCTTTTCTGGATATTGCTATTTCAAGCTTCCTTCTGCTGGGTGTGCAGCTCCATTGCAATGTATGTATGCCTCATCGGAAACAAACTTTGTTCTCAGTTGGGTCAGTTTGATAATCATCATCCTTTAGGCAAGGTCATTGGAAAGATGGGAAAGTAAACGGTTTCCTATGACTCACTGGGTAAATTACCCCTCAATTTACAGTTGAGTACATTGAGACTCAGAGAACTCATTAGTTGGTCCAGAGCAACTTTGCACTTGAGGGTACACTGTAATTCAGCAAAGAGTGTGACTGTCCTGCTCTACTTAGTCAGAATGCTTTAACTAATCCCTCTTATCTCTTGACATTATGCTGCGAAGTCCGAACACAGGTAGAGCTGTGGTCAGCTAAAGAGATTCTCTGCATTCCATCTATTTGTTCTGCCTTGTGACAAAACCCATTTAGATTCAGGGTCTAGTTTTGACCCAATGGGTTCCTCAGAAGCCCCAGATTTTTCTTCAGTATGACATTCCTTTCTCTCCCTGAAATTCCTTTCCTGATCCAGCTTTCACCTCCTCTGTATTTAACAGGCAATGCCTAGAATTATGTTCAGGAAATATTTAGTGCCAATTCTATCTAGTCCCTGCTTGAACTCCTATTTGGTTCTGTCTGGATGTCTCTACCCAATGAACCTTTGTGTTAGTTCTCTGGCTCTCTCTAGGTTACTTATTTCCTCCCAATATTTTTAGAGTATTAGCTAAAGACTTCTATAATCCCCAGAATCTACTCCTAGTTGACTAATCATTCCCATTTGTCATAAATCACACTCTCAATGGTGCACAAGCCAATTCATTTTCTGGGTCCCCTCTGCCTCCGTCACCTTCACCTTCCTAGAAGTATTTACTCAGAGCCTGGCATTGTTTAGGATACCATGACCAGGCTCTAACATACACCTATCAATGGTACCAATAATATTAATATTGCTAACTTCAGCAGCCATTTTTCTCTCATCTTAACCTCTCAAGAGCATTTGACACAGTTGACCCCCTTCACCTCCAAAAAATGTGTTGTTTTCCTGTGGCACCATGCCCTTCTGGTTTTCTCCCAATCTCACTGCCCTTTGCTAACTTTTTCTCTTCTACCTGATGTCTGGATGCTAGGGCATTCCAGAGCTCTAACTCTCCCTTCTTCTCCATCTGTCCTCTCTCTCCCTGGGTGACAGAGCTTGGATTTAGGATTTTAGAGTAGGAACAGTTCTAGCGATGTCAGGTTCCAGAGAGATCAGAGTAGATGTTACTAAAGTAGATTAGGAAACCAAGAATCCAATGTTTGGGGACAGTTGCCCACATGGACCTTGAAATCACTCAGAAACATGGCAGACAAGGGTGTAAGAGGGCAGCTGTGAGCCAGGTTCCAGGTTATTTGATGAATTTGAAGGTAACACTGGAAGATGGATGAGACAGCCTGATAGTAGGAACCGAAAGGGGCCTTGGATCTGAAGAGTGTCCTTGGGACCTGAAGACTGAAACAATCTCACCTTTCAATTTTAATAACTTTAGTCACTACTGACCTTTCTCCTCTGGACCACTTGCAGTAAGTTGCTGAATATATGTTTATGAGTTCAATTTTATTTACTTTTCAATAAATATGTCAATAGATATGGCCTTGTAGTATCCTCTGTCTTCGGATATATTGAAAGCTCTGGGCCCCAGGAGGGAGTGAACTGGGTCACATATCCTTTTAGTGTTGCTCATTCACACAACTTCACGCAAACAATAGACTAGCATATGATACAGGTTTGGATAAGAAGGTCTCAGAAAGTGTTAATACGGCTTGTGGAAGCACTTTCCCCTTAGTGTTGTAAAAGATTTGGGGCCTATAAAGTTCACTGTACCTTCTTCTCCCACAAGTGACAATCATCCCATCTAGGCAGACCCAGTGCAGCCATCTAGGCAGACTCAAGCTCTTGGAGAGGGACTGAGGGCTCAAGAATGCTGCGTTTTCCCCCTTTACTGTAAGTCTGGTCTTGAGTATCTGGTTTTTGAGTATCTCCTGCACAGAATAGTCTGTGATAGAGTGAGGATGCTCAGATGTTTGTCTCTATGCTCAGGGGAACAGTCTGTGTAAAGGGCGGAAGGCATCACGCTCATGACCCCAGTGACTGGAGAACCCAGGCCTACCATCCTTGACCCAGAACTTTACCTGATTTTTACAAACTAGATCAATCCAAGAAGTACCTGAAACAGCCTCTCCACCCTTCATCTTCTTCCACCATGTTTTCATTTGCCAAATTGTACTAGATAATTTCTTGGGAACAACCTCACTCATTTATTCAAAAACATGCATTGCATCCCAGATATCTGCCAGTCATTGTGCTAGGCAAAAAGACAACAGAGATGAATCAAACTTATGAATTCCCTGTCTTTAAAAAGTTCATAATTTAGTGTGTTGGGGGGCTGCGGTTCTGAAGTCAGCAGTCTAAGATAGAGAAGCAGGTACTACAGTTGGTGAAGCACACATAGGGATTTATGGGCATGCAAGGGAAGAACCCTATCCCAGCACGGGATTCAGTAAAAGCTTCCCACATGACATGAGCCCTGTGCTGAGTGTTGTGAAGCTAGTAGGCAGTAACCAGCAGACTCTGGGTTTCCAAGCAGAGCCTGTACTAAGGCACAGGAGTGAGAGAGCATGGAGCATTGTGAGAACTGCCTCAGTATGGCGTATTTTCCCACTCCCACTTACATCTGGGTATTCTGGACATGAACATTGTAAACCTGATGTCACTGGTATCAATTTAGAATTTTTAAAGACGGCCAGAGGCATAATTTCAGTGAGTGAAATGAAGGATCAGGGCTAGAAAAAGCCATTGAGAAAACACTTTAGAAAGGTAATGGAAGCAATTCCACTTCTGGGAATATAGTCAAAGATAACAAAAACAATAACTCAAAAAGATATCTGCACCCACGTGTTCATAGCAGCATTATTTACAACAGCCAAGACAGAGAAACAACCCATGTGTCCATCAATGGATAAATGGATAAAGAAGTTGTGGTATATATATGCACAATGGAATATAATTCAGCCATACAAAATGAGGAAATTCTACCATTTGTGACAACAAGGATGGACCCTGAAGGCATTATGCTAAGTGAAATAAGTCAGAGAAAGACAAATACTGTATAATCTCACTTATATGTGGAATCTAAAACAAAACAGAACAAAACTTGTAGAAAAAGAGATCAGACTTGTGGTTACCAATGGCAGGGGAAATTGGAGGAAGGTGGTCAAAAGGTACAAACTTCCAGTTATAAGATAAATAAGCACTAGGGATGTAATGTACAGCATGATGACTATAGCTAACACTGCTGTATGATACACAGGAAAGTTATAAAGAGAATAGATCCTAAGAGTTCTCATCACAAAGAGAAAAAATTTTCTTTTACTTTATTCTTTTTCTCTCTTTTCCTTTTATTGTATTTATATGAGAAGATGGATGTTAGCTGAACATATTGTGGTAATCATATATATATCAAACCACCATGCTGTTTGCCTTAAACTTATACAGTGATGTACGTCAATTATTTCTCAATAAAACTGGGGGAAAAAGTCAGGGGAGTTTTTGAGGGTTCTGCAATTCATTAGGACCCACCTAGAGTGTGACACAGAAAACAAAGACTCCTCTCTTCTTTCTATTTCTTCCAGCCACGTTAGAGAAGAAGGAAAGTGCAATAGTACTTTTATTTTCTCTGGTGATTTGGTCTGTGAATATTTGATAAATTCCTGGAGGTAACGTTACAGTGGCAGCCCATACCAGGCAATAAAAGACATAGTTCAACAAACACATGCTGTGTTTGACAAACTCCTTTGTCCCAGGCACAGTTCTAGACACTAGATACAGAAACAAGTAAGACATATCGTAAGCCCTCGGAGCAGGTGACTCATCTTTTCAATTCACATGCACCATTGCAGTCACCATCACTGTCACCATCACCGGGGAGAGCTGCCCAGGACTGTAGGCTGGGAAGACATTAATAGCCACTTGATCCAAGTCTTTCTTTTTTTTTTTTTTAACATCTTTTTTGTTTGGTCTGGTGGGTTTTTACCTTGCTCCTTCATCTACTGTGTATTTCTCTCTCTTCTCATTTTGCTTAACATACTGTGTTTGGGGTCTCCATTCTGCAGGCTGCAGGTTCATATTTCCCATTATTTTTGGTGTCTGTCCCCAGTGGCTAAGGTTGCTTCAGTGGGTTGTGTAGGCTTCCTGGTGGAGGGGACTAGTGCCTGTGTTCTGGTGGATGAGGCTGGATCTTGTCTTTCTGGTGGGCAGGACTGTGTCTGGTGGTGTGTTTTGGGGTGTCTGTGACCTTATTATGATTTTAGGCAACCTCTCTGCTAATGGGTGGGGCTGTGTTCCTGTCTTGCTAGTTTTTTGGCATAGGGTGTCCAGCACTGGAGCTTGCTGGTAGTTGAGTGGAGCTGGCTCTTAGCGTTGAGATGGACATCTCTGGGAGACCTCTAGCTGATTGATATTACGAGGGGCCGGGAGGGCTCTGGTGGACCAATGTCCTGAACTCGGCTCTCCCACCTCAGAGGCTCAGGCCTGACACCCAGCCGGAGCCCCAAGACCCTGTCAGCCACAAAGCTGCTAGTGTTGGAGGGTCTCCTGCAGAGGCAGGGCCCACCGAGGGGACAAGGACACTGACTGCAGAAGTTCTGGGAAGTACTCCTTGGCATGAGCCCTCTCAGAGTCCCCAAGTCTCATTAGAGGTAGCTACACTCCCTGGCCACTCTGGGCCCTGAAGCTTCATCATTAAAGAACGTAAGATCAAGCTCACCTAATAACAGTTTAGACCCAAGAAACTGAATAGAATTAGTCCTAAAATTCCCTGACATTTGTGCATCTCTGTAGCTGCCTTTTACGTTGTATCCCTTATCATTGAGATCATGGATGTCACTTTCTAAGTAGAAGCAACACAAACACATTTCCCTCCCACCCCTGGCCCCCAACTAGCACTTTTGTTTAAGGCTGCATTTCTTATTAGTTCCCAACAGTGTTCACTAGATTAAAGATGCATCAGAAATTAGATTCTTTTTTTTCTACTTTTGTCCCTGAAGAGTGTAATAAAAAATAACCCAATAAATCTGGTAAATTAGCAATAAAACTCAAACTTTGGGGCATATGTGCAACTCTGCTGCTGGGGAAGAAATGTCAAACTACTGATAGCTGACCCAATCAGATTACACATTCCTATTTATAAGCAGGAAGGATGAAAGATAATTCCTCCATCTAAATTGAAGCAAGTTCACCACAAGGAACAAAAAAGTCTCAGGGGCAGAGAATATCATTGTTTTATTTCCTATGCAGCAACCATAATCTTATGTAAAGGAGAACATTTTAAAAGGTCGCTTCTTAATTTTCACTCAGAAGTTGGAAACTTGGACAGATGTGGGTTTTGGGCCATTTCCCCTCCTAGACTCATTGGCTGTGGTATTGGGCTAGAATTGAAGAAATCACCTTGTCCTGATTTACGGTCCCTTGATTGTAATAAAAGAAATATTAATTCCAAATTCATGAGAAGCACTTATAAAGGGAAAGTAAGGATGTTATCCATTGAAAAGCTTATGAGTGTCCAGACTGCCAAGAACTACTTTATTTGAAAGGAGAGCTAGAGAACAGGGGGCCATGGGTGGCTTCTTGTATGGGAGCTGGAACAGCGTAAGTTATGAGTAATCTACTTCCCTGTCTTCATCACCCATCTTCCCTAAAATAACTCTCTTCCCAGTCAGTGGCGCATAACCTCTGACTACAGTGGCTGTCATAGACTTCAAAAGCAAAGCAAAGCCAAACAAATAAAACACTTTGTCCCCTAAACCTTCCATATCAAAATACACAACCTTAGGTATAGAGGCTAAGTGTGGATGCCCTTGTGGCTTTGTTTGGAATCTCACCCTTGCCCTCAGCATTCATTCAGCCCACCCCATGTGCTCCTAGGTTCCAGGCCCTCTGCTGGACCTTCAGTATAAAAGTCATAATCTCTGCTCCGAGGAGCTCACAAGCAGATCTCCCTGAATGGGAAGAAGCTCTGCAGATACTCTGTTTTCCACCTGCAATCTATTCCTTACCTTATTTCTATTTATTCCAAACCTACATTTTCATAAAAGCTCTATTACAATTCCACCACTTCTGGGAAACATTCCCTGAGCTCACACTCTTTCTCTCCTCTGAACACATCTACTCTGTTGTACCCTCTTGGTATTTAATGGTTCCTACTCTAACTTGTGACATAAATTGTAGGATGATGATGATGATGATGATGTTGGTGGTGGTGGTGGTAGTGCTGGTGATGATTATATGACAGTTGGACATTCTATACATTTGTTTTATTTTCCCAGGCTACAACATCTTTGAGGGCAAAGACATCTTCATCTACACTTTTTGGATTCCTTCACAAAACTTAGATAGTCCTGTGTGTGTAGTAGGCATTCAATGATTTTTTTAGAAAAAGATGAAAGGAAGGACAGAGAGAAGGAGGGAGGGTAGAACTGACAAAACACTTGCAAATTCTCATCTACCCTGTCAAATCCTCATTCATATTAGTAACTCTCACAAAAAGGCTATGCATCTGATGCAAATCATGAGGGATTAAAGGTCAGTAAGTAAGAAGGTTATGACCATATTGAATCTGCTTTGTAAAGTAGAAATGGAGGTTTAGTGGCCTTATGTGATGACACAACTTTTTATCATTTATGTTTAGGGCTGTGTGTGTGTGTGTGAGAGAGAGAGAGAGAAAGTGAGAGAGTGAAAGAGAGAGAGACAGGGAGAGAGAGATGCACATGAAAGCAGATATATTGAAAATACCATCCCCCAATCCTGGCTCTGCCTCAGGTGTTCGGTCATTTCTAATTAGTGTTTTTAGTTACAGTTTTAGAACCAAATTTTTTTCCTCACTCATCCATTTCTATTCATCCTCTGCTCCCAAGACCTACTATCTTTTAACTGAATAGGCAATGTTTCTGAATGATTGGCCGTGGGAAATGTCAACTGTCAGCAAATTGACACTATCTAGTGTAAGTGCATATGGGAATTTGTCCCAAGATTCCAACTCAGCTGGCGAGAGAGGAGCTTGGAAGTTACACAGACAGCTGTTCTTCCCCATAAATGTTGGAGAAGACAATTTGAACCCCTTCCAATTGGTTTGCCCTGAGCAAGGAATAAAGTTGACAGAAATGAATTGGCAATTCCTTTGTTATTTGGGTAACCTGATCAATACACACAGTGGAACAAGATCACTGGCTTGCTGATGGACTCCCAGGCTTAGAGAAGAACTTAGGACAGGCAGGGGTCCTGGAAAACCATTTCCCCAGTTCATCTTCAGGCTCCAGAATTTTGGGGGATGAGACAATAGAATAGGAATGATGTACCTTTGGCTATAGGAGGCCAACATTCTATACAACTTAATCAAGGTGTAGGATGGGGAGGCTGTGTGCATGGGGTAGGAGGTGAATAAAAAATAAAGTCAAATGGAGACTGACGAGAAGGTTTCAAAAATGTAAATAGCTGAAGATCAACACTAATAGGTTTATAGACACATATACTCTTTCTTCACTTCCCCAATTTTAGACAAATTAGTATTTGTCTTAACACTCAACTTATGAGTCAAAAACATGAAAAACAGCCTAAAAAGTTGTGAAGATTTTGAACTTCCAGGCAATTGCAAATGGCAAGATGTAGAATTCTCTGCATAATGGGGTATCCAGCAAAGACCAAGCCTTAACTATTTTTTTTTTCAGAGCAAGGAAAACCTCTATTTTAAAAGATAAGTCATTTGTGCTTCTTGGGCTTGCCTTTAAGGCGAGGAGGCTCTTTGTCCTTGGGGGCAATGTTTTGCAAAGTCCATTTGGTCACACAGATGTAAAGCAAGCACTAACCATTTTTCTTAAGGGCAGCAGGGTAAGGAAATTTCTGCTGGATCTAGACTCTAAAGTGTAGAGAACCCTGAAGATTTTTAGTAATTGGTGGAAAATGGAGGCTCTGTAAGCTTGTTCCTGTCATGTGGTGAACGTCAGGGACCTAAGCAGGGAACGTATCCACCAAGGAACTCTGAAATCTGATTCAGGTATACAGTCTCTTTAGGAATTGTCTCTTTGTGCAATAGTTGGGGTATCTGGCCACACTGCAGAAGAAGTAACTCAGGAGAAAGTCATGTCCTTCCGGAGGCCAGGACAGAGGTATTGGCAATGCCCACTAGCTTGGAGATTGGGGTGTAGAAGGAGCTGGCAAACCTAACGGAAGTCAGGCTCAAGAAGGCAATCAGTGACAGGCAGAAGGTCAGAGTGGCAGTCAAGAGCCAGAGGCTGGCTGAGATAAGAAGAGAACATCAGGCAGATTCGTGGAGGAAGTATGAACAGGCTCTGAGGAGGAACAATGTGGCAAAAAGACTAGTTCCTGAACTTAAAAAGGATGAGGGGGCTTCCTTGCTGGTGCAGTGGTTGAGAGTCCGCCTGCCGATGCAGGGGACACGGGTTCATGCCCCGGTCCAGGAGGATCCCATGTGCCGTGGAGCACCTGGGCCCGTGAGCCATGGCTGCTGAGCCTGCACGTCCGGAGCCTGTGTTCCGCAGCGGGAGAGGCCACAACAGTGAGAGGCCCGCATACCGCAAGGATCAGAACTCTCTACAATAATTTGGATATCAATGTAATTGTGTCATTATTTTATAGACCCACACCATTTGGGTTTGTGACACATAAATTATATCTATAATTAAGCTATCAGCCCTAATATAATGATATTTTCATATTTACCCAGATAAGAATGTGGTAGTATGCATTGATATAAGATACAAAAAAAAAAAAAGCATGAGAGAAGTATATAAAAGGTGAAAACAGAGACATTTGCCTGGGTCTCATAGGAATGAGAGTTTCACCAATGTTCCATTAAGAAAGGGAAGTTAGTGCTGAAATGCAATGTATAGTAGTGTAGCTTGTTACATTATAATTATGCTTAAGTTATTTACCTAATGAGATATCATTATAATTATATTCTTTAATTCATAGAACAGAATCAGTACAAGAACTCTTGTTTGTTAGCTTACAATGGTTATGCTAAACTGACAAGTTCCCAAGGTGCCTAGAAAATCGATACAAAAAATGTCTAACCAATGTCTCTACCTGTTCTACACATATTATATATCCTTAAAGAATGTACATCTTCAAGAACAACACAGAGGCTCATATGATGTCTCCTTTTTTAAATCATATACCAATACTCAGGGGGCTCAATAGCCACATGCCCAAATCAAGAGCCAAACACAGATACCGAAATCTGACAAGCCCAAGACAGACAAGGTGCCTCCATTAAACACTTCTCCTCGGCCATGATTGGCTATTTTCCTTATATCACTTTTATTTTTTTACAGTGACATGGACTTTTAGAAGTGGGGCAAAACTTGTACTATCCCCTGATTTTGAGAGCTGGACCAGTAAATGAATAAATGCCCTGAAGGCATCTTTAGGAAAGAAACTTAAAATAAAATCAAGATCTTTCCAAGATTGAATCTTCTGATAAATAGTTCATTAATAAATCATAGCAGAAATAAAAATAAATAAAATCAAGAACATTGCACAAGTGCAGAGACCTAGCTCAGACCCAGTTTTCTCTGGCTGAGGGCAGCATAACGTAGGATTTGGAGTCAAAGTCAAATCTTGGGTCTGCTGCTTCACGTATGTGTATGACCTTGAACAAGCAATTCAACCTCTCTGAGCCGTGACTTCTCCAACTTTAAAATGAAAATATTTATGATAACCAGGACATAAGTGTGTTCTGAATATTAAGTGAAAGAGTATATTTGAAAAGTATTTTTGTAAACAATATTTACTGCTCATAATGAATTATAATTTTAAAGGCGCTTGATTTGGAAAGTCAAAAATTGACACTAGAATATACCATTGTGCTTTTACAGGTGTGGATGAGACAGGAGTGGGGAAAGATTCTGTCAGAGGGAAAGGAGGCTGAGTGGCACGTGAAAGATCAGAGTCTGAAAAACATCTCTGTGTCACACCCTCCACAACTGTGCTGTTTCCCAGTCCAATCAGATGCAGCCCTCACTGTACAACTAGGCACTTCTCAGCACTTCAGGATCTAACCTGGACCATATCTTGCAGCCTGTCAAGGGTCAGAAATATTGCGTAGGTGAAGAATTAAGCTCTTGGGAAATCTATTCAACCAAACGTAAGTTTGAAAAGAAAGAAAAAAATGTCTTCTGTAAAAACTCTTTATAGGTGACAGAGGGCATAAGCTGTGGAGGTGAGATATTTTATTTTGCTGTACACTGTCTGTAAAGCGATTTCTTCTCTTAGAAAATAATGTTTCAATTGGACTCTGAGCTATTTGTCATTCTGGGCCCCAAACAAAATATTTTTCATAAGAACATCAGAAATGCCATGCTGAATCAAACCAATGGTCTGTCTAGTCCCGTGTTTTGCCTTTGAAAGTGGCACCAAGAGAGGGCACAGATACTCTATTTTAATGGCTTCAAAAACATTTTTGACTGTGGATCCCAGTTAGAAATAGAGTTTACATTGTAATCCAGTATTCACACTTACACACATGCAAAAAAACTCACCTATACATACTTATGTATATTATATATATGTTATGTGACGTGCAATTGATACTTTGTATTCCATTCAATTCCTTTTTTATTTTTAACCACTGGCCCTGACCTACTAAACTGACTTCATGATCCACTAATAGGATCAAAACTTACAGCTTGAAAAACCTTGCTCTTTATGCTGTCAGCCTCAAAGGGTAGGGATATAGCTCTAACACTTCTATTTCTTATATCCAGGGAGGATCTATTACCCATAAATTTACCTAAAGCCACCTTTTGGGGAAATGAGTTCTATAAGTGTAAGTACTCACAATATAAGAACTTTCTCTCGCTTGTAATTCTGTAGCACGTTAGATAAAATAAATGTGATCAAAAGATCTAAATGAAGAACAGTAGGCTTGATTTCCCTTCTCTTCCTCAGAGATTTCATCTCTATGACAGAGAGATGAAAAAAGCAGCTTACACTGGATTAAACCTTATCACAGTGTGGGGCATTGAACATTTCTAGAGAGTTAGTTAATTGATTTTTATGACAAGGTCCCGTGGGCACTGATTTGTCAAAAGTGTATTAATTATATCACAGATTATATTTCCCAAAGATGGCGGCAAAATCATGCTCCATCTCACATGCTTTTCTGCAATGTAATCTTGTCACATCCCATTAAGAGGTGGTGTCCGTTTCTTCACCCCATTGAATCTGGTTGGACTCTGCTTTGATCAACAGAGTATGCAGAAAGTGACTCATGCCAGTTCCAGGGATAGTTCTTAACTGGCCTGGAAGCATCCCCTTCCTGCCTCTGAGGGCAGCCACCAGGTAAGAAGTGTAACTACCCAGAGACCATCATGTGAGAAGTCCAGGCCAAGTAAGAGGCCCCGGAGGATAAGATGTCACGTGAGAGACAGAGAGAGAAACCAAGAAGCAAAGAAGTGCTAATGTATAAAGCAACTACCATGGAGGAGCTCCTCCAACTGTAGGGACCAACCAACCAGTCAAATCTTTCTTGAATTCCTGACCCACAGAATTTTAAAAATAATTGCTTAAAGCCTCTAGGTTTTGAGGTAGCTTATGATACCAAAATAGTTAATCAAAATAATTATCCATATCATGTAAATCTGAAGTTCTTCCATGGACTAACAAAAAAGACTGGACTTCGTGATTTTCTTTTGAATTTACATTGTTTGTTGATTTTGCAGTAACAAAATCAATATGCATAGTATAATTGTGTAAATTAAAATACGAATCACACATTCAGAAAGATAGTATGTGATCTTTTTTAATGTAGTTGTTCCTTTTTACCAATATTTCACTAATATCTATTCTTTATTTCCTCATTTTTATCCCCTGAGAGGCTTTTAGTATGTGTTACTGGACACAGGGGAATACAGGGGTTAATGAGAAAACATCCCTGACCTTGAGAGAGCCAGTTTGTTAGAAAAAAGACAAGTAAAGGGATCATTTTACTGTATTAGTAGCAGAAGAGTTATTCAGGAGGACTTCACAGAGGTAACTTTTAAGCTGGATCTTTGAGAATTAGTAGACTTGGAGAGGAGATATGATAGAGAGATCAAAACAATGGCATTCCAAGCAGAGAAGGCAGAATACTCAAAGGCAAGAAAAAAAATGAAAGTGTGCTAGGTTGGATGTGGTTCTAGGAATGGGTGATGTGTGAACAGAGAGGAACAGTAAGGCTGAGCATGGTTGGGGCCATATTATGAAGGACTTTGGATGCCCCACTTAAAAATATTCAAACCAGGGCTTCCCTGGTGGTGCAGTGGTTGAGAATCTGCCTGTCAATGCAGGGGACACGGGTTTGAGCCCTGGTCTGGGAGGATCCCACATGCTGCGGAGCAACTAGGCCCGTGAGCCACAACTACTGAGCCTGCGTGTCTGGAGCTTGTGCTCCGCAACAAGAGAGGCCGCGATAGTGAGAGGCCCGCGCACCGCGATGAAGAGTGGCCCCCACTTGCCACAACTAGAGAAAGCCCCCGCACAGAAACGAAGACCCAACACAGCAAAAATAAATTTATTAATAAAAGAAAGCTGTTGGGGGCTTCCCTGGTGGCGCAGTGGTTGAGAGTCCGCCTGCCAATGCAGGACACAAGGGTTCGAGCCCTGGTCTGGGAAGATCCCACATGCCACGGAGCAGCTGGCCCCGTGAGCCACAATTACTGAGCCTGCGCGTCTGGAGCCTGTGCTCCGCAACAACAGAGGCCGCGAAAGTGAGAGGCCCGTGCACCGCGATGAGGAGTGGCCCCCACTTGCCACAACTAGAGAAAGCCCTCGCACAGAAAACGAAGACCCAACACAGCCATAAATTAAAAAAAAAAAAAAAAAAAAAAAAAGAGCCGGTGACACGTACGTGCGCCGAGACAGCGCGAATTGGAGGAAAAAAAAAAACCTCAATAGGTTACCAGAGTAATTCAAGGTAAACTACAAATAAAGGATAATTGAGACAGCACCCAATTTAAAAAAAAAAAAAAAAAAGAAAGCTGTTGTATGTAGAAAACTTAAAAAAAAAAAAAAAAAAACTCAAACCAGCGAGTGATAAGGAACCAAGGAAATATCTTTGAGTAGAGATGTGTCCTGAGCACTTTCATGTTAAAGAACTCCAGCAGAGGAATTCACAAGAATGTACAATGTAAGCATGAGCCCCAGGGTCCCAGTTGTCCTTACCCACAAGGTCTGGACTAACCCACAATAGATAAAAGCACACACCAATGGGAATCACTTCCTCTGCTTGTTTCTTTTACTAAAATGGAGGGAGGGCAGCCATTTCCTAGAATAACTGTTGCCCTATGAGTGTCATATAATAAAAGGAAACAAAGATTTTTCAAGAATAAAAGAAAGAAAAACAGTTAACCAAAATTACAGCAACTCAGCGTGGGGAAAGTTTGCACTGGGGATATATATTTCCAACACTAGGGTATTGAGCTTTATCCTCATATCTAAGACCATATTTCTATCACAGCTTACAAAGCAGAAAACATAAATCACTAGTGGAGATATAGCTTTCTGAGGTGCACTTAGGGTTTTTTTCTTCCTATACTACAGGATTTAGCTTTGGAATTTACACTTCTCTAATGTTCAAGAACAAGTTTCAGCAAAGACGGGGTCAAGATGTTTGGTTTTTTTGGAGCTAATCTTATTATTACTCCAGTGGAACATTCAAGCAAAGAAAAAAAGCAACCAGGTCAGATTGCCTGTGGCTAAAGTCTGTAACACAAATGGACATCATAGCCCAAGGAATCCTGCCGCTAGAAACAAACAGGCAGGAAAGGACTATAACCTCTTCGCATGCAAACCTCATGAGAGTGACCCAGAAAAATGAAATTCTCCTTGGTGGTGTATAATGCTTTATTATGATGACCCAGTCTCCAGGGCTGTTTAAAATTCTGAACTCAAGTTCCCTGAGTTCTGCTTCCCTTCTCATCAAAATTGCTGTCCCAATTTTCACTGTACTTCCCTGAGGGCAGAAAACATCAACTCACCTTATTTATAGCTGGTGTATAATTACTATATGCAATATTTATCTGGCTATTCGTCTGTGTATCTTCTGTCTAGCTGGTGAAACTGTCAACAAAGTTCTTAGCATCTTGTACAAGAATATGTCATTCACTGGACATTTTGTCCATTTGGTCCACTTGGCTTATCCCTTGGGTTTCTTGAAGGGATGGCGCACCTTTACTAGCCCTTCTTGAGAGGATTCTCTTGCTCCTTAGTGAGGTTTAGGCCCCCATTAGACCTTTATTTCTATTTAATTAGTCTGGTCATTGATGTACACCAAGGTCCCAAGTTCTTGTTTTTATTGTTCTGTTCCCTCACTTATAGCCCCTTACCTCATACAATCACAATGCAACTTCAGGCTACTGGAATCAATAAGTAGAATGGATATTTTAGTGTCATTTAAAACACTCCATCCAATTGTATGTGTTTCAGCACTCTAAACTGTAAGAGTGCCATCTCCATACTTCCCAGATATTCTAATCTGTGTGTATATAGAGAAGAGTCAGACCAAGAATTTCCTAGATTCCACTCTCTTCCACGCTGAACCAATTAGAACATCTAGCTGGTAAGAACTCTAAGAGATGTAGCATGGTAATCGGCCTCTTATTAGCTCCCCAATTTTGCCACCTCTTGGTGATGAGAAGTAATATCTCAAATAAGCCTTAGAGCAAGTATTTGGCTGAGGACTGGGGAGCAGGGGTGACTGCAAAAGCTAACCTGGTTAGCTCATTAGCATATTGTAAATGTAAATTAATTTCTTCAACTTCTTTATTTTCCAAAGCATTTGACCAGGGGATATTTTGGCATCTAGATTGATTCTGATCCAGCACTAATCCACAGCAACAAGAGTGGCTGCATTCTCTAGGGCTGTTTGGCCTAGTCCAAAGTATGACTTTCCATCTACCACTGTTTCAGCTTTAAATTGTTTTTCCCCCCACAGAGAAGACCCATGGGATTGGGGAAATAAGCTTTATTTTGAGATTCAAGCTTTCCTTCAGCTGTCACAAATTTTCTAGGGAAGAAATTTTAGCCTTCATTTTTAAGTTGATTGTGCCGTAGCAGAATGCTGCAAAGTGGCAGATGCACAATCACTAATTTTTTATAAAGACCATTACAACTTATTGATTTATTTTTCTCCTTCAGCATAGTCTTGAATTCTCTCTCTATATCTCTAAATCTCTCCATTCCTATCTTTTCCCTCACCCTTATTCCTTTCCCTCTTTTATTTCTTATGTGACTCAGCCTTTTGTACATTCTCCCTCCTAATTTAGATCTGAGCAACAGGGAATGGTATCTAAGCATCATGGTTATTGAGGGGCAGAGGTTGGAAGTGGATCTGGAGGTGCACTTATCTGAATGGAGGAAACCCTCTCTTAGAGCCGGCCAGTCCTTTGGGGCTCAGCCCTCCTGCTCTCCCTGATTTGCCTCCTTGTCTTGGATACTGTGGAGCTGGTCCCCTGCAATGCAAAAATTGCCTCCTGCTCTCGGCATCTGTCTGTTATAGCCCTCAGCAGTGACTTCTTCCCTGCTCCGTCCACCCACTTCAGTGAAACGGACGCTATCAGTGAAAAAGACAAAAATGCCAACCTCCTTCCTCCCTGCCGTTTGCAATCATTTTAGGAGCCGCATTTGCCCCAGCTGCCCTGAGAATCGTAAATGCTAAGAGCTGCGTGTGGGCCAGAAGCCACCTGATGATTCATCTGTGCCTTTGAGGATGCCCCGTTCACCTTAGATTGGCCACAACTTCCATTAAAATATCCAAAGAGATGGGGATTGACAAGCCATCTCCTCCCTCCTACCACTCACTTCCAGGAAGAAAAAAAAAAAGAGTCTAGTGTTTTTTTAAGGTATTATTGTAAACTTGATTTGTTAAGTAGTAAGTAGACAGGTGGAAGACGGGCAGTCCACAGCACTCTTGCTATTTATAGCCCATGTCAGAGCTTTATTTATTACTATTGCCTCTTCTCAAATCCACTTAAATAACCTGTAAATTGTCAGTGGTGTCCATGGAAACAAATTGGCAAAATGGACAAGGCACTTGGAAAAAAAAAGAGAGAGAGAGAGAACCACAAAGAACAAAAAGGACCCTGTCAAAAAATAAAACCCATTTCCTTTTTAAAATCACACACATGTCACTCCCATTATACTTATGATTTCAAAAGATAAAAGTCAGAACCAATTTTCCCTCCAGCATGTACATGACTCTTTCTTCAAGGAAACTGGGCAAGGCGGGGCAAGAGAAAGTAGGGCAGGACCTGCAGGCAAATTCACAGGATCTGGACTTTTCGTCCTGGGTGCCCCCTCTTTCGATCTTCTCTGCCCTTTCCCCCTCTTTTTGGTTCTCTCTTATTCCCACTCTGGCATCCAGTGCTCACATTCTCCCCAGAGAGAAGTTTCCTGATTACCTACTTTTAAGTAAAGCTTAAATGACTAATCATGGGTGAAAGATGTGAGAAGGGATGCCCTTAACAAAGAAGGAAACTCAACTCTTTGAGCTCAAATTTTCATTCTGGCAACCTTTGACTTTGTTAGCAAGTGTACTAATGTGTTAAGGATTTAACACACCATCTCTCCTGATATTCCTGCAATTTTAGAAATCTTTAGAGGCCAAGACTTTAAAAAATCATTCCAACAGCATTATCCCATGAGTGCCTTATGTCCAAATGTATGCTAAGCCCAAAGTAGACACCAAGAAAAGAGCCCTGCTATAAAACCGGTTGGGGAGCGGGGAGAGAAATCCATTCATGTATCCCTTCCAATATGTCTTTATTGAGTTTCTTTATGTCATGCAGGGCAAGTTGGTGGGTGTTGGAAGAGTGGCAGGATACAAAAAATAAATATAAATAAGAGCTATTCTTATCATCACAGTTGAAAAACATATACAATCATAGTAATAATAGCTAAAATTATCGAGCGCTTTTCACTTGCCAGATGCTGCTCTAAGTGTTTTGCAGTATGAACTCATTTCATACCCACAACAACCTGTGCCTCTTCTCAGACCCACTTAAACAAACTGTAAATTTTCAGTGGTTTCTATGGGAACAAATTGACAAAATAGACAGTACACTTGAAAAAAATAAAGAAAGAGAGAGAATGCAGTGGACAAAAAAATGTTGCAAAAAATAAAACCAGGTTCCTTTCTAGAATCACACAAAATTCATAGCCAAGACAGTCATGAAACCAGGAGCAATTTTCCCTCTAACATGTATGTTCACCTCTTCTCCAGGGGAGGTGAACAAGGCAGGTCAAGGGGAAGCAGGGCAGACCTGCGGGCAAGCCCACAAGGTCTGGAATTTTCACTCGGGCATAACCTTGCTTCTACATCCCCTGCACCTTCCCCCTTTTTTGAGCTGTCTCTCACTTCCAAGTCCAGCAGGCTAGTTTCACTGCTCCCATTTTAGAGAGGAGGAAACTGGGACACCTAGAGATGAAGGAACTTGCTCCAGGTGACACAGCTGGTAAATGGCAGAACTACGATTTGACTCAGGGAGCCTGGCACCGAGTCCATACTTTTAACCACTGTGGTAACTCCCTCCCTTAAAAAAAAAAATCACAATCACCTTAGAGAGGAACTTATAAAGTGCCACAGGAGCACAGAGGCAAGAGTAAGAACAGGACCTTTTGCCCTGGGTGCCCCCTCTTTCCATCTTCTCTGGAAAGGGTATTGGAGATTAAGTGGCTTTTAAAGGGAGTCTTGCAGAAGTTCACTAGGAAGCAAAGAGCATTTCACAGAACACCAACAAGCATGCACATCACAAAATAGCATCACATGGTAGGCAAATGATGAGTATGTTGATGTGAGTGCATCTTCAGATGTGCATGTTTAGAAGCAGCGATAACGTGACAAGTGATAATGCTGGGAAGTGTAGCAGTGGTGAACTCATAAAAGAACTTTTACTATGTTATCCCTCCCACATCTGGTAAGATTTAAATGAATCCTTTAAGGGTCAGCTTAAGTGTAATTTCTTTGAGAAAGTCTTCACCGTTTCCAAGGTTTACCTAGGAGCACTCACTTCCTGGCGAATTCCATGCATTTCTTTATATTAATGGCACAGTATGCGGCGATTGCTAGTTTATTAATCTCTCTCCCTGCCCCCCCACCCCACCCCTGCTCCATACTGTCCTTGAGGGCAGAAAATGAATTTTTACGCTGAATACACATGTTCCTTGAGCAATGCCTGCTCAATAATACCCATAATCCCTTTTCTACTCAAGGACCTCATGCCTGGAAGTACTCCATCTTTCTTCTGCTTAATCATTTTCCTTTCATCGAATTTACTGTCATCAACCTAGAAACGGACCCTTCTTTCTTCCTTATTAAAAAATCATTTTTGACGCTCATGTCTCTGTCTAGCCACTACGCTATTTATCTTGTTCAGTTTCACAACAAAATATCTTAAGAGTTGTTAATTTTTGTTTCCAGACATCCTCACTCCCATTGTCGCTTTGACTAACTTCAAACAGGCTCACATCCCTCTATCTACCTCTCCACCAAAACTGCTCTGCAACAATGACTAATAATCTTCACCTTGTCAAATTCAAAAGTCACTTCTCTGTCTTAATCTTGCTTGACTAATCCCTCCTTCTTAAAACACTTTTCCTTTCCTTCCATGATACCACATTCTCCAGAGTGCCCTGAGATTCAGTTCTGGTCTCCACTGTCTTCTCTCTGTATACTCCAAAAATAAACTCATGATTTCTTCCTTCTAGATTGTTCCTTCCTTGTTCTTCTCCATCTCAGTCAGTGGCCCCATCAGTTGTATAGTTAGTCCAAAACTGAGATGCTATTCTTCATACCTTCTTTTTGGAGGGAATAGGACTTAGTCTACACATAGATTCCATTAATGAGTATTATTAAGTCTGTCTCCTACCCATGTCTGGAATCCATCCACTTAGCTCTATCTCTATACCATCACCATCTATCACATACATTATGGCAAGTCCCCCCTACCACCTTGTTTCCGTTCTTACCTCTTCAGATCCATTTTCCAAACAGCAACAAGAGTAATCATTTTTTCCAACCTCTTTTTTTTTTGTCCTGAAATAAAACACATATACAGAAAGAACACAAAACATAAATATTCAGCTCAGTGAATTACAATAAATCAAATATCCATGGAACCACCCCAAGTTCAAAGTCTAGATAGACTCGGACCAGCACATAAATCTTAAACAATCTCCTTCCAAACCCCAACCATCTCCCTCCCTCCTACAGATAACCACTATCTTGACCTGTACAATAAGTTACTTTTATTTATACTTTTATCACTTAATCATCCATCTGTCAACTAAAATAGAATTATAAAGCATGCATTCTTTTAGCTCTGTTTTTCTTCATTCAATATTATATTTGTGAGTATCATGAATATTGTTGTCTTTAGCAGTAGTTGATTTATTTCTATTGCTATATAGTATTCTATTGTGTGTTTATGTCGTAATTTATTCATTCTATTCTTGGTAGAAATTTTAGTGTTTCCACTTGTGGATCACTGCAAACAATACTACTCTGAATATTCTTCTATGTAACTCTTAGTAGACATGCACACACATTTTTCTTGGATACGTATCTAGTAGTAGGATTGTTGGAATATAGATTATATGTATTTTCAACTCTAACAGAAAAGTTTTCCAAACGGATTATTCCAAATTGCAAGAATAGTACAATAAACACTTGTCTCTTCACCTAGATTCACTAATTATAAATGCTTTACCACATACTTTGCACTCTCCCCCACAGTAGTTTCATTTATTTATTTATTTATTTATTTATTTATTTATTATCATCACTATATATGGTTACTTCTTATTGGCATTCATCATTTTTTTTTTTTTTTTTTTTTTTTTTTTTTTGCGGTATGCGGGCCTCTCACTGTTGTGGCCTCTCCCGTTGCAGAGCACAGGCTCCGGACGCGCAGGCTCAGCGGCCATGGCTCACAGGCCCCGCCGCTCCGTGGCATGTGGGATCCTCCTGGACCGGGGCACGAACCCGTGTCCCCTGCATCAGCAGGCGGACTCTCAACCACTGCGCCACCAGGGAAGCCCGGCATTCATCATTTTAAAGAAGCACTTCAGATCTTCAGATTAAACTGCAAACATCATGACCCCTCAGCCCTAAATACTTTAGTATACATTACAGGAGAACAAAGACACTTTCTGATACATCACATTATCTGACATATTATCAAATTCAGGAAATTTAACATGAATAAAATACAATTAACTAATACAGTGCTCCTCAAACTTCAGTGTGCATTCAAATCATCTGGAGATTTTGTTAAAATGTGTATCTAAATCAGCAGGTTTGCGATGTCAATGATTATCCATGTTTAATAAGCTTCCAGGTGAGATTAATGCAACTGATCCATGGATCATACATTGATTGGCAATTATGTAATGTATATATGCGAAGATTTCTGATGGTGTCAATAATATCCTTCAGAGCACTATCTTTTGTGATGCAGAATCAACCCAGGATCAAATGTTGCACTTACTTGTCATGGTCACTTTTATTATTGAAGGATATTCCAATGGGCTAAAATTTTAGGTTGCCAATTGGTTTTTTTCAGCACACTAAAGATATTATTTCATTGCCTTCTTCTAATTTTTCAAAAGTTATAATGCTTTTGAGAAATCAGCTTTCAGTCTCCATACTGCACCTTTAAAGATTATCTCTTTTCCCATCTTCCATTTATTTCTAAAATGATCTTTCTTTTTGTTTTCTGTGATTTCACTGTGATTTGTCTAGGTATTGATTTGTTTTTATTTACTTTGCTATGGTTTTGTTGGACTTCTTCAATCTATGGATTTCAGTCTTTCATCACTTTTGGAAGATTCTTGGTCAGTGACACTTCAAATATGTGATTGCCCATTCTCTTCTCTCCATCATAAGTATATCTTGGATTTTACTGTGTCATCCTTGTCTTGCCCATTTTCCTATGTTTTCAATTATTTGGTCTCTCTGTGCTTTGTTACAGATATTTCCTTCCAACCTACATTTCAGGCCACTACTTTTCTCTTCATCTATGTCTAATATGCTGCTTAACAACTTCATTGAGTTTGTAATTTTGTTTATTGCATTTTCAATCTCAGAATTTATATTAGTTCCTTTTTAAATCCGTTGTGTCACTCTTTAGAGGGTCACGTTTTCTGCCAATATTTTGTATCTTGTCTTTTGTCTTTTTGAAGATGATAGGTTGAATTGTTTTAAATTCCAGTATCTGAAGCCCTTGTGGGCCTATTTTTTATCTTTGATATTTCTACTATTTCTCATTTACATTTTCTTATCTGCATACACCTGGTTCTTTGATTCTGCACCAGATATTGTATTTTTAAAAAATATTTATGGGGCTTCCCTGGTGGCGCAGTGGTTGAGAGTCCGCCTGCCGATGCAGGGGACACGGGTTCGTGCCCCGGTCTGGGAGGGTCCCGCATGCCGCGGAGCGGCTGGGCCCGTGAGCCACGGCCGCTGGGCCTGCGCGTCCGGAGCCTGTGCTCCGCAGTGGGAGAGGCCACAACGGTGAGAGGCCCACGTACAGCAAAAAAAAAAAAAAAAAAAAAAAAAAAAAAAAAAAAAAAAATATTTATGGGGCTTCCCTGGTGGCGCAGTGGTTGGGAGTCCGCCTGCCGATGCAGGGGACATGGGTTCGTGCCCCGGTCTGGGAGGATCCCACATACCGCGGAGCGGCTGGGCCCGTGAGCCATGGCCGCTGAGCCTGCGCGTCCAGAGCCTGTGCTCCGCAGCAGGAGAGGCCGCAGCAGTGAGAGGCCTGCGTACCGCAAAAAAAAAAAAAAAAAAAAAAAATTATGGAATTCATTGGGTCCTAGAATGATGTTAATTTCCTTGTTAGGGAACTTTGCTTTGTTTCATCCAAGTACCTGTGAGAACTACAATCAGGAATCCCCTTAATACAAGTATAAGGCCTGAGAATTCCCGAATTACGGAGAGGATTCAAAACTCTGCAGTCAATGCAATAGCTGATTTACAAGTTAATCCTTTCACCTAGGGTGAAGCTCTTCAGTAGTTTTTCAGGGAAACTTCTAAAATTTAGATCTGTTCTGCTGGACCTTCTAAGCTGTCAAAAGAGCTATTCCACTTCCTAGATGTGTCTTTGATCAGCAAATGCCTCTTGGGCAAAAGTGGACCCCAAATACTGGGATCTTCAAGATGCTGTTATAATAATTTCTCACAAACTTATTAGTTCCTCAAGGTCTTCCAGCAGGTTAAAAAGCAAAAATTGGTCTATGTTTTAGCCTCAGTGGGATTAGTCTGAACTACTTAGTCTACTAGTTCCAAAGACTGGAATCTAAATAATATTTTTGAAATTTATATAATGAGACTTAACTTTGAAGCCCCAAATAATAGATATTAAATACAAAAGTGAGGTGACGAAGATGCAGACTTTTCCAAATAGGTTTCAGAAAGCCATTGAGACAGCTGGTCTAGAAGGAAGACAAAAAGGTACTGAGAGAAATACAATGGAAGTGTAGATTTTCTCAAGCCCAGAGAAAGGATTTATAAGACTAGTCTGAGAGTTTGAGAAACAGTTCTAGAACACAGAAGAACAGTGCTGACTTAATCTGAAGGAATCCAAAGATGAGAGGCCAGCTAAAGCGTCACATGCTAAAGCGTTATCTGGGAAGTAACGACTCTCAGTGATGGTCAAATATGCAAGAATGCAGGGGGAAGGAGGGAGATGCATGAGGGAAGGGATGTGGGAACGGATGTATATGTATGACTGATTCACTTTGTTATAAAGCAGAAACTAATTTAAAAAAAGTTAAAAAAAAAAAGAAGAAAACCTAATGTCTACCTAAAACAAAACAAAAAAAAGAAGAATGCAGGGGACTAGATATGGAAACTCTGTTAAGCATACAAGCTTAAGATCATTTTTAAAGTGATCCTGAATCCAAAGGGTTGCCTCCACGGACCATGAACTTCCAACAGAGGGTATATGTGAAGTGGACTGCCAGAAAACCAGAAGTTGGGGAGCATAAGGAACAGCAAGTCAAAGAGGTAATTCCCAAATGAAAGGAGCTGCAGTCTGAGGACCTAGCCAGGGAGCCTCTGAAGAATCCACAGGTGTCATAAGAAAGACACTTTATACGTCTTACAGGCATCAGGAAGGCAAAGCTGTCCTCTAATTATACTAGTCAAATAAGAACTGTTTGTTCCACTACTTTTCTTCTTTACATGCACTATAATCCCCAAAAGGAACAGCATCTAGCAGGTAGGAGAACAGGTGAGCAAGCAAAAAGAATGGATCTGATTGCAATCTGCTCCTTGAAGGCAGGAAGCCTCAGCTGCAGGTGAAGGGGAGAAATCTTTCCCTTAAATGAAGATTAAAGTCTTGCTTAATATATCAGATTGGACATCCTGCTTTCTGTATTGAGTTTATATTTGTGGCTTAAGGAAACCATAGGGCTTTCTATTACCTAGAAGTCACTGGAAAATTCATGGAGGTCTCTAAGGTGTTTGATCAGAGGGGGAGAAAGAAATTTTCAGTGAATTAATTTTAAAGGGTTGATGGGAAGTAAAAATAAGTTGAGTTTTTGATGAGATCCCACTTTTCTGAGTAAGAAATAAATGACATCATAGTTTCAGGAAGATGACTCCAGAAGGGAAAAGTAATATAGGTTATATGAAGAAGAGGTCAAAGTCAGAAATGCTAAACAAAAGTCGCTGTTATGATAATCCTATGTGAGACAGTGAGAGAATGGAGGCCTTTCAGGCTCGAGGGACCTGGAGGTAATAAGCAGCACTTGTGTCACCCTCAGAACACCTATGTGGGTGATACAAGTACTATTACTATTAATCTATTTATCAAAATTCTGTATACCTGTATCACCTCTGTGATTTATTTTCAGTGTTGTCTTCAACTAACTGTTAATTTCGCTGATCCTCACTTTCCTCACTTATAAAATGAGAAAAATAATACCTGAGATATGAATGTGACAAAATATACAATGATAGATAAACTCACCACAAGTTAAATGGAACTGAGTTATCTAAAAGAATGAATGAATGAATGAATGCCTGGCTCTAGTGTCAGATTAGGAGGGAAGAAGGGCTAAGCTCTGCATCTTGAAACCCAGTTCAGATGTTCCATTAGAGCTGAAATTCCTCATGTAACCATTTCTGTGTGTGTGATTTCCTTTAATAATCAAAGTCATGTTTAAATATTAAAGAGGTGGTTTTACTGCCTCAAGGACTAGTCTGGAGAATCCACCTAGATGAGCATAAACCTGTTGGGGTGAATGATCCTACTTGTTATTCAGATTAGTGTTTACCAGCCAACATCCAGTCAGAGCCCTGTGCTAAAGGCTGCTGGCAAATCTTCCCATGATGCCTGAGTTGAAGTGAATACCAAGGCGGTGTCAGCAGCTGGCTTTCATTAGGTACTCTGACTGAGTTGAATATTGAAACAAGGCCACCGGATAGAGTTATCCTGGATTCCTGCAGGAGGGGACCAGAGGTGCCGGAAGCAAAATGAGATGCATGTGGGAAAACATAATAAATTCTGTAATTTACAAGTGTTAATATGAAAAATCAGAACGTGAACCTCACTGGAAAGGACCTATAGGCTATTTATCTACTCAAAGTGACCTTGTAATCTATCAGTCATTAAAGTGATAGCAAAGAACGTGAATGCCACCCTGTGGCTACCAGCAGAAATTATACTTAATATAACATTATTTTACATAATTAGAGGATAATGGGAATGTGATTAAAAGAAATCATGCAGATGCCAGGAGAAAGAGGGATGGCCTGGATAAACAGTTATCACTGCTAATATATGATGCAGGGAAGCATTACCCCAAATATTAAGGAAATACAGTCCCTGGTCTCTTTAAATAATGTAAGCAAAGAAATAAACTCTGATTATACACACACAAAGCATTCGACAAAGACATAAATAGATTACTGGTAACAACAGAGATGAGAACAGAGAAGGAAAGCTATGTCTTTTAGCATCCTTGTCACTTAAGCATACTAAGATTACGAGAGCCTCACATATCCACAAAGATGATAACTCCTACGTGCTCACATGTCTCCTTATAAACAAACGTGCATATCCCAATTCACAGACCCTTTTTTCTCCTGTGAGTTTTTTCTTCACCTGATTACTGCAAAATGATTGGTGATTTCATTCCCTTCTTTACCAGATTTTCACAGAGCCAGGTACTGTCCTAAGTCCTGGGGTTAGAGGTCCCTCCTCTCACTGAGCTTACATTCTATGTGGATCAACAGACAACAACCAAACAAACAAATAAGCACATGTCAGGTGGTAAACAATTCAATAGAGAAAAATTAAACAATGCACATGGAATGTTGAGTGCTGGAGGGTGGAAGAGGGGTGGAGAAAGCGTCTTATACAAGACATTTGAAAGCCTGAAGGACGCAGTGAGGGAGCAAGCCATGCACACATGGGGCAAGGAAACTTCCAGGCAAAAGGGATTACAAGTACAAAGGCTCTGAGGTCAAGTTTGCTTGGTGTGTTTGTGGAACAATGAAGAGGTCAGCATGGCACAAATTGAGAAGAGGAGTGTCTGGGGATGAGGAAGAAGACGTTATGGCAGTGGGAGGGCAGCTGGGCACACAGGGCTTTATGGACAATTTCAAGAGCTCTGGCTTTTACTCAAAATTAGAGTTTTCTGACATGCTCTGACTTATGCTTTAAAAGAATCAACCAAGCAAGTGTAGAAAAGGGACTATAGGGGCGAAAACAAAGTGGTTATTTCAAAAGTCCAAGAGATGATGATTGTGACTTGGTCCAAGGTAGTAGCAATGAACAAGGTAATGGCAATCATATTTTGGGCAGATAATAAAGAATCAGCATCATTTACAACTGGATTCAATGTAGGGGTGCAAAAAAGAGAAGAGTCAAAGGGTTTGGCCTGAGTAATCAGAAGAATGGAGTGGTCATTCACTGATTTGGAAAAGACTAAGAGAGTTTAGGTGAGTAAACTTGGGAGTTTCTCTTGGGAAATGATAAGCTTGGAGCATTTCTTAGCTATCTAAATAGAAGTGTTGGGTCGAGGAGTAGGGTTATAAAATTTAGCAAGTAAAATGCAGATGTCCAGTTAAATTTGAATTTCAGATACACAATGAATAATTTTAAATATAACCATGCCCCAAATATTGTATTTACCTATGCTAAAAGATTACTCGTTGTATATCTGAAATGCGAATTTAACTGAAGCATCCTGTATTTTATCTGGCAGTGCTAGTTTAGGAAGGCATTTGAGTTTCAAGTGTGGAGTTCAGGAAAGAGTTCTTGATGGGGATGCAAATTCAGGAATCATCATTACATAGATGGTACTTAAAAACTGAAGCTGCTTGAGATCACCTAGGGATGAGGAATGGATAGAAAAGAGACAAGACCTGAGAATATGCTTTGGGGCCGCATTCATAAATAAATAGCACAGTGTGGTCATCAAGCTTCAAACCATCCCAGACTTCATTAGCCTTTGAATATGAGCCACAGAATTATTTACACCTGACGCTCTCAGAAGCGGACAGAGGCCAGTTCCAAAGTGCATTTCTCCCATCGTGTCTGGAATAACACTACTCCACATGTTATCACTCTTATCACATGGTGAACTTATGTAAAAGACAGGGACAAATAAGCAAACGACTCAGTATCAAGATATAAAGGGAAGAAATCTCACGAGGTCCATCCTGGGTCACCATAGTAACATAGGTTCTGAAATTATTTCATCTGTTTTCAAATTTCATCTCCAAGATGAGCAAAATCAGTGTGAGAGAAGAAATATTAGGCCAGTGAAGGCCAGTGGAATATTTAAGTTTTAACGTCAGTGTTTCGAACTTTAAGAGAAAGAGCGTGAAGGTTTGTGTAGATCTCCATTTTATTTCACTTAGAAATGCTTCAGGTTTCTAAATGGAAGAACAAAGGGTCACTAGGAGATTAATGGGCAGTCAATTTGGAATAAATGAAGAAGACTACCTGATAATACGGTTATGGGAATGCAGCGCTTTATTCCTGTGTATAGATGCTAAGACTACTTGGCTACTTCACTCTCTTAGTGCCCTTATCTGCACTTACCTCATCCCTCTATGAGAAGTCATTTAAGTGGCTGGCCGGATTCTTCCTTCTGTCCTTTTATAAGCTCATCAGAGTGATATAACCTACAGGTCATAAACAAACCTGACTTTGCTGTTGAACAAATCATAACTTCTCTTGTTTCTGCCTTTCCTAATTGTGTGATCTGGGGCTTGTTAATTAACCTCTTAATTTTAGATTTCTCCATCTGCAAATAAGAGTACTAACAGTACCTGGCATGCAAGAATTTTGTAAGGATTAAGTGGGATAAGCATATTAATCTTTTAGTAGAGAATCTGCCATGTAAAAAGTGCTCACCAAATGTTTGATATCATTTGTATAACCGTTAATGCTATACAGGCAGTGTCTATGAGTGAAAACTGTGCAATGGTATTCAAAGCAACATCAACTGAGAAAAGAATTTAAAAGGTAGTGTTCACATCTTCCATATCTAATTGCCGCCCAAGCTCCTTGCTTTGTAAAATGTAGTGAATTCCTACACTACATTAATGGAATGGAATGACTGACTGGGGTCAATTGCTGCTGCCCTGACTGAGGTTATAGCTGCCACTCTGGAACTAGACCACGACTTCAGGAGTCCACTATTCTTGGCATGGTTCACTGACATATCTAGAAATATCTACCCCACTAGGCATTGTAATACTGTCCTCTAACATGAATTTTGAGAACAGATTTATAGAAAGAAATATAATTAAGGAAAACACCATATACTTTATAAACTTTAAATATGGAGATTACAAATCACAGTTAAAGAAATTACCAAATTCTGTTTTCATCATGAGAATACAGATACTACTTGGAGTAAGTGGTACAGTAGGATTTGGAGGCAAAGACTCTGTAATTCCCAGACTTTGGCTTCCCTACTCTCTGGGCATATCATCTAACAGTCAGAAGCTCATTCCCCAAACAAAGCGATTTCCTAGAGAAAAGGCTTTGGGATCCTCCCAGTGCCCCTTCTAACATGCTACCTGGCCCAGGCCACAACCTAATCCCCGCTTTCACTATCTCTTCCTCTTCATTCGTAAGGATGGTCTGCACAATTTTCTGTTTTCCAGAGCACCGAAATGGCACAAACATGTCCACCTGCAAAACAGCGATACAGTATTTCCTCACGACCGTATCATCTGTATCAAACTCCTGAGCTGTATCATCGGATGAATAATCACACTAGATTGCAGAAGAGGAAAACTTTATTACTTCACAATATCTATTAATAAGAACCCATAAGGATATCATTTCTTTCTAGGGAAGCAGGAAGGATATGGTTTGGTCCACATATTAAAAGGTAAACATGTATGTAGAAACACAATCATTTGAGATACTAGACTAAACTATATGAAATTGCTGGTAATTGACCATTTTTCCCTACAAATACAGCCATCTCATACAGTTCAACCTAATAGAATCATTACATTATTTTACTAAGTGCATATTGCCTTCAGAGGGAAAAATGTGCTGAATTATTGAACTAACATTTGTCATCACAAAAAGATACTGCAGGCAATCAGTGTGATTCTGAGGAAACCCAAACTTTTCCAAACACTTTTTCAATACTCAGAATGAAGAGACCTGAGAAAATATCATATGCCCATTTTGCAGGTGGGAAGGTTAAAGGTCCACTAAAAATAAACTGGCCAACCATAATGTAAAATGATCGCCACCATGTTCCTCATCATTTAGTGTCCAATTCTTGGCGCACACACACAAAATATTTTAGAGAATGAGAAAACAGGAGGAAAACTGTTGCAGAGAAACAAAAGTTATGAAAGAAAAGGGAAGGTACCTAAGAGTTTAGAGGACAATAGAGGGGGTGTTGATGCACTAAACACGAACGCAGAAGTCAGTCATGGCAATCACTGACTAAAAGCAAGTTCTCACTTCCTTTCGAAGGCATCCAATTCATCTCAGTTCTTCTCTCACCAGATTCAAAATATGTGTTCCTAAGACACTGCTTCTCTATGGCTGTCACTTTTTCTCCCTTCAAAAGCTGTTCTTGTTGAGTAGATCTCAGCCCTGTTACATAGTTTTTTAAAAAAATCCCAAAGACTGCTTTGAGGCAGGAAGAAAAGAAAATCAATGAGTCATCATGAAAAGAAGGACCGGGAGGCTCAGGTCAAAGGGACACTTTAAAGAGCCCTACTCTTTCTCACTCACAGGGATAGCCAAGATGCTCATGTACCATATGTGGACCCCATCATATCATTTAAACTCATTCATACTGTGGGGCTTAAGGCAATATATTTCCATGAAATATTTCGGTTTTTAAAACATATTCCCAACGATTATCACATCAACCCTATGAGATAGGTAGGAAAAGCAATGCTATCCCTCTGAATAGAAAAGTAGAATTTTTTTGCTAATAAGGAAATCAAGGCTCATGTATTTGCTCAAGACCTCAGAAGTACTGCAAGAACCATGACTAGAATCTAGGTCTTCTGATCGTTCAGTTTCAGAAACAGCATCCTTTGGATCTAGAGAGATCTGAGTGTCAGCTCTATAAACCAGTTTCCTCTGTAGTCATCTGAGTGTTAATTTTGTTAGCTATAAAATGTGAATAATAGTGTCTATTTCATGGGACCACAGGCTGTGCTCAAGGAATGTTGATTCCCTTTCCCTTGCCTGCCAAAGACAGAGAATGCTATGATGGGGAAAGTGAAGTAAAATGAGTGGATATTCAAAATGGTTAACCATGAAAAGCGGTAAAGGAAAAGAGAGTTTTCTGGGTCAAAGCTTGAAACTGCAAGAATGTCTTTTAAAGTTTTGGTGCCTCCTAGACAGTGTTATCCAAATAGCTTCAATCTGAAACTGACATTCTTAAGGTTGTTCATTTTCTCTGTTAAACATGAATAACATGCTTTAACCTGAGGAGTAAATATACTTTAAAACCTAATTAAAAATGAAGATTACAATGTACTTCCCTTTATGCAAAGGAAACAAAATACACAAGTTGCCCTAGAGGTTAATGCGAAAAAGAACTTGTTATCTTTCTTGATTATTTTACCTTTCTAAAACATTTCAATTCAAACCTAAATTGAATATTGGATTAGCCTGAATGAAGGGTGGTAATTTCTTGAAAAATACGTCATGGCCATTTCTGAATTATCCTTATTTAAAGAGGGAATCAAAGAAACAAAATCCCTAAAACAGCAGATCGCGTCGAAGTATTTTCTTGTCATAAAGATCAGAATACGTGTAATGTTGTATGATTTGAGGAAATACAAACTATTTCTTTATGAACATACATATCTTTGGGTTTGCTAAACACGGTAAACTATCAGTTTTGTACAAATTAGTTCATCAGCTTAGCTAGTTGTCACCTCCACTCTAAGCAGGACAATGAGAGAATAGGACATGGGAAAAATAAATTTTGATGTGGCAACACTGAATTCAGTGGGAACATTCATTTCTCAGTGCTTCTGGGCAGCATAAAACTGCAAGGTAGAAGAAGAGAGACCACCAATACCAAGAGTTCTCCATTACCTTTTGCCTGGATATGATGCATTATTGAAGTTTATAGGCTATTAATGGCTATTTTTCAAACATTTATTTATTCTTTTTTATTCAAGACATATTTGGAGCACTATTTGCCATGCGCAGTGCAAAGGCTTAGGGGAAAAAAGGCTGATTGATTCATGGCTACTGTTCTCAAACAGTTTAGAATGTAGTGATACATAAACTTGTTTTAAAATAAGTTTACATTCCCTGAACCACATATAGTGGAAGTGGCATTACAGAGTCACCAACTGAACATTAAAAACTAAATGTAAGCATGTAAAACTATAAGGATTAGCTAAACAGGTTATGGTGCATGCTGTAATGGAATGTGATGAAATGGTTTAAAAACAGAGTTCTTGAGTTCTATTTAAGAATGAAAGAAATTGCTCACAATACATTAAACGAAAAATCAGTTTTAAAATAGTGCATCTGTTATACCTCAATAGTTAATGGCTTAAAATAACAATATAGCACATCTTATAATCTTTTGGTTGGCTAAGAAGTCTTTCTGCTGGATTCTTCTGGGATCACTGATGCAGGAGTGCTAGGCAGTGCAGCTACAGGCTCACCAGGGGCCTGGCTTATCTGGGACATCTAGGATGACTGGACCTACCTATCTATAAATGTGGTCTTTTATCCTTAACGAGGCTTAGCTTCTACTTGGATTATGCTTTCTGATGTCCCATTGCCCAGTGAAAGTCACAGGGCTAATCCCAAAGTTCAATGTGGGAGGGGACTATACGAAGGCATATGTGTACGTGGAGGAATGATTCATTGGCAGTCATAGTACATATAACCTACCAAAATTGTATGCGCATTATAATCACATTCTAACACACATATCTCATATACACAGTCTGAAGGGGACATCCCAAAATATTAATTTATCTTTATAAGCAACAGTGAGGTTATAAGAATTTTTTCTTTAATTTTTAATCTACATTTTAAAATTTTTCCTACAATGAGCATATATAGGATGCATTATTTCTACTAAAGATTCAAAATTAGTGTAAATAAAATTATCTGTGGCTATTTTTCAACAATATAGAATTGGTTGAACCGTTAACATAGCTGAATGATACACATTGCAAAGCAAAAGCACCACTTCAAAACACTATCTTCCTTCTCTCCTTCATTCTTCTGGAAGGAAACCTGCCACACTGCCATTGCTATTTTTTCACAACTTTGCTAGATGTCACCCATCCATTTAGTTTGGAAGTGTTGAAAATTACATATGAGTCATGTGTTATTCATCAAAAATTATGGTAATATTAGCATGCTTTCAGACAGTGATTTAAATACACACATACCCGTAGCCAAATCGAGTTATACTCACGAGGGTCACCCCGTTTTTTGATAACGCTCCCATCTCTAAAGCCCTGCTAATGTGCTTTCTGTCTTCTGATTGTCCTCACCCCTTTGTAGTCTATCATCTCAAGGACCACTGTGTTCTGAAGCCTCACCTAACTTACCTAACTAGCTCAGCCCACACTGATATCTCCTCTTGCACAGTTTATTTGATCATCTGGGTATGTTCTGTTTTGCATTACCATTTAATGGCTTATCTTATGTTTGTACAGGCCCTCAATTAATGTTTGAAGTCTATGTGAAACTTTGATTATTTACGTGCCTTCAAATTTCAATTAGTTGAGCCTTTGGGTTTTCAAAGGTAGAGAGCGATTCCACCTTCCATCCTTTGCCTTGCAGCAGGAGAAAAAGGGGGATAGATTTCCTGCTTATGAGCACTTGTCATTTCTCCTGAGCTGTGACACCACGTTTTGGTAAGGGAAGCTCCTTACATGTGGAAAGTTCTGGTGTTGGAGCAGGTGTGCCTGCGTTTGGGGGATCTGTGAAGGGCATTTAGCAAGAAGGCATTTCAGTAAATGAAGAAATATCTCTGTAGCTTTTACTCATGACAAATTGAACAAACTCATTTTGAAGACCCTCTTGCCTTCCCCACTACCCACTTCCTGAGTGTCTTTTCTGTCATCTAGAGATGACAGAAGATGACTTGGGCAGAGAGAAGACTTACACGTTTATATTTCCTGGAGCCTGAGTGGAGGCAGATAGCTCTTGTTGCATCACGGAGAAAAAAGGAAATGGGGTTATTTCAAAAGCAGTAAAAGTTTCCTTTATAGTCTCCTCTTTTTTACACCAGTTGTTGAAATCTGAATATTTCCTAGCTTTCTGCAGTGATAAATGGGTTGAAAAAATGTTTATCTAATAAAGTCCATGCTATTAAATAAAGCAAATTTGTTTTGGAAAGAGGTGCATCATCGCTTTCTTCCACTGGCATCCAAAGTAGGATTTTAGGAGCTTTTCTTTCCTTTTTCCTTTTCTTTCATTCCTCCCTCCCTTCCTTCTTCTCTGCCACTCCTTTGGGGTTCATTGTCCACATTTGTCTCCTGATGCTGCCACAGGAACATGGTGGGGATCTCAACAACCTGGTGGTGATGCTCAGTGGTCTCTCCTTCCTTGACATGATCCTCTTTCCATGAGATTTGTATAGAGAGAAGACTGCTTATCCAAGCCAAAAAGGAGTTTGCCAGGTTTCAAGAGTGTAGCCTGTCCCCAATTGAGTTTCGAGGCAGACAAAGTTGTCTTCTGGGCTCCAGGCTCAGATGTCTGCTATGGTCCCTTTGTGATTCCCTAGCCAGCCTGCCCCACATTCTGCTTCCTTTCAGCACCAAAGAGGGTATTATTAGTGCAAATATAACATGCTAAGAAGTTGTGTCATGTCTTAAGTTATTTCAGACATTAGGATAAAAGCAAGTTTGTCATCCATTCAGTGAAAGCATGGGAGAGGTTTCTTACCCACCTACATGCTAATTGTGGTCTGAGAGGAGTGTCTAATTTGAAAGTCTGAGAAAATGACTCTGAGAGTCATTTTCCCCACTAACTGTGCATTAATTCACCCTATGCATTAATCATACCCATATAGGGTAGAGCAGGGGTCAACAGCCCTGGAATCAGATGCTTGGGTTCAAAGCCTGGTTCTACCACTTTTTAGCTGAGTGATCTTGGGCAAGTTCTTTTACTTCTATGTGCTTGAATTTCTTTTAATCTATGACCAAACCTACCCCTCATAAGTTTGTCATGAGATTAAATGAGATAATGCATGAAAAGCACTTTGAACAGTGTTTACCACATTGCAAGCACTCAATGAATGTTATTATTATTATTATATTTGTATTCATTCCTTAGACTACCTGAGAGTACCATCCTTATCAAATGTCTCTCCTACAGTATCTGACTTAGAAGGCCTTACTCCCTCCATGACCAGGGATGCTTAGACCAGTCTAAGAAATAAGAATAGATTTATAAAAGGAAACTAAAGATGATTATAAGAAGTTAATTAATGCAATAAAATTTTATAGTATCATGGTGTGAAAGGAAATCAGAGATGGCCTGACCTAAAAATATCAATCATAATAACATGTGAAGTATAAATATGCCTTCTGTCAACCCTCACACACACACACACACACACACACACACACACACACACACACACACACACCCTATCCATCCTAACCTCCCACCTCCATCCTATTCAACATCTACCAAATCTCAAACATAAATTCTGATAAGATTCCTTGAAAGCCCCAACTATATGTTAGGCTCCAGTCTCTTAGATGATCTGATATATCTCTAACCTATTCCTTGTCCACTGGAGTCTACATATCCTGACTAACACGCTCAGCTTATGGAGGAGAAAAATGAGGCCAGGAGAGGAGAAATGGCTCTGCCAAAGAAAGACATGTTGCTAAGTATTGTGGACCAGTGCTTCTCTGGCTCTTGTCCCCACCCTGCCAGTTTTAGGGTCTCTAACTTCTTGTGATGTATGCTTCCCCAAATAATTTCTGGCAGCCCTTAGGGAACATCCCACATATGCTCAAAATCAAACTGTCCTTTCAGCCACTGCATGGTTTCTCTGTTCTTCTTTGCACTCTGTTGGCCACTCTTTGAATTACTAAGTCATGTTCCAAGTACTTCTGTGTCCATGGTGCCTCCAGCTACTATGGCATCTTCCAGTTCCCACTGCTGCTTCCGCTGAGCATTCTTGCTGGCACTCCTAATGATCTGCCATCTCCTATCCAGCACCACTGCCTCCCCCTGGGCACTGTACCCCCACTGATGCCCTGGGACCTATAAGATGCCAAAGGTATGTGCTTTGTAGTATATCCTGTTACACAGAAAACCAAGGTAATGCAACTTGTATAGCATCCTGCTCCCAAATTTCAGAACAACTCTTTCTTTCAATTTCTTACTTATGGCTCCTGTTTCCCTCCCTTGTGTCTCTCGCTGGGGTTGCATCTAAAATTGAGTAGAGGAGCAGGGAAAAACCACAGTAATGAATTCAGACAACTTTTGTTTCTACTTCAATTTGGCTTCCTGATTCTCCTATCCATTAGGACATAGCCTCTGAAACTGAATTCATTAAGTAAAACACAATCACAAAATTAAGAACCAACACTCTTTGAAAATTTACTCTGTGTAGGGCATGGTGCTAACCACTTTATCCACATGAATGCATTTCATATTCACAACCACCCCATGACAAAGGTAATATTATCAACTCCCATTTATAGATGAAACCAAAAGATGTTTAGTCACTTGTGCAAAGGCTTATAACTGCTAATGGGCAGAGCAGATATTCTAGCCAAGTGTGGCTGCCTCCAGAATCCAAGATCCTAACCACACTACTTTATGGCTAGGCTTCACAGAGTTTACAAACTCACTAAAATTATATATAAAATGTTGCATTATGTAATTTTTTCTGGCGAGAAATATGAAATTCTCAAAGGGTCAAAAAAGGTCCTAGCTTTATGTTGAGCTTTACTATAGGAAGCCCTACCATCTCTTACAAAATTAGGTACTTGCTACATCTGCCCCACTGGGTCACCAAACCTGCCCAGACATGTCTGAACCTCAGTAGTAGGTTTACTGCCACTGTGACTCCCACTGTGACTAGCCACAAGCAGCAGGGCCAAGACCATGTGTTTAGCTGTGTTGAGCTGACTCAAGCAATAAGATCACGTGCTTCTCATCTTCCTACCTTCTAGACAGAAGGTCTTTCTGAAATCTTTCTGGGTGACTAAAGGCCCTGTGAAATCAGGGGGTTGAAGAGATGGAAATGAAAGAATCCAATCCATGGGAATGGAGAGAAGACTGGAAGCCCAGTTGGTGGGAGCCTCCATTCTAGGGGCTTACGGCAAGGACATCCCTCTCCACCTGTGTCTGCTCAGACAGCCCCACGGAGTGACTTAGCATGCTGCAGCTGTGCAGATTTCCATCGCTGATAAAACTGTGCCTGAGAGGTATTTGCTGATGATTGTCAACAATCAAATGAATTATAGATGATGTTGGTAAACAAAATGCTGCCTTGATGAATGAGTTTGGCTCTACCCTGACATGACTGCTAAGTCATTCAAAGCACTGATTAAACCCATTACTGTAAAATAATCACCATCCATTACCTTTAATGTCGTGAACTGACAACCTAGTTAAGGCAGCTGATAGTGTCAGCAAAGTGATTTGTGGTACTGCATGTCCACCGACAATAAATCACTTCAATAAATCAATGAACAGTAGCAATAAAACAATATATTTTCATATTTCCTGACATTCAATTACAGAGTGTGTATACTGCCTTATTCTTAAACACAAACACCGATATGGAAGGATTCAGCATTCACCAACAACGAACACAGGATTAATTCTATTTTAGCCTAGACTGGAGGAGGCATGTATAATTATGTGTGTGTGTGTGTGTGTGTGTGTGCGTGTGTGAGCATGTGCCTTCTTCTGCTACTTATCTACTCGATGCTGCCAGAATAACACATTACACAAGCATAAAGATGATACTAAGATGTTCCTTGTCCTGAACTTAGATAAGGAAAGGCAATAATATACAGAATAAAGAGCAGTGGACCAGGAATTAGGATGTCTGAAAACTCTACTTTTAAACCAACTGTTTGACCTTGCACAAGTCACTTAAACTTTCTGGGATTTAGTTTCTTCATGTCTAAAGTGGGGATGATACCTGCCTACTTCAGAGAGTGATTATAACAATCAAGTGATGATATACTACATATGAGAATCTTTTTCAAAATGTAACAGCTTCAAAATTTAGTTTTCATTTCCCTTATCCCTATTAGCTTTAAAACTCTCTCATCTTATATGTCAATGGCTCTTTCCAGGTCTAGAGGCCTTGTATGCAATTAAATATTAACTAACTCAATTTTTAATACAGTAATATTTTATGTACTGAATCTTTCCTTTTCACTGACATGTTATCTAGCACTTAATTTTGTACCAAGCAATGTCCTTGAGACACTGGTCTTGAGAGGACAAAAGTGCAAAGAAGTTCACCATTTAATGATGGAAATAGAAGAGAAACAGGAAACTAACAGAATTTGCTTAAAAAATCATTATATGAAAGTTAGTTCCCCAAACACCCAAATCACATTTTCTTTTAGCCATTATGGTAGAGATTTTGAAAACTATAGTGTACACTTATGAATCTTCAACTCAGTTTCACAAATAATTTTTTCAGAAAACTATTAGATACAAGAGGCTGTGAAGGTTAGACATATACATATGATTCAGACCCTCAGAAGGGCCTGCTATTCTAACTGAGAGGAAAAATAAGTATACCAATAACTACAATACAAGACAGAATTTGTGAAAAGCAATCAAAAAGGTAACTACCAAGTTTCTTTATGATTAGAAGAAAGATAAATTACATATGATTGGGCAGATAAGGAGAAGGACCAAGGCAGGTTGGCATCTGTGATGATTCTGGAAGGATGAGTAAAATTTAAACGAGTAATGTGATGACAGGATGAAGGAATTGATTAAAGAAAGTTCCCAATGGAGAGACAAGCCAAGGCAAATGTAAGGATATGGGAAAGCACAAAGTGGGGCAGGCATTGGTGAGTTCACCCACTATGGTTGATGTATTAATTGAGATGGGCTAGATTATGCTGTAGTAACAAATTAGGAGCTCAACATAGCAACACACCGACACATCAAAGGTTTATTTCTTGCTCACACTGTATATCCGTCAGAGGTCAGTGGGGATTCAGATGTTACCATTTTGTAGCCGTATGATCTGAAACATGCAGCTTCCTCTGTTGCTTCCAGAGAACAAAGACACATGTAGAACTCCCACCTCTTCTTCTACATTCTGGCACAGAAGTAACACATGTCTTTTCTGCTCACAGCCAATTAACTAGAACTAGCCATATGTCTTGCCTAACTGCAAAGAGCTGAAAAATGTAGGGGAAAGTAGGTTATTTGGTGGGCATTACTATCCCTGTCATGGCTGGACTAGAAATATATACAGTTGGGATTAAAACATAAGATGGGAAATGTCCTTCCCTTTTAGTCATGAATAGCAGGTTAAGGAATTTGCACGTACATTAATAGGAACTGCGGTGACCACTGAAAGTGTATGATCAGGGGAGTGACCTGATGGGGTTTGGTTAAAGCCAGCTATTATCCTGGCGTTGGTCTCCTGCAGAGGGAGAGTATTAAACCCTAAATTGGTGCCACGGCCATGACAATGGAAAGAAGAGGGCCTATGTAAGAAAATTATGATGTAAAAATCTATTAGATTCGGCCATTAACTGGATGTGGGGTCAGAGGAGTAGGAAGTAAAAGAAGGAGAGAGCCAGTGGCTTGGATAATGGTGGTGCCTTCACACAGATGGGCCAGAGGAGAAGCCACTTTGGAGACCCCATATCGGGGAGATAAAGGTTATCCTGATGAGAATCGGAGTGTTTAATTGAAGCACAGCAACTATGGTAGAAGCCAGAGAAGTGAGTTGGTCTAGTGGGCCCTGAAATCCATTCAAAAATTGTCTCAAGATTTCTAATATGGTACTCTTCTACGTCTTCACCACTATTACATCCAGACAAATCAGCACTGAAAGACACCACGTGGAGAGACCTTCAAGATGGCAGAGGAGTAAGATGTAGAGATCACCTTCCCCCCAACAAATACAGCAGAAATACATCTACATGTGGAACAACTCCTACAGAACACATACTGAATGCTGGCAGAAGACCTCAGACCCCCCAAAAGGCAAGAAACTCCCCACGTACCTGGGTAGGGCAAAAGAAAAAAGAATAAACAGAGACAAAAGGATAGGGACGGGACCTGCACCAGTGGGAGGGAGCCGTGAAGGGGGAAAGGTTTCCACACACTAGAAGCCCCTTCGCGGGCGGAGACTGCGGGTGGCGGAGGCGGGGAGCTTCAGAGCCGCGGAGGAGAGCACAGCCACAGGGGTGCGGAGGGCAAAGCGGAGAGATTCCCGCACAGAGGAGCGGTGCCAACCAGCACTCACCAGCCCGAGAGGCTTGTCTGCTCACACGCCGGGACAGGCGGGGGCTGGGAGCTGAGGCTCGGGCTTCGGTCAGATCGCAGGGAGAGGACTGGGGTTGGCGGCGTGAACACAGCCTGAAGGGGTCAGTGCACCACGTCTAGCCAGGAGGGAGTCCGGGAAAATGTCTGGAGCTGCCGAAGAGGCAAGAGACTTTTTCTTACCTCTATGTTTCCTGGTGCGCGGGGAGAGGGGATTAAGAGCGTCTCTTAAAGGAGCTCCAGAGACGGGCGTGAGCCAAGGCCAACAGCGTGGACCCCAGAGACGGGCATGAGACGCTAAGGCTACTGCTGCCGCCACCAAGAAGCCTGTGTGCAAGCACAGGTCACTATCCACACCTCCCCTCCTGGGAGACTGTGCAGCCCGCCACTGCCAGCTTCCTGTGGTGGTGTGTTTTGGGGTGTCTGCAAACTTATTATGTTTTTAGGCAGCCTCTGTGCTAATGTGCTAACAACTTCCCCGGGAGAACGCATGGCGCGCCTCGGGCTGGTGCAACGTCACGTCACCCTCTGCCGCCGCAGGCTCGCCCCACATCCGTGCCCCTCCCTCCCCTGGCCTGAGTGAGCCAGAGCCCCCGAAGCGGCAGCTCCTTTAACCCCGTCCTGTCTGAGCGAAGAACAGACACCCTCCGGCAACCTACACGCAAAGGCGGGGCCAAATCCAAAGCTGAGACCCCAGAGCTGTGAGAACAAAGAAGAGAAAGGGAAATCTCTCCCAGCAGCCTCAGAAGCAGCGGCTTAAATCTCCACAGTCAACTTGATGTACCCTGCATCTGTGGAAAACCTGAATAGACAACGAACCATCCCAAATTGAGGTGGTGGACTTCGGGAGCAACTGTAGACTTGGGTTTGCTTTCTGATTCTAATTGGTTTCTGATTTTATGTTTACCTTAGTTTAGTAACTAGAGTTTATTATCATTGGTAGATTTATTGATTTGGTCGCTCTCTTCCTTTTTTTTTTTAATACAGATATAGTTTTTCCTTTTTCTCTTTTTGTGAGTGTGTATGTGTATGCTTCTTTGTGTGATTGTGTCTGTATAGCTTTGCTTTTACCATTTGTCCTAGGGTTCTGTCTGTCCATTTTTATTTTTATTTTTTTAACTTTTATTTATTTTTAATAATTTTTATTTATTTATTTATTTATTCATTTATTTATTGCGGTATGCGGGCCTCTCGCTGTTGTGGCCTCTCCCGTGCGGAACACAGGCTCCGGACACGCAGGCAGCGGCCATGGCTCATGAGCCCAGCCACTCTGCGGCATGTGGGATCTTCCCAGACCAGGGCACGAACCCATATCCCCTGCATCGGCAGGCGGACTCTCAACCACTGCGCCACCAGGGAAGCCCAATTTTTTAAATTTTTTATTTCAATAACTATTTTATTTTATATATTTTTCCTTCATTATTTCCTTCTTGTTTTCTCCCCTTTCTTCTGAGCCGTGTGCCTGCCAGGGTCTTGGTGCTCTGGTCAGGTGTCTGGCCTGTGCCTCTGAGGCGGGAGAGCCGAGTTCAGGACATTGGTCCATCAGAGACCTCACGGCTCCATGTAATATCAAATGGTGAAAGCTCTCCCAGAGATCTCCATCTGAACGCAAAGACCCAGCTCCACTCAACGACCAGCAAGCTCCAGTGCTGGACACCCTATGCCAAAAAACTAGCAGGACAGGAACACAACCCCATCCATTAGCACAGAGGCTGCCTAAAAACATAATAAGTTTGCAGACACCCCAAAACACACCACCAGATGCAGTACTGCCAACCAGAAAGAGAAGATCCAGCCTCATCCACCAGAACACAGGCATCAGTCCCCTCCGCCAGGAAGCCTACACAACCCACTGAACAAACTTTACCCACTGGGGGCAGACACCAAAAACAACAGGAACTATGAACCTGCAGCCTGTGAAAAGGAGACCCCAAACACAGTAAGTTAAGCAAAATAAGAAGGCAGAGAAACACAAAGCAGATGAAGAAGCAAGGTAAAAACCCACCAGAGCAAACAAATGAAGAGGAAATAGGAAGTCTACCTGAAAAAGGATTCAGAGTAATGATAGTGAAGATGATCCAAAATTATGGAAATAAAATAGAGAAGGGACTTCCGGGTAAGATGGCGGAAGAGTAAGACGCGGAGATCACCTTCCTCCCCACGGATACACCAGAAACACAGCTACACGTGGAACAACTCCTACAGAACACCTACTGAACGCTGGCAGAAGACCCCAGACCTCCCAAAAGGCAAGAAACTCCCCACATACCTGGGTAGGGCAAAGCGGAGAGATTCCCGCACAGAGGATCGGTACCGAGCGGCACTCACCAGCCCGAGAGGCTTGTCTGCTCGCCCACCGGGGTGGGCGGCGGTGTAAGCTGAGGCTCGGGCTTCGGTCAGAGCGCAGGGAGAGGACTGGGGCTGGCGGCGAGAACTCAGCCTGAAGGGGACTAATGTGCCACAGCTAGCCAGGAGGGAGTCCGGGAAAACTCTGGAGCTGCCGAAGAGGCAAGAGACTTTTTCTTCCCTCTTCGTTTCCTGGTGCGCGGGAGAGGGGATTAAGAGCGCGGCTTAAAGGGGCTCCACAGACGGGCGCGAGTCGCGGCTGAAAGTGCGGAGCCCAGAGACGGGCGTGGGACGCTGGGGCTGCTGCTGCCACCGCCAAGAAGCCTGTGTGTGAGCGCAGGTCACTGTCCACACCGCCCTTCCGGGAGCCTGTGCAGCCCGCCACTGCCGGGGTCCCGGGATCCAGGGGCGGCTTCCCTGGGAGAACGCACGGCGCGCCTCGGGCTGGTGCAACGTCACGCCGACCTCTGCCGCTGCAGGCTCGCCCCGCACTCCGTGCCCCTCCCTCCCGACCGGCCTGAGTGAGCCAGAGTCGCCGAAGAGGCTGCTCCTTTAACCCTGTCCTGTCTGAGCGAAGAACAGACGCCCTCCGGCGACCTACACACAGAGGCAGGGCCAAATCCAAAGCTGAGACCCAGGAGCTGTGAGAACAAAGAAGAGAAAGGGAAACCTCACCCAGCAGCCTCAGAAGCAGCGGATTAAAGCTCCACAATCAACTTGATGTACCCTGCATCTGTGGAATACATGAATAGACAACAAATCATCCCAAATTGAGGAGCCAGGAGTCAGTGCTGTGCCTCTGAGGTGGGAGAGCCACCTTCAGGACACTGGTCCACAAGAGACCTCCCAGCTCCACATAATATCAAACGGCGAAAATCTTCCAGAGATCTCCATCTCAACACCAGCACCCAGCTTCACTCAACGACCAGCAAGCTACAGTGCTGGACACCCTATGCCAAACAACTAGCAAGACAGGAACACAACGCCACCCATTAGCAGAGAGGTGGCCTAAAATCATAAAAAGTCCGCAGACACCCCAAAACACACCACCAGACGTGGACCTGCCCACCAGAAAGACAAGATCCAGCCTCATTCACCAGAACACAGGCACTAGTCCCCTCCACCAGGAAGCCTACACAACCCACTAAACCAACCTTAGCCACTGGGGACAGACACCAAAAACAACGGGAACTACGAACCTGCAGCCTGCAAAAAGGAGACCCCAAACACAGTAACATAAGCAAAATGAGAAGACAGAAAAACACACAGCAGGAGAAGGAGCAAGATAAAAACCCACCAGACCTAACAAATGAAGAGGTAATAGGCAGTCTACCTGAAAAAGAATTCAGAATAATGATGGTAAAGATGATCCAAGATTCTATTTCCCAGATCCAAAATCTTGGAAATAGAATAGACAAAATGCAAGAAACAGTTAACAAGGACCTAGAAGAACTAAAGATGAATCAAGCATCGATTAAAAACACAATAAATGAAATAAAAAATACTCTAGGGGCTTCCCTGGTGGCGCAGTGGTTGAGGGTCCGCCTGCCGATGCAGGGGACACGGGTTCGTGCCCCGCTCCGGGAAGATCCCACATGCCGCGGAGCAGCTGGGCCCGTGAGCCATGGCCGCTGAGCCTGCGCGTCCGGAGCCTGTGCTCCGCAATGGGAGAGGCCACAACGGTGAGAAGCCCGTGTACCGCAAAAAAAAAAAAAAAAAAAAAAAAATACTCTAGCTGGGATCAATAGCAGAATAACTGAGGCAGAAGAACGGATAAGTGAGGTGGAAGATAAAAGAGTGGAAATAACTGCTGCAGAGCAAAATAAAGAAAAAAGAATGAAAAGAACAGAGGACAGTCTCAGAGACCTCTGTGACAACATTAAATGCACCAACATTCGAATTATAGGGGTTCCAGAAGAAGAAGAGAAAAAGAAAGGGACTGAGAAAATATTTGAAGAGATTATAGTTGAAAACTTCCCTAATATGGGAAAGGAAATAGTTAATCAAGTCCAGGAGGCACAGAGAGTCCCATACAGAATAAATCCAAGGAGAAATACGACAAGACACATATTAATCAAACTGTCAAAAATTAAACACAAAGAAATCATATTAAAAGCAGCAAAGCAAAAACAACAAATAACACGCAAGGGAATCCCCATCAGGATAACAGCTGATCTCTCAGCAGAAACTCTACAAGCCAGAAGGGAGTGGCAGGACATAATTAAAGTGATGAAGGAGAAAAATCTGCAACCAAGGTTACTCTACCCAGCAAGGATCTCATTCAGATTTGATGGAGAAATTAAAACGTTTACAGACAAGCAAAAGCTGAGAGAGTTCAGCACCACCAAACCAGCTTTACAACAAATGCTAAAGGAACTTCTCTAGGCAAGAAACACAACAGAAGGAAAAGACCTACAATAACAAACACAAAACAATTAAGAAAATGGGAATAGGAACATACATATCGATAATTACCTTAAATGTAAATGGACTAAATGCTCCCACCAAAAGACACAGATTGGCTGAATGGATACAAAAACAAGACCCATATATATGCTGTCTACAAGAGACCCACTTCAGACCTAGAGACACATACAGACTGAAAGTAAGGGGATGGAAAAAGATATTCCATGCAAATGGAAACCAAAAGAAAGCTGCGGTAGCAATTCTCATATCAGACAAAATAGACTTTAAAATAAAGACTACTAGAAGAGACAAAGAAGGACACTACATAATGATCAAGGGATCGATCCAAGAAGAAGATATAACAATTGTAAATATTTATGCACCAAACATAGAAGCACCTCAATACATAAGGCAAATACTAACAGCCATAAAAGAAATCGACAGTAACACAATCATAGTAGGGGACTTTAACACCCCACTTTCACCAATGGACAGATCATCCAAAATGAAAATAAATAAGGAAACACAAGCTTTAAATGATACATTAAACAAGATGGACTTAATTGATATTTATAGGACATTCCATCCAAAAACAACAGAATACACATTTTTCTCAAGTGCTCATGGAACATTCTCCAGGATAGATCATATCTTGGGTCACAAATCAAGCCTTGGTAAATTTAAGAAAATTGAAATTGTATCAGTATCTTTTCCGACCACAATGCTATGAGACTAGATATCAATTACAGGAAAAGAGCTGTAAAAAATACAAACACATGAAGGCTAAACAATACACTACTTAATAACGAAGTGATCACTGAAGAAATCAAAGAGGAAATTAAAAAATACCTAGAAACAAATGACAATGGAGAGACGACGACCCAAAACCTATGGGATGCAGCAAAAGCAGTACTAAGAGGGAAGTCTATAGCAATACAATCCCACCTTAAGAAACAGGAAACATCTCGAATAAACAACCTAACCTTGCACCTAAAGCAATTAGAGAAAGAAGAACAAAAACATCCCAAAGTTAGCAGAAGGAAAGAAATCATAAAAATCAGATCAGAAATAAATGAAAAAGAAATGAAGGAAACGATAGCAAAGATCAATAAAACTAAAAGCTGGTTCTTTGAGAAGATAAACAAAATTGATAAACCATTAGCCAGACTCATCAAGAAAAAAAGGGAGAAGACTCAAATCAATAGAATTAGAAATGAAAAAGGAGAAATAACAACTGACACTGCAGAAATACAAAAGATCATGAGAGATTACTATAAGCAACTCTATGCCAATAAAATGGACAACCTGGAAGAAATGGACAAATTCTTAGAAATGCACAACCTGCCAAGACTGAATCAGGAAGAAATAGAAAATATGAACAGACCAATCACAAGCACTGAAATTGAAACTGTGATTAAAAATCTTCCAACAAACAAAAGCCCAGGACCAGATGGCTTCACAGGTGAATTCTATCAACCATTTAGAGAAGAGCTAACACCTATCCGTCTCAAACTCTTCCAAAATATAGCAGAGGGAGGAACACTCCTAAACTCATTCTACGAGGCCACCCTCACCTTGATACCAAAACCAGACAAGGATGTCACAAAGAAAGAAAACTACAGGCCAATATCACTGATGAACATAGATGCAAATATCCTCAACGAAATACTAGCAAACAGGATCCAACAGCACATTAAAAGGATCATACACCATGATCAAGTGGGGTTTATCCCAGGAATGCAAGGATTCTTCAATATACGCAAATCAATCAACGTGATACACCATATTAACAAATTGAAGGAGAAAAACCATATGATCATCTCAATAGATGCAGAGAAAGCTTTTGACAAAATTCAACACCCATTTATGATAAAAACCATCCAGAAAGTAGGCATAGAGGGAACTTTCCTCAACATAATAAAGGCCATATATGACAAACCCACAGCCAGCATCGTCCTCAATGGTGAAAAACTGAAACCATTTCCACTAAGATCAGGACCAAGACAAGGTTGCCCACTCTCACCACTATTATTCAACATAGTTTTGGAAGTTTTAGCCACAACAATCAGAGAAGAAAAGGAAATAATAGGAATCCAAATCGGAAAAGAAGAAGTAAAGCTGTCACTGTTTGCAGATGACATGATACTATACATAGAGAATCCTAAAGATGCTACCAGAAAACTACTAGGTCTAATCAATGAATTTGGTAAAGTTGCAGGATACAAAATTAATGCACAGAAATCTCTGGCATTCCTATATACTAATGATGAAAAATCTGAAAGTGAAATCAAGGAAACACTCCCATTTACCATTGCAACAAAAAGAATAAAATATCTAGGAATAAACCTACCTAAGGAGACAAAAGACCTGTATGGAGAAAATTATAAGACACTGATGGAAGAAATTAAAGATGATACAAATAGATGGAGAGATGTACCATGTTCTTGGATTGGAAGAATCAACATTGTGAAAATGACTCTACTACCCAAAGCAATCTACAGATTCAATGCAATCCCTATCAAACTACCACTGGCATTTTTCACAGAACTAGAGCAAAAAATTTCACAATTTGTATGGAAACACAAAAGACCCCGAATAGCCAAAGCAATCTTGAGAACGAAAAATGGAGCTGGAGGAATCAGGCTCCCTGACTTCAGAGTATACTACAAAGCTACAGTAATCAAGACAGTATGGTACTGGCACAAAAACAGAAAGATAGATCAATGGAACAGGATAGAAAGCCCAGAGATAAACCCACGGACATATGGTCACCTTATCTTTGATAAAGGAGGCAGGAATGTACAGTGGAGAAAGGACAGTCTCTTCAATAAGTGGTGCTGGGAAAACTGGACAGGGACATGTAAAAGTATGAGATTAGATCACTCCCTAACACCATACACAAAAATAAGCTCAAAATGGATTAAAGACCTAAATGTAAGGCCAGACACTATCAAACTCTTAGAGGAAAACATAGGCAGAACACTCTATGACATAAATCACAGCAAGATCCTTTTTGACCCACCTCCTAGAGAAATGGAAATAAAGACAAAAATAAACACATGGGACCTAATGAAACTTAAAAGCTTTTGCACAGCAAAGGAAACCATAAACAAGACCAAAAGACAACCCTCAGAATGGGAGAAAATATTTGCAAATGAAGCAACTGACAAAGGATTAATCTCCAAAATTTATAAGCAGCTCATGCAGCTCAATAACAAAAAAACAAACAACCCAATCCAAAAATGGGCAGAAGACCTAAATAGACATTTCTCCACAGAAGATATACAGACTGCCAACAAACACATGATAGAATACTCAACGTCTTTACTCATTAGAGAAATGCAAATCAAAACTACAATGAGATATCATCTCACACCAGTCAGAATGGCCATCATCAAAAAATCTAGAAACAATAAATGCTGGAGAGGGTGTGGAAAAAAGGGAACACTCTTGCACTGCTGGTGGGAATGTGAATTGGTACAGCCACTATGGAGAACGGTATGGAGGTTCCTTAAAAAACTACAAATAGAACTACCATATGATCCAGCAATCCCACTACTAGGCATATACACTGAGAAAACCATAATTCAAAAAGAGACATGTACCAAAATGTTCATAGCAGCCCTATTTACAATAGCCCGTAGATGGAAACAACCTAAGTGTCCATCATCGGATGAATGGGTAAAGAAGATGTGGCACATATATACAATGGAATATTACTCAGCCATAAAAAGAAATGAAATTGAGCTATTTGTAATGAGGTGGATGGACCTAGAGTCTGTCATACAGAGTGAAGTAAGTCAGAAAGAGAAAGACAAATACTGTATGCTGACACATATATATGGAATTTAATCTTTTGTCATGAAAAACATAGGGGTAAGACAGGAATAAAGACACAGACCTACTAGAGAATGGACTTGAGGATGTGGGGAGGGGGAAGGGTAAGCTGTGACAGAGTGAAAGAGTGGCATGGACATATATACACTACCAAACGTAAGGTAGATGGCTAGTGGGAAGCAGCCGCATAGCACAGGGAGATCAGCTCGGTGCTTTGTGACCGCCTGGAGCGGTGGGATAGGGAGTGTGGGAGGGAGACGCAAAAGGGAGAGGATATGGGAACATATGTATATGTATAACTGATTAAATTTGTTTTAAACCAAAAACATAAATAAATAAATAAATAAATAAATAAATAAAATGGAGAAAATACAAGAAATGTTTAACAGAGACCTAGAAGAACTAAAGAGCAAACAAACAGTGATGAACAACACAATAAACGAAATTAAAAATCCTTTAGAAGGAATCAATAGCAGAATAACTGAGGCAGAAGAATGGATAAGTGACCTGGAAGATAAAATAGTGGAAATAACTACCACAGAGCAGAATAAAGAAAAAAGAATGCAAAGAATTGAGAACAGTCTCAGAGACCTCTGGGACAACATTAAACACACCAACATTCAAATTATAGGGGTCCCAGTAGAAGAAGAGAAAAGGAAAGGGACTGAGAAAACATTTGAAGAGATTATAGTTGAAAACGTCCCTATTATGGGAAAGGAAATAGTCAACCAAGCCCAGGAAGCACAGAGAGTCTCATACTGGATAAATCCAAGGAGAAACATGCCAAGACACATATTAATCAAACTATCAAAAATTACATACAAAGAAAAAATATTAAAAGCAACAAGGGAAAAACAACAAATAATATACAAGGGAATCCCTAAGGTAAACCGCCGACCTTTCAGCAGAAACTCTGCAAGGCAGAAGGGAGTGGCAGGACATATTTAAAGTGATGAAAGAGAAAAACCTACAACCAAGATTACTCTACCCAGCAAGGATCTCATTCAGATTTGATGGAGAAATTAAAATCTTTACAGACAAGCAAATTTAGGAGAATTCAGCACCAAAAAACCAACTTTACAAGAAATGCTAAAGGAACTTCTCTAGGCAGGAAACACAAGAGATGGAAAAGACCTATAATACCAAACCCAAAACAATTAAGAAAATGATAATAGGAACATACATAATGATAACTACCTTAAATATAAATGGATTAAATGCTCCAACCAAAAGACACAGACTGGCTGAATGGATACAAAAACAAGACCCGTATATAGGGTGTCTACAAGAGACCCATTTCAGACCAAGGGACACATACAGACTGAAAGTGAGGGGATGGAAAAAGACAGTCCATGCAAATGGAAATCAAAAGAAGGCTGGAGTAGCAATTCTTATATCAGACAAAATAGGCCTTAAAATAAAGACTATTACAAGAGAAAAAGAAGGACAATACATAATGATCAAGGGATCAAGCCAAGAAGAAGATATAACAGTTGTACATATTTATGCATCCAACATGGGAGCACCTCAATACAAAAGGCAAATGCTAACATCCATAAAAGGGGAAATCAACAGTAACACAATCATAGTAGGGGACTTTAACACCTCACTTTCACCAACAGACAGATCATCCAAGATGAAAATAAATAAGGAAACACAAGCTTTAAATGATACATTAAACAAGATGGACTTAATTGATATTTATAGGACATTCCATCCAAAAACACCATAATACACTTTCTTCTCAAGTGCTCGTGGAATATTCTCCAGGACAGATCATATCGTGGGTAACAAATCAAGCCTTGGTAAATTTAAGAAAATTGAAATTGTATCGAGTATCTTTCCTGACCACAATGCTACGAGACTAGATATCAATTACATAAAATAATCTGTAAAAAACACAAACACATGGAGGCTAAACAATACACTACTAAATAACCAAGAGATCACTGAAGAAATCAAACAGGAAATCAAAAAATACCTAGAAACAAACAACAAAGAAAACACGACAACCCAAAACCTATGGGATGGAGCAAAAGCAGTTCTAAGAGGGAAGTTTATAGCAATACAATCCTACCTCAAGAAACAAGAAACATCTCAAATAAACGACCCAACCTTACACCTAAAGCAATTAGAGAAAGAAGAACAAAAAAATCCCAAAATTAGCAGAAGGAAAGAAATCATAAAGATCAGATCAGAAATAAATGAAAAAGAAATGAAGGAAGTGATAGCAAACATCAATAAAACTAAAAGCTGGTTCTTTGAGAAGATAAAGAAAATTGATAAAACATTAGCCAGACTCATCAAGAAAAAGAAGAAGACTCAAATCAATAGAATTAGAAATGAGAAAGGAAAGTAACAACTGACACTGCAGAAACATAAAGGATCATGAGAGATTACTACAAGCAACTATATGCCAATAAAATGGACAACCTAGAAGAAATGGACACATTCTTAGAAAAGCACAACCTTCTGAGACTGAACCAGGAAGAAATAGAAAATATGAACAGAGCAATCACAGGCACTGAAATTGAGACTCTGATTAAAAATCTTCCAACATGGGCTTCCCTGGTGGCGCAGTGGTTGAGAGTCCGCCTGCCGATGCGGGGGACGCGGGTTCGTGTCCCGGTCTGGGGGGATCCCACATGCCGCGGAGCGGCTGGGCCCGTGGGCCATGGCCGCTGAGCCTGCGCGTCCGGGGCCTGTGCTCCGCAGTGGGAGAGGCCACAGCGGTGAGGGGCCCGCGTACCGCAAAAAAAAAAAAAAAAAAAAAAATCTTCCAACAAACAAAAGCCCAGGACCAGATGGCTTCACAGGCGAATTCTATCAAACATTTAGAGAAGAGCTAACACCTATCCTTCTCAAACTCTTCGAAAATACAGCAGAGGGAGGAACACTCCCAAACTCATACTACAAGGCCACCATCACCTTGATACCAAAACCAGACAAAGATGTCACAAAGAAAGAGGATATCACTGATGAACATAGATGCAAAAATCCTCCACAAAATTCTAGCTAACAGAATCCAACAGCACATTAAAAGGATCATACACCATAATCAAGTGGGGTTTATCCCAGGAATGCAAGGATTCTTCAATATACGCAAATCAATGTGATAAACCGTATTAACAAACTGAAGAAGAAAAACCATACGATCATCTCAGTAGACGCAGAAAAAGCTTTTGACAAAATTCAACACCCATTTATGATAAAAACCATCCAGAAAGTAGGCATAGAGGGAACTTACGTGAACATAATAAAGGCCATATATGACAAAACCACAGGCAACATCATCCTCAATTGTGAAAAACTGAAAGCATTTCCACTAAGATCAGGAAGAAGACAAGGTTGCCCACTCTCACCACTATTATTCAACATAGTTTTGGAAGTTTTAGCCACAGCAATCAGAGAAGAAAAAGAAATAAAAGGAATCCAAATTGGAAAAGAAGAAGCAAAGCTGTCACTGCTTGCAGATGACATGATAGTAAACATAAAGAATCCTAAGGATGCTACCAGAAAACTACTAGAGCTAATCAATGAGTTTGGTAAATTAGCAGGATACAAAATGAATGCACAGAAATCTCTTGCATTCCTGTACACTAATGATGAAAAATCTGAAACAGAAATAAGGAAATACTCCCATTTACCATTGCAACAAAAGGAATCAAATACCTAGGAATAAGCCTACCTAAGGAGACAAAAGACCTGTATGCAGAATACTATAAGACAGTTATAAAAGAAATTAAAGATGAAACAAACAGACGGAGAGATATACCATGTTCTTGAATTGGAAGAATCAATATTGTGAAAATGACTCTACTACCCAAAGCAATCTACACATTCAATTCAATCCCTATCAAAATACCAATGGCATTTTTCAGAGAACTAGAACAAAAAAATTCACAATTTGGATGGAAACACCAAACACCCCGAATAAACAAAGCAAACTTGAGAATGAAAAACAGAGCTGGAGGAATCAGGCTCCTGGACTTCAGAATATACTACAAAACTACAGTAATCAAGACAGTATGGTACTGGCATAAAAACAGAAATACAGATCAATGGAACAGGACAGAAAACCCAGAGACAAACCCATGCACATATGGTCACCATATTTTTGATAAAGGAGGGAAGAATATACAATGGAGAAAAGACAGCCTCTTCAACTGGAGAGAACTGGACAGCTACATGTAAAAGAATGAAATCAGAGCACTCCCTAACACCATACACAAAAATAAACTCAAAATGGATTAAAGGCCTAAATGTAAGGCCAAACATTATAAAAGTCTTCGAGGAAAACATAGGCAGAACTTTCTACGACGTAAATCACAGCAAGATCCTTTTTGACCTACCTCCTAGAGAAATGGAAATAAAGACAAAAATAAACAAATGGGACCTAATGAAACTTAAAAGCTTTTGCACAGCAAAGGAAACAATAAACAAGACCAAAAGACAACCCTCAGAATGGGAGAAAATATTTGCAAATGAAGCAACTGACAAAGGGCTAATCTCCAAAATTTACAAGTAGCTCATTCAACTGAATAACAAAAAACCCAATCCAAAAATGGGCAGAAGACCTAAATAGACATTTCTCCAAAGAAGATATACAGATTGCCAACAAACACATGAAAGGATGCTCAACATCACTAATCATTAGAGAAATGCAAATCAAAACTACAATGAGTTATCACCTCACACCAGTCAGAATGGCCATCATCAAAAAATCTACAAAGAATAAATGCTGGAGAGGGTGTGGAGAAAAGGGAACCCTCTTGCACTGTTGGTTGGAATGTAAATTGATACAGCCACTACGGAGAACAGTATGGAGGTTCCTTAAAAATCTAAAAATAGAACTACCGTATGACCCAGCAATCCCACTACTGAGCATATACCCTGAGAAAGCCATAATTCAAAAAGAGTCATGTACCACAATGTTCATTGCAGCTCTACTTACAATAGCCAGGACATGGAAGCAACCTAAGTGTCCATCAACAGATGAATGGATAAAGAAGATGTGGCACATACATACAGTGGAATATTACTCAGCCATAAAAGGAAACGAAACTGAGTTATTTGTAGTGAGGTAGATGGACCTATAGTCTGTCATAAAGAGTGAACTAAGTCAGAAAGAGAAAAGCAAATACCATGTGCTAACACATATATATGGAACCAAAAAAAAAATGGTTCTGAAGAACCTAGGGGCAGGACAGGAATAAAGATGCAGACATAGAGAATGGAGTTGAGGACACAGGGAGTGAGAAGGGTAATCTGGGATGAAGTGAGAGAGTGGCATGGACATATATACACTACCAAATGTAAAATAGATAGCTAGTGGGAAGCATCCACATAGCACAGGAAGATCAGCTCGGTGCTTTGTGACCACCTAGAGGGGTGGGATAGGGAGGGTGGGAGGAAGAGGCAAGAGGGAGGAGATGTGGGGATATATTTTTATGTATAGCTGATTCACTTTGTTATAAAGCAGAAACTAACACATCATTGTAAAGCAATTATACTCAAAGACGTTAAAAAAAAAAGACACCATGTGTCTTATACACCAGCAAACATGGTGGTTTTCAAAAAAAAACACATCTCACCATGCATAAATAATTACTATTTATAATTATAAATACAACTCTGTTTTTATCTATAGCAGAGTGGAATCAGGGCGCTCTCATTTGCCTCTTGTACTAACTAGGTGCTAGACCTCAGCGAAATGACTTCTTTACTTTTTATTTCAATTTCCTTATGGGATAAGTGTTGTTTGATAAAAAGCTATATTCTCTGTGAGGTCTTTCCGGGTCACTCCACCTAAATTTCAATTGTCACCCTCTTGCCAACATTGCATATGCTTTATTTTTTTCTCTTTGCCCTCTGATATGCTATTTTCCTGTTTTTTTCTTGTTTATCATCTGTCTCCCCCACTAGAATGTAAGCTCCATGACAACAAAGATATTTGGTCATAAATACTCAGTACATAGAGGGCTCTCTCTAAATGTTTATAATAAAAAGTATATTATTACCAGAGAAGAGCTTGTAATTGGACTTGGCAACACATTGAATACAGGAGCTGAGGTATTAGGCTTTTTGAACTCAAATGAAGCATATTTCCCTGATCCTCATTATATTTTTACATCATCTTTTGTAATATATGCATAACATTCCACTATAGATGTCCCTTAAAGTCGTACTGCCATTTCCTATATCTTTGCTATTTGGATTATCTTCTTATTGTGAACCATACTCTAATGAATATCATTGCATGTATAATTTTGCATTCTTCTCACTATTTTTACTGTATTTTTAAAAGAAGGATTCTTGGGTAAAAGGATATGAACAGTTTAACAACTTTTGCAATTGAATTGGTTTTTGCCAAATTGTCTTCCAGAAAGTCATTATCAATTTATATCCCTCTTAAACAGAGATAACGTCACAGTGATGAGTAAGACTATGGGCCTCTGAGGTAGACTCCAGGTTCAAATCTTAGCTTAATAACCTCTGGTAATTGGCAACTTACTGAACCCCTCTAGGTCTTAATTTCCACATCTAAAAAATAGGTAAAATAATGCTATCTATTTCATACAGTTGTTCTGAAGATTAAATGTGAAAATTTACATAAAAATATAAAATGGGATCTGATACATATAACATGTATTAAATAAAATTTAACCATTGTTATTTCAGTGTATGGGATTATCTTTCCCCCAGATCCTTATCAACACTGGGTATTTTTCTTTTACAAGCTCAGTGTTTTTTTATTGTTAGTTACATTAGATTTATCTCATCACTAGTGATGACGCACATTCTTATGGTTATTATTTCATTTTTTTCCATTAGGATTGTCTTCCCTTACTGACCTATAAGATTTCCTTAAGGAAATTAATCCTTTATCTGTCAAATGTATTATAAATGCTTTTCCAGACTGTGATTTGCCTTTTAATTTGGGGTTATTGATTTATTCACTTTACCAAATTTAAAAATTTTATGTTATCAAATCTATCAATATTTTCCCTTATGAGCTTTGTTTTGGGAACTATGTCTAGGCAATTCTCCTTTACCAAGTATAATTATTCACTTATTTCTTCTAGTTCTCTCAGGCTTCTGTTATTTATGTTTAAAATTTCAGTCCATCTGGCATTTATTTTGGTTTAAGCTATGCAGTAAGCATCTAGATTTTTTCACATGCTAATTCAATTGATTGTGTCGATAGCTCATAACTTCTATTCTTTGTTGGTTTTTTTTTGTTTTTTTTTTTTTTTACTGATGAGCTAAAACAGTACCAGGAAGAAAAGGTTAACCAGATTAACTAAATCCAGATCATTAAATCAATATTATGCAAGAATCTAATTAATAGACTCTGAGCTGACTTCACTAAACTTATTAATAAAGTTTAATAAAGTGAATGGGCTTTGTAACAACTATTCTGATTGTGTTCACTTTTTTGCTTCTGCCAAGCCTGCTCTTTGGGCTGAGGTTGCTATAAGAATACCACAGGCACTATAAGCTTTACCTCTGCAAAAGTGGGCGTTGATACTCCACATAGGAATGCTGGTCTCTCTGGACAAAGCTGCAGAGAGAATTAGTAAATCTACATGAGACTATGCTGTAGACATATTCAAAGCAGAGTAATCAGAAAATTCAATTTTACCTCCCTAAGTCTCTCTTGTTATCTCAAGTAGTATAGGATAAACATTGCCCTATAATTATTGGAAATCAAAATTTGATGTTTCAAAATATAATTGATCTTAATTAATTTTTCTTCCAGCCTATAAAGTCAAATCTTCCCAAAGATTCCTCCAAACTTATTGGTGTTAACAATTCAACTAAAATAAATCAAGAAGACCTATTTAAAGCCTCTTTCAGGTTCTGTGGCTTAGTAAGCATCAGCTTTTTTCCTATGACTAGGATCTTAAGGGAACAGGACTGCAAAGTAGAATTTGATAATTGAAAGCTGCCATTGCATTGATCTAAATGGCCTCCCGTCCATTCCTCAGCCCCCAGGACTCTGAATCAGACTCTTGAATGTCTTCTGTTGGCTCAGAAAAGGAAGCCTTGATGACCAGCTGGTCTTGGAGGCAAAGGTTCAGGGCCCTCTTTCCTGAGCCCTCTCTAGAGATTCTGCCCTTGTTTGACCTCATCTCTCTGATTTTGAACTCGATTCTCTAACTCGACTTTGACACCTGATTCTGGCTCTTATTAAGTTTTGTCTTTTTATTTTCATCTGTTCTTTTGTGTTTGAAGTATTCTCACCTTTTTCAGGTGAACTTTGTTTGTCTAGGGTCTCTGTCATCTTTCAGGAAGATTCAGACATTTATAAATTACATGACTTACTGTTTGGTATGGGTATTAAACGTATGATGCCTTTTTGGTGAGAAACTTTGCCATACCTGCTTACGTATGTAGGAGCTATAAACAAGGTTTATAAATCATACTTTAACTAACAAAGCCACCTCTCTTTTCATCATCTTTATTCCCTCCTCTACACTTTTATTCAGTATGTTCCCCTCTCCTGAAATAGCTAAACTTTTTCCTATTTTCTATTTTCAAATCCTAACAATCTTTCAGTCCCTACTCAAATCCTATCTCCTCCATGAAGCCTCTTTAAACTGTTCTGTTCTTTTATTTTTTTTTTTCTTTTCTAGGACCTCAACTTTTACTGACCTTTAAATCTGTACTGAACAATTTATAAGTACATGTTTTCTTGTCCAGTGGCATAATATCTGGGTCTTGTTTCTTCAGCTAGATTATGAGCCCCTTAAGAAAAGAGACTGGAGTGTTCTAATTCCCACAATGGCCAGCATAGTGTTAAGTGCCCTGTAAGTGCTCATAGGTGTCAACTGGTGGTCCAACAGCTCCATTCCCACTGCACTGTAGCCTAATGGAAAAATGGAGTTTGTCTCTTCTCATTAGAATTAGCTCTAGGAGGTAATATTTCCCTTGTGCTCATTTTGTGGCTGCTTTTTGTTCATCTTCCTTAAAACTCATACTTTTAAAAAAATTTTCCTCCAGTCTTCCTTACCACTTTATAGATGACTGTAGTTGACAAACATCTATTTATTTTTACTAGAAATATTTACTAGTTAGATTTTAATATAAGACCTTAAACTCACCATTTTGTAAATTTCCAAGTATTTTAACAATCAATCCTGAAAATTAGATAAGGGAAACATTTTTTTATCCTCAATATGTGGATGAGAAAATGGAGATATTAAATTTCCAAGTGGCTTCTCCAAGTTTATATGTTTAGCAAGTAGCCTAGGCGAGACTAAAATGAAGTTCACCTGGCCTAGAGCCAGTGGTCTCCAGAATCAGACCAGTACCCATTCTGCTAAGCTCCACTGCCCCTCAATCACCATAAGGCCAAATTCCACTTAAAATCAACTCCACTTGAAAATATATATAAAATTTAAACAGTAGCAATGTCTCAAATCTTATTAACCATTACTCTATCGTGTTTTACTGAAAGAGAATTCTAGAGTTCAAGGGTATGATTTGTTCATCTATTTTTCCCCCTATTCTTTCTCTCTCAGAACCAACTGTTCCCTTAATTGAGTCAGTCTTTAAACTAGAAAATACTTTCATTTTTCTGTCAGAGGTATTTCAGTTCCTTTTTAGTGAATTGGCCATGAGGACTGTGTCTGAAATTAGCTAGGGAGATACAGTGGCAACTGTACTATGGCTACTTGCAAAATGCAATTAAGCCCTGGGATGGTGGCCAAGAGCCCTGACAGGCAAAGATCTGAAATCAGGGGAGGGATTCTATTGGAGCCACATTAGTACCATCTAATTGCTGTTTTAACTTTCTCCTTTCAGCCATACTGGTTGTCCTGGTAGGGACTTGATGCTTCCAACACAAGAGCAAAAGCCAAAGTGAATTTATCATCAGATTGAATTTGTTTTGTTTGAATTAGTCTGAGATCTGGCCATGAGAAGTCGTTCCCTTTACACCTCTGATGTTGTTCCAGATGTTCCAGCTGCTTGTAGGTTGTCATGCTGCTGATTCAGCCCTGGCCCTGGCACTGGGAAATGATAGCTGATCAATCTTTGGATGTCCATTCCCAAGTCAACCGTTAACAGATTTGTATGCATTCCAGAGATGGAAGCATTAGGGAAAAAAATACTTAGATATCATAGTGAGAGAGAAATGAGCATTTAAATCCCTTTTGGTGGTAAAGGAGATTTAAAATAGATACAAACAGTGTATAAAATGCAGTGGTTATTTGTAGGAAGGAAATCCCCTTTTTCCCAAATATCTTCTCTACTTTTACCTGCAATTCTCTATTAATTACAGTAGAATGTATCATTCACTTCAGACTCTTTTAAAAGCAAATTTCCTTAAAATGGGGAGCATGTCTGCTCTAACACGTCCATGTGAATGAGCAGGAGAACCGGTGTCAGCTTGGATGAGGTAAATAGACAAAGAAGAAATTGTACCAGCTGAGGCAAATCTTATGCTGTAGCTTCACATTTTTTTTTTCCAGAGTGGAAAGCATTAATATGTAGCATCTTGAGACTCCAACACATCTTGTGAAGCCAACATTACTCAAAAAGTGTTGTCTTAACTGAGTTCACCAAATTATGTACACCAAGATCTTAAATGCAATAAACAGATACCCAACTCAAAGAATACATCCTTAGCTGAAATTAATGATGTTAAAATTCTCTCAGTAAAGAGGTTTATTTCCTTCAGGTAACTGCAAATGCCTGCTATCTATTTCTCTTACTATTTGTATATCTATTAGCAAAAGGCTAGAGTTACATCTATATCTTTGTTCTGAGGGCTTGATCTAATAGCCTCAAAAATTTTAGCATTTAGTTATATAAGATAAATAAGTTCTGGATATCTATTATATAGCATAACACCTATAGCTAACAATACTGTACTGTATACTTAAAATTTGCTAAGAAGGTAGATCTTATGTTAACTGTTATAATAATAATAACAATAGAGATGGTAGGAAATTTGGGGAGGTGATAAATATGTTCATGGCCTTGATGGTGGTGATGGTGATGGTTTCATGGGTGTATCTCAGGGGTTCCCAACCCCAGGCCACGGACCGCTACCGGTCTGCGGCCTGTTAGGAACCGGGCCGCACAGCAGGAGGTGAGCGGCGAGCAATCAAAGCTTCATCTGCCGCTCCCCATCGCTCGCATTACCGCCTGAACCGTCCCCTCCGCCCCCGCGGAAAAATTGTCTCCCACGAAACCCGTCCCTGGTGCCAAAAAGGTTGGGGACCACTGGTGTATCTTATTCCAAAATTCATCAAGTTGTATACATTAAATATGTACAGCTTTTTATATCTCAATCATACCTCAGTAAAGTGATTTTAAAAAACTCAGCATTCTGCATTTTGCCCGTGCTAAACAATTTTGCCTCTGCTGCAGACTCAGGAGGGGAAGAGTAACGTCAAGTTTAGAGTCCAGTTTTCAAAGGTATTATTCACATGGAAATATAGATACCAGGATACATACAGTATAACAACCTGAAACATTTTCTGCGACAGCAACAACTGTTGCCCTCTTTAACCATTTAACTTCTAAGTCACTTGAGCAACGGGAACAGAATTGGAGGTGAAAGAAAAAGCACTGCCTATACTCCTCCATCACCTCCAGACTTTCCTGTATCAAGCAACCACACCAAGGGCCACCACCATAGACCCTTATGTTGTCTTAAACAGGGCAAAGGAACCAAGAGGAGAAAAATGGAAAGTAGGGCCCTATCTATAAGTGAAGCATGGAAAGAGATCCAGTGCTCCACTGACATGCCACTCTCAGCTGCTGGCCTTCAGCAGTCTATTCTGTTCTTTCCCAGCTGACACCCCTTTTCTCTCCACTGCCTTTAAAAACAACCCTCAATTTCAGAATGAAAAGGTGAACAAGACTGAGATTCGAGCAACCACAGATTTAGTTCCAACCCTTCAACTCATTTGCAATGAAAACTTAGACAAGTAGGTCAGGTACTCGGATGCCATCTCTCCATCACCTAGAAAACAGGCGTGGTCATCTCCATGGCAGGGCCTCTAGGCAGACACTGCCCTGCTATCCGACCATGTCTCCACTCATAGCACTCCAACAGGATTGAAGAGTTTCACAAAGATGATGTTTGATCATCATATGTTTATCCTCAGTGAGGACTTACTGAGAAGTCTCTGTGGGAATTTTTCCTAGGTTGGTGTTCTATGTTGGTACAATGGGAAACTCTTTACCTTTTGAATTTTGAAAAATGCTGCAGGTAGCAATGCCTGAAATCTCACCATTAGAGCTTTTTTCCTTTGGATTAACCATTTCTCTCTGTTTTTCCTTAAAATAAAAAAACCGACCATATGGATCAGAACAATCAGTCCTCAACTCTTTCTCCCCAGCCCTTGAGACCTGAATGTCCTGTACACCACCGCCACTGTGGCAGGCTGAATAATGCAACCCCCACCACCACCAAAAATGTTCATGCCCTAATCCCAAGAACACAAATATGTTACCTTTTCTGTCTAAAGGGGCTTTCCAGATGTGATTAAGTGGAAGATCTTGAAATGGAAAGATTACTTTGGATTATCCAGAGGGACCCAGTGTAATCAAATGGGTCCTTTTAAGAGAGAGGTATAAGGGTCAAAGGAAAAAGTTTGGAAAAATACAACACTGCTGACTTTGAAGTTGTAGGATAGAATCATAAGCCAAGCAATGCAGGCAGCCTGTAAAAACTAGACAAGGAAACATATTTGTTGCTAGAGACTCTAGAAAAAAACACAGCCCTGCCCAAACCTTGATTTTAGGACTTGTGATGTCCAGAACCATAAGATTCTAAATTTGTGTTTTTTAAAGCCACTAAATTTGTGGTAATTAGTTACAGCAGTAAGAGGAAACTAATATAGCCATCCAATTTATACTCTTTTATATGGATCTGTGTTGTGTTGGTCACTCCATGCCATTATTTCTAATTAGGATGACTTCATTAATACTATTCACAGTAGCACATTATCCCATAACCAGCCATGCCTGGTCAGGTGGGTGGTACTTCTAACGTGGGAGATTATGACAAGGTAAAAACCCTGGCTCCGGGGCCAGAACAACCTGGGTTTGAATCCCTTCTGTAAAATATTATAGCCCTGTGACCTTGAATAAGTATGGTATCATTCTGAAGCTAGCTTCTCTTCTGTGATAATATTATACTAATTTCATAAGGTCAATGAGAGTATTAAATAAGATAATTTACATAAAAGAACTTAACAGAAGTCCTGGTACATGGTAGGCACTCAACAAATGATGGCTATGTTTGTTACAAGAAGGGACAATTCACTGAACTTAGAGTGTTTAGCAAAGACTTGATAGAGGAAGTACCACCCAAGTTGGGCTTTGAGGATGTAGGTAGAAATGGATAGATCCTTTCAGAAGTGAAGGTATCACGTTGGGGATTACAAACTTTGGGGTAGAGACTTGGATTTGCCACTTATTAGCCATGTCATTTTAGGCAAGTTACTTCACTTCTCTGACCCCAAACTTCTTCAGCTAAAATTTGAACAACAATACCCACCTCATAGGATCATTGTAAGAATTAAATAGGATTATGTATGTGAAGCCTTAGGAAAAGCTCAGCTTGGAATGCCATCAGTGGGGTTAGGAGGACGACAGGGGCAAATTTGCAGGGCATGTTTTTGAAACAGATAAACTGGTAGAGTTTATCTACCAGCCTCTAGTGGAGACAGTGGACTGAAGGAGAAGAGCTGACAAACCTAGATGGTAGACTGAAACCAGATTGTAAGGAGTTCTGCGTTCCTGACTAAGATTTCCTGGACCAAAGGACCAAGAGTGATTTTTTATAAGAGAATCTAGCAAACATAAGCCACAAAGGGTACTATGTAACACTATAAATTTCTGTCAGTTTGCCCATAATGCAAATGACAGAGGAGCTTATAGAGAGGCATTTAGTGTTTTCAAAGTTTCTTAGCATGAACGACATGTATTTTCTCAGCATTTATTACAATGTATTCCATCGTAAAAAGTGAGATAATAATGTAGAATCCCAATATGTAAATCACAGAATGGTTTTTAAATATGAATTTATGTTATACTTCAAATGTAAACATTCATTAAGCAGATATATACTAAGCACCTATCATTTAAACAGCTAGAGAAAAAGTAATGAGCAAGGACTCAATCACTATGTTTAAAGAGTCTCATCTCATGGAAGAGATAGAGATGAATTAAATAATTATACATGTATATAATATTTCATATGATATATAATCCCATAATAAATATGCATATTTATACATGTTACAAAAGAATGTATAAAAGTCTGAAACATTCTGAAACAGGGCCTGAAACAGTCTGTTATGGACGGAATTGTGTCCCTCAAAATTTATATGTTGAAAACCTAATCCCTAATGTGATGGTATTTGGAGGTGAGGCCCATGGGAGGTAATTAGATGAGGTCATGAGTGGGAACCCTACTGACGGGATTAGTGTCCTTATAAGAAAAGATACCAGAGAGATTGCTCTCTTTCTCTACTATGTGTGGCTATCTGAAAGCTAGGGAGAGAGGCCTCACCAGAAACCAATCATGCAGGCACCCTGATCTTGGACTTCCAGCATCCAAGACTGTGAAAAAATAAATGTCTGTTGTTTAATCCACCCAGTCTATGGTATTTTGTTATAGCAATCCAAGCCAACTAATAATAGTCTAGGGAGTTTGTATCCTTGCCATCCATTCCTCTCTCCCTCCCTGGGTAGATACTTAGGAGGTAGGGCAGGATTTGCTCCACTCGCAGGCTCTGGAATTGAACCCTGATTATTGTAAGCCAGGTGAAGGTCAACTCTCCTCCAGCCTGTAGCAAATGCCTCCTTCTCTCACTGACTCCACCCTCCCTTGGCAATCATACTTTCCATCACTAAGTTGTTTTCATGTTCATATTGTTAATAGTGAACATGATACAATCTCCTTAATCACACAAGAACCATTTCTTCTCCTGCTCTGTACAGAGTATGGACTGGGGTCATTATCTATCTTTTGACTTGACTAGGATGACTGAGAATGTGAGAAGCCTCTTGTTTGAGTTGAAATAAGGGAGAATAAGTGTGGCACGAGATAACAAATATTGCTTAGAAGAATCAAGAAGGACTAGGAAAATAATAATTATAATAGGAGGAGGAGGAAAAAGGGGGAGAAGAAGAAGAAGGAGGAGGAGGAGAAGGAGGAGGAGAAGAAGGAGAAGGAGAAGAAGGAGAAGGAGGAGGAGGAGGAGGAGGAAGAGGGAGAAAAGTGGAGGAGGGGGAGGAGGAGGGAGGGGGGGAGAGGGAAGGGGGATGGGAAGAGGAGGGGGAGGAGAATAGGAGAAGAGGCTATTGAATATCTAGGAAAAAAGGCCCCACTGTGGGTTAAGCTGGACACTGGCTTTGAAAATTTATTGAGTCAGTGATTTCCCAGAGAAAAGCCAATTGTCACTATTGAGTTGATTCAATATCTCAAAGAAGAGCAAGTGCTTCAGACAAATGGAAGGCAAAATTACTGACTCTATTTTTATGACCTGCCAGTTTTGCAAAGTGAAAAGCTTGTGATGTCTTCACCTGGTCTGTAGCTAAAGCCTCCTAATCGTCTTCCATCAGTCTCTTCCTTCTTCAGTCCATTCTCCACAAAGTAGCCAAAATGATATTTATAAACATAATTTGGACCACCCTCTTCTTAAAACCAATCAGTGACTTCCTTTTCATTTAAAATAAAACCCAAGTTCTTTACCATGACTTACAAGGCACTGACAGTCTGATTCTTGCCCACCTCTCCAACCCTATAAACCTGCCACCTTCACTCCCAATGCACCTGCCAAAGTGGTCTTGTTTTTGTTTTTAAACATACTAATCTCACTCTCGCTGTTGGTCCCTGTGAAAGCTGAATGCTGAGCCCGCAATTCTCTTCTTTCACTTCTTCACTGGTCTGCCTCTTCCTCATGCATCAGATTTCAAGCATGCACGTCATCTCCTAAGAGAGGCCTTTCAATATGTATTCTGTCAAATAACTCTTTGCTATTTTCCTCACTCGCACTTTGCAACGTATGCATCTTCCCATGAGGGGCAGGGCTTGCCCTTTAGTTCATACACATTGACGAGACCCAACCCACTGTCCTGCATGTAGGAGGCACTCAGGTAATCGCTGAACAAATGAATGAATGAGTGCATAGATGGGTGGATGGCAGCAGGCTAGTTTCCCTGTGGAGAAGGACGTGTGGGCCAGACAGCAAGTTTAAGAGGAGCTAGATCTTTTTAAATTAAAGCTTAGACCCTTCAGGAAATTAAAATCAGCCTCTATTTGGCCAAGTGCAAATCTCCCCAAATACTGTACTCTTCCCTTCTCTGTGGAATCGTCAAATTTTAGGAGTCTGTACACTACATGTAGCCACCCACTCAACTTTTTAAGGTCTTTTTGTCTTCTTGTTCTATATGAGTTCATTCACTGCTCTATCTCTAGCCTCTAGACCTCTGCCCAGTATCCAATAGGTACTTAATGAATATTTGTTGGATGAACAAGAGTAGAAATTCTTGAGGACAAGAACCGTGCCAAACACCTCTTAGGCATTTTAAAAAATTGAGCAACAGGTCAATGAATGAGTTGACATCAATGGATTCAGGCACCAATATTTAGAAAAATAAACATATTAGAAATCTTTCTGGGGACTTCCCTGGTGGTGCAGTGATTAAGAATCCACCTGCTAATGCAGGGGACACGGGTTCGAGCCCTGGTCCAGGAAGATCCCACATGCCGCAGAGCAACTAAGTCCGTGCACCACAGCTACTGAGCCTGCACCCTAGAGCCCGCGAGCCACAACTACTGAGCCCATGTGCTGCAACTACTGAAGCCCGCGCGCCTACAGCCCGTGCTCCGCAACAAGAGAAGCCACTGCAATGAGAAGCCCGAGCACCGCAATGAAGAGTAGCCTCCACTCTCCACAGCTAGAGAAAGCCCGCACGTAGCAACGAAGACCCAATACAGCCAAAAAAAAAAAAAAAAATCTTTCTGAAATATAGGATGTATATTTTTGTCTTATTATATATAGGCCACTGAACACAATTTGACATTTTCTTGATATTTCAGGGTTATTAATATGACCATCAATTATTGTTTGCTTCTGTCTCTGAGGATGTAGTTTGGTCCAGCATTTGCAGGAAGGAAAGGAGGCACGTGAGCAAATGTGGTCCCTCACAGTTCCCTTAATCTATCTATGCCAAGTGGCCTGGAGCACTCAAGATAGAAATTTTAAGATAACCAAACAAACAATTTCCATGGGAAAGAGAAACTGATCCAAATGTGATCTCTCTAAAGGCAGTAACAAACATTTCAATTCTAGCATAGGATGGCTCTCACATTTTCTCTTTCACCATAAATACACTTAGGAAAGAAAGTTGCCAATTCTATCTTTGGGGCTTCCCACCTTAAATTCCAGAATAATTCTGAGAAAGTGTGATGGAAGAGCACTGTCTTTAGTGTCAGACAGAGCTGAACCTGAATCCCAGCTCTGCCACTTCTAGCCATGAAGGGAGATGTGAGGATGGATTATGTGATGTATAAATGATACACAACATCTGACACACAAATAAATGCCTTATTCAATAAATGCCTCATTCATTCATTTTCTCACCTTATCTAGTTTATCATCTGTTCTTCCAATGGCCTAACTGCCCTGTGACCCTCACTCTCCATCCACTTGCCTGGGGAAGGTACACAGCTTTCTTCCCACCACCTTCTGGCATCTATCAAGAACCCTCCTATGGAAAGAATATGACTAATTTATCCAAAGGTACTGGTTTCTGAAAATTACTTACATTTTTTTCCTTCTGCAGGCATTTGCATTTGGAAAGGGGACAATTAATTCATCCAGAGCAGTAACTCTTAAATAAGAGAATAGCTGACATCATAGTTAAACTGGAAGTAGAGTTCGTTTAAGGTGTTGGTTTGTCCCTTGCTCTTAAAATCTCACCACTTGGGTAATGCTGTCTCTGCCTTCGTGCAAGGCAAAGCCTTGTACCAAATATTTCAGTGTGTGTGTTTAAAACTTGTGTGCTCATATCTCTGATATCTGAGATTTATACAAAAAATTTCTTCTTCCAATGTAATATGGTGGAGCATAGCCAATACATTTTCTACCTGGAAAGTAATGTAACTGCTGAGTCTTTATATAGATGTATCTCATTCTGACTTATGGAAGGATTTTGACTTTTCATAGAGAGGGTTTTAATGAAGCAACTTTAAGCCCCTTTTAGATTTGAAATGATAAAAGCCCTGGCAGGACTGCTAAGAGAAAGCACAGAGTTGCCATGTGAGCGTCTTTAATAGCAGAAACCTGCCCCTATCCAAAGAGAGCACCTTGTTATTTATCAGGATTTAGGGAAGAGACTGAAGTGCAAGCATGATGCAGTTTTGAAAGATCCCATTGAAAGTAGACATTCCCATTTCCACTGGAAATGGGGATCTGTTTATCTGAAAGTCTGCAGGTAGCATGATTTTCATTTCTGTGGCCATTAAAAGATGATTCCAGAGTGGAGGTTGACTTGAAGATCCTAAAGTTCTTAACTAAAGAAAATCTCTCACATAAACTGGTAGCAGCTATAAGGTGATTCATTGATGTGGTGATTTTACACAATATATAAGTGAAAACTAATAATGTATTAATTGCAATCTCAAGAAATAAATGTATAACCCAGGGTGAAAGGGAGGTGGGTTAATTTGTTTGGCTGCCTGTCTCTACTGCTTATAAGTTGATGTACACAGTCACTGAAACCACATAATTAGGCTGACTACACCACGTAAAAGCCCAACTTTCATCAGTATTTTACTAAACACTGAAACAGAAATCAAGAAATGCACTGTTTGTTTAGGAAAGTACTGTGTGTGGCACCTTCTGAAATGACTCAAAATGACCCCCACCTCCCAGTATTCACATGCTTGTGTGATCCCTCTCCCCTTGTGTGTGGGCTGGATGAAATGCCTTGCTTCTATCAAATAGAAAATGGAAAAAGTGATGGACTGTCCCTTCCCAGATTAGGTTATAAAAGACAATGTCTCCAAGATGGCCATCATACCATGTTGTGAGCTCCCCTGTTGAGAAACCCATGTGGCAAGGAACTGAGAGCAGCTTCCAGGTTGAACAACCCATGAGGAATTTGGGCCTTCAGTCCAACAGCCCATGAGGAACTGAATCCAAACAACAATCATGTGCTGGAAGCAGATCATCCACTAGTTGAGCCTTCAAATGAGGCGAAAATACCCGTCAATACCTTGTAGTCTTGAGAGAGATTCTGAGACAGATGACTCTGCTAAGCCACACCAGATTCCTGACCTACAGAAACCACGGGATAACAAGCGACGTTTTAAGCCACTAAGTTTTGAGGGAATTTGTTATGCTACAATAGATAATTAATTCAAGAACATTTTTGAAAAACAATTAAATATATAACATACAATTGAAGAGTAAAGTGTGGTACATTTATGCCATGTAAAATAAGATAAGGTTAAAGACTATTTGATTACATGGGATTAATATCTATGTAGTTACATTTATGACCTCCAAATAAGACTAAAGTAATGTCCTCAGAAGGGCAAGAATAGAGAAACCAGAGTATCAGGTAAATATCCAGAAATTACAGAACGCTTTTTACTAAAAGACACAGGAAAATCCTGATTGTAGTTTTAAGGAATTCTGTTCTTTATCAGCCAGTACCCAGGGAGGTAAAGAGAAACCACTCTTCATAGCCTATAGAGAGATTTAATGCAAGAAATTAGAAAAGTGTTGAAAGTTCTGGGGCAGCAAAAGAGGGAGGGTGATATTGACCAGAGATCAAGAAGCAGCCAGTGCCCTTGCAATATCTGAAGGGACTACACTTGCTGCTGGTACCACTGAATCCTGAACAAGAACCATGACCCTACTGCTACCACTGCTGGTTCTTCTGCCTAAGTTTCAGCAGAAGCAGAATGGCTTCTACTGCCCTCCTGCCTCTAATCCTCCGTGAAGGTCTCCCACTGACAGAACCTCCCTTGAGCCCAAAGTGGGTCTGGGAAATGTACCACCAGTAGAAAGGTGGGTATATGGCTATGTGCCAGTAAACAATATCTGCCACACATATTAAAACAGTTTAAATATTTCCCTTTGAGTGATGGCATATATTTTTCAAGACTAAAACTATCACAAAAGAATACATGGTAGTTTTCCATTAGTTTTACAAATTAAGCCCCAGACTACCATTCTATTCATATGATGACAAGATAACTGGATGAATATATGAATTTCATCATCTATGAAAATAAGGGATTCTCGATTTTAAAATGCCACTCAAACCTATAATAGGAATGGGTTTTTGACTGAACAACTTGGTTAATCTAGTCAAAACAGTTTATTCAGAAATGCCTTATATACAATACTTATGAGCCTATGATTCCCATGTATAGCCTCATTTCATTGAGAAACAGAAGAAAAAAGTGTAGAAGTTAGACATAAGTGCTCTAAGATCCAAATATTTTCCTTGCCCTTGTTCATTCACAAAATTGTTTGGGATTCCAAATATGCAGCCCTGACATCTTCAGCTACACCAGACAATATTTAATGCCTTGAGTATTTTGCACAACATTTTATCAAGCAATTATTTACTTTTGCCTTAACTTGATCAAGTTTTTCGGGTATGCAGGGGAAGGGAGACTGGTTAGTAATTAATTTTCACCTGATTGTTACTCTAGCTTTCAGACCTACCTAAAGTTTTGTTTCTTCTATGCACTCTTACAAAATGCCTTTGCCTTCCTGTCTAGAGAACATACTATTTGAGAGCAAGGTCCATATTTTCACTTTAACAACTATTTACCAAGAACCAAGATATTCCAAGTGCTGTGGCAGGTGTCACCCCACATCTCTTTTTAGTTTCAACACCGTCAGCCTCACACTCTGCCTGGCCTGAAGCTAGTACTTAGTGCATAGCTATCAAACAACTGAGCAGCTCAAGAAAAAGTACCGATTCAAGGGGACTCAGGGTTTTCCAATTAAACCACAGTCTGCCACCTATTATTGTAACAGTTATTTCCTATCTGCCTTCAGGATCCCTGGTAACTTGTCAATAGCATGGTTACTGCTGAGGAGAAAAACCTGGACGTCTTGCTGTAATGCTCAGATTTATATAGGTAATTGGATTTCTTCCTTCCTGAGGGAACACAATTAGAAAGACTCGTCTCTGCCTCTCTTTCTGAAAGAGCCTGGAGAATACTCAACCACAATTTTCACGCTCCTTGTAGGATCCTTTGCTAAGTTGAACTAAGCGGTAACGTTGCAGCTGCTTCTGAAGGCCATTGTTGGGAAGGAAGTGTGGGTGTTGATATTTGCATCTGAAAATCCATACTCCACACCAGTGTACTCTATGAGGCCCTGGAGTAGGAAAGGGCCTTTTGTATCACCCGTGCCCTTCAACCTGAGTTGTTCATCTGAATGAACAACCGAAGTGAATGCCAATATCGATGGAGTAGAGCCTGAAAGGACAACACGCCTGGATCAATAATGCCGTTGGATCGGGTGCCAGCGAAAGACGGCAGATGGCAGAGCGAGCACAAGTGTTTACCCCTGCTCCCTTTCAAGACCTACTGAGAGGATAGAAAAGCAATTTTTTAGAAGTTTAGCACATAAAGGAAAGAGACGAGGCAACAGCAACATCACTGAGAAAGTTGGGAAGCAGAGGCACAAGGGCAGACCCCGAAAGCTGCATCTTGAATGCTGAGAAGCAACTTGATTCATGAACCCCAAGAAAGGCTCAGAAAGGGGCATCACCTATCACCTCTGGAAGTGGGGGTAAAAATGGGACTCCAAATGGGAGAATCAAAGTCTGTTTACAGAGCAGTTGGACCCTAAGATCATCTGTCTGATTAACTGAACATTTCTATTCCATCAGAAGATTAGAGATGTATTCTCCTGAGAAGAAAATAGAGGGTCTTCAATATAGAGGACAGAAAGTGCTGGTAAGGATAGGAATGTGATACCAAGAAAGGGGAGAAAATGTGAAAGCCTGCAGATAGAATCTTGAGATACCCATTCCCGATCCCTACCACCAGCAGCCCCCTTTCCTTACCCACACCTCAGAGTGCTGTCACTCTTGGAAATCTAACCAGGCCAAGAGGAAGTGTCTATACAACACTGATGATTCCCCACTATAACACCATGTAATGAAGCCCACAATTAACTAGTCTATGCAAACAGCCCTTCTATTATCTTAAATACGAGCAGGGAGCCTAGAATCAGCAGAAAACTAAGAAAAAACTACTTGAAGAGCAGAAACCAAAACAAATAGAGAAAGAAACTTGGGAGAAAAAGAACAAAATAATAAAATACAAATAGATCATTAATAACCTCATAGAAATAAGAACAATATGCTGTGCAAAAACAACATTTGGATAAAAAAAAATCTCCTGGAAATTAAAACTATGATATCATGCATTAAAAAAATTCAGGAGGTGTGCAAAATGACAACAGGGAAAATGGGAGGTTTTTAAAAAAGAAGTTAGGTACGGCAAATGAGAGACTTAAATTCTCATTTTCCAAGGGAAAGAGTCAAAAGACAAGTACTAAAACTGAAAACTCAAGAAATACTAGTGTAAGCATGTTTTATAGAGCCATGGAGGTAACCAAACAGATAAAACCATTGGAAACAGTTGTCTTTGGGAGATGAAAAAGGGAATGATGTGGGCAGAAGACTGCTATTTCTGGTAACAAACCTTGTATAATAACTCTTTAAAAAGTTTTCATGTATAACTTTAATAAAAACAGCACTTATTTTTTCTAAACAGCACAGGCTTTGCATCTGGCTTTTAAAATGTTGGCTCTACCACTTTTAAGCCTCGGGCATATCACTGAACTTTAATGCCTCTTTGTCTGTATACCAGAGAAATCATTTCTACCTCACAGAATTGTTGTGAATGTCAAATATGATAGGGTATGTGAAGAGTTAATCAAATAGCCTAGTGAATATTAATGGCAGAATAAATGTCAGCTATTATTATTATTCCTTAAGTTAGCTGGAAGTGAATTTATCAATTGCCTGAGGATTCTCTTATACCATCCTCATAATAATAGAGATGGAAGAGGTTTTGAAAGAAAACTATATTTCTAGGGTTGTCTCTGGCCTTTGAGATTAACGTTGGCCCACTAAAGGTTTCTATAAACTTACCCTTGGTACCTAATGTTACAACTATTAACTATCTTTTCCACATCAGGACAGAAGCATGAAATGGAGAGATAATGAAGGAGGTAACATGGAAATCCTTGCTCCAAGATAAATAACTTTTCATGTTATTTTTTGATTACCCTCATTAACCTAGTATGTTTTCCAGCCACCAAGGAATAAAAATAATATTTGTAGTTAGAAGAAGGGTACTCCAAAGATGTCCATGTCCTAATCCCTGGAATCTGTGAATGTGTATTACATGGAAAGGGAAACTTTGCAAATGTAATTAAGAAACAGACTCACAGACTTACAGAATGAATTTATGGTTACCAGCAGGGAAGGGGAGGGAGGAGGGATAGTTAGGGAGGTTGGGACTGACATGTACACACTGCTATATTTAAAACAGATAACCAACAAGGACCTACTGTATAGCATGGGGAACTCTGCTCAGTATTATGTAACAACCTAAATGGGAAAAGAATTTGAAAAAGAATAGCTACATGTCTATGTATAACTGAATCACTTTGCTGTACACCTAAAATTAACACAACAGTCTTAATCAACTATATTCCAATATAAAATGAAAAGATAAAAAAAGATTACTAGGACTTCCCTGGTGGAGCAATGGTTACGAATCTGCCTGCCAATGCAGGGGATACGGGTTTGAGCCCTGGTCCGGGAAGATCCCACATGCCGCGGAGCAACTAAGCCTGTGCGCCACAGCTACTGAGCCTGCACTCTAGAGCCTGCAAGCCACAACTATTGAGCTCATGTGCCACAACTACTGAAGCCCACACGCCTAGAGCCCGTGCTCCGCAACAAGAGAATCCACCACAATGAGAAGCCCATGCACCGCAAGGAAGAATAGCTCTCGCTCGCCTCAACTAGAGAAAGCCCGCGTGCAGCAACGAAGACCCAAAACAGCCAATAAATAAATAAATTTATTAAAAAAGAAAGTCAAAAAAAACCCAAAAAAGATTACTAATCTTAAAGTAGGGAGATTTTTCTGGATTATCGAGGTGGCCAAGTCTAATCATATGAGCTCTTAGAAGCAGAGAGCTTCCTCTGGCTGGATGCAAGAGAGAAGTGGTCTGAGGGGAAGTCGGAGACATTAGAATCAGGAGAGGGACTCAACCTGCCATGTGTAGGGCCACTTGGAAAACATGAAGAAGGATGCAGGCAGCCTCCTGCCTTGAGTTTGGTCTTGTTGAAGCTCAGCAGAGGACCCGGTCATGCCCATCCAGACTTCTGACCAAGTAATTTACCAACTACTAAGTCTGTGGTAAATTCTATGGCAGCAAAGAGAACTAATGTGGTATTCAAACAGGTCATGCTTCTAGTAAAGTCTCATCTGGCTCAGAATGGGTAAGCTGATCCACTGGATCCAGCATATTTCCAGAAATTTTACAACATTAAAAACAGTATATTGTAGCAGTTTGTGTTTGAAAAGGGGACCTTTATGATATAAATATTAAGTACTTTCATCAAGACATCAATGAAGCTTGACAGAATCTACATGACTCTGTGTATAAGACGGGTTTCAATAGCTGGATGAGAAGCCAGAAACCCATGATATTTCTCAGTATCAACTGTCTTTCAAAGGTGATTTGGTCATTCATTAAATTTACAAAGAGCTAAAGACACTAATATACACCATTAACTATAACTTGGCATTTTTTTTCTGCCATTGCTATTAGACTATTTTTTAGCCTGCATTGAAAGGCAGTAAAACACATTATAGAAGATTACTTAATTCATGTCTTACAAAAAGAAAGTTTATGTTGTTTTTATATTGAAGTATAGTTGACGTACAATGCTGTGGCAATCTCTGCTGTGCAGCAAAGGGGCTCAGCTTTACACACATATACATTCTTTTTAAATATTCTTTTCCATTATGGTTTATCCCAGGAGATTGGATACAGTTCCCTGTGCGATACAGTAGGACCTTGCTGCTTATCCATTCTAAATGTAATAGTTTGCATCCACCAACCCCAAACTCCCAGTCCAGCCCTTTCTCTCCCCACCTTCCCCTTGACAACCAAGCTTGTTCTCTATGTCTCTGAGTGTGTTTCTGTTTTGTAAATACGTTCATTTGTGCCATATTTTAGATTCTACATATAATACATATTCTACATATAAGTGATATCACATGGTATTTGTCTTTCTCTTTCTGACTTACTTCACTTAGTATGTAATCTCTAGTTACATCCATGTTGCTGCAAATGGCATTATTTTGTTCTTATAAAAGAAAGTTTAAGTACAAAATGAATATTAACACAAGGTGTTGAGTTTTGTGAATTAAGACTTTGTCAATTATGTTATAGCACTATATAAAATGTCCATATTCTGGGAAAGGTATCTGGGTTAGAAACTAGAAGAGGGAACAACAACAAAAAAAGGTATGTTCCAAACGAGGTCTTGAGGCTGAGTGTAAATTGCAGACAATGAAAAATAATGGACGATCATATTAGGTAAGATTAAAACAGTGAGAGAAAGAAATGGCAGGACTCTGGAAGATGGCTACAACTGTGTCATTCATAGTTGTTGAAGCTCCTCAAATCCCCCCACAAAACCAGACAGATCATTAGAAAATCAAAAATCCAAAGACATCTTCTACTTCAAGATGAGGTAACAAGCCGGCATCCATGACATTGTGGCCGACTGATTTGTTACCTCGCAAACCAGGGAAAAGCTCAGTTCTTTACCGTTTCTGATAATTTGGGAGATGACACTGGATAGTCACAGGGGAATAGCTTTCTGGAAGACTAAGTCCAAAAGTCCTTGGGCTGGTTTCAAGGATATGAGAAGATTCCCTAGGATCCAGTATTGAGTCTTCTTGCCCAAGTGGTAGTCAGGGTTAAGAGTCACAGGTATAGAAGTATGAAAGTATATGGCATGCACAGAAATAGGTGAGTAGTCTGTTGTGGCAGAAACAAAGGATTGGAGAGAAGGTGAAGGAATGGAGGTAATGAGGTGTCAGCGAGGTAAGGAAGGATCAGACTCTGTAGGCCAGGGTTTTGCCAATGGACCAAATCTGGCCCGCCATTTTTGTGTGTGTGTGTGTGTGCAGCCCAGGCACTAAGAATGGTTTTAGCATTTTTAGCTTGTTGAAAAGAATCAAAAGAAGGATACTACTTAATGTATCCTTCCTATGAAGGACACTACTTCATGTATCCTTCTCATGAAGGGTACTATTACATGTAAATTATATGAAATTCAAATATCAGTGTCCATAAGTAAGGTTTTATTGGTACACAGCAATGTCCATTTGTGTATTTATTTTCTAAGGCTGCTTTTGCACTACAGTGCAAAGTTGAATAGTTGTGACAAAGACTCTATTGTCCACAAAGCCTAAAATATCTACTGACTTTTTACAGGAAAAAAGTTTGCTAACCCCTGATGCAGGTCCTCATATGACATGTTTTCATAGGTGAACATTTCTCTTATGAACAACTAAATAAAACAATCAAATAAGATCAGAATTGTAACTCTGACAGCAGTGTAGAGGATGAATTAGATGAAGAAGCAGCTGTGCACAGATCAATCACTTAGAAATTACTGCAAGAACCCAAATTACATATGAAAAGAGAATGCACTTGGAGAAGAGGGCAGGGACAATGAAAAGAAGGCATGTGTTGTGAAACATTTACCATATAGAATTGACAACATCTGGTTGAGAAAGGGGAAGTAGAAGAGAGGGGAGGAAAAGATGGATATTTTAGTTCTGTTGGCTAGAATGACACTATTTGAAGAAGACAAAAAGAGGAGCAAAATTGAGGGTAGGAAAAGAAACAGAAAAGCAAATAAGTTTGGCATTGTGCATTAAAAACATGGCATGCCTACAAAAATAGCTAGATATTCCTTGCCTCTGAACAGTTATAACATACCCTTATGCCATTCCTCTCATAAGACATTGCATTGTGTTTTGAATATAACTAATCTTACTGTATTGTGATCACTCAAGGACACAGCCCACATTTTCATTTCATACCCTGGCACAATGTGCTGTGCATAATGGATAATCCACACAGATTCTTGAATGGGTGGATTAGACTGTAATTCCTTAAGGGCAAGAATATCTCGTAAACTGCGCCAGAGCCCCTCAGCACCCAAGACATTACAGAGAACACAGTAGTCATGAATGAGTAGTTTGTGACAGATGTCAAGCAGATGAACCTTCCAACCTTCAGGAGGAGAATGTATTGGCCATCGGATCATCCCTTTGTCTTTAATTAGCCAAGGTTGTATAAGACCACTTTAGATGGAGATGTGGTCTAGTCGAGAACTCCTCTCTCAGCAGCTGCGTGCTACAGAAGCAGAAAACTTGCTGTTTACTCTTTCTATCCTCAAGGGACACAGAAAATGGTTACTATTTAAAAGACAGGTATTGGGAAAATTGACAGTTCAGATGAATGAGAGAGCACATTCGCAGTGAAAAGAATAAACACTGGGGCCATTAGGAGGGCCATCAGGAGATGCCATCCCCAGAGGCTGAATAAACCCATCTGCCAGTGACATTATTCAAAACCACAGTCCAAACTGCAGATGTTTGGCAAATAGACTCTCACATCATTAGATGAAAGAGATAGGTAGTGACAGGCACAATTGGATGAAGGCTACCTTGTTCTGTATAGTGTATGCCTGAGGGTCATTTCTGAGTGTGTAGATTACCATTTGAGATCAAATCACTGACCAGTAGCTGCCAGGAAGAGAATAAAAGAAAATAAAGGGATGCTGAGTGAAGGCCAGATGGATGCTTGGCTGCTGCTACATCAACGGCAGTGATGCCTAATGAGGCAAATTGCAGTCAGGCATGTAGCCATAGCCACAAAGAGTATGGTCTGCAACTAGGACAGAAGAGAGAAGGTCATAACGCAAAATAAATTTGGTCTCATGGTGAACGTCCCCTAATTTAGACCTTTTCCCTTTACCTCTTCATCTCATAGCCACTACTGTCTCATTACAAATTAGGGTGCATTTTCGATGCATGGTACTTAATGGATACACAGGTAGTCTGAAAGGTATAAAAATATATTCCTTCCTTTTCCCCACTTAATATCTATAGATACTCAGCCAAAACAACCTTCTCACCAGCTTTCCATACCTCCAAGAACCCTAAGTTATACTCACTCTTTGGAATTAAAGACATTATGCCTCTAACAGCACTCTTAAAGAATAAATTTACCCTAGAACAGTGGCATTAATACTTTTTTAGGGCTACCTCAGCATAATGTGTCATGTGGAGCATCTCATCTAATGAAGACAACTGAGCAGGCCTAAAGAAAAAATGGCCCAGCTCAGAAAGAGAAACTTCTGAGAGAGACAAAGAGAAAACCACTGACACTGGAAAAAGAGAACCTCTTGAGTTGACCAGAGCCCACTGTAGGTATTCAAGTCATTGCATCTATGCATTGCCCAGAAGAGTTGTTGTCAGCATGTACAATCTTGTGTTGGAGCGGAGAGCAACTCTCCACATCAGTTTGGGCTCTGACAGACCCTGACCCCGTTTTTGTTCTTGTCAATTATCACGCAGAATTCACCCACTGAAAAATAAGATGAACTGTCCTTTATATTCCAAGAGTGACTTTTAACTGAAGAGTTCAAAGCACCAGCCAAATTTCTCACATCTTTCTCTAGAGAGCCAAAGCATATGAAATTCTTTTGAACCTAGGATTTTTTTTAATGATGGTGAACCATTAGAAAATAAGGTTTGCGAGATGGATCATCCTTGGAAATTGTTCATTGAAAAAGACAAGGTTCATAGAGACTTCCTGTGGAGGACTTAGCCACCAATGAAGCAGAACATTGTGACTGATTGTATACTGTGGCCAAAGATGGGATAAACGCTGAGGGAAATAAAAGAAAAAGGAATCTATTTCTGCATCAAGGAGCATGATATAGAGGAAAGAGAAAGGAGACACACAAGCTTTTGAGTTAGGCAGATCTACATTTGAATACTGCCTTTATTGCTTTCTGTGTGATCTTGGGTAAATATTTTAACCTCTCCGAGGCTTAGTGTCCTCATTTGTAAGAATAAGTATGATACATTATCTCTCAGGGTATTTGTAAAATTGCAGTTGGTACATGACAGCTGCCACATGATGCTTCCCTCCAAACTTTGATCTCTCACCTCAAACTGTGCAGACAAGGCTTCTAGGGGATGATCCTAGGTGGAGGATCCTAGGTGGAGGCAGCTTCATATAATGGATAGAGGAAGGGGTCAGAGAACTTGGCTCTTAGACATGACTCTGCCACTACAAGAATAACAACTATTTCTATAGCAATTTTAAGCTTGTAAACATTAACATATATTCCCAGCGGATGTTCTAAAGTCAGTAACAATATGTCACTGAACCTCAGCTGCATCACCTGAAAAAATGAATGGAGGTGGTCACCTATGGTCTGTAAGCATCCTTCCAACTCTCTGATATTTTGATTCTAATTTTCTCAATCTTATGACTAAGCTGCATAAAATAATTAATACTTATAAACGGAGTACAATGAACACAGAAAGATTCTGGTGAACTTGGGAACCAAAAGTTTCACAGATCATTACAACCTCGCATCACCTCCTGAAGTATGGTTAGGATGCGAACAGATGAGAAAAAGAAAGGATGTCCCCAAGTGAGGGTGACAGCTGGAACCAAGGCAGGGAGTCAGAATTGAGGGAGATACACAAGGTAAAGAGAAGAATAACCTGAATGAAGCAAACAAGAGCACTGAACTATAACATGAAGAAAGAGCAGAAGGACCAAGGTCAGCATTTAGATACACTGCAAAGCCAAACGAAGATGAGATCAGCTCCAGCAGGAAACAGGAGCTCTTGAAGTCCTTGTGTGATTTAGCCTTTCTCCTCATGGTTATCACCATAGTGAACGACCAGCATCTCTACATGTGTTTCCAATCTTTTGTCTTCCCAAGTAGGTTCGTCCAGGGCTCACACCACAACTTATGCCTATCTCATAGAAGGCAGAGAGTAAAGACCCAGCTGTATATGTGGACTGGCCAACTGCATGAACCAAATATAATGCTTATGATGCTGTGATCCACATGATTTGGCACCAGAATGGTATCATGGTCAAAAAACATGGTCCATGCAATTGAAATAATATGAACATAATTCAGCTCCAAACCTTATTTTTTCTCTAACACCCAACAACATTAAAGGACTTTAATGAACAGCAATGCTTGTTCAAGTCTCTTCCCTTCTTCAGTGTGTGAATTTCACCTGCTCTTGGGTCTCTCCTCCAAACCACCTAAAGCCACCCCCCAAAACCTCCTTGTTATCTCCCTCTGGTCCTCCCCATCCCCACCCCCAACTCATTATCCCCTAAGTCCTAGGATGAATCCAGGGAGGAAGCAGAGAGATACTGAATAAACTCACTTAGAATTTTTGATAGCCAGCAGGAGGAGGGAGATTTTATAGCTGTTCTCATATTCATCATTTTCACACAAGTTTCCAGCATCTCTGTGTTGAGCCAAATGTGATCAGGTACGTTCAATATTGTGTGTCTCATCTAGACTATACCAGAGATAAGCTTCAAAGAACCTAATTCCATAGACTTAACAAGGGAGAAGAGACACATTTCCTGGGTTGGCTCTAGAGAGGTGAGCATACTTGCTGTGTCTAGGCTGGCCCTGAACTCAGAAAATGACTGAGTAGGATTTGAGTAGAAAGAAAGAAAAAAAGGGCATTTGGTAGCCCAGATACCAATATAAACCACAGACTCCAAAGTTCCTCAGTGGAAACCATAGGTGACCCTTGAACAACATGGGTTTGAACTGTTCGGGTCCACTTTACATGGATCTTTTTCAAAAAATATACAGTTGGCCATCTGTATCCTCACGTTCCACCGTTCCACATCCGTTGGTTCCCTATCAGCAAATTCAACCAACCACAGATGGCAAACCTAGTACATGATCTGCAGTTGGTTGAATCTGTGGATGAGGAACCGCAGATGAGGAAAACCCACCGTGGAACTTGAACATCCACAAATTTTAGTATCCATGGTGGGTCCTGGAACCAATCCCTGGCAGATACCAAGGGATGACTGTAATCTTCCCAGAACTCACAAAGTTAACTTCCCCCAGTTGTTAGCTGCTACCCCTGGAATCCCTTTATCAAACACTACTTGCCCCTTCTGTTGCTGCTGAACATGAGAGACAAGCCCCGGCTTTTCAAAAGTTTGATTTACACCATTTCACTTGTACGAAAGACCTACATTAGTACCTGTTTTTGCTAAAATCCAAAGAGGATTTTCACTTTCATGAAAAAAAGGCAAAAAGTGAAAATAAATAGAATTCACTATTTCTTTTGCTGAGAGCTGAACCATGATAGAGGCAGCGGCACCCTGAGCAGCAAGAATAGCACCGCAGAGCTCCTTTCTCGGGAGCTAGACTCAACATCAAGCCGCCACGGCTTTGAACTATGTCTTGTGAGCATCTGTGCTCTATCTCAATCTATTTTGTGCATCTGTTAGCAAGATGTGTCCTGAGGTAATCATTTCTTTGCTTTATGCCATTTCAGTTTAGAAAGGTTGCATAGGAATGTTCTACTTTCAGGTAGCAAGGGAAACCTGTAATTGTTATCCCTAGGAGCCAAGGAGCCCTGCCTCTGGTGTCTTCGGGCAGAATTCCTGCAACTCTTCAAATAGCCCCAGCGGAAACCAAGAGCAAAGATTTACTCTCCAGGGCATGCAAACATATTCTTCCAATATCTCTTTCCCTTTTTCCCCACTTAGCTCACAAGTCCCTTCCAATTAATTGAGGGCAGACTGAACCCAATTTACATATTTCCACATTAACAAATCCTCATCTACTTTTTATGAGCTTGTGCCCACCTACAAACCTCTCCCAAAGCGTATGATGAAACATCTAATTCTTGGGAGCTGTGTTTCTGCAAGTCAGAAAGATGCCCTACATACTTTTTTAACTGATCAGTCTAAAAACAGCTTCAGCCAATTTAAACCACTTTTTATAAAATATCATTTGCATCAGGTTTGACAGCCCGCCTGCCACTTTTCCTCCCCATTATGATATGAAACAGCTGAGCTACCAACTCTGAGAAAAACTAACTTTCTGCTGGAAACTGCAAGTCGACAGTAATGATGGTCATAGGCCTGGAAGCCGGCCTTAGCCCACATTATGGGGCTCAGCCCTGGAAATTTAGGAAAAAATTAAATCAATCTGAAGAAGGGGAGGAAAGAACTAACTTTTCTATGTTACATAAGTGGAGGAAGAGATGCTGGCAGCTCTGCACTCGGTGTGGCCTCAGCTAACTGGACCAGCACTCCTTAGGGCTCATTATGGGCTCTGTGGGGGACAGGGCTTCCTTCAGGAAACACGGGTGCCGGTGGAGGCCTAACAAATGGCCAGCCTGCGGAATGAACCCCCAGCCCTAGGAAATAGTCATTAACTAGAAAACACAGTTTAAAAGTTCCCCAGAATTACACTTTGTTATACAGCAGAAACTAACACACCACTGTAAAGCAATTATACTCCAATAAAGATGTTAAAAAAAAGAAAAAGTTCCCCAGAATTAAAAACATTGCCAGCCTAGGTCTGCAGCGTGTTTAGCTATGCTAGACTGCACATCCCAACTTTGAAGGGCGTGGGGGGCTGTACAATCTAGATAGCTCCACCAAGGCAGGGGAAATGTGTTCTCTCTACCTCTCCCCAAGTGGGTTTGGAAGATGCTTCTATTCAGAAGCTGGAACCCAAACGTAGGGGCAGAAATCAATAGTCCTCATTGTTCTGGGATTAAGGGTGTCGTATACCTGGGCATACATACCCCTGTCTAGTTGTAACAAGACCTGCCCCCAGTCAGTGGGCTGACTGATTCAGAGGAACGGAGACCTCGATCAGGAGCAGTCCTAGATTTGTGAAAAAGGTTAAGGACTCGGAGAGCTGCTCGAAACACTCGTCACTCACCTCAGGTTCTGTGCCTTGGCTGTTCTTGCTCTCCTGGGTGCTTTTAATCCTGGTCCTCCTAAGCTATCTCCCTTGAACGGTCCCTCTACTTTTGATAACCCTCATTTTGCTCTGACCTTGGCCACACCCCTCACCCCCGACCTCTCACCAAACAGACAAGGATTCAGATGATTATCCCACATCCTAACCACTACTTGGGGGTTTATCATCTCTTCTTATTGCTGTCAGCACATTCCAACTCTGCCTCACTTCATGACCAATATAGAACAGCATTCATTCGTTCACGCATTCATTCATTCATTCAGAAATGTCTATGGAGCAATTGCTATGTGCCAGGCACTGTCCTAGGGCTTGGAATACAGCCCTGAACAAAACAAAACCTCTCCCTTCTTGAAGCTGGTGTTCTGATAAGCAGGAGTTAGACACTGGTTTTGGATCTTTTAAAAATGCCACTTAAACTATTTCCCTTCATCTCTCAGTTTAGCCAGCAGCCCCCGCTCCCACTCTCTACTATTTCTATTCCCCCATAGTAAAAAGAAAAGTCATATTTTATGTATGATACTTTACACTTTTCTAGGGATTTTCAAATATTTTGGCAGGAGTCCCTTAAATAACATCATGAGGTACAGCATTTTTTTAACTCTTAAGTTTGACATAATTATAGATTTTCAGAAAAGTCACAAAGATAGTTCAGAGAATTCATGCATCTCCTTCACCTCACTTCGCCTAATGTTAACATCTTACATAACCAAGGTACATTTGCCAAACTTTAAGGAATTAATTTTGGTGCAATATTCTTAACTAAACTACAAACTTAATTCAGATTTCACAAAAGTTTCCACTAATATCTATTAATCCTTTTGCTGATCTCCTTTCCAAGAGCCCACGTTGCATTTAGTCTCTTTAAACATTTCCTATCTGTGACAGTTTGGAGGTTTTTCTTTATTTTTTTTATGATGGTGACACATTTGAAGAACACTGGCCAGGTGCTGGCAGAATATCCCTCAGGTTGTGTTTGTCCAGTGTTTTCTCATGATTAGGCTGCGGTTTTGAGTTTTGGGGGGGAAATACCAGAGAAGCAATGTGCCCTTTCCATTGCATCATATGAGGTACCCGATATCAACATAGTTGTTACTGGCAATGTTAACCTTGGTCACGCGGCTAAGGTGGGGTCTGCCAGGGCGAAGTGATATTTGTTCCTTTCAAAGTATGCTGTTAGGGACTTCCCTGGTGGCGCAGTGGTTGAGAGTCCGCCTGCCAATGCAGGGGACACGGGTTTGCGCCCCGGTCTGGGAAGATCCCACATGCCGCGGAGCGGCTGGGCCCGTGAGCCATGGCCGCTGAGCCTGCGCGTCTGGAGCCTGTGCTCCGCAATGGGAGAGGCCGCAGCAGTGAAAGGTCCGCGTACCGCAAAAAAAAAAAAAAAAAAAAAAAGTATGCTGTTAGAAGTGAATCTGAGTCCAGCCAACATTCAAGGACAGGGAAATTAGCCCCATTTCCTGTGAAGAGGAATATCAAATAATTTGTGAACATGTTAAAACCACCACAGTATTTGATAAATGTTTTGGGGTGATACTTGGAGGCTGTTTCTCCTTAAAGTTTCATCCACTGTTTTTAGCATTTACCAGGGATTTTGCCTGCAGCAATTATCTAAAGGTGATTCTGTTTTCCTAATTCCTTCCACATGTATTTTCTGAATTCCTCTGAATTGCTCCTTTCCCCTTATTTAATTATTTGACCATTAATTTATATCAGTATGGACTCATGGATATTTATTTCATTTATGCTCCTAGATCATCTTACAATTGTGAGGTACAGATTTTAATCCCCATTCCACAAATAAAGAATGTGAGATACAGAGCATTTTCATGACTCGCCAAGTCATTTTGTCCATAGTCACTCAGTTGCAAAGCAGGGTCTGTAATTCAAATTACCTCGTTCTCAGCTTGACGCTGCCTCTGGTTTCACCGGGTACAGAACTTGCTACATAGCATGAGCTTAAAATACTTGATGAACAAACAAATGAACAAATGAATGAATAAATGAAATAGTAAACTTACAAATTCGTTTGATGATGACAGTTGATGGCCCATCATCTTATTCTCAGGGCACAGAGAAACAGGAAATGTGTAGCAGGGAGATATGAATACCAACCCCGCTGAAGGAACTTTATTCAACAGTAAAAAGTTTCATCTTCTTCCCAAGGTGATTTTGTGGCGCTGGCATTTTGTCCAAGTGTTCAGAGTATATCGTAGTTTCTTTTGGCCTGATTTGATTTTAGGAAAGAATGAAAATATAATCCCTATAAAGGGAAACCCAGCAGCTGGTTTCTTGATAATCTTGAATGATCCCAATGTGTTGACTTAACACTGTTCCCAGGAATCTATGAACTCCCCAAAGGCAGAAGTCATGTAAAATTTGCATATGGGCCCTCAATTAATGTTGCTGAATATGCTCTTGCTTTTTGCGGTGCCTCCCTGGGGAAAATCACATGACTGGAACTCCCTTGTTGAACTGCCATAGATTTAGGGTTCTGAGTTATGGTGTTAAATGACAACTTTAAATCAATAAATAAACTGCACTGTTAACAAATCATGTCCTGGAAACAGTAGGATCAGTAGAAATGTCTGGCACCTTGCCCAACTTCTGGCACTCAGAAGGCACTAAATAAATATTTGCAGAATAAATGCATGAAGAACTGAAAATGAGTGGGCTGGAGTAGTTGGGGAAGACCTGTGCAGGAGGTGGAACTTGAACAGGACCAAGAAGGATGCTGTTGGTAGATGGAAAGGACTTATTGTACCAATACTGAATTATGTTTCTTTTGTAGTTTTAGTCATGTCAGCTGGTAATAAGACTTTTCCCTTATCAGAACCCCTTGATGTCTATAAGAGGAAGCCAATACCTTCTACCATCCCTACCTCAGTTTCAAGTTCTTAAAAGCTCTCTCGGTATGTACAATTGACCTATGACTCAAGAGGTGACCAGAAAGCATTACATAACAATAATTACATCGTCCATGAGATTATATAACAATAATTCCATTTCCCCAGCCCAGCTGAAAGCAATCTTTCTAACCACACTCTACGTGAAATCAACCAGTTCTGAATTCTGGTGCCTGATATTTGTAATGCTCCACTTCCAGTGACTAATGTCTGTTTTCTCAGAAATCTCTACATACATAAAAGAAACTGAACACAAACTAGCTTACACCAAAAGGGGTTTATTGTCCCCTTTAACTGAATGGGCTCATAGAAACGAGTACAGCTAAGAAGACAAGGGCAGCTCTGGTACCACTGAGAACTAAAACAAGGAGTTGACACTGATATGATCTTCTCTCAGTTCTAATTGTCTCAGATTTTATTCTCTCCTGCTACAGACAATGATTCCCCCTAAGGCAGGAGCATCAAATCTCAGCTCATACTTTTCCTAGTTCATGAACTCAGAGGCAGGGCTCCCTTCTCTCTCCAGTTCAACCAGGCGCTATGAATACTACAAGAAAAGATGGGGAAATTGCTGGTCTTGAGCACATGTCCATCCCAGTGGCTGGTGAGGCTAGGTGCTCTGACAGGAAGCCCCACCAGGATCACAGAATATAGTGGGAGCACTTTCCCCAGAAAAGAGAGACTGAGTGCAGCCCAACCCCTCACCAAAGGCCCACAATTCTTTGCTGAGCTGGACAGAGCAGGCATGAACAGACATGCATACCCAACATCCACAGCCTTAACAGCTGACATGTTCAGCTTTATGGAACACCCAGTTTCCTATTTATCTGACCTTAAAGACTCATATCCCAAATTCCTTACGGCTGAGACAGAGAAGGAAGAGCAATGACAGTGCATTTTAAACTAACCACCTGGGAGCTAGCAAATGAAGAAGAGAAGTAATGACCTTTTCTTACTAAGAGCAACTTCCTGCCAGTATTCTATTTGGAAGACTAAAATATGAGCAAACAAAGGCAAGTATATAAACTGTCTTTTGAATCGGAAGATAAGAACTATAGACTGGCACTTCTGGGTAATCTTCCTGGCTCAGATGGCCCCCATGGTATATGAGTAAGGCAAGCAAGAGAGTTAACCCTAGTTAAAAAGCTGCCATCGGGCTTCCCGGTGGCGCAGTGGTTGAGAGTCCGCCTGCCGATGCAGGGGATGCGGGTTCGTGCCCCGGTCCGGGAAGACCCCACATGCCGCGGAGCGGCTGGGCCCGTGAGCCATGGCCGCTGGGCCTGTGCGTCCGGAGCCTGTGCTCCGCAAGGGGAGAGGCCACAACAGTGAGAGGCCCGCGTACCGCAAAAAAAAAAAACCAAAAAAAAAAAAAAAATGATGCCATCACCCATTTCTCTAACCTCTGAGGCCGCATGTCAGAAGGCCATCTGGAGGCTGTATTGGGTCATAAGGTGTGGTGGATGCATTTGGTTGGCTCTACAGTGGAACCAGAGAAATGAGACACCACAGCTTTAGAAGGCTCCAAACACACGTACTGTACCCCAGCATGGGGGGATGAGGAAGTAGGGGCAAAGGAGGCACAAACAGTGGGTAGACCACCCTGGTGAATGTGAGGAAGCTTATCTTCAGGAAAAATAGGTGAGGAACCTATAAAGGAACTAAGTCCTCTGTAAGCACAATAAGATACATTAGAGTAGCTTTTGAAGGTGAGTGTCAAAATTTGTGTAGAACATAGGGACCAACCTCACATTGCAGGAGTTCATCTGGTACAAATGTTCCATTCATTCTAGCTAGTTCTACTGTGCCTCACAGGTTACTAACTTACTCTTTATAAGTTTTCACTGCGACTCACAAGCTACTTGCTTACCTACTGTCTATAATTAGTCTTATCTCTACCTTATATATTTGTTTTTTTTTATTTTCTGTGTAGCAGAATTTTCTTAAATAAAAGGGAAACATGAAACTCATGATGGCTTCTGGGATCTCTTCCCACTGGAACATTCTGGCACCAGATGACTGGGGCAGAAGATGCACCAGTACACATGAAAGCAAGGCAAGGAAGCCAGGATAGGAGAATACTCTCTCTTCTGTTCTTCTGTCCCCAGGAGCCAGGAGAGCCACTGCCAAGATATCCATCTTGTTGCTGAGATGCTCTGTGACTCAGTGAACCACTGAGTGGCCTCTCCGGCCACTTTTTCTGATATACTGGCTACTTTTGTGACTGTGATAAATGGCCAGATCAACCACGATTGCCCTCTGGTGAGTATTAACCTCATTCTAATCACTTCAACAAGCTGGACCCTAGACAGAAAGGGTATGATGACCAGAGTTCCCAGTGGAAGTGCTTATCCAAAACTTTGCTAAAACTCTACAACTTCACAGAATCTTCTTCTAATGGTAAGACAGAGGAAGAGGATAAAAAGCATAAACTTCAGAATAGCCATTATGGAGCAATAAATTGTGGATTTTGCAACAACATTTACAGGCTTGTGGTACACTCCCTGCCAGGCTATATTTGCATGAATAAAGCAAGAACTCAGCCACACACAGGTGAGTTGCCACAAAATAAATAATACAGCTCCTGAACTGGGGAGAGAAAACAACCATCTCTGTTAGTCTCCCATAGTATTGGCTGCTGTAACATTATAATATAGTAAGCTTTTAAATCAACAAGAATTGTAAGGGTCATTGTTTGACTCCAGATGCTACATCATGCCCCATGCTGAGCCACAGAGGGGTGCATTGTACAGGAGCTGAGATTTGTTGGGATCTGTAGAAGAGAACAGAGAAGTGATTCAAGGTACAGCAGAGACAGTCACAGAACTGAGGGAAGATGCCAACAATCTAGTCTGGTCTCCCTGATCTCATGATCACAGAGCACATGGACAAGGCTATTTATCTTGCTCTTCCCCTGCCTCAGTGGATGGTAATTAGTTTTTGGGAAATACTATCAAGAAAGATTGTTCCACAGTTTTGTTTCCAACAACATAACAGAAATCCTACAACACACTGTTACAGAAAATCTAAAAATGTTAGCCGAAATATTTTTAAAGGACCTGTATAAATTAACAAATAAAACTAGAATAAAGTAAATGAATTCCTCTAACTTCAGAAAAAAATGAGAACGTGAGTCTGGGGAGATAAACCAGCACTATAGCTGTTACATACTCAAGACACATCCAGGAATCCATCTGGGCCAAAGCATCAGCCGATGAGGGGGAAGGTTAGCTAAGCCTATACATGTGCATCACAGAGCACTGGATCATTGATCATCCCACACCAAGTAAGGGCTCAGGAAGGGGTATATGTGGTGAATCAGAAGAAAAGCTACCCAGTAGAGTCAAAAAACAAGGATGCCGTTGCTCTTGACCCCCTGAGATTCACATGAGTTTGGGTCTGAATTTACACTTTTTTTTGCAATTGAAAAAAAACCCCACAACCTTACCATTTTAATTTAAAGTAGATCTGGTTCTGTAGTAATGCCCTTAGATGCCTGAAGAATCAAAAGTACATCTCTTAGGAGGAACACACCTCAGCATAGGTCTCTTACACTCTAACAGACAGTGAAAGTGAGTGGAAATACAAATAAAAGAAATCAGACATACAAAATAAAAATAAATAGGAGACTATCAAAAATGAACAAACTAGTTGGATAAAGGTTCAGATAGAACTTTTAGAATTGAAGAATATGATCACAGAAATAAAAAATGCAACTGAATGGTTAAACACTGAAAGAGACATGTTTAAAGAGAGGCTAAGTAACTGGAAGGTAGATATGATGAAACCGAACAGGATGAAGCACAGAGAGACAAAAAGACTGAAAAGAGGAAAGAGAGGTTAAGAACATGGGGAAAGGAGCAACACATATCTAAGTACAGTGGTGGAAGGAAATAAAAGAGAAAATGGGGAATGGATAATATTTGAAGAGGTAGTGTCCAGGGACTACCCTGGTGGTCCAGTGGTAAAGAATCCACCTTGCAATGCAGAGGACGTGGGTTCAATCCCTGGTCAGGGAACTAAGATCCCACTTGCTACGGAGCAACTAAGCCTGCGCACCACAACTACTGAGCTCGCGCGCCTCAACTACAGAGCCTGCATGCCACAAACTACAGAGCCCACCCCCGTAGCCTGCAAGCCACAACTAAAGAAGAGAAAACCCCCACACCACAACTAGAGAGAAGCCCATGCGCCACAACAAAAGATCCTGCATGCCTCAACAAAGATCCCACATGCCCCAACTAAGACCTGACACAGCCAAAAATAAATAAAATTAATTAATTAATAATAAATAAATCGAGCTGATCTCCCTGTGCTATGTGGCTGCTTCCCACTAGCTATCTATTTTACATTTGGTAGTGTATATATGTCCATGCCTCTCTCTCACTTCATCCCAGCTTACCCTTCCCCCTCCCCGTGTCTTCAAGTCCATTCTCTAAGTCTGTATCTTTATTCCTGTCTTGTGATCACCTAGAGGGGTGGGATAGGGAGGGTGGGAGAGAGACACAAGAGGGAGGAGATACAGGGATATATGTATATGTATAGCTGATTCACTTTGTTACAAAGCAGAAACTAACACAGCATTGTAAAGCAATTATACTCTAATAAAGATGTTAAAAAAAAGAGTTAATGTGTTCAAAATGCTATGAACCATACCTAGCACATAATAAATGTTCAAAAATTAAAATAATAATAATAATAAAAAATAAATCTTTTTTTTTTTTTTTTTTTTTTGCGGTACACGGGCCTCTCACTGTTGTGGCCTCTCCCGTTGCGGAGCACAGGCTCCGGACGCGCAGGCTCAGCGGCCATGGCTCACGGGCCCAGCCGCTCCGCGGCATGTGGGATCTTCCCGGACCGGGGGACGAACCCGTGTCCCCTGCATCGGCAGGCGGACTCCCAACCACTGCGCCACCAGGGAAGCCCTAATAAATAAATCTTTTAAAAAAAAAAGAAAAAGAGAGATAGTGTCCAGAATTTCCCAAACTTTGGGAAAGACATGAACCCTCAAATCCAGGAAGTCATTCAACCCCAAGAAGAATAATACTAAAAAATCCATTTTTAGGTAGAGTGCAATCAAATTACACTAAAGGTAAAGAAAAGTTCTTAAGTGTAACTACAGACTACAGAGAACAGATAGACTATATACCAAGAGCAATATTTAGATTGACACTTCACTTTTTTGTGTGTGTGTGGTACGCGGGCCTCACTGTCGTGGCCTCTCCCGTTGCGGAGCACAGGCTCCGGATGCGCAGGCTCAGCAGCCATGGCTCACAGGCCCAGCCGCTCCGCGGCATGTGGTATCTTCCCGGACCGGGGCATGAACCCATGTCCCCTGCATCAGCAGGCGGACTCTCAACCACTGCACCACCAGGGAAGCCCACACCTAACTTTTTGATGGGGAAAATAAAAGCCAGAAAGTTGAAGAGTATCTTCCAAGATTTTCATATTGTGAGAGAACTGTCATTTGTGCCCCATCTCAAACCTACATTTGTATCCCATTAAAAATTATCTTTTAATAACAAGAATGAAATAAAAATACTCCTATAAATAGTAAATGAAAGAGTTTGCAACCTGCAGACCTACACTAAAGCTTATAAAGGATTCTACTGAGGACAAAAGAAAGATGACCCTAAGGACAAACAGTGGGTAAATAAAATGCTAGGCATGTAGATTAAACTGAACAAACAATTCTTCTACAAAATAAGAAAAATAATAAAAAATAATGAAATGAATATGATTTTTAAAATAATAAAAATAGTTAGTGAGGTTAAAAACAAATAAGAACATTAAAAAGCTAAGCAATTGGGCTTCCCTGGTGGTGCAGTGGTTGGGAGTCCGCCTGCTGATGCAGGGGACGCGGGTTCATGCCCCGGTCCGGGAGGATCCCACGTGCCACAGGGTGGCTGGGCCTGTGGGCCGTGGCCGCTGGGCCTGCACGTCTGGAGCCTATGCTCTGCGGCGGGAGAGGCCACAGCGGTGAGAGGCCCGCGTACAGCAAAAAAAAAAAAAAAAAAAAAGCTAAGCAATCATATCATGTAAGTTTGGAGTGTGTGTCTGCAATTGTAGCATTTGTTCATTCAACAATATTTGGTGAGCACTTACTATAAGCAGGAACTATCTGACCCACTAGGTAAGTAAGAGTGAATAAAACAGTGAAAAATTCTTGTCTCCATGAAATTTGCATGTTAGTATAGAAAAGCAGGCAATAAACAAACAGATAAAGTCAGAGGATAATAAATTCTCTACAGAAAAATATAGGGGAGCAAGCAAGTGAGCCAGAGAGCTGAGGGGGACTTCTCATCCCTTTGTATCTATCACACAGTCCATGGATCCTTCCTATTCATAATCTTATGATAAATAGAAACTTATTCTAGGGCTTTATAGTTTTGAAAGAGTAAAACTCCATTAAATTTAGACTTAAGTATATGAAGTGTGGATGTTAAATTTTTAAAAATGAAAAACAGAAGTAGAATATATGTCTTCCAAATAGTTTTAAAGAGGGTAGATAATGGAATTGGGGCAGTGGGGCTCAATTAATTCAGAAGAAACCAAGAGAGGAGGAAAATCCAAGACAGGAAGAGTGGGACAGATGGAAAGCTTAAAAATAAGTTGATAAAAATAAATCAAAATATTTCAGAAATTACAGTAAATGAGGATGGACTGAGCTCTCTGGGGAAATGGCATGAGCTGTCAGACTTGATTGCAAAGAAATCAAGCAATATGTGCCCTTTAGATGAAGCAAGCCTCACACAGAAAGACAGAGAAATACCGAGGATAAAGAGATGAAATAAACATACTCAGCAAACATTAACCAAAGATATCTGGTATTTAGTACATCTGTATAATTCCAGTCAAATAGGCTTTATACATATATAAGACCAAAGTTAAAGAAGTTCCTACCACAGTGAGAAAAGGTTTGGTTTTCCTGGGTGATGTAATAATGCTAAATTTGTATTGCCCCAAGATATCTTGAAATATGTAGAACAAAACTGAAACAACTATGAGGGAAAATGGCGAACCTACCACTCTGTGGGAGGTATTAAATCCTTTCTTAGTGATTCACAGATCAAGCAGAACAAAAATCAGCAAGTGTAAAGATTTGCATATTACTATTCCCAAGCTTCAATAGTGAATATGTGAAGAATGCTGTGCTTAACATTTGATTTTCAGACACACATGGAATATACACAAACTTTAACAGAGACCACCACCTCATGGAGCTTATATTCTCCTGAAAGAAGACAGACGTTAAATAAGTAAATAAAGTATATAGTATATTAGAGAATGATAAATAATAAGGAGAAAAAAATAAAAGTGCAAATGAGGCAAGAGAGTAGAGGGGGATTAGAGTATCAGTCTTAGGGAAGTGGGCCACAGCAAACCTCACTGAGAAAGAAACATTTGCGTAAAGACCAGGAGGTGATGGAGGGAACAATGTGGTCTCTGAAGGGAAAACATTCCAGGCAGATGGGACAGGAAGTGAAAAAGGCCTGAAGCTGACGTCTACCTATATTGTTCCAATGAGATGGACCAGTGTGGCTGGAGCCTAGAGCAGAATAAACCTGAGGGAGAGTAGTAGGAGATCAGGCCAGAGAGATAAGGGATGCCAGACAGGGTAGGGCTTCATAGCTATTGTAAGAAATGTTCGATTTTACTATGAGTGAGAAATGACAATATTAGAAGAGGATTTGATCTGATCTGTACTTTAATAATAACACTCTATTATGTTGTGAGTAGGCTGAAGGGACAAAACAAATTAGGAGGTTACTATAATAACTAAATGAGAAATCACAGTGGCTTGGATCTTGGTGGTAGTTATAAAAATGGTGAGAAATGGCCAGTTTCTGGATTCATTTTGAGGGAAAGCCTAGGGGATGTGATGACAGATTGGATGCAGAGTATGAGAGTCAAGCAAAATGCCAAGGTGTTTGGTCTGAACACCTGGAAGGATGGAATTGCCATTTCCTAAAGGGGAGAGCAGTGGGAGGGATAGAAGCTCAGATTTAGACACCTCAACCTTTAGACGTCGAGTAGACATCCAGGAGAGATATCGTACAGGCAGCTAGACACGAGTCTGGAGTTCAGAGGAGTGGTACAGGCTAGAGCTAAACACTTGACAGTCATCAGTGTATGGATGGTTTTTAAAGCCATGAGACTAGATGAGATCACCAAGAGGGTGAGTGTAGCCAGAAAAGGGAAGAGGTCCAAGGATTGAGTTTGGGGGTCAATCCACACTGTGAGTTAGGAAACTAAGGAGGAGCTAACAATGCTGACTGAGGAGTGATCAGACATAAAGGAAGAAACCCAGAGTGACCAAGGGCATCAAATGCAGTTGATAGGTTAAGTAGGATAAGGACTGGATATAGGTACAAAAGTCTTAAACAGTAACAGCAAATTACATTCAGCAGTGTTTTAAAAATGAAACCATATAATGATCAAGTTGGATTTATCACAGGGATGCAAGACTAATATTGCCTTAAAAAAGTTATTAGGGTATTTACCATATTAGCATTAAAAGAGGAAAATCAAGTGATCACATTAAGGGTACAGACAAGTACTTAATAAAATTCAATTTATAATAAGTGTTTCCATCAAACTAGTAGAAGACTGTATATCTATTAACTTGATTAAAGGTGCCCACTAAAAAATCTACAGCCATGATTCACTGGATATTCAAATACTGGAACTGTCTTTTAAAAATAAAAAGTAAGAGGCTTCCCTGGTGGCTCATTGGTTGAGAGTCCGCCTGCCGATGCAGGAGACATGGGTTCGTGCCCCGGTCCGGGAAGATCCCACATGCCGCGGAGCGGCTGGGCCCGTGAGCCATGGCCGCTGAGCCTGTGCGTCTGGAGCCTGTGCTCCACAACAGGAGAGGCCACAATATTGAGAGGCCCGCGTACCGCAAAAAAAAAAAAATTAAATAAATAAAAATAAAAAGTAAGGTAAGGGTGCTCACTAGTCAATATATTCTATTAAGCATTGTATTGAAGGTCTTAATGATCTTAGCAAGTAAGAATAAAATGTCCAATGTATAAGGATTGGCATAGAAGACACAAAATCTTATTATTTAAGAATTATTATATAATTGTCTACAGTGAAAACCAAAAGCAGTCTACAGACAAAATGTTAGTACTTATGACTTTTGAAATATAATTAGATAAAAGGTTGATATATAATTAATTGTATTTCTATACAATAGAAACAATGAGAAAATGCTCTGTATATTAACAACAGTAATATAGCATATGCATTTTACCTAAAAATACAATTAACAAATGATGTGAAAATCATTTGTAGAAGGAAATTATAGAACTTTATTTAAAGTTATAAAAGAACTAAATAAATGATCTTTGAGGTCAATGATATACAACAGTCTCGGATTGGAAGACTAAATACCATGAACACATATAAATTATCCCTAAGTTAACCTATAGTTTGAAAGCAATTTTTTTTTTTTTTTTTTTTTTTTTTTGCGGTATGCAGGCCTATCACTGTTGTGGCTTCTCCCACTGCGGAGCACAGGCTCCGGACGCGCAGGCTCAGCGTTCATGGCTCACGGGCCCAGCCGCTCCACGTCATGTGGGATCTTCCCAGACCAGGGTACGAACCCGTGTCCCTTGCATCGGCAGGCGGACTCTCAACCACTGTGCCACCAGGGAAGCCCTTGAACACGATTTCATCAAAAGCCCAAGAAGTTTTTAAAAGAAATTCAACAATTTCTGATTGTTGAATCTGCTGATTCTAAAATCTATATAATAGACCAAAAGCCAAGAGGAGCCAACACTCATAAGAAAGGGAGGCCTTACTCAACCAGAGAAAATGATTCATCATAAAGCTGCAATACAATAGTGAGAATCAGCTCAATGATAGACAAATACAATAGAACAGAAAAGAGAATCCAGAAATAGTGTTACATATATGTAATTTGCTTATATTGGTGGATGTGGGGAAATGAGAAACTGTTTAATAAATTATGCTAGGAAAATTGGTTATCCATAAGGAAAAATTAAAATTCTATCTCCAAGGTCACATTACATACACAAATCAATGCCTACTGGATTGAAGACTTAGATGTAAAAGACACCATTTTGAAATACAATTCTATGATTTCTGGGTAGAGAAAAAAGAGCTGACCATAAAATGAAACTATTTTAATAGGTTTAAAAATTTTTAATGACTGCATTAAGAACTTTTATTTATCAAAAGGTTCCAGGAAGAAACTAAAAATACAAGCCATAGTCTGTGAGAAAGAATAGAACAAAGATTATATTTTTAAATGCCTTCAAAAAATCAACAAGAAAAAGGCAAACAACCCCACATAAGAATCTTCAAAAGTATTGACAGGCATTTCCCAGAAGAAGAAAAACGAATGACTAATAAATAGGTGGGGGAAATAGTCACACAAAATAGTAATCAGAGTAATCAAAATAAGACAATGAAATGTGATTTACAATCACCAATCTGACAAACATTTTAAAATCTGACAATACCAATTACGACAAAAATGTGGAGCAATGAAGGATCATACACATAGGATGGAAATTCAAATTAGCGTAACCACTTGGAAGTACAATTGACATCATCTTGTAAAGCTGATGAGCATAACCCTCTGACCTAGAAGTTCCACTCCTAAGAATACCCTAATTATGCCCTATAGCAGCACTGTCCAACAGAAATTTAATGCAAGCCACATATATAATTTTTTCCAATAGCCATGTTAAAAATAGTTTTCAAAAAAGGTAAACTTAGTCTTAACAATAGATTTAATATATTTTATTTAACACAATATATCAGTTTAACATGAAACTAATATAAAAGATGTTAACTAGATATTTACATTTTTCTACTAAATCTTAGGGCATATATCAACTCAGACTAGCCACATTTCATGTGCTCACTAGCCAAGTGGATAGTGCTTGCCATATTGGACAGCATAACTTAGGGAGTCGCGGCAAACATGTATGGCAATGTTTGTGTCCATGGCAGCCTTGCTCTCAACAGCAAAAACATGGAAACAGTCCAAATACTCACTGACAAGAGAATGGCTAATTTCGTTAGACTGCTCAGATAATGGAATACTATGCGGCAATAAAAATGAATGAACAGCAGCCACACACTATGAACGAATCTTAGAAACAAATGCTGAATGAGAAAAGCAAGTTTCATGGGAATGTATACAGTATAATATCATTTTCATAAAGTCCCAAACAAAGCAAAACTAGACAAGATGTTGTTTCGAGATGCATACATATGTGGTAACATTATAAAGGAAAATAAGGGAATAAAAACAAACAAAGAGTCAAAGATAGTAGTTACCTCTGAGGGAAGGCAGGGAAATGGAATCAGGAGAATTCACAGTAGTTTCAAAGGTTTAGGTAAATTTTCATTCCTCATGGTGTCTTCATAAGTGGCCCTATTAGTATTCTGATTCACATCTCACATACGGTATATTTATTATTTTGTATGTATTAAATTCTTCATAATAAAATGAGGGGAAAAAAATAAAGAGATTGGTCTGGAAAACACCAGATCACTTTGCCTATGGCCATCTCCCTCTTCCCCTTCACACAGTTTTCACCGTTTCTCTACAGCTGTGGAGAAAGGACAGAATGGCCAGAGTTAATGCATTTAAGTTGTAGTTTAAAAACAAATATTTGTCAAGTGTCAAGCACCGGACTAAAAACTTTATATCCAATATCTTATTTGATTATCACAAAAACAACTGGGTTGGCACTTTTATGGGCCCCATTTCACACATGAGGAAATAAAGCTTAAAGAGATGAAAAGACTCACAGATGAAATAAATTGCCCAAAGTCACATGGTCAAGTAGCCAAGACAGGATCTGAACTCAAATCTGATAAATATCAGAGCCTGAGCTCCGAACATGTGATGTCTGGACCGGCTATAACTGCTGGAGCCGGGGGCTAAGATGTCATGAACCTAGGTTATGCATAACAAATCACCACTGATTAAATAAATTACTGACACCACTATTTAAGAATTTTCTTCATGTTAGATGCTGGGTAAACATGCCGTCTTTAACTTTCACCTTGTTGCTAGATCCTCTTTTGCAGATGAAGAAACTGGGACTCAGAAAGTTACATGATTGACCGAAGGAAGCTCATACATTTAATTAATGGCAGTGCCAGAAAGCAAACCTAAGCTGTGGGTGCTTCCTAAATCTTAATAAATGCTAAAGACATGCAGGTAGGTGGTCATTACCTCAGTGAGTAGAATTTGCAGCTGGGCTGACACTGTGTGAGAGAGATATTATATACTTCCACTTGTGATCATGAAGCCCTTTAAAATGAAAATGATGACATTTACATGGATCATGGCTATATGTGTAAACCACACCCTTGAACAGGACATGCCTGAGGCGAGATAGGATGAGCACCTGTGTTACTTATAAAAGTGGAGGGAGGTAGGAAGGGGAACCAAGCCAACAACAAGAGGGCAGGAAGGAAGATGGGTGATGATTCTAAAGATGACCATCCAGTTAACGACAGTGAAGGCCGAGGCAAAGCCTTGGATGGTTTAGGCAGATTTATTTTTTAAAAAGTATGCTTTGAAGCCTGATGCTACATATAGTGAATAATTCATGCTCTCTGGGATCACAGAAGGCTTTGAGATGCTCTAGGAAAAAGAAGGAGGAGGAAAAAAAGCTGTCCAGAGGGGTTTGTGGGTTTGGGAAGAGAGGGGTATGTGTGCTACATACTAATGCAACTCTAGCCAGGTGTCCGGCTCAGCAAATCTTGCTGTAGATCATGTGATAAGGAATCAGGCTGGCCTTCTGTGGGAGATCAACCAGCTTTGCAAATGATTTTTAAAAAAATCATCATACAGTGAACATTCTGTGTGCTCTGCAAGGCTGAAACAGCCCACCTTTTTTCTTCTCCTCCATAATCCTTACAGGTTTCTGCCGCCTTTCTCTCCAGGTCAGCTTAAGCCATTGGTGTCTACCCCGCCTTCCTGCTTTGCAGGACAGTAGCTCTGAGGTATCTGGACCAAATCTGAAAAACTCGTGATCCAAAAACTGCAGGGGGAGTTAGAGTTGGAGGACCCCACTGGATGATCTAATCAGGATTGCTGTTAGGTCTTGGACTCATAGGTATATTTCAACAAACCTCCAGGCACGAAAAGAGAACCATGGTAGAAGATAACTGACACTATGAAATGCTCCCACCAGCCATCTCACACCCACAGGAAGTCTCTAGTTTCCCTGATTAGGATTTGACAGAACCCACAGAGGATGACAGCTACAGAGGTCCCAGACAACACAACAGGTGAGGCTGGATGTCCCGTGAATGGCCACCACAGACATAATCTGAACAAAATCAAGAACCAAGACCAGAAAAACTATATAATGGGTCACATGCTAGGGGTGACTGTGAGAGCACAGGGCAGGCAGCCACACTGAGCACATTAAGAAAGTTCTGGAAGCAACAGTCAAAGCAACAACAGGGACTGAACCATGGTTTTCTTCCTCAGAGATGACCCACACTTTAGGGCTGTTAGAGAGGGTGGGACCTCCAGGTAATAAGGTCTCACCAGACTGACAGCTTCGGCTGCTCGCAAGGATAGTGGTTGTACCAGACTGCTACTTGGGTGAAAACTACTCCCTCTGGGAGTTACTGAGGCTGCTCCGGCCCAGCACTCCTTAAAAGACGTTGCTCTAGGGGCTTCCGGGTGGCGCAGTGGTTGAGAGTCCGCCTGCCGATGCAGGGGACACAGGTTCGTGCCCCGGTCCAGGAGGATCCCGCGTTCCACGGAGCGGCTGGGCCCGTGAGCCATGGCCACTGAGCCTGCGCGTCTGGAGCCTGTGCTCCGCAACGGGAGAGGCCACAACAGTGAGAGGCCTGCGTACCGCAAAAACAAACAAAAAAAAGACGTTGCTCTTGTCGACAGCAATGGCTCTTAGCAGCTACTGCTACAGCAATTCTTATCTACTTGACTGGCTCTGCCATCCCTTGGGTCCCTCAGAGCAAAGTTTAAAAAATAATAACGATGATGATAATGGCTAACTTTTTCTAAGCACTTACTATGTGCCCAAGATCATATACTGGGAAGCTATCATTTTGTTTATTCCTCACAATAACCCCATGATGAAGTATTATTATTATACCTTTTTATTAAATCAGGAAAATGAAGGACAATTCAGTTCAATAACATGCTCAAGTTTACTGTTTTTAAGCAACAAAGCATAGATTTGAACCCAGGTCTCCCTGATTACGAATGCTATGCTCTTAACCCCTATAACAATGTCTCCTAAATTTGAAGGATGCACAGACCCCTTTAAAGAAAAGTAAAAATCTGGTGCACTTCCAGTATTGACTTAAATTACTTTTACTACAATGTTATTAAAATGTGAATATAAAATTAGCTCTAAATTCATTCTAAAATAATGAAACCAAAACCAAACATATATATTAGAAATATTTAATAACTAAACTATAAGACCCATAACATTCCAATTAAAAACATTAATTCAGTGTGATGAAGGATGTTCTTCTTCTGAAACTAGATTGCCAGTGTGGGTTTTAATAGGAGAAAGATGAGCCTCAGGTCAGGTTCTGCATTTAATACATTTTTTGCATGTATTTTGGCTTCAGTAAATCAGATAATGCCTGTTAGCATAAGTATGTTATTAATTATTTCAAGGCTTTGCTTGCTGGTTCACAATAAATAGACCTCACATTTCCAAAAAGCTGCCAACGAACAATCTTCAAGTGTCGATTTTAATTAAGTGTCATTTGATAACTCTGTAATGGTGTCTTGTTTACTTGAAAAGAGGGTTATGCTTGAAGCATTACTGACATTTTCATTGAATAAACCCTGATTGCCAGAAGCAGGTCTCATTTCCTGTGTCTGGCCATGCTTAAAGTGAATGAGTATGGATGGTATGGCTTGTTCAATGACGGGTTCTGTGGTGGCTATCTGTGTAATCAGGGGGAGGACTGCCCAGGAGTATCCTGTTTTGAGTGTGATGTGCATATAGGCCCTTGCACTCTCTGATGGCTCAGTTCTCCCATTATATTTCTTCCTGTGATACTTTTATTAGTGCATCAATCTCTGAAGTCATGTGATCTTCACTTAGTCAAAATGAAATTTCTAAAAACAAATTGCAAATGTCTACATGGATATTATGTGGCAGTTCTTGGAATGAATGCTGTTAAAATAATTCAGAATATGTTTGTTCATTTATTAGATTACCTTTGAAATGCCACACCGACTTTTAAAACTTCTTTTCTGAGACATTTGCCCATGCATTCCAGTTTGAGAAACATGGACCAAGGCTGCTGATTTCCCAGCATTCAGTGCACAGAGAGGGGCGCAGCTCCTTGAAGAATTCTCTGCTATTAAAAAACCTTGGTCCTGGGACTTCCCTGGTGGCACAGTGGTTAAGAAGCCGCCTGCCAATGCAGGGGACACAGGTTCGATCCCTGGTTTGGGAAGATCCCACATGCCGCAGAGCAACTAAGCCTGTGCACCACAACTACTAAGCCCGCGTGCTGCAACTACTGAAGCCCGTGCACCTAGAGCCTGTGCTCCGCAACAAGAGAAGCCACCGCAATGAGAAGCCCGCGCACCACAACGAACAGTAGCCCTCTGCTTGCCGCAACTAGAGAAAGCCCGTGTGCAGTAACGAAGCCCCAGTCCAGCCAAAAAAAAAAACCTGGTCCTAGAGTCACCTTTCTACTGGACCTTAAACCCAGCCTCACATTCCTGTTTCTATATGCCCCACCCTCAGACAAAGAAACTCCTGTTTCCCAGCACCCAGGTTTACCCAGGAGAGGTACATCAGTAAGGAAAGCAATGGCCCTGAGCCCTGCATGGACTTGTTATGCTTTTCCTTGTAGGGAGAGAAGCCTCATCACCCTCTTTAGATTGATGAAGAAATTGTAGCAGAAAGAATTGACTGGTCTGACATCATTGAAGGAAGAAGTTACAGATCCAGAATGTGAACCCATGATTCCTGGCCTCTGGGTTCATACTGTTCTCGTTAAAACACATGAGCTCATCTGACTAATAGACCTGCCCACTTTGCAGCAGCAGGGGACCCCGCATTATTAATATGACTAGAGAGGGAGGAGGGTACACAAGAACAAAGGAAGAATCAAGAGCCATTATGGGGGGGGAGGGGAGGGATGGATAGGGAGCTTGGGGTTAGCAGATGCAAACTATTATATACAGAATGGATAAACAACAAGATCCTACTGTAGAGCACAGGGAACTATATTCAATATCCTGTGATAAACCATAATGGAAAAGAATATGAAAAAGAATTTATATAGATGTATAAGTGAATCTGTTTGCTGTACAGTAGAAATTAACACAACACTGTAAATCAACTATACTTCAATAAAATAATTTTTTTTAAAAGGAGCCAGTATGCATTTGTATTAAGATATAATACTGGAGCCTCTTATTTTACAAATAGCAACAACAACAACAACAACAATAACAGTACTCCTTATGATGCAGAATTTTAGGTTAACTTCTCTGGCCATTGCCACTTACTCTCTTTGCCATTGGTTTGAGATGCAATTATTGAAGGTAATTTTTAAAAAATATCATAGGACTTTAAAATTCCCCCCCCCCTTTTTTTTTTTGGCCATGCCATGTTGCTTGCGAGATCTTAGTTCCCTGACCAGGGATTGAACCCAGCCTCACTGCAGTGAAAACGCTGAGTCCTAACCACCAGACCGCCAGGGAATTCCCTAAAATTCACTTATTAATTCAACAAATACTCATGTAATAGGGTACCCATAAAGACAAACTTTAAATGTTTTCCTTTTATTTTAATGGGAAAACTTCTATTTGGGTATTGTTCGAATCTTTTGAAACAGACTTCCTTGGTTTGGGAGAAATCAACAGGATAGACCCTTCAGTTACACATAGAAAATGCAGATGTTGATGCCAACAATTGTTCTCAGAGAAAACCGTGGTTTCCCGGCAAATGTGAATGCAGATGGCGTAGGCTGAAGTTTGCATATTTTGATTGCCTTCGTTGTAAGGCAGACCAGGCCCCTAAAAATTTAGATAATTGTTCTAAAGTAAGATTAAAAATTAATATTCCTTAAGTGGTATTATTTAAATGAGAATATCTCAGACTTGAGGAGATATATTGTTGATATATATTACAAAGGTAAACAAAGCATGGCCTCAGCCTTCAAGGTTCTTAAAATCCAGTGGGTGGTCACCTGTGTGTATAAGTTGGGAGGGTGAGGGGTGATAGGCAGTTTGGGAGGGTTGCCTTTTAACAATAGGAGCTCAAAGTATGAAATGTTGTTTCCAGGTTTGCAATCTATTTGTCTAAAAGGAAAGGATACGATGCCTCAAAATATTCCCTCTCTGTAACAAGCCCTTGCTAACCTAGAGCAGTAGCTCCTCAGTCACAGCCCCTGGAAAGTAGGAATTGCTCCATGGGGACTGTGGTTCATCCCACTCCTCATAAAGTAAATGAATAGATTTACCAAAAGAAAGAAACAGCATTTTTTTTTTAAAACATCAGGAGAAATCAGAGGAAAAAATGAATCTCTGTGAACTGAATGCCAAAAAGAAGCAAAGACAGTAACATATAATTAACTTCCTCTGCTAATAAGGGAGAGGAAGATTGTACTCTGGGTTTCAGCCTCTGTGGGCTTTTCCTATCAACATGGCGAAGTGGCTTTAACTTCCTCCTTGGGTCACCTGTGCTACAGCAGAGACTGATGGAGAATCACCCCATGCAGTTTGTCTCAAGAAGAAAGATGATGACTCAGAGAAATCTAAAACTGTGTTTTCTGACTGAAGAGGCAAAAACAAAGCAAGCGTCAGATTTAGTAAAAGCTATCTCACTTCCCACCTCTCTTGTCATCACCCAAGTTATCGACAAGTTATTGAAAGGTTTGAAATGGCCTACTAGTTATAAGAATCAGAATTGACTTCTCTTGAGGGATAGTGGGGGGAGGTGTTTTCTAAGACCTTGATCAGCACATTTTCTCCTATTTGTGGATGAGCTGGACTCTGTGAACCAGGGAAATTAGCTGATCACTGGGGCTAAGACTGCTTTGTTCCCTTTATTGCCGAAGTTCACTATATACATAATGCAATTTTCTCCAGAGATTCTGTGTCCAGAAAGCTAGTGAAAGAATAATAATACAAATATAACCGGAACTATGCCACCTTATGGTGACCAATAACATATACTTGGTTAGAAAAAAAGAATGGGCAATTTCCTGTCCTTCCAATTTCTTTGCAATGTTGACCACTTTCCTCTCTTAATGTCCTCCCCTCCGTTTGCTCCCATTCTTATTATCCTACAACCTCTCTGACCCTTCCTCATTAGCTTCTTTCACAAATTTCTTCCTTCAGCCCATTATATGATGTTTTCTCTCTGGTCCCTCTTCCTCTGTATCAGTGACCCCAGGTTGTTTTATTACATTTTTGTTTTACTTTGTTCTGATGCAGTTGTCTCCTTGGTCCTCTTCCCTTTAGTCTTGCTTCTCTCCAATTCAGCTTCTATATAACTGCCAGAGAAATTTTCCAACGTAAATCTCCCCAAAGTTTTCCTTGTTTAAAAACACTCCAAGGGCTTCACTGATGGCACAGTGGTTGAGAGTCCGCCTGCCGATGCAGGGGACATGGGTTCGTACCCCGGTCCGGGAAGATCCCACATGCCGCTGAGCGGCTGGGCCCATGGGCCTTGGCCTCAGAGCCTGCGTGTCCGGAGCCTGTGCTCCGTAACGGGAGAGGCCACAACAGTGAGAGGCCCGCGTACCGCCAAAAAAAAAAAAAAAAACAAACAACAAAAAAAACACTCCAAGGTTCCCCATTATCCACAAACACAGACTCCTTGGCCAGGCACAAAATGATTTTATAATCTGGCTCCTGCCTAACCTCTCCAAATTTATCTCCCACTACACCTCTCAACATGTATCGTATAATCCAGAATTATTTGCAGCTCCAAAATGTTCATGCCATCTCTATGGAGTGCCCTTCCCTTCTTTGCCCATCTAGCCCCACCTCCAGGTAACCTCCCCTGACCATGCCTGCAGCACTACGTATCTGTGTGAGACACCACTCCTTTCTGATGTGCCTTTGTGCCCACCACTTGCCTTTATTATAGCATCCTCTCATAGTGGTTTGAATAATATTTAGACAGGAAAACAGGGCCACTATAAGTAGTATGGAAATAAAGGCTTTGTTTTAGGAGTTAGACTGTATACAAATATGCCAGGAGCTGGGGAAGAGATGATCTGGAAGGGGAAGTCAGAGGGTTAGAAAAAGTCATTAGCCAGGCTCCATGGAGCAAAGGGGTGGCAGCTCAAAGACAAATCCAAGAAGCCACCAAAGTGGGACCACAAGAAGAGAGCTCATAGGGAAGTCTTTGGAAACTGTCCCCCTCTGGGGAAGAAGTTGCCTCTGCACAGCTGTAGGCTTGATGGGTCACCAGCCAAGAACCTGGTGGTGGGCCTGGAGCCGCTGCATGCAGACAAGCTGGATGAGGAATGGAAGAGAGAACGGCTGGAGCCCAGCAGGTACCTATGCCTCTGTCCATGGCCGTAGTTGACCACAAAGACCTGAGAGCAATGGATTCGGCTTCATTTCTGATGGCCAAACCACATGTAAGGATTTTTTCTTTTGGAAAAGGAGTCAGGCAAGGTTTTCCTGGGAAACATAGTTCCCAGATTTGGCCGAGTTGACCTCACATGGTCCAGCACACCTTACCTGTCTGTCTCTACACTGGACTATGATATCAGAAGACAGGGAGTATGTTTCAATCCATTTTCAACTATTCAGCATCAAACACGGGGCCTAAGAGAAACTCAGCAGAGGTCTGGACAATGAATGAAGGGCACTAATGTATCTGAGAAGGTGTTTGTGTTAAACTGTTCTCAGAGTAGATGGTGGGAATGGTATTAGGCATCCTCAGGATCAAATCTCTCATGTGATAAGACTGAATTCCAGTGACTAAATAATATAGAAGGACTCTACTGTGGAAGATAAGTTTGATTATCTATATCAACATATGTACTTAAAATGTAGAGAAAATGGGGAAATGTTTTCTAAAATCAAAATGGCTTTTTTCCTTTAATGTTATCAACATCTTCAGTTTTATTGCTTTGTTTTGGTTTTAGGGAGGTCATTCATTTTTTGTTTTCTGTTTTTAGTATTTAGGATACTGACAGTAATGTATAGGGAAGGACTATATTATGCCGACAGATTTATCCTGAGGTTAATTATGTTTTTATCAGAACATCAAAAGAATTTGAGAAAAAAAAAGAATTTGAAAATACATCTCTTTTTAAAGTCTACTCCAAGAATACCAAAGTTCATACTCATCTGTCCTTCCCTCAGGGAAGGACAAACACATCTCCATCAAAAAAAAAAAGAGAGAGAGAAGGGAAAATTCAGAGTTGAGTCTGAATTTTGTGACTTCATTTTAATCCTACTGTACCCTGAAATTCCAAATTATAAATTATCCTTCTGATAAAAACCAGTGAACTGTTTAGGGAGAGGGAGCCATGTGGGAGAAGAGAGTCACTAAGGGTTTTATTTGGTTGGTACCAAAATCGTGTTATGATATTTCTCTCCTTGTTTCCTCTCCCTGGCTCCTTGCAGGTCAATATTGTGTGCAATAACATGGTTAGAATCACTTGTTTATCTGGTACTACATTTCTGATCTTCTGAAGAATTTGGAGGAAAAAAAGTTTTGAAAAAAAATCAATATGTCCAGGTTTTTATTTGACTTTCAAAAGCAAAACTCTAGATCTCTGACTCCAAAAATAATCAACTCCTTCCTACTGTCAGTGCTGGGGGGAGGTTTTATTCCCTCATTCTTAAAATGGAGGATGTGGTCTTACGTCAGGGATAATGTGAAACTGCAGAATAAAAATGGCACATCGTCTTTTCATATAACTCTTACTAAAGATATTTTGACAAATTCTATAGCAAACATGGATATATTGTAAAATAGAATGTAATATTTGCATACATTTATAATATAAAATAAGAGGCTCAAAGCAATGCTGACTTTATTGAGGATCTCTTTGGAAATCCACCCCTCCCCCCATTAGGAGTCGTTTAATGGAAATTATTTGAGGAGCCTGGTCTCAGACCAAGCATTATTTGGGGTATTAGTGATGAAAAACACTCATGTTTTAGACAAAGGGAATTTTCTGTCATTCTCAGAAAGATTTAGGACTAGAAGCTACCATCTAAATGGATACTGTCAAGTTAAGCCTAGAAGCATTTTTACGTTTCTTTATTATCAGACATGATACAAGACAACATGCCATTTGATCAATGATGCTGTCACGAATCAACACCCATTTGTCAGCCCAAAGAGGACAAATGACAAGAGGGTCAGGGATTGAAAAGAGCAGGATCCTGGGCTAGAAGTCCACTGTCACAAGATGTTCCTGGATTTTTTTTGGCTTAAAGCCATCTAGTCCATCCTCCCTCCTTTCCTTCCTCCTTTCTTCCCTCCCTCTCCTCCTCGCCACTCCTCATCTCCCCTCTTTTGGAGTCCTGGACCAGCAATACGTGATATTTTCCAGATTCTTGCAATGCCTTTGGTTAGCTGACCTATTAAGGGAAACCCCAGCATGCCTTGTTATAGTCCAATTTATAAATTTTAAGCAAAAATGTTCAAAGATCTTCAAAAATAAGAAGTTCTTTAACTCCTGTAAGTTAGAACAGTCCAGATTCATTAAGTTTGGCAGTAAGCAAGAGGTCTCCACATAACAATGTCACTCTGACATGGTAAATCAGAGCTGCCTTGGCCTTGTCCAAGGTGGGTGAAGGTTGAGGGACTGAAGTGATCCTAATTCATGCCCTAACATCAGACAGAAGATAACATTGCTGTAGTAGGGGAAGCTTACTTCCATTTGGCTGCTCCCTATTCTAAAGATGTTCTTGCCTGAATAATGTAGATCTTATGTCCATGGTAGCTACATCCTTTGATCCAATATTGGTAGGGTGATCATAGCCTTGGGTGCCCAGGATAGCCCTGGCATAATTACTAACAGATTTCCCTTTCACTCTCAAAATTGTCCTAGTATACATGATAAATTAAATGGTTTCTTTAAAAACCTCACTCTAAAAGCTGCCATTAAAGCCGAGCTATTTCCAGCTGAGAGCCACAAAAATAAAAATAGAACATTAAGGTAGTAGGTAAGTTGGCCACAATGTGGTTGGAATGATTCAGCAGGACTATCCCGCAGAAACAAATGAGGGTCCACTGCCTTCCAGGGTCACCAAGGAACAACAGAGGGAGGGGTTCCTCTTCCTTGGAAGGTGGCTGAGCACAGCCCAGCAGAAGTCACTGTGTCAGTCAGCCTGCCTGCCAACCATCCCCAGCCTGCTGCTTCCGGTCGCCCCCTCCCAGGCTGCCTTGCTTTCCAAGGCCGTGCTGCACCTAAGCAGAGGTGCTCTGACTTCAGATGGATACCATTCATATTCCAGTTCTAGGCTTATCAGTTACCAGCTGTGTGACCCAGGGCAGATACACTTAACCTTTCTAAGCCTCAGTTTTTCCATCCACAAAATAAGAATAATCAGAGCTGCCTTGTAGCATTGGTAGAAGGATCAGAGATTATGCAAGTATTTCGCCTGGGGTCTAGTGCAAAGTTAGCACAAAATAAACAGAAGCTCTGTTCTGCATTCTGTACATCTTATATACATGGGACCCTATTTTTATAGGCCCGGCTCCCATCAATCCTGTGCATCAGCAATCCCCTGAGAACAGAGTCTCCATTTTCTACCTCAGCTTCGCTCACAGCACCCAACGTTCCAGAGTGCAAGACACAAAGCAGGCCTTCCATACGTTCCTGATCAATTAACCAGTTGCCTCCCAAGCCCAGTGAATACTGATGGCTAGGTTCTGCCAGCTCTTTCCCTTACCCTAGAGGGCACTGAGACATCACAGCACCAGGGTCGCCTGAGGTATCAACAGGGAAGGGGACATCATTTTGAGGCAAAGGCCCAGGGCCCTATGTGGAATCAAAATAAACTATCCTCTGAAAGCAGTGAAATTTCACTGCTTCTCTTCTCTTTAACCATATCCATAAATAATGGAATGTCAGTATTACTTTTCTTCATTCCAAAGAATAGAAACAGAAAATAGACCCTGGGTTTTTAGCCTGCAATGCTGTGTTGCTGGCAACTGACACTCATGCTTTCATAAACAGCGACCCTACTCTGCCATGCCATTCTTTTGAATATGTCTATATACTGCAATATATATATATATATATATATATTTATATTTAAAATATTTTGTTTAACTGGAGGTTTGGTGGAGAGGTCTAAGTGGGTGCAGGAAACAGCTAAGTCAGAAAACTGCCAAAACTATTTATCTTCACAGTTATGGAGACTCAGTTCAAAATCAGTGTTTCCTGGAGCACTGCAGCCTACATAGTTTGTAATTAGGTATAAGGCAATACTTTAATTCTTGGTTATATTCCTGTGACATAAAGAACATCATATGTTGTATAGTCACGTTGTCATAACCAAACGTTTAAGCTCCTCGAGGCAAGGGGCAGGATCCTAGACTTTGGTACGTACCAATTCCTAGGGCTAAATTTTTGGAAGATACCAAGTGTAGATTTATATTAATAATGGCTTCACTACAAGCATACCTGAAAACATTAATTGCCCTTGAATTTTTCATGAAACTTCCCAGGATCAAACCAGTGACTAGATACAGTCACTACCCTGCTTCCCACCAGCCCCTGCTTGGTGTCGGAACATATGATGCATCTGACCCTTATATCAGTGTGCCCCAGTTCCCAAGCGTGCTCCCTTTCGATTTCAACTTACTCTGAAGCCTAGAAATGTTGGGGGTCAAAACACTGGACCAAAGATCATTTGCAATGACTAAGATGTGATTTGCATTCTCCCCATTGTGTTTTTAAAAGAGCCCGAGACATTCCACATCTATGAGAAATTAAACTAACGCAAGAATTTCAAACTCCACTTTGTTTGTTCAAAAGCGGCACCAGTTGGCCATCAGGCTTACAAACAGGCCTCCCCTTCACCTATCATTAGTCTTCACTGTAACATTTTTGTTTTGACCGTATACTTCGTTTGTTACCCAATCAGTCAAGGACACGTTGGGAGGCTACATCATCTCTCTGCCCACAACAGGTTGGCCTTGAACTCCCCAAGTCCTGAGTGGGAGAAAGGGTCCAAGAAGAGGAGACAAGGGTCCGTGAAGGTTGGTGTTGCCCCTGGAGTAATGGTGATGACTGGTTCGGACAAGGTCAGGGGCACACAGGGTTAAACAATCATGCGGCCAAAGTTGTTCACCTACCACCTCACCACATAAACCAAATGGAAAATCGTCATGAAAAAGACTCTCTCCTCCAGTGATGAGCTGTTTACCTTTCCTTTTCATCACAACAGCCACAAGGAGAAGAGCACACATTGACACCAGGCTCTGTCACAGTGCTTCCACATGTGAATCCCAGGCTGTCTTCAAGACAGCCCTGTAGGTTAAGTGTTTACACTCACATGTTGGAGGAGAAGAAACTGACTTGCAGATGATTAAAAATCTCCAGGGATGCCACAGGAGTGACAGAGTTATGGACAGAGCCCAGGTCTCCCAACTCCAGTGCACTGCTTCTTCCTTTCTTGACCTTAGGAATAGGTAATGCAGATGATCGGTTGTGTGATGTCCTAAAGGATGTTCCTCTGGACCACCACCCCAGCACTCTGAGTACTTTGTCAAAGTGCTTCTCCTCAGCCTCCACTGCTACTGTCCAATAAACTTACCATCACCGGGTCAAGCACTAATCACTGGCACCCATCCTGATTCCCTGGTGTAGGACTGTCAGGTGCAGCTGTACAGGTCGTGCACTGCTCAACCCAAGAGGGTTCATTACCATTACGGCCTAAACGACTGTCTGTCTCAATATGAAAACATGTGCCAGGTATGACTGGTGGGGCTGGTGTGCTAGGCTCCTATGTAATGCCCTACCAGGTTTACATAATCCCATCTAATTGTTATTAGAAATTATATGATAGAACAATAAAATGTCAATAAATAAAGCTTAATGTATAAAAAATAAGTATAATAGGAACTGTAATTAAGATTATAATATTGATAATAAAGTGGATTCAAGGCTGCTACTTGAAAGACTTAGTGTCCAAAGATTATCATGTTTTACTGCATATTCACAAATGATACCTTTATGCTCTTGTCATATCACAAGGAATTTTTATTCCTGCCATAAGTCTCATAGTATACTTCACTAAGGCCACTAATATTATAGCAAGTCTACATTAGATTCACATGTACAACTGAAATTACAGTATAACAATGTATAAAAGGAGAAAAGGAATTTAGTTTTTTTAAATAAATACAAACCTACCAAATACAAATTTTTGAATGGAAAATAAATATCTTTGGTCATTTTAAAACATCATAGGGTTAAAACAACCAGCTTACATTATTGTCTTTCTTGGGGTAGCAACACGGTTAGTTAATAATTGAACAAACTACTAAAGGCTGAAAATGAATCTTCAATATTATCATCATCAGTATCTCTATTAGTCGGCCTAACTGGTACTTTGGAAAACATTAAGAAAAGAAGAAGCAAAAATTACCTAGCATAAACAATGATGTCCTCTCTAAATGCTTAGATACCTGCAGTAAATATTGGCAGAAGTGGCTGCAATTATTTCCCCCTGTGTGTGCACGCCACTTTGCCATGTGCCTTTGTGTTCCTCTCACCAAGGTGGAGTCTGTTTCCCAGCCCTTGAATCTGATCTAGCCTTGTGACTTGGCATGACCAATAGATTGCAACAGAAGTTATCTCCATCAATAGGACAGCTTTCTGCCCAATCAGCAGACACACAGATGTTCTCCCAGTGACCCCAGAGACCCTATCTTTACATGACTACCGTGAAATGAAAAGAAAATTGGTTTGGAAATTAATTTTTCAGATTTATAAGCCACTTCAAATTTCCAACCTGTGACAAACTTTCCTGGGTGAAGAATTGCACATAGTTGTGTGAGACCATCAGAGTCCACAGAATAAAAGCCGCCAGAAGAAACTGCATTTAGTCCTCCATTCCAATGGTGCAGACAGGCTACCTCATGTCTGAGATTCAAGATCTTTGTGATCTGACAAACTTTAACTTATGAAATCAGGAAGCTAAAAGGGACCCTGATTTCCTAAGAGATAGATTCCTAAGAACACATTCTTAAGACAACAACCATAATCATAATCATTGTCACCTGATGCTTGCATTGTTCTTAATCTCTCAGAAATCTACGGGGAAATCTGAGCAACCTGATGGCAGTGCCGAATACAAGGTGTCCTCTGATGCAAGGAAGAACTGGCAAATGACCTCAAAAGAAAGCTCTTCTCGAAATAGAATAAGTAAAAGAAAAGGCAAGGGAAGCTAATGACAGGATAAAAAGAATGATGAGGGTTTGGTGGGAGATATACAGGGGAAGAAAAAGAGCTGTAGCCCACATAATTTTTCAGGACTAAACACTCAGTAATAAGGCATTTAATTCAGGTTTATCACCACTAATCTCCTGGTAAGCTCATTTAGAGCCTCATTTTCCACGTATTAGATTCCCTTTTATGTTAGAGAAGGGTTTTTCCCTTCAGTATCAAATATCAGAGCCAAACACTGCTGCCACAATTGCTATGCCCAATTCTCCAATCATTTGAGAAGACTGCAATTCCAAATAGCTGCTTCTGAGAGTATGTCTATATATTCACATCCTACAACACTTCCCATCCAGCCAGACTCTCATAAAGCTCACAGAACTCATGATGATGTTAAACAACCCCAAACAACACTTTAGGCTTTGGCCCCTGAGATATAGCAACCCATGTTGGAGATTATTCTAAAGTGAAGATCCAGAAAAACTATCACACACTCAAAGCTATGTCAGGTAAGGAATGGCTTGAAGGAATCAGGGATCATCTAAACAAGTAAAAAGATGATTCAAGAGGTACAAAATAGCCAGGGATGTGCTAGAACCAGCTCTTACCAACTCATAAGAGCAGACAGACAAATGTTGAGGAATTTAGCAAGCTGGTTGACATCACATTGGTAGCTTGATATAAGCTATGGCAGGAGAATTTACACCGTGGAAATTAACAAACACTATAAACAAGGACTTTTTTCCCTGGAAAGCTGATTGTTAAACATTTACCAGCATTTCCCTGAAAATAGCTGTCTTCCATTATTTTGAGGCTTATCTTTGGAAAGAGATTATATTTGGTCATAAGCAAAGCTTCTCAAAGCTTTCCAATGCAGTATTGACAAAGGCAAATGAGAATACAAACTCATTGGAGATCCATTAACATGTCCAAAGTGGCAGAGAATCTAAGCAAATATTGAACATATAAAATAATGAAGATATATAATAATGACAGAACTAAAATACTGGACAGCGAAAAAATACGTTTTATCTAGCCAGTGAGTAGGCTTAAAAATTTAAAGTCCATGCATCTTTCAGGAAGGGATTTTAAATACTGATAAAATTAAACTTTTAAAATAAAAGGTATAAGTTTAAATATGAGGTAAAAATTTCAGAGTAACCATTAAAATTAATAAGGAGAGTCCATAACATCCAAAATGGTAGATGGAACAAAATAGAATAAGAAAACAAAACAAAGCAATAAAAGAGGCAAACACACAAAATTCAACAAATAAAAGACAAAAAGGGGAAAAAATGGAGCATGTAAAATTAGAACAAAGTAGAAAGCAAGTTGCATGGCAGAAAAAAAGCATCCATATGGATCAATAATCAGAATAAATGTAAATTATTAAGGTCATCTGTTAAAAGAGATTGTAAGAATGTATTAAAACAAAAAATTCAGCTAAGTGGTTATAAAATTCTACCAGTGGTTATAAAAGACATGCCTAAAACATAAAGACACAGAAAGGTTGAAAGCACAAAGGTAGAAAAAATTATACTAGAAAAATATTTATCAAATGAAAAGGTGGTACCTCTATGTTAATATCGGACAGATAGATTTTAAGATAAAAGACAATCCTACGTGTGCAGTAAGATGCTACAAAATTAGAGAAGGTTTAATTCACCATGTATATATTCCATTCTAAATGTGTATGCCCCAAGTATCATTTATATGTGAAGAAAAATATGGGACAACTTGTGTCATTGTGATCATGTGAAATTTCAACAGAAATCCCTTCATTAGTTTAACTAAAACTTAAAATGTTAGTAAATATTGATATATAGACAATTTTAGGAAAATAATAATATTCTGGATTTATGGGACAAATATAGAGCCTGTCACAAGTAAATAGAGAATGCTGATCCTTCTCAAGCTCACATTGGATATTTATAAAAATTAACTGTACTAAGCCATAAAACACATATCAACATATTTGGGGGAAAATTCAATAGCACATTCTCTGACCATTATGCAATTTAAATCAGAGGTCAATAACAAAGAGATAAATTTAAATATCTGTATTTTGTAGATTTCAAAACTGTACACCTCAATTATCTGGGAGTTAAAAAAGAAATCATAATGGAAAATTGAGAAATACTTAGGACTTAGCTATAATGAAAAACTTACCCATCAATATTTATGGGATAGAGCTAAGGCAAAGACTACAGGGAAATTTAAAGATTAAGTGTGTGTGTGTGTGTGTGTGTGTGTGTGTGTGTGTATATATATATATATATAACTTATATGTAAGTATACATATATATATTAGAAAGGAGGAAGGGCTGAAAAATGAATGAACTGACATCCAAATAAGAGGTTAAAAAAAAAAGAGCAAGAAGAAAACAGATGAGAAAACAATAGGAAAAATTGTGGAAAAGGAAAATAAAGATAGAACATGACAGGCAAAGGCAGAAGTCAGTCCGTAAGAGGACAATTAAATAGAAAAAAAATTGACAAGGTTGGCTAATACGAAGAAAATGGACAGAAATAAAGAACACTAGGAATAGTTTTAAAAGATTTAAAAAGAGAATACTAAAAACCTTGATCACAATACATTTAAAAACTTGAATGGGCCTCCCTGGTGGCGCAGTGGTTGGGAGTCCGCCTGCCGATGCGGGGGATACGGGTTTGTGCCCCAGTCCGGGAGGATCCCATATGCCGCGGAGCGGCTGGGCCCGTGAGCCATGGCCGCTGGGCCTGCGCGTTCGGAGCCTGTGCTCCGCAACGGGAGAGGCCGCAGCAGTGAGAGGCCCGCATACCGCCAAAAAAAAAAAAAAAAAAAAAACTTGAATGAAATGGAAAATTTAAGAAATAGGAAGCTTGAATAGCCCAATAACAACTAAAGAAGTTGAACAAATATTTTAAAATCTTCACACACACACACACACACACACACACACACACACACACACACCATAAGACCAGGCTTGGATGGTTTACAGGCAAGTAAATCCACACTTTCAAGGAATAGATTATTCTAATCTGAAACAGTTTTTTCCTAAGAGCAAAATAAGAGGGATTATGGCCCAACTCAGTCTGTGAGGTAAATACACCCGTGATACCAAACCATATAAGGACAACAAGAGAAAGGAAAATTAGAAATTACATTATTCATTACTAAATTACAAATTGCTTATGACCACAGATGCCAAAATTCTAAATAGAATACTAGGAAGTCAAATCTCTTGGTGTATAAAATAACAATAACTCGGGGGCTTCCCTGGTGGCGCAGTGGTTGAGAGTCCGCCTGCCGATGCAGGGGACACGGGTTTGTGCCCCGGTTCGGGAGGATCCCACATGCCGCAGAGCGGCTGGGCCCGTGAGCCATGGCTGCTGAGCCTGCGCGTCCGGAGCCTGTGCTCCGCGATGGGAGAGGCCACGACGGTGAGAGGCCCGCGTACCGCAGAAAATCAAGAAAAAAAAATAAAATAAAATAACAGTAACTCATAACAAAGTCTGTTAATCCTAGGAATATGAGGAGTTTAATAGTATAAAATTATCATTGTAACTCATCAAATTAATAGGTTAGGGGTAAAACAAATGCAGAAAAGGCATTTGATGATATTCATTTCTATTCATGGTAAGAAAAAAATTCTTAGAAAACTTTTCTACAATCTTTAACCTGATATCTAACCTAGTAGGCATCAAAAGCCTATAACAAATATCATTTTAAAGGTGAAAAATTAGAAAACATTTTCTCTAAAATCAGGAACATGACAAGAATGTTCATCATAACTTCTACTCATCATTGCACTGGATATCCCAACCAGAGAAGAAAAAGAAAGGAAGAGAGAGAGAGAAAGAGACAGAGAGAAGGAAGAGAGAATGAGGGAGGGAGGGGGAGGGAAGGAGAGGGAGAGGGAAGAAGGAGGAAGGAAGGAATTAGAAAAGAAGAAATTTTCTTACCACATGTCAAGACGATTTTAAAGTTCTAGTAATTAAGACAGTATAGCATTGGTGCATGTAAAAAGGATGATGGGCTATATATAAAAGAGCTTAAATGCAAACCTATGCAAAATAGTAGTTACTTGAGATATGATAATTTTACAAATGAAAGGAAAAAAAGAGGGTCTATTCAAAAAGTGGTTCTGGGAAAATTGTTTATCCATGTGGATAAAAACCATATGCCATTGAGTAATACCGAAATTGAGTTCCCAACACATACCACACGTAAATATTAATACCTAATAAATTAAAGACTTAAATGTGCAGAGTAAAACTATAAAAGTTTTAGAAGAAAACATAGGAGAATATTTTTATGGCCTCAGAATAAAGAAAGATCACAGGAGAATGAAAACATAAATGGTAGTATATTTATATAATGGAATATTACACAGTAGTGAAATTTTACAAACTACAGCTATATATAGAAATATAGATGGTCCTTTAAAATGTCATAGTGTAAAATAGCAAGTAACCAAAAACTAGTTAAGAGTAATACAATTTGTATAAAACTCAAAAACAAGCAAAATTAAGCAATATACTGTTTGGAGCTGCATACTTTGGTAATAAAATTAATTTTAAAAAACAAAGGAATAATAAACACAAATTCAGATTAAGGGTCACTTCTAGGCATAGGAACATGAGAGGGATAAAGGAGAAACAACTACATAGATGCAATGTCGTTGGCATCTATTTCTTCAGTCTACAACTGTTCTATTATCTTGCTTAATAATTTACATTTACGTTATATATGTCATCTGTCAATTGTGAAGAGGACATAGTTTTAAAATCAAAATCTCAGTTAAAAAAAATTTATAAGGGCTTCCCTGGTGGTGCAGTGGTTGAGAGTCTGCCTGCTGATGCAGGGGACGCTGGTTCGTGCCCCGGTCTGGGAGGATCCCACGTGCCGCGGAGCAGCTGGGCCCGTGAGCCATGGCCGCTGAGCCTGCGCGTCCGGAGCCTGTGCTCCGCAACGGGAGAGGCCACAACAGTGAGAGGCCCGCGTACCGCAAAAAAAAAAAAAAAAAAAAAAAAAAAAAAAAATTTATAACTCATTTATGCTCAAATTTATGCTCATTATATGAGGACTAATTTAGTTATAACTAGAGCTCTCCAACATCTCAGTGGGGATTTGCGGGGTAGGTGTATGGGTGAGAAGTTCAACTGGTAATGAGTTTTTTGGTCAGTGGAGTTATTCAAACAGAGGTAAGTCAACCCCTTTAAATCAATGTGGATATTTTAAAGTAAACTTAAGCCTTAGTTAACTTATTGAATTAAGACCCTTCCACATCTGAAAGAGTATGACTCCATGCATCAATTGGTGAATGAAATAATTTAACTGTTCATGTTAGCCCAAACTGCTGGCATATAGAGTCTATATAGATACTGACTTGATCTTCCAGTCCTGGAGTTAGAATGAATCAGTTGCTCCCAGAAGAAGCCAGGGAACAACTTCACCCTAAAAGTCACTTGCTTCTGTTTTTCCCTTAATTTAATTTAATCCATTCATCATATGTCATTATTCCTTGATGAGGTAGTAGAGAGGAAGAAAGGAGTGGGATCGATATATACTGCTTAGCATTTTCACATAACTGAATTTTATGCAACTAATTACTTAAAGGTAGTGTTGAAACTAATTTTAGCAAGTAATAAGCTTTAGGCAGGATCTTAGAGAATATTCTGCCTTTTAAACTTCATAGGTTCTGGAGTTGAAAGTTGAAGGCCCCTTTACTGACAGTGTGGCCAAACGTCCCTCAGATCCTCGCCATCTCCTTGATGGCGAGTGTCAACAAAAGCGCCACGATCGTCACCTACAGAGAACATTTAAAACTAAGTTAAAAGCATAGATTAAATAAATTCATTTGTGCCAGCTTCCAAAAGGCAAAGGCAATCTTCAGAGCCTGGAAATGAGAGAAGCCAGAAAGGATAGGCCATAGAGAGTGGACAGCTGGCATCTACTAAACCCCACTGAAAACACAGCCCATTCCATAGGTCGCTCAGATGAGTCAGTTATCTCTGTGGACTCCCCTCTCAGAAGTGCCTTCTACCTAACACGATCTGCCTGGGGCTCACTAACCCACTGCCTGTCTTCTGAGCAACACCATTTTTGGCTAGTAATTCCAGCAAGGAAGAGGATCAATGAGTATAACCCAGCAGTTCTGGTTTTATATCAAGTGGACTAGAGGAAGACATTGAGGCCAAGACTGGAAACAGGTCCCTGCCTTTCACCCAGTGACACTCTTGGTGATGTTTCACATTCCAGATTGTGTCTTTTTTGGAGAAAGTCAAAGTCAGTGACCAGTCATGTCACTGGTTTGAGAAAAAAAAAGTGACCAGGAAGGACATTTCTACAGTCAAATTAATATAAACTCTTCCAGACATGCATCAAGGTTCTATTTGTTGTCTTCCTTGGGTCAGGGTGTAATAAACTCAATCAAGAAAGATAAGGGAGTAACTTATCTTGCTTCCCCTAAAATCAATGCTAGCACACAGGCATTTTGCTATTTGTCTGGAAATGACCAAAGGGTGGGGGGGGAAGCATCCCTGGGTGGGTCACGTGACCCTACCAGCTCCCAAGGCAGATCTCTTCTCACAAGGGCTCAGTGGGGAGCCTCTGAAACCTGTGCAGGTTTTTCTCTGCAGATGCAGGAAGAAAGCAGGTGGATGGATAAATAAACATGGCCTTGCTCCTGGTGGCCTTGCTCACATTCCTGAGCTTGGGCTCAGGATGTCATCATCGGATCTGTCACTGCTCTAACAGGGTTTTCCTCTGCCAGGGGAGCAAGGTGACAGAGATTCCCTCCGACCTCCCCAGGAATGCGGTTGAACTGTGAGTATCAGAGACAGCGGGAATGACAGCGTGGCCGGTATTTGTGTGTTGCATGCTATTATTATTTTCACATTGGACTGATAACTGTTGGGCTAAAATATTTCTGCCCTGACCAAAGGCTTACATAAAACAAACTCCCCCGGCCCAACACTCCTGCCCTGCGGTTCTCTAAGGATCGTAGTGAGACTTAGTCTCAGAATTGTCGGGGAAGGTCAGCACGGAGACCCAAATCCAAAAGCAAAAGGAAGAGTTTTTTGTTGTTTTCAACACTTTTGCTCTTGGGTGCCATAGACTCTTTGGTGAAACCAGAAAAATAAAACTAAGAGAAATCAGAAACCTAGAAGAGTCAGGATTGGAGGGAGAAAGATGCCTTCGATTTAAGTGGAAAGCGCGGTGTGTTTCCTGAGGACACTGAATTCAAGAAGGCAAGAGTCACTGCTGCTTTGGAGGCACGAGCAAGTAATCCCTGAACTAAGACTCTGCTTCCTGGGGAAAAAGGAATTGTAAGGGAGGGAAGGGGTGTGAAAAAAGGAAGAAAGAAAAGAAAAAAAGGAGGCAGAGAGGGATAGAGAGAGACAGGATACTCTTTCATACCCCTGGGAAAATGTGATTCCCAACTTTAGATTTTTACTGAACTATTTTAATAGGAAGTAGACAGACTCTAAGAATTGGACAAGATCTTAGACACCATTTCACTCTATCTCTTTATTTTGCAATTGAGGAATCTGGGGTCTGGAGAGTAAAGAGAATTGCCCGAACTCTCACAATGAGTTGAGGCAGAGCCCAAACTAGAAAGCAGGCCTTTTGACTCACAATCTACTGCTCTTCCCTTCAAGTCCCATGTCTACTGCATTAGAGCAAGAGGAAGGCAGGACTGTTTAATTGTCCAATTACTATTGATATTTCCCCCGAGAACTGGCAAGTGGTGGCTGAGAGATTGTAGATATGCTCAGTGGTTTTATCCCAAGGATTTTAAACAGAAGCTGCTATTCTGGAAGCCTGTTTTAATCTCGATTCCCCAAAGCTATGCGTGACTCTTATGTTACTGCAGAAGGTGGTCAACTTTTTGTTTACCAATTACCATATCTACACTCAAACACGATGGTGTTGCACTTCAGATTTTCATTCAGGGACAAACGGCCGCAAGACTGACTTGGTTCTGCTTGCTCCTTTTTCTCTTGACATCACAAGCCCTCCATTCCTACCCAAAGGCAGCTGCAGCGGCAGGGAAAATAAGTGACCCACTGCATGTTTTGGCTGAACCGCCTCAGATGGACAGCTACTCCTGATTATAAGGAAGAACGCAACTATGCACAGTGTGCTTTGTTAGATGATCATAAACACAGGAGAAAGCCGGTGTACCTGAGCTCCTGTAAGAAGTCACCCATTCCTAAGCGACTCTGAACAATTACTTAACCTCTGTTGAGCCTCAGGTTCCTAACTTCTAGAGGGTTTAATACGACCTGCTTAGTTGGATGGCTGTGAACGCTAAATGATACAGCCCCCCAACACACACACACAATTTCTACCTCTCCTGGCCCTTCTCTTTTGTCAGTGTTTCCCCATGGGCCAAGCAGTGCCAACCAGTCGCTAAAGCAGACAGCCTCTAACAAGACTTCATTTTAGGGTGATACTCCTCTATCCAAAACTCCCTTCTGTGCTAGGCTGTCTGCTTTCTGGTATCTCTTTACTAGAAGAGAGAATTTTTTTTCATTCTGCATAGAACAGCAGGGAGTAGCCAGATGTGAGCCGCAGTCTGTGGAATGCCCACTTCTGATTTAGACTACAGCTGAGAGTGGCTAAATATTTCTGGCTTCAGTAGGGTTTAGGCAGCCTGAGACAACATAGCACCGTGAATAAAGTACTCAACTAGGTGAGCAGGGTCAGGAATGGAGGGAATTCTCAGGTTATAGTCACAGGTGGGCCTGTAATTGATTACGACAAGTCAGAGATGGAAGAGTGTGGACTCCAGATCGCAAGAGACCTGGGTTCTAAACCAGACTATGACATTGCTTGTTGTTCTATCACGTGGGCTCTTGGCTGTTTCATGGAAATTGTAATGTGTACCTTTTTCAGACTTGCTGTGAGGATTAAATGGGGTATTAAAACATCCAGCACAATGTCTCGCAAGTGGCCAGGGAGGGGGGGATTGTTGTTGCTATCGTCATCTGTAAAATACTAGAGAAAAAAACGCCACAGAGGGCATTCAGGATGATCAAATGAATCAACAGGAATGAGAATGCTTTGAAAAATGGATGTAAAGCTCTTCATAACTTTGAGATAGTTTATAGGAACCCACTGATTTAAGAATAATCTCCTCCTCCTCCCAGTGGCTGGAGCACTCCCTCTCCGTGCACTTACTTTCCGAGTAAGAAAATGTGTTCCTTTAGGCTTTCAATATTTTCCAAGAACTCAAGGAGCAGATTTCATCCTGACCATGGGTAAAGGATTTTTGATTTCAGACTTAACTTAGAAACTCAGCTTTACCTGGAGGCAGTCAATGAATCTAGAAAGGACCCTTTGATCTTGCTTAATTCTTCCTGGAGTTAGAATTTCTAAGAAGAATGTGAACACCCATTCAAAACTTGAAATTTTAAGTCTAAGTGACTTGTGTGGATACAGACATCCTTTTCTCCAGCAGGGTCAGATAACCACAATACTAGAAGAAAAGACTCCACTGATGGCCGTTCTTGGCGTAGGGAGAGCTGTACTGAGATTATATTATAGGCTGCCTGTGTTGACCCCTCTCCTCACAGCAAGTTCCTGTATCTCATTGCCATCTCAATTGACCAGCACTTACTTCTAATTATCTAATTATAGTTTTCCCTTTTATTTTCTTCCTTTGCTATAAATTCCTTGTTTTGCTGTTTTGGTTTAGATCACTAGCCATATCCCATAACCATAGACTATTGTTTAGATAGGAACTTGTTTAGTCTTTCCTTAGTAGGTCCTTCGTTCGGAGGGATGTTAGCAGTATTACAAGCCAAAAGGAAAGCCTTTCGCTATGCCAATAAGGTTCTGTGATCTCCAAAAGGAAAACAGATTTTCTGATGCTTGCAAACAATTTCAAATGCGGAATTTTTTCTTTAAGAGCGTCTTCCAGGATTAATATTCTGAGAACAGTTTGAGAAAGGCTGGTTCGAAGTTGGTGTATCCAACCCCAGCCACCAGTACAGATCCCCTGTAAAGTCTGCACTGCAGCCCAGATCCCCTGACTCCCAATTCAGTGCTCAGTAACAGCTAAAGATGGACCTTTGGCTGATTTTCATTGCTTTATGCATGACAAGCAACTATTTAAGACCACCATGTGTCCTCATGAAGGAGATGGTTCTGAACTATAGACTAGAGCCACAACAGAACTAGGTGTTACTCTTTCAGAGGTGTAGAAAGGGATGGATTACAAAACTACTAAAGCCACTGTTGACTTCTTCATTTGTTGAATATTGATAAACCAAATTCACATCATCATGTAGGTTTCATGTTTCTAATTGCCCACATCTAATCAGTTTTACAAACTCCCTTCATTCTGCTACAAGAAGTAATTCTTTTTTTTCATTACCATCATCTTTGTTTGGGATCTGAACATCTAAAGCCTGGATTAAATAATTATGTGCTAATCTACCTCCTTGCTACCAATCTCTCTCTTCTCCAAACCAGCCTGAACACCGTCATTCTAGGTTTCTCCATAAAACACCACTGCCACCATGTTATGATTCCCCAGTTCAAAATCATTCCGTGGCTCATCTTTCTGACTTTACCTCGCACCTTTCACCAACAGGAGCCATCTACTCTGCCAGGCTGATAAAGACTTGCTCTCAAGCTCAGTTTGTGTCCCGGTGTGCTTATGTCATACCACTTGCTTATGTAATCTTCAATTTCTTCTTTGTCTCTTGAAATCCAACCTACTTATCATAAGCTTACTCAAAGGTTGCTTCCCTGACCATTACATTTTCATTTAATCTGAATCCCGATGCAGTTCATTTTATAATCTTGCTTTGCCCTTAATTTTTCATATATATCTTACTTCCGCAACTGAAGTGAAAATTTCCTTTGTACTCCTTATTGTGCCTGGCTCAATGCAATGAAGGTTCTGGGGCCTCGATTACATGTAGAACAAATGGTACAATAAATAAGGGGGAATTGCATCTATTTATTTGCTCCGCTCCTCAGTATCGAAGAAAAGATTCTTATAAAAGATGATTATTGCTCTCCCTGCGGTGAACTACTATAGGATTTGATAGTTTCCTTGTTTTCTTCGCTTTTTTATGTGTTTGTTTTTTTTAAAAAATGCCTGTATATCATTCTGGAATCCATTAATTTATTCAGAAAGAGAGATACATAGACTAGAAACAAAGTCTACTAAGTTAAAAGCTGAATATTCTATATTTTAGGCACGCCACTCAGTTCTCTTGACTTAATAATACCTGTCTCTCTATTTCTAAAAAGAATATGGAGGGCTTCCCTGGTGGCGCAGTGGTTGAGAGTCCGCCTGCCGATGCAGGGGACACGGGTTCGTGCCCCGGTCTGGGAAGATCCCACATGCCGCGGAGCGGCTGGGCCCGTGGGCCATGGCCACTGAGCCTGTGCTCCGGAGCCTGTGCTCCGCAAGGGGAGAGGCCACAACAGTGAGAGGCCCGCCTACCGCAAAAAAAAAAAAAAAAAAAAAAAAAAAAAAAAAAAGAATATGGAAAGGATGAGTGAAATTACCTAAACAAAATCACTTTAAACCAGACAAAAATGTTCAAAGAAATATAATTTTTGCCAATTAAGGTCAAATTCCGAACCCTGAATGTTAGGTTTCTTGTGTTTCCCAGATGTGCTTTGATTATTGTAGTCTGCCTGGATATTAAAACCAAACACCCCAGTGTGCAGATTGCTCTGGGTGCCCATATCTGGAGACTCTTACTGTCTTGTTTAGATATTTCTTTGAAAGAAACAAACAGCACAGTTTTCATGCTAATGTATACATAATCTTTCCTCTCAAAACAAAACCCTGCACCTACTTTAGTGAGAAATGATATGTCTATGCCAACATTTGGAATTTAATTGGACTGGGGTAAGGAAGGTTTATATTTCCTGCAGAGGAATCAGAAAAAGGAACAGCTATAGAATGCAGTAACTTGAAAGGGGAAAAGTAAAAATTATATTGCAAGGGAAATAAATTCTTTAAAGCAGAAAATGAACTCTACTCTGAGAATTGGCTAAGAGTTATAATTTACAGAGTCATTTCAGCTATTGAAAAGTAAGGGTTTGATAGTGTAGAACTGCACTACTTGGTGATGATAAAATCCCCTTGCTTACCTAAAGGTCAGTGCTGTCCTTCCTCACCCAAGTCTTCTGCCAAAGAAGCCTAAGCTTCAGAAGCAGGAAATCTTGGCAGCAAATGGAAAATTCATTTAATGTTTGATTATCCTTCTCCAAAACCACTAATTGGGTTATCCAGTCACTGTGGTTGATTGGACTATTTTTTTTAAGCGGTTAGATTTAAACTCTCCAATTTAGCTTTATTTAGACTAGATTCTAGCTTATATATCCCATAAGGTCACCTAGGAAAGAGTAATTATTTTTAATTGCTTAGGAGCTGATGATTATAATGAGAATTGGATGTTTCTTCTTGATCTGACCTCTCCCTGAAGTATCTCTGAGCATGTTTTAGGTCTCTGACCTGAACATGTCATTACATTGTTCTTTCATATGGAATATGGCAACTGATCTGAAAGTCTTCAAGGGATGTTCAAAAACTCTTTTTGAGTAAAGCAACCAAACCCTTGCCATAGACCTGAAGTCAATTATATTTTTAGTCTCAGGAGTGGCTAGGGTCTACCCTCTTTCATACCCTCTCCCAGAGTTGGCTCTCTTTTCGGCAAGAGCCAACACAGCCATCACAGAACCCTGTTATCACAAATCTGGAAAACATACAGCATGAGCCAACTTTTGTATCTCCTTAATGCTAAGATTGATGAAAACCTCTAAGAAATAGGAACCCTACAAGTTCAGCTGTTTCAATGAATCAGAGAGATCAACTGAGGGTATGGGAGAGAAAATTCATCAGTAGATAGGTGAAAGGTAGAAGTAAAACAGGGCTGAGGTTTCTTTCAATGTTAAAATGCTTTGATTTTACAAACATCTTGTAACTAGATAAACAAAGGCTGACTGGAGGTCATGGAACATTTCATACAGAACCTCCTGGAATAGAAGTGCATTGAAAAAAATAAAAGAAGAGCCAGAGCCTTGAGCACTAGATTTCAGGAGTGGCCCCAGGATAAAATATCCTGTCCCTTCTAAGAAAGTCTACTAAGTTTTGGTTCAGAAGATAGGATCACATCCCTAGAAGACAGGGTGCCTGTACTTGTGCTTCACTCATCAGCTCAGGGTAACAGCTTCTGAATCAGCCTCTATGCCTTCAGCCTTCTTTGGACAAAAGTCCAAAGTCATAAGTTTGACATTAAGTTCCTCCATATTTTGTCCTCAAATTAACTCTCCTGTCTTCTCTCTCAGCTTCTAGCCTTTCTACGCTTTGCTCTATGGACTATTTCCTAATCCCCAGATCCGAAACATACCTTACATTCCCCTACCTAAATACTATTATTTTCTCCAACCTGAAATGAATCCTACTCTAATAGAGTTAGCTTTTGAGACCAGGTAAAGATGCTGATTTTTCATGAAGTTTTCTTTCAACATCAAATATTTATTGATTATATTTGTGCAAGGCACTATACTGGACACTTGGGAGAAAAGAATCAATAGGGGAGGCACGGGGCCTGTTTTCATGGAGTTGCTAAAAGAGAAGAGTATCAAACAAGAAACGACAATAATGCTTTTCCTCACTTTTACCCACAACAATAAAAATCCCCCTCAGAACCCGGAATGGTCACTGTCAAAACCACTCACTTGACAATTAATTGCAAGTTGCCTTGTACAATCTGAAATCATAGATTGTGAGAGCTGGAAGAAACAGATGCCTAATGAAGGCCAATGAGGAGACGTCTGCCTGCCTGATGCCGGCGAAAAAATGGATGCGAAGATGGGTGTCTGCCTGTCCCATCTACAATAGATTTGCTCTTTTGACAACCTAGGGTTGATTTCAGGAGCTGTGCAGGGCCACTTCCAGACACCTTATTTTTTTTTAAAAGGTCAGAAACTCCTATCTTTATTTTACAAGGAAAACATAGCCCTCAAATAAAATAGAATGACAAATGAACACCAGCAAATTTATGGTAAGGCTTAACTGGCAGATGTCCAAATATTTAAGTTTGATTAGAAATTTTCAAATTGGGCAAATACAAGGGTCTGGGTCCTTTGAGTTGGGATAGAGGAGAAGGGTACAGAAGGTGGAAAACAGCACCAAAAGTGGAAGCTTAGGCTGCACTGTTTTCTTTAAGCAATTTCTCTTTCTTCTAAATTTCAAACTATTTTTGCATGGCTATGTTTAGAATAGAAAAGCAAATTGAATGCAAAAAAAAAAAAAAATGATCACTCTCCATCATCAGATCACAGCCTGAGCAATTATCGACCGTCAGCCCCAAACCCTTGCCACGGCCATATGCCCACCAAGGCTAATTTCTGCTCAGGGCAGGAAGGAATTTAATTGGTGTTTCTTTATGGTGTTTCTTGCTTCATTTAATTGGTGTATCTTTTATGGGCAAGCAGTGTAGACTTTCCGTAAGTAAATATATTGGGGGGAGGGGGCGGGTGCGGCAGAAAATACAACAAGAAACACTCTTTTAATTTAGAAAACAAACTGGAAAGGCAATGAAAGCAAATGTGAGATTTATGGTGAACAGCAAAGCGGTCATCTGGAATCCTGCACACAGTAGCAAAATTGTTTATCAGGCCCCTGATTGTGAAAATCGGCTGAGCTCCTTCAATAAGAACATACCGTCTTAGAATGGCATCTGATTCCCCCAAACAAATATCAGGGACAAGAGGAAAGAGAACAAACAGTTATGATAACCAGATAGGAAAATTACAAAGTAGCTCTGGAAGCAGAGCTATAGGGTAAGAAGAAACAAAACAAGAGCCACAGAAGTATAAATAAAAGGAGGGGCTGGGCCACTGAGTTGGGGAATCACTGTGTCAATATCTAGGTCTTGCCTCTTGGGCTGGGCAAAGTCCCTGGAGAAGATTCTTCCAAGCTCCTACCTGGAGGGTGAAGCCCTACTGCCAGCATTCTGGTGGCTGGGGAAAAGGGCTGGGCGTCTCAGCATCCGGCAGCCAAAAGTGGTCTCTGCGATGTCCAGTTCAGAAACTCTCTATTCTACTCTCTTTAAAGAATAAACCTTTGGTGTTTTTCTCAGGTGGGGAGGAGCTCTGGCCTGACTATACCAAGTGGGTAGTGTGGCTGTTTCTTAAACAACCTTTCCACCAACCCTCTTTATTTTGGACACCTCAACCCTATTCACTGCCCCCAGCTCCGCTTCTGGGGACACCAGTGCCTCCAATTCCTGAGTGTTTTAGGGATTGTGAAGTGTAAATCACATTGGTTTAGGATTCCATTTTCTAGCATCTGCCAAGTCAGCGATCCTCAAACTTTAATGCAAGCACATCAGAGGAATATACTGGGAAAATGCAGGTTCTGACTCAGTAAGTCTGGGGAGGGGTCTGAGATTCTACATTTCTAACCAGCTCCAGGATACCCTGGCTGTACTAGTACAAGAACCACATTCATCTATGTTCTTTTTTTTTTTCTGCGGTACGCCAGCCTCTCACTGTTGTGTCCTCTCCCGCTGCGGAACACAGGCTCTGGACGTGCAGGCTCAGCGACCATGGCTCACAGGCCTAGCCGCTCCATGGCATGTGGGATCTTCCCGGACCGGGCACGAACCTGTGTCCCCTGCATCGGCAGGCGGACTCTCAACCACCATGCCACCAGGGAAGCCCCCATCCATGTTCTTTATAACCCTAAAATTCTATTGCTCTTGTTCCTCTGTCCTTATTTATGGCTTTATGGCTTTAAAAGAAAGAAAAAAAATGCCCCTTACTGTCTTCTCAGTGGGGTTTTAAGAGGAAACCAATGGCCATTTAGTTATTTGTTTACTCTGCCTTCTCCTCCCAGGAATCCCCATTCATTATTCAACCCACTCAATCCGACTCTCTGCCCATCGTTCCACTAAAAGTTATCTTGTCACAGGTACCAATAAACTTCTCTTAAATATTTTAACTATGTTTTACACTGTGTATGTTTATATTACTTTTCAAATAAAAGTTTGAAGATAAGAGGAAGGTGCACCATTCAGATATCAGATTCAAGGGCATTTCCCCACCTACATGTTACCTGTTTCTCAGGAACATGCCTCACAGGTGACCATCCTCCTGCATGAAACATTTTTCTCTCTTGACCTCCAGCTTCTGTGACACCATACTAGCTTCCCTCTTACATCTCACACCAGACCTTCATCTTCTCTGCTACTCAGTCTCTAAATGTTGGAGTTCCCCAGACTTCCTCTGGACCCTCTTCTCTCATGAATCTGTACTCTCTCTACAGTGATCTCATCAGTCCTGTGGCTTTAAATGCCACCTACATTCAAAATCCAAGTGTCATGTCTGACCTCTTCATTGATCACCAGACAAGTAATACCCATCTGAAACCTTGACATTGTCACTCGATCTCTTGCTGGCATCTCAAAACCAGCAAGCAAAAAATAGTACACTTAATTGCCCTCCCCTCAGCTCCTCAGAATATTCTCTCCCAGCCTTCATCATCTGAATTAAGGCACATATCACCAACTCCTCACCATCAAATCCAATCCAAGTGCTGGGGACTAGACCCCTACAATACACCTCAAATATCTCCACTTCTCACCTTCCTTATCACCACCCCAGCTCAAACCACCACCTCTCTCACCTACTACAAGTGTCTCCAGTGCTTCTATCCCCTAGTTCCACTTAAATCCATCCCCCACACAGCATCTAGAGAGACTGACAAAGAAGATGGCATACAATTACTTAGAATTCACTTAGAATAAAATTTATTCAATCCACGTTCATGACTACCTATTATAACAGCACTAGTCTAGGTGTCAGAGATCCAGCACCGAGCAAAACAAACAAAATCTCTTCCTTTGGGGTGCTTATATGCTTTGTCATGGCTACAAGGTACTCTATGATCTGACCTCTGCCTGCCTTTCCATAGGCATAGTGCATATCATGCATCACTTGCCCATTGCCACTATGCTCTAGCCACCCTGGACCCTTTTCTGCTCTACAAACACACCAGGCTCTCACCACCTGAAATCTTTCACTTGCTTTTCTTTCTGTCTAGAATGTATTTTTCTCTCCTCTTCCATCTCCACCCAAATTCCAACCACTTAGAGTGGTCTTCCTTGACCAGCCCACTATAGTAGCACCCCTACCTTGCACTAGCTTATGACCACTTTCTTCCATAAACTCGCTGCAATTTGAATGTTTTTATTTGTTTATCTATTCCCCACCACCACCACTAGAAACCAGAACTAAAGCTTCATGATGGCAAGGATTCGCACATGCAGAATAGCTCCTGGTACAGAGTAGACGCTCAATACCTCCATGAATTGAATGAATAAATGAAAGGCCCCTTCAACAAATAAGAACTAGAAGGAGAGACTGAATGTAACAAACATCTATTAATCCTACTATATCATCCTGCTGTATGCCTCTTAGAGTATCTCACCCAACAGTCTTGCACTGTAGCTATTACTGTTCCCATTTTAGGAAATAGGAAAAATGAAATCAATCCATTCTGAATGTCAGGATTGAAATTGAGATTCCTGATATACCTGATTAGGAAACGTGCAATCTTTGTACTAACCAAGAAAAAAGAGAAAGAAGACCTCCCTGTCCTCTGAACTCAATCCCTAAAGAAAAACCATCTAAACTCATCATCTGAGCTTAAATATGCACGGCGCTGGAGTTATCTATAATATCAATTTTACATATTATCTTGCCTCTCAAATACAGCAAAGCTCTCTGAGGGCTAGCACTGCACCCCTCTCCTACTCTCAGCAGCATTGGGTACTCAGTAACTATTCAATAAAGAGTACAGAGAAAATGAATGAGCGGGATCACAAATAAATAGGAGGACTGAAAAGTAGGTGTCACTGGCCATTTTCAGTGATAAGTTGCAAAATAACCAGAAGCTGTGTAATAATACTAAGAAGCTGTTTGAATGATATGCAAGCCTACAGAGGAGGTAGTTGGCAGAAATGGTTCCAGCTTTGCTGCCTTTTACACATTTCCAGTGAAGATGGCTCCCCATTCATAATTAACCCTCAGCAGATTGAGTAGCTGATCTTCAGCAGGTGGAGAGGCCTAGCAGAAGTGACTGCCATGTGAACATGGAGTGCTGATGGGGGTTTGGAGATCTCTGCAGACAGTATTCCCTAAATGGTCCACCTACAATCAGATGAATGGTGATGATGTTTGAAAAGTTCCACAGAATTCCAAAAGAAGAAAAATCCTTATTGGCCTACTGCGAACTCACAGACTCTTGCAAGATTTCTTTCTAGATTTGGGGAATTCTACCTCTGTTTTCTCATTTTGGATAGGATTTAAAGTCTGGAGCAAGGCTGCTCCAACCAGTCCATAGCTCTTTATGTGATATGATTTGAGAGGCACTAAGTTAGCTCAGTTGCCCTCAAATATCTCCCCTGCTACTTGCCACAGAGCCACCATTAATTAATTAATCCTTTGAGCCTTAAAGATTTCCCTAATTTCTAAGACTCTGCAGTTGAAATACAAAATCCTCTTGGAGAAGTATTTTAAGCTTTTAAAATGGCCCTTTAGCATTTTTCAAAGTGCATTCTTCACAACCTGAGTTTCATAAGACACTCTAGAAAAAGTAAATGTTGAAAAGGTCTAACATAATCAAATAGGTTTGGAAAATGCTGTATGCTATACCCCCATCTTGGAGATTAACAATGGACCTAACATGTAAAAGGGCTTCAGAGATGTCCCAATCTTATATCACTTATAACTGTTGCACAAAACTCACTAGGAAACTCTGATTTAATGAGATGTATTTAACCAAGAATATGCTTTGGTGAATAGGTCTCCATAGATACCCATGGAAATGGAAGGGTTGAGAAAGGTAGTATATACAACCCAAAATATATGACAGACACATATTTTAAAATTCTATGTAGGCCAGGTCTTCCCCTGTGCAAACCTGCCCTGTTCTTCAAATCAGAGAATTTTTTTTTTTTTTTGCCATGCGACACGTGGGATCCCAGTTCCCCAACCAGGGATCGAACCCATGCTCCCTGCAGTGGAGGGCATATTGGTAATTAAAGGTATTCTCTATCTACTGTTTCCAAAAGCCACAAACTTTAAATCCTCTATTTCCAAGGTACTGTGCCAGGCTTAGTGGTAAAACATTCCTCTCTACTCCCACAAAGAACAGACAACCCCCCAGCACGTCCACTTCTTATCCCCTCACACCCAAGGAGGTATGAGCATTAGAATTCTACCATTATTTTCTTTTTACCTTTGCTTGCTTTTCAAAAACAGCTTTCTTGAGACATAACGCATAGCATACAATTTACTTATTTAAAGTTTATATTTCAATCATATTTTGTATATTCACAGATATGTTCAACCATCATCATAATCAATTTTAAAACATTTTTATCACCTAACCCTTTAGCTGTCACTCCTCTGCCTACCCATGCTCCACCCAGTCCTAAGAAACCACTAATCTACTTTGTCTTTACAGATTTCTCTATTCTGGACTTTCATATGAATGGAATTATATGAGATCTTTGTGACTAGCTTATTTCACTTAGCATACTTTCAAGGTTTATTCAAGTTGTAACAGGTATCTATACTCCATTCTTTTTACGGTCAAAAATATTCCTTTGTTTAGATAAAACACATTTTGTTTATCCATTCATCTGCTCATAGACATTGGATTATTCACCTTTTGGCTATTAACAATGTTTGCTTTAAACATTTATATATAAGTTTTTGTGTGGACGTCTGTTTTTATTTCTTTTAGTATAAACCTAGGAATGGAATAGGTGAGATATGATAACTCTATTTTTAATCCTTTGGAAAACCACCAAACTATTTTCCAAAGTGGTTGAACCATGTTATAGTCCCATAAACAGGGAGTGAAGTTTCCCATTTCTCCATATCCTCATCAACACTTGTTGTTATCTGACTTTTTGATTCTAGCCATCCTAGTGAGTTATCAAGTGGTACCTCACTGTGGTTTTGATTTGCATTTCCCTGATGAGTAATGATGTCAAGCTTTTCATATACTTATTGGTCATCTGTATCTCTTCTCTATTGAGTATCTATTCAGATGCACTGTCCAATTTTTAACTGGGTTGTCTTTTTAAAAAATTGAAGTATAGTTAATGTACAATATTATATGTTACAGGTATGCAATACAGTGACTCACAATTTTTAAAGATTATACTCCATTTATAGTTATTATAAAGTATTGGCTATATTTCTGTGCTGTACAATATATTCTTGTAACTTATTTTATACATAATACACTAGTTTGTACTTCTTAAGTTTCCTACCCCAATATTGCCCCTCCCCCCCTTCCCTCACTCCACTTGTAACATATAGTCTGCTCTCTATATCTGTTAGTCTGTTTCTTTTTTGTTATATTCACTAGTTTGTTTATTTTTTAGATTCCACATATAAATTCCATACAGTATTTGTCTTTCTCTGTCTGACTTATTTTACTAAGCATAATACTCTGTAGGTCCATACATATTGCTGCAAATTCCAAATTACATTCTATTTTATGGTTGAGTAGTATTCCATTGTATATGTATACGATATCTTCTTTATCCTTTCATCTGTTGATGGATACTTAGGTTGCTTCCATTTCTTGGCAATTGTAAATAATGCTGCTATGAACATTGGGGTGCATGTATCTTTTCGAATTAGAGTTTTTGTTTTCTTCAGATATATATCCAGGAATGGAATTGCTGAGTCCTATGGTAGTTCTATTTTTAGTTTTTTGAGAAACCTCCATCCTGTTTTCGACAGCAGCCCCACCAATATACATTCCCACCAGTAATGTATAAGGGTTCCCTTTTCTCCACATCCTTGCCAACATTTGTTATTTGGGTTCTTTTTGATGACAGCCATTCTCACAGGTGTGAGGTGATATCTCATCTGGCTTTGATTTGCATTTCCCTGATGATTAGCAATGTTGAGCATTTTTTCATGTGCCTGTTGCCCATCTGCTTGTCCTCTTTGGAAAAATATCTATTCACTACTTCTGCCCAATTTTTAATCAGATGGGTTTTTGGGGTTTTTTTTGGAAGTTGAGTTGTATGAGCTGATTACATATTTCCCATATTAACCCCTATCAGTCATATCATTTGCAAATATTTTCTCCCATTCAGTAGGTTGTCTTTTCATCTTGTCAATGGTTTCCCTTGCTGTGCAAAAGCTTTCAAGTTTAGTTAGGTCCCATTTGTTCATTTTTGCTTTTATGTCCTTTGCTTTAAGAGACAGATCCAAAAAAAATATTGCTATGATGTATATCACAGAGTGTTCTGCCTATGTTTTCCTCTAGGAGTCTTATGGTTTCTCCTCCTATATTTAGGTGTTTAATCCGTTTTGAGTTTATTTTTGTATATGGTGTTAGAGAATGTTCTAATTTCATTGTTTTACATGTAGCTGTCCAGTTTTCCCAGCACCACTTACTGAAGAGATTGTCTTTTCTCCATTGTATTTTTTTTTTTTTTTTTTTTTTTTGCAGTACGTGGGCCTCTCACTGTTGTGGCCTCTCCCGTTGCGGAGCACAGGCTCTGGACGCGCAGGCTCAGCGGCCATGGCTCACGGGTCTAGCCGCTCCGCAGCATGTGGGATATTCCCGGACCGGGGCACGAACCCATGGACCCTGCATCGGCAGGTGGACTCTCAACCACTGCGCCACCAGGGAAGCCCCACTGTATATTCTTGACTCCTTTGTTGAAGAGTAATTGGCCATAAGTTTGTTGGTTTATTTCTGGACTCTATTCTGTTCCATTGATCTATGTGTCTGTTTTTGTGCCAGTATCATACTGTTTTGATTACTGTAGCTTTATAGTATAGTCTGAAGTCAGGGCACATGATTCCTTCAGCTCTGTTCTTTCTCAAGATTGTTTTAGCTATTTGGAGTCTTTTGTGTTTCCATACAAATTTTTAACTTATTTGTTCTACTTCTGTAAAAAATGACAGTGGTATTTTGATAGGGATTACATTAAATCTGTAGATTGCCTTGGGTAGTATGGTCATTTTAACAATATCTTTTTAGTACTGAGTTGTGAGAATTTGTGGTACATTCTAGATACAAGTCCCTTATCAGATGTATGATCTGCAAATATTTTGTCCCATTCTGTGGGTTGTCTTTTCACCTTATTGGTGGTGTCCTTTGAAGCACAAAGCTTTTTAATATTGATAAAATCCAGTGTATTTTTTGTTGTTGTGATATTTGTTTTTGGTTTCATATCCAAGAATTCCTTGCCAAATCCAAGGTCACGAAAATTTATTTCTATGTTTTCTTCTGGGACTTAAAGTTTTAGATCTTACATGTTGGTCTTTGATCCATTTTGAGTTAATTTTTGTATACGATGTCAGGTAATTGTCCAACACCATTTTTTGCACGTGGCTCTCCAGTTGTCCCAACACCATTTGTTGAAAAGACTATTTTTCCCCTACTGAATAGTCTTGGCAACTTTGTTGAAAATTATTTGCCCAAAGTGATGTGAATTTATTTCTGGACTCTAAATTCTGTTCCATTGATCTATATATCTATCCTTGTATCAGTACCAAACTGTCTTGGTTATATGGAGAATGTTCCATGTGCACTTGAGAAGACTGTATAATCTCTTGTTGTTGGGTTGAGGGTTCTATACATGTCTGTTAGATCTAGTTGGTTTATAGCATTGTTCAAGTCTCCTATATATTTTTTGATCTTCTGTCTAGTTCTATTATTGAAAGCAGGGTATTGAAGTCTTCAACTTTTATTGTCAAAAAACCTATTTCTTAATTTCTGTCAGTTTTTGCTTCACGTATATTGGTGCTCTGTTATTAGGTGTATATATGTTTTTAACTGTTACATCTTCCTGATGGATAGAAACTGTTATCCTCATAAAATATTCCTCTTTATATCTAGTAACATTGTTTTGTTTTAAAGTCTCTTTTTTCTTGTATTAGTATAGCTACTCCAGATTTCCTGTGACTGGTATTAGTATAGCTGGTATTTGTATAGCTACTCCAGATTTCCCATGGCTGCTATTTGCATGATGTATATACTATTTCAATCCTTTTACTTTGAATCTATTTGTGCCTTTGAATTTAATGTGTGTCCTTTAGAAAATATACGGCTAGATCATATTTTTAGTCTAGTTTGATAATCTCTGTCTTATGACTGGATGGTTTGATCCAGTCACATTTAATGTTATTACTGATATAGGTGGATTTACATTCGCCATCTTTGTTTTCATCTGACTTTGGTTTTATTTACATCTGACTTTTTGTTTTCTATATGTCTCATGTCTTTTTTCCTCCTCTATTCCTCATTTACTACTTTCTTTCACATCAAGTGAATCTTTTCTAATATAGCTTTTAAATTTTTTAATGACTTTTTACCATATTTTTGAGATTTTGTTTTTCTAGTGGTTGCTCTAAGGTTTATCGTATACATCTTATCAGAATCAGCTAGGTTAATGAGAAAGAGAGAGAGAGAGAGAGAGAGCGCAAGCTGTATGGTGTGGAATATGTTACCCCTCTATAGCTCTACTCCCTAACAATTAAGAGAAGAAAAGAAAAAAATTTGCAGTTATAGAGTCTTTTATAATTACATAATTACCTTTAACAATGCTTTTTGTTTGTGTGGATTTGAATTACTATCAGGGCTCACATGTTTCAGCCTGAAAAACTTCCTTTAACATTTCTTATAAGGCAGGTCTAATAGCAACAAATTCTCTAAGCTTTTGTTTACCTTGGAAAACCTTTATTTTGCCTTCATTTTTGAAACATGGGGTTTCTGGTTATAGTGTTCTTGGTTAACAGGGTTTTTTTTTTCTTTGAACACTATAAATATGTTATCCCAGCTCCACCTCTGGCCTCCATTGTTTCTGATGAGAAGTGAGCTGTTAACCTTGTTGAGGGTTCCTTATAAGTAATGAGTCATTTTTCTCTTGCTGCTTTCAAGATTTTCTCCTTGTCTTTCAGCATTTTTACTATATTGCATCTGTTTATGGGTCTCTTTGTGTATATTCTACTGGAATAATATTGAGCTTACTAGATGTTTTCAATAAATCTAGGAGGTTTTCAGCTATTATTTTTCCAAATATTTTTTTCCTCCTTTTTCTTTCTCCTCTCCCTGATACTTCCATTATGCACATATTGGTGTGCTCAATTTTGTCCCATATTTCTCTGAGGTTCTCTTCATTTTTCTTCATTCTTTTTTTCTGTTTTTGGTTTGTATAATCACTATTGGTTTATTTTCAATTTTTCTATTTCTTTCTTCTGCAAGTTCAAATCTACTGTGATTTGAGACACTCGTGATTTTTTTACATTTCATTTTATTTTTTAAAATAATTGCTATCTCTTTATTTATATTCTCTATTCAATGCAATATTGCCAGCATATTTTCATCTATTTCTTTAATCATGCTTTTCTTTACTTCTGGAACATATTCATAATGACTATGTTCAAATATATTTCTGTTAAATCTGACATCTGGTTATTCTCACAGGCAGTTTCTGTTGCCTGCTTTATTTTCCTGTTTCTTTGTATCCCTTTGATTTTCGGTTTTTTCTTTCTTTCTTTCTTTTTCTTCTTCTTCTTTTTTTTTTTTTGCTGGAAACAACATTTCAGACAATCTATTGTAGCATTCTGGGTACTGGTTCCACCTCCATGACTTATTAGTGCTGTTTGTTTGTTGTTTAGTGACTACTAGCTAGATTATTTTAGTGAAAGCCTTTGATGTTGATTCTCAAGAAGGCACAGCTTTGAATATGCCCACAGTCACCCTGGGAAGACAAGGTATTGGCAGGGCTCTCTTCCATTCTTTCCCTGACCACACCCAGATGTTAACCTTTACTACTTGCAGGCAGACTATGCTACTACTTTCAACAATTCCCAGGGCATAAATTCCTCTGTAAACTAATCCAGCCAAATTGTGGCTCCTTCAAATAAATCATTTATGGGGTCAAAGTTTGATATCTATTCTGACCCCAGGGGGACTCCTTCCAGCTGTCTTATTCCCCCGGTTCTCTCCTGCAAACTAATTGTCCTATGTTATGTATCTATTAGATCCATGAATATCCCAATTGCCTTTACCATACCTTTGCTGTTCTTGAGAGTGCTCTCAGGCTTAAACTTCTCCATCCTCTGTTGCAAAGCAAATCAGTTTCCTTGGGAAGAGAATACCAGATACGCATTTCACAGTCTGCTTCTCACTTCAGGCAAAATCTCAGCCAGGGCTCTGGAGCCAGGAGTGTATTCAAAGGCAAACTTCTCCCTGAGACCCTCATTCCAGGAGTTAAACACTTGAAGGAAGGTAGAGTAACAACCTGAGATGTTCTTGGCTTGATTCTTTTGGCTTGGAACCACCACCTCATGAGCCCTGGCAAGAGTTTTGGATCTCCAATATTCTCAGCAGGCCATACCCAAGATAGAGCCTCTGGTGCACAAGTGTGCCTTGGTAAAAAGAAAGGAGCCCCCACTTCCCAACCACACTTGCCCAGAATGCAGCCTCAGCAACAAGCAGCTGGAGGCAGAATGAGAAATGCTGAAGTCCTGCTTCTCCTGGAAGAAAGCCCTCCACCTGGAAGCTGGGAAGAGACGAAACCCTGTGTTCTTGACTTCTTGCTTTCTGGAGTAGAGTCTCCACTTCTCTGAGGTGGGAGGGGAGAGGGAGGCCATAGTTTTGATTTAAGTAACACACTCTTGCCTTTTTTTAACTAGATTTTCATAGATTTTCTTGAATAGATGTTTCCTCCTTTGCTCCTTGCCCTTAGGACCATTTCCAGAGGCTTTGAATAGTTTTCTTTCTTCTTTGGTTGGTTTGCTTTGTTTTCATAATTTTTACCAGGTTCACTACAGAGCTGGTCAGCTGAGCTCCTCACACAGTCATGCTGAAAATCAATCACACCACTATGTTCTTGATCAAGCAAAGCAAAGGGGGAGCTGGTTGTGACTGAAAGCAGAAAAGCAGTCAGGTACCCAGGATTTTCCTCTCTGAAGTTCTTGGTGTGCCCTTGAACAAAGGAGAACAGCTGGGCAAGCCAGGAATAAATAAATGTTTTCACAATGAAGTTTTTCATCCCATTTTTACTTTAATGTTTTTCATGTGCATTATTAGTTTTAAATAATTCAGTACACATGTCCTAAATGTTGGTCTGGTGAAGAGTAATGGCTCTATCACCTACAAAATAAGGCCACTAACTGCTCTTTTGGCAGGCATAACAGTTTTTTAAACATTGTGATATGGTGAGCAAAACAAGTGGAAATGGAATTATATCTGAAAGGATGGTTTCCAGGGTTGCTCTAATTTATTAGATCAAAAGAGAAAAACAGATTTCTTTTCTCCTGAGCAGGCTAGAGACAAAATGACCTTCTCCCTGTGTATTGACAGTCCTGACCATTTGACTGAAGTAATTTCAGCAACACGGAGCATGCAGTTGTACCAAATGGAAAACAAGCCAAAAGCAATATCAAAATCTTGAATTCAGCATCTTCCCCGAAAAATCACTGAGACCCTAAACAAAGTGGTACATCATCCACGACCTGCTACTACATGCATCACACCTTTATTGAATACTTACTGTGTGTACAGCCATTTGCTGGGATATAAGAGCCAATTTTGCAGCCCTGACATATGACCCTTTTAATGTAGCTGAAGAGAGTAGACACACACAGAGACATAGAAAAAGAGAACAAGGCTTTTCAAGTGATCATGTGATAACACGATAAGGACAGGGAATGCAGGACAAAATTTGACTACTGTGGAAGTTCCTTGAAGGAAGAGGTACCAACGCTTGCAATAAACAAACAAGGGTACTTCCTTGAATAGGTGAGACATGTGCTGAATATTTAAAAAAAAAGATTTAAATATGTAACAGTGAGGGAAAATGCTTAGTAGATAGAAAGAACACCTGGAAAGCTAGTCCAACAGCAGCAAGTCAAAGAAATAGCTTTTTCTCCTGAAGGAAATAGTATTGTTTCTGAATTATCAATTTCATTTCTCAAAATGTGCCAAGCACAGCACTTGGGTGAGAGTGGGGGAAATTGGAGCATTTCCATTCCAGATCTCCAAATTCAAGAAAGATTATCTAGCAGGGAAAAAAATGTTCTGTTTTAATAATTAGTGGAGGTTTGGGTAGAAAGAACCAAGGCATGATTCAGAGAAATTTAGTGGAGTGTGTTAAATGGCTTTACAAATCTCTTTGACTGAATGCAGAACAGACTAGACCCAGCCTGATTTTGCAGTTAAGAAATACAAATTACTTAAGTCACTAGAAGTATTTTCAAATAGAATCAGTCTTTTACTCAATTATTTATTTCAATTGCCTGGAGTAGGGACTAGCTGAGGTCATATTATGCCTAGGAGATCTCTGGATCTAAAACCATATGTTTCTGAAATAAATAATTCTTTCAGAGAAACTTACTTAAACATTGGGCTAATTTACTCTTTCACACAGTAAGCAAATAGATGCCAATTAGATCTAGATAACTTTCCCTAGAATTAACCTGAAATTAGCCATTTTGTTTGTTGATCCCCAACCAAATTGTTTTTCAAAAGAAAAGGAAAAAATGAATGAATAAGTGAGCATAAAACAATGAATATCAAGAAAATGTTCCAAATATTCTGCCTTCCCATCTATTGTCTTCTTCTAACTCTGCTTTCAAGGTGAGCAGTCAAGATCAGCTACTGATGGCAGCCCATCTACATTTTTTTTTTTTAACATCTTCATTGGAGTATAATTGCTTTGGAATGGTGTGTTAGTTTCTGCTGTATAAGAAAGTGAATCCCCTATATGTATACATATATCCCCATATCTCCTCCCTCTTGTGTCTCCCTCCCACCCTCCCTATCCCACCCCTCTAGGTGGTCACAAAGCACCGAGCTGATCTCCCTGTGGTATATAGCTGCTTCCCACTAGCTATCTATTTTACATTTGAGCCTAGGGGCAGGACAGGAATAAAGACCAGACGTAGATAATGGACTTGAGGACACAGGGAGGGGGAAAGGTAAACTGGGACAAAAGTGAGAGAGTAGCATTGACATATATATACTACCATCTACTTTTGTTTTTGCATCACTCTTAAGTTATCTCCCTTCCAATAATCATTATGGTGTAAGTGACACTCCAGGGGAAATCAATTCCTTTTGACTAAATACAAAATCCTCCCTCGAATCATAATTGGGACTTTGTTGATTCTGCTGTTGTCTGAACACTTTGACAGACAGCCGACAGCCACCATCTTGCTTTCACCGAAGTTGAATAGCTTGTCTCCTGCAGCCTTCGGGGAAGATTTGCCAGCCTTTAGGAACTGCCCCCCTTGAGTTGGGAATAATTACAACTACTTAGATATCAGAATTGCATTTCCTAGAGACTGGCTCCATGTTGTTTTTCTCAAGATTGTTTAAAGGAAGACTCCTCTAAACCCCTAAAGGGATAGAGTCTTTTTCATTTTCTTTCTACTTAGAAAGATGTGATGTCTACAGAAAGCATTTAGATTTGTAAGACCCTCAAAAACAAGGATGCCCATGCCCCTGTCTTAGGTCTGGCAAGTATCATGCATGTCTTAGACCTACCGCAAGAGATATTTCTGAATAAATGAAATGAATGGCTTGCACTGAGTTGAATTGATGAGTTAAATTGAATTGGATTGGATTGAAATGAATTGAATTGGACTTCTCTGCACTGACAGAGTAGCTATCATGAAAGCAGAAGGAAGGTCAGGATGTGCCATTCACTAGCTAATCAGGGCCAGAACTCAGCATGATCAGGGAGTCCAGGCCCTCCTGGCTGCTGAGGACCAGAGGTTAAGTGATTTCCCAAGGACAGATAGCAAAGTGGGAACAGAGCAGAGACTCCAGACATAATAACAGTAAAGACAAATAATTGGGCTTATGTGTACTGTGTAAGTAGAATGACAGGCACAGCTCTAAGTGTCTCACTGCATCATCTTTTTTACTCCTCATAGCAACCCCTTGGGGCAAGCCCCACTATTACCCAGACTTTCAGATAAAGCAACTAGGCATCAAGCAATTAAGTAACTTGCCCAAGGGGCACATCCAGGATTTGGACTCAGGAAGCAAGACCCCAAGACACTGCTGTTAAGCATTGCAGACATCATGGGCAGGGAAGAAAAAGAGTTTATAACCACAGCTTAAATAAAAGTTTTAAGAAAGGATAATGACAACAATTTAAAGAAGTGGAGAAACAGCAGACAGGAGGAATTTTTTCCCCCCTTGAGGACGTGCAATTATAAACCTGTTCCAATCTCCTTAATGTAAACATTTTTAAGACATCCAGATTTCACATCTCTTGGACTTCCTGAAGTTTGACCCTGGTAGGATCTGCTGAACCATATTGTACAGAGTGTAAGTATGTCAGGGTTCTAATTTCTGGGAATGTCATAAAATAAAAGGTTTTAAAAAATAATACATAATCTCATATTTATATTTATCTATTCTTTATAATCCAAAACATAGCTCCATAATGTTGAAAATGTTCAGTTAATGTCTTGGGACACAGAGGCCCTAGTTAGTGCTGGACACCATGTTCATACTTCCAGAATGCAGGAACACTGACATGGCGTTATCACCCTGCCCTGTGTGCACCAAAAGGCCTGTCCACTGCTGAATTTTCTGCTCCCATCAGTGAGGCGTGACTGAGTGCCTCCACTGAGCTCTGCACATAGAGGTGTTCTAATCATCCTAAAGAATCAGAACCACACACAGGATTCTATTTACTGTATTCTAGTTCTTTAGAGTCCCTTGGCTTCCACAAGTTTGTGGAAACCCATCCGTGGTCCCTCACCATGTCTCTGGCACCTTGACAGAAGTCGACAATTTTTCTGGTGAGTTCAGGAAGCAGAGAGAAAGGATGGATGCCTCCCTGCGGGGCAGGCCTGCAGGCCATCTCGGAAACCCTCACGTTCCACCATACGATAGGTTGTATCACAGTGCAAGGAGGCCAAACAGCATCGGGGAAGGATCCCAGGACTAGGCGTGAGAAGAGCCGGGATCTGGTTCTAATCCCAAGAGCACCTTGTTATTCAACCTAGGAAAACCATCTAACATCTAAGGGCCTCAGTTTACGCTCCTATAAAGTCACAGAACTGAACACGAGAATCCCTGAGGTCACTTCCCTCCCCACTAAACAGCAGGAACATTTGAGCCCTGAGAATGAACTCGGACTGAAATCATTCAACCCTTTAGTAATCACACCAGCTCCACGACACGGTCACTGTCCTTCCCAGCCTACCACTTCCAGAGACCCTGAGAGCTCTGTCACATGTGATTCTAGGAAGCTCACCTGTGCAGTGAAAGTCCTGCATTTTTTGCCAGCCTCTTTTTTCAGGCTTGTCATGATTAAGTGGCAGCGGGGAAAAGCTAAAGGACCAGGTGTCTTCTTACTGACAGCTCGCCCTGTAGACCCTGCCCCGAGAGGAGGCGGAGCAGAGGTTAACAGAGCCCATCAGCCATCCTCAGTTTCCTAGGCTTAGGTCTGTCAGCAGCTGACACTGTATCCTCATCACTACAGCGAGTGGCACGACCCAGGAGTGAGGCCATTTCAGTGGGTGTGTCTGCGTGTGATAATTCCTGGCTTTCCTTTCCTAAGTCCAACATTTAAAACCAAGAGCCCTGGCAATCTGAGGCAGTGGATGGCCTTAAAATTCCTTCAAGAGGTGAAGGCTGGGGTGGAGGGGAGGCACAGTAACGATTATGAGACAGACGTAACCTTAAAGAAAACAGACCTTTATCTTCTTAAAAATCATTCCATAGTCTACAGATTGTGATTTGGATATTTCATTACATTCTTGTTTTCTGATGCTGCCCAGGCTAAACTTATGCCTGTCCCTAGCTCTTAGAATGTTACACTAAAAACTTACACTTAAAAACAAAAAAGAACTTCTGAATAATTACGTTATACCCCAGGATTAGCTTTTTTTAAATGCCTCCTGATAGCTAAGCAAGTTCCCGCTGGCTACGGACGTAGACCATGTACCCTCTTTTGTAGTGTTGGTTCAGGGAGGACCCTCTCTCCCCTGAAGGAAACGGCTGCACCTGTTCATTTTATCACCAACACTCTTCGTTTTGTCCTGCCCATTGGCAAAGTCCTGGTGCTTCTGCTCAATCTCCCCCTCTCCCTCCCCGCCCCCTCCCCCAGAAAGCAACTCTGGGTGGAGCTCCCTGACATCTGAACCTTGCTTGGAGGGCATGATTCCTTTTAAAACAGACTTTACGGCCATAATATATAGAGAACATAGTGTTTATATGACTCAAGTAAGTAAGTCACTTAAATTCCTCATGCCCTGGGCTTCCCTGGTGGTGCAGTGGTTGGGAGTCCGCCTGCCGACGCAGGGGACACGGGTTCATGCCCCAGTCCGGGAAGATCCCACATGCCGCGGAGCGCCTGGGCCCGTGAGCCATGGCCGCTGAGCCTGCGCGTCCGGAGCCTGTGCTCCGCAACGGGAGAGACCACAACAGTGAGAGGCCCGCGTACCGCAAAAAAAAAAAAAAATTCCTCATGCCCTGAATGTTTCTATCTCAAATCAAAACATCGATAAAAGGAGGAAGGGAGGGAAGAAGGGAGAGGGGGAAGGAGGAAGGCACTGAGGGAAATGAGGAGAGAGAAACACTAGAGTTCTTAGAGAAAAGGATTATTGTGGGCTAGGCAGATAGACCCCAATATAGCTACTACATCCTTTCAGTTTATTTATTTATTTTTTAAGTGAGTGATGGTTTTATTGGCAAAATTATAATATATAGGTAGTGTAGGAAGTTATTTCAGATGACAGATTTCGTTGTTTTCCTTACAACTAAAAGCTGCAATTACCACCTTAAAACTTTAATGCAGAATATCTACATGTGGAGCTTTAGTCTCAGGCCTGGAGCAGTTGTGAAATGAAAGTGACCACACCATTCTAGTCCTTGGATATCAGTATATTGCCCTTCACCTTCCACCCTTGTCATCTTTCCAGCTTCCATTGTAGACCATTCCATTAGGAGTGGTATGAATACCTATTCCATTTCTTGCAAAGATTCCAAAAGATGTTCTTGTACAGTCCCCATTTGACACAGAGGCACAGGAGAGATTTTCCGGACTCTGCCATGTCCCCTGGGCCGCCAGCTCTGTCTACATCCTTCATTTTATAAATGTCGAAGTTGAGATTCCAGAGGGGTGAGGTGACCTTCCCAAAGACCCAGAGCCAGAATTTGGCAAAACCAAGAATGGCACCCAAGATTTTGGACCTTGATCTTCAGCAGAAGTGAGACCTCTTCACCAGGAGGGACTTTGAAAGTGAGGCAGAGGATTGTAGGTTCAATTGAGCAGGCAACAGAAAGCCACTGTAGGCCTGGGAGCAGGAGTGTGAAGTCGTGTTTTTGGAGCCTTGGCTTGAAAGTAAGTGTTCAAGACAAACTGGAAAAGAGAGAAACTGGTGAAATGGAGACCAGAACAGAGGCCATTACAGTTATTCGGTCATGAGGTGAACAAGACTCTGGACCAGAATAAAAGTAGAAATGGAGAAGAAAGGGTGGATCCAGGAGAATTTTCCAGGGAAGAAGCAATCAGATTTTGTGGCAATGAGGGTTGAGAACGAGAGACAGTCAAAGACAAACCCGACTGTCGTAACCATGGAGGCTGGCTCGCTGTTTCACAAGCCTGTAGTCACTCTGTGGCCCCATTCCTAGAGAAAGCCAGGGCCTTCCCCCACCCCTCCATTAGGAAGATGGCAGTTCTGTCAGCAAGCTCAGAAAGGCACCGGCTCATTCCTTTGCCAGCCAAGAACATGCACACGTAGGTCTGTCAGTCTGTTTCCAGCTCTTTCTTTCCATCTCGAAGGTACAAAGGAAAATGCTCAGAGCGTGCTTTAGGCAAAGCATATTTTATCCCAAAGCTGAGAAAGAAAAAAGTTCACCTTTCACGCCATCAGTGCCAGGATTTTGAAAGCACCAAGAAATGGATAAAAGAAAACAAGCTGCAGCAAGTGCTCTGATTCTTTAGTTAGGAGCAATTTGAAGTGGCATGCATGTCGCCTGGCTGAGCAGGCATCGGGGAGGAGAAATACAAAAGGAGATTTGATTGAAGTGCTTTGGAGGACAATTTTATCAAATAAATAAATAAATAACTGGAAAAGCATCCCGTTCAAGAAAAAGTGGGCTCATTTTTGTCCTCAAGACACAGATCACGAAAGGATGAGGCAGAGAAGAGATGTTACCTTATGGATATTTTTCTTAAGGGAAAAAGACCTCTGTTATTAAGAATGAAAGAGTTGGGGATTTTGATGTGGTGGTCCTCAGTCTTCCTGTGATGGACTTTGATGTTGAAGTTTAGATAGTTATGCACGTAGCTCTGTCCCTGAGCTGCATTTTTCATATGCACTGAGGCACTCAGAATGACAATTTGAAGGCAAAGGAAGTTATTGAAGAGTCTACCACTGATACCCAGAACTCCAGGAACGTGTATGCAAAAGTCCTCACTGAATATCTAGAATATAGTAGATACCTCCAAAAAAGATTAGTCCCTTCCTGCACTGTTCTCAACTATAGTGATGCACAGGGCTACGGCTTTTAGAGACATCAAAATAGCGCAGATTTCTGTTCCTAATGGTTCTTTTAATTCATAACAATAGCTAACATTTACAGAGTATTTGACAGTTTGCAAAGCACTTTGACAGGCATTATCTCATTTGATTCTCACAATGTGCAAGTATTTCAGTCCATTTGGGCTGCTATAACAAAATACCATAGACTCGGTGACTTAACAAACAACAGAAATTTATTTCTCACAGTTCTGGAGGCTAGAAAGACCAAGTTCAAGGTGCTGGCAGATTCAGTGTATGATGGGAACCTACTTTTTGGCTCATAGCACCTTCTCACTGCATCCTCTCATAGTAGAAGGGGCAAGGTATCTCTCTGGGGCCTCTTTTATAAGGGCACTGATCTCATTCATAAGGGCTCCACCCTCAAGACCTAATCATCTTACAAAGGCCCTACCTCCTAATACCATCATCTTGGGGGTTAGAATTTTAGCATGCCAATTTAGGGGACACAAACATTCAGATTATAGCAGTAATACAGAGCTTATTATTCTGTACTGATGAGGAAACTGAGGGTCAGAGAGGTTAAATGATTTGCCCAAAAGTATACACTTTAAAACGAAAACAGAATCTGAATCCAAGGTTGCTGTGAAGACCAAAGGTAGGCTATGTAAATTACTCAGTCCAGTGTCTGTCACATAGATGCTGCTCAATAAACAGTACCACCTATATACCACAACAAACAAGAACTTCACCAGAACAACTTGTCAAATACTTTAGCAATTCTTCCTTCAAAGGGTGACCGTGCAAACAAAGTAGAATAATTTGGTTCATAATTACTCACTGTCTGGAAGTCTCAAAAGGATTTCTAATTCCTGCTAATTTATTAGGCAAAGAAGAAAAACCCAGATTCACCAGTGTCTTCCTGGAACATTGCAATGCATTTTGCTCTCATATTCTAATACTCAATTAATGTATACTGAGCATAATATTGGTGTAGAACTTAGAAGGCGGAAGCACAATGGAAAGGAAACCAAGATTTACCCAGCACCTACTATACGTCAGCAACTGTGATTAGCCCAAAACAACCTCGTGAGACAGCTGGCATTAAAGCCTCTTGCTACACAAGACAGCGAGGCCCAGGAAGACTATAGGATTTGTCCATGGTGTGACTGGTGTATCATTGAGCCAAGATTTGACCCCAGAAAGTGTGTCTGCCTCCTAGTCTATCCTATTTCAACTGTAGCACAGACCTCTTGATTCTAGAAATTGCTAGAATTCTACTGAGTGCTACTTAACCCCACCAAATTCTCTAGCTCAAGGACATAATGTTACATCACTGCATCTATATAATTCAAAGTGCCAGGTTCCCTGTTGACTTATGTTGAAGTGTCAGGTAACCACAAAAGGCCACCTGGTCCAAGGACAGAAACCAGAATTCTTTAGTATCATCTTCAGGGGGCCACAGTACATTTCCCCCCAGTTTTGATTCACAAGGGATTCCACTATCATTCTGACTTAGAAGATGAAATTCTACACCTAGAGCACAGCGTTGTAAGGGTTTCCTTCTTCACTGAGCCTCTGTATGTGTTGCCGCAGCTGTGTGCTGTGATCCCGTTCTCTCATTTAATCCTCACAGTGACCCCAGGATGTAGAGGGTACTATTAGACCCAGTTTGAAGATGGGGAAACTGAGACTCAGAGAGGTTGCACAACATTCCAGCTCACACAGCTTTAAGCCCTGAGTCTGGGCTCTTTGCTCACTTTTTACTTCTGTCCACTTTTTTGATGTTGAAAATCATCTCTTACAATCATAACAGCTGCAAAGGGAGAGTGCCCAAGGGCAATGTGTGTTGCCTGGGATTTCAGTGGCAATCTATTATAAATGTTTACATAACATTTGCACAAGAATCTGGGAAGATAATTCAGTGCTAACAGATTTGGTCAAACAAAGCAAAACAAACCAGTGATTTTAAATGTGCCACTGGAAAAAAAGGGAGGAAACTGTGCAGGTGTGAGGTAGGTAGAACTGATGGGTCAGAAAGGAACATTAAGGAAATGATTTAGGCTTTCAGCATGAAACTTACCGGAAAAAAAGAAGGTGATGGGAATGATTTAAAAAAATAATAAAAAAAGTAAAAACAAAACAATTAAAAAAATAAAAATAAAAAACCCAAACCAAAACCAGAGGATGCTTCTTATCTGAATGTTTGGCCAAATTATGCATTATTGGTTTATGGAACATTTTCCAATATATATAACCTAAATTTCCTCAAATTCCACCAGCATAGTAGAAACAAATCATACTGTAGTAACAGTAAATTATAAAGTAGCTTATTTCTTGCCCAACTCCCTCACTCCCTTTATAAAGTCAGCTTTCACTTCGCCTGTAAAGGGTCCCTGAGATACACTGGCAATTTCTGGGGGAGGATCACATGTGGTCAGATGTGGTCCTCTGGTTCTGGCCAACTTGCCAATGTCCACTTGCCATGAAGTCACTCCATATGATGCCTCTCCAGTCCCACTGCTGCCACGATGAGAGCCATGGGGGTGAGGACCCACTGTCTCTCATGGGCACTAGCCCATTAGTTGGACTGAGAAGAGAGAATTCTTACTTCACTACGTCCCATTCAGCCGGCCATGAACCAAAGCCTCCTGTGTTGGCCACTGTCCTTGACACACCCTAAGCCTGTCTCCATCTCCCCCAACTCCTCCACTGCCCCTCCACTCCTCACCCCTCCCATGGAAAAAATTCCCTCAACTTCCACCTAGAGCCCCTCCTTTCAGGGTGCTCAAACACCATCCACATTCTTGGGAGAGGTTAAAGATCTTCCTGAGTTTTCCCTGAGCTGACTGCTTCCAGGCATTCCACACACACTAGGGGCATCCTCTTTTCACTCAATCATCCATCAAATTAGCATTTTTAAAGAGATGCCCCAAAGCTACTGGCCACATCTACTCATCAACTATTCAAACACTTCCAAATCTCTAAATGTTAAAATCATCTGGATCCCATACATCTGTATGTCACCCTAGTTCTTAATGAAAGGCTCAGCAATATTGCTAAGTGATGAAGTTGCATGTCACTTCATAGTTTCCTAAAATAATCCCATACCTTTCCTTTGCACTGGGTTTTTTTTTCTCTCTCTCTTTGCTATAATGGGTGAGTATTGCTGTGATACAAAACAGAGCCCATGGGAGTAGTCAATAAAAATGATAACATGGGATCAGGAGAAAAGTTGAGATGAAATAACTCACTTCTAAGAATGGTCAAGCAAAATAAACAGTGAAGGTGGCCATAGGGGCACATATGCAAAGAAATTTGAAGAACAGAATGAGAGCGAAGATGACATACATCATCTCCTCGGTGGTATACTCAGTCTAACTCATTGGTACACATTTATCAAGTTCTCAATATCACTAAACCTTTTTTCTTCCTCTTCAGTTGCATTGCCCGGTGCTTCCAGATGCCCCAGTTATCTGGAATAAAACTCTACTCTTTAGAACTCTGATTAGTCCTCAGCACAGGTAAACAGGAGCAGCTGCAGACTGAATTCCAGAGAAGCAAATGGTAAAATGATTACCCACGTATAAACTAATTTTTCTTTGCTTCTATTTTGTCATCAGTGAACTATTATTATGCAGATACTCAGTAGAGCCAGAGAAAGCCAAATCAAATGAAAGGTGTTAGCAGGTGTGTCCCATTCAATACTTCCTTCAATGACACCAGTGACAGACCAGAGATGCAAAGGGGTGTGTGTAGTGGCCATAGAAGGGGTTGCTTTGATTTGGAAAAATCATCCTGGTAGCCTGGAAGGGTGAGTATTAAACATAGAAGCTACATATGCCAGAGTTGCCCTCAGTGATTTTTAATCTAAAATCTGTGAATCTTTTTTTTTTTTTTTTTTGCGGTACGCGGGCCTCTCACTGTTGTGGCCTCTCCCGTTGCGGAGCACAGGCTCCGGACGCACAGGCTCAGCGGCCATGGCTCATGGGCCCAGCTGCTCCGCGGCATGTGGGATCTTCCCGGGCCAGGGCACGAACTTGTGTCCCCTGCATCGGCAGGCAGACTCTCAACCACTGTGCCACCAGGGAAGCCCCTTGTGAACTTTTTCTTGGCCTGATCGTGGGCCGGCAGCCTCCAAACTCTGACCAAGCCAACGATTAACAATCCTAGCTAACACCAGTTGGGCGTTCACAAAGCACCAGGGCCATGTTTACCTAGCAGTAGATGAAAAGAGAAAAGAACCCCTCTCCTCCCCCAAGCTCTCCTTTCCCATGTGTTTTTCTTACTCCTAGAACTAGTTGGACTGAAAATGATTCCACCCTTATCGGTCTCAGACAGAAATACAATAGGGCAGAGTGATTGTTCCTTTGTTTGCTTTTTGGCTTCTAATTGAAGTCAACAAAGCAGATACTGGGGAAGGAGGCCAGAATCTTGAACTAAGAACATTACTCTAAGACCTATGGTAGCAAAATGCGGTCACATGAAAACCTGTTGGTGACATAATTGGAGGTTATAAAAAAATTCTAGCTTGCTTTTCCAACTACCACATGATAGGCCCTGTGCTAAGAACTTCACGTGCATTCACAACACCTCACTTAATCTTCACAACATGCTTATTAGGAAGCACTATTTTTATCCTCATTTCACATAGAGGAAAACTCATGTTTAAAGGATACATAGCATATGAACAGCATAGCGAAGACTGAGACCCCGATCTGTCTAATGCTAAAGCCATGCCCTTAACCTCACCAGGTCGCTTCTGAGCCATGTGTTTGCTGGAGCCTTCGAACTCATCATGGTGTCCTGCCTCAATCTCATCCCTCCCACCCATTGCCACAGAGCAGCAGAGGGGACTTCCGAAACTCAAGTCTGATCATTTCACAGCCCTGCTTAAACCCTCTCGGGGCTACCCGTATACCCTAAATTCCCCAGTACAGCTTAGCAAGAGCCTTCTGAGTTGACTCTTGCTCACATACAGACTCAGTTCTTACACATTCCTCACGCTTCTGCTCTACCCACGATGATTTTCCTGCAGTTCCTGGAAAATGCCAAGTTTCCTCTTCTTTGCAAGTCTCAGAACAAGAAGTTCCCCCTACCAAAATAGTCTTGTCCCTCCCTCCCCTGTTCTGATTACCTACTTTATTTTAATACAAATACACCTACAGGATTTGGTACAGATTCACCTCCTCTCAGAAGTCTTCAAGATCCCACAGGCTCCATAAGCTGCCCTTTTTTCGGGGGTCCTAGAGCCACCCCTGCACCTGTGTCATTGCACATATCACACCAAATCACTTTTCTCTCTAACCTCTAGATTGGGTCCTTGAGAGCAACAACTGTACCATATTCATTGTCTTAGCCCCTGAAGTTGGCACCATGACTGACCTAAACCAGGTCTTCTGTAAATCAACAGAGCAAGTGCGGAAACCTCAGTGCTAAAAGCCACCTCTTACTAATGATGCAAGGAGGGCAGGAGATCCTGACACAATGGTTTTGTTTCCCTTTTCACGATATAAGACAGCACGATATAAGAGGGTTGTGTCTCTAGCGGTGTGTCCTACTGGAATGCATGTGGCCCCCTAGTTTCAAGTCCCAGCTGTTACCAACAATTCCCCAAAGTGAGTCCTCATCAAGAGAAGATTTTCCTTGTCATTTTCCTCTCATCTTCACAGCAACAGCCCCATCTTTGTTTTCACCCCAGCACTTAACCTCAAAGTACAATCATCGCATCCTTTAGATTTCACAGTCCACACAAACCGGGACCATTGTCAACCCGGTTCTTCCGTCTTTCCACTAACCTGGAGCACTGTCTGGCACATAGAAGATGCTCAATAAATACATGCTGAGTGAATGAATGATCTACCTCTTTGAACTTGGGGTGAGATAATGATAAATATCACTGGTGATTGGCATGTTTCCCATGTATAAAGTGCTGGGTTCAGAGTTGGTGTTCAAAACAGGTCTGGAGGTATTAAGGAGGTGCATCTGGCTGCAATAATCTCTCTCTGCTCTCATCCCTCCAGAGGTTCTGGTTGGGCTCCGTGAAGGGCCATGCCGTGGCCAAGTCTTTTTTCCATCTGCCCTTCTTCCTGGAAGCCAGGTGCTCTCCACTCACCACTCTGTGGTTGGAGAGGGCCGTCCGCTTCCCATGTACCTCCTGTCCCCTAGAACTGGGCTTCCATTGGATCATTCTTTAAGAGCAGGAAGAAGGCTGAACAAATTTGTCCACCAAATGACTTAAATCAAATTTTAGTCCTTTGTGTTTTAGCATTAGATAATGATACTTTTTCTGTATATCTGCATATCTTTCAAAGGATCCTTATTCCTTTGTGTCATATTGTTTTTACCACAATCAAAGGCTCGTTTGATCATTGTAATAGCATTCAGCTCTGAGCCTAGTATGCTTTTAATGCACCCTCCCCCCCACAAGATTTCTGCTTTGATTGGAATTCAGGGCATCTCAGCTTCCCCAAGGCAGAGTGAAAAACCATCCCAACTTCTTACTTCTTCAATAATATAAAAGTATTATGATTGTTGCTATCATCTTTATTACCCTTTCCAAGACATCTTCACAAATATTGTCCCCTTTAAGTATTCTTTTTATTGTTTAGAGTTGTGGCAACCGAGACTCAGAAACAGTAACTCATTTACCCTAGGTCACACAGCTGTTAAGTATTGGAGCCAAAGTTTAAACATGGGACTCCAAGCTAATGTGCAAACCTGCTTGTTGATTCTTTTTTTTCTCTGAAGCACTTCCCCAAAGGCAAGACTGTGGCTTATAAACAAAAGAAAATAGAGCAGGCTGGTTCTGACGCATTATTTCAAAGCGATGCATTAAGAGAATACTGTCTTGGTCTAGAATGAATGTATGAGTCCACAGAGGTTCCCCAGGATGCAGAATTGATTGTTCTTCAATCACCATGTTTAGCATTTAGGTAACACTCAGCCCTGTGATATGAGACTCAGCAAAGCTTCCATAAGTGCAGGTGGTTGTACTGGCAATGTGGTGATGCTAGGGTTACAAAGTTATTCGTTTGCACAGTGGTCTCTGCGTCACCCACTGGTAACCAAGAAGGGAGGTAAAAAGATGGATTTGCTGGAGAGCAAGTCTGCAGCAAGGAAGGCATGAGAGCATAACACCCTGCTGACTGGAACGGCAGCATGCTTTGCTGCCGTGACCCGGGATCTGGGGAAATGAGCTCCTAACTAACTCTGCCATAGCTCTAAGGCTTAATTATTCTATCTTCTAAATGGGAGTAAAAGGCTCACTGAGACCACTCCCAGGTCACTTGAGAATGACAGGAGATTAATGGGTGTAAAATATTAAAGGCGCTTTGCATGTAATCAAGGGAAAGGCAGAATTTACTGCCAGTAAGTGTGGCACCTGTGTCAGGACCTGTGTACCCGAGCTCCGAGGCCTTCCTCAGTGTGTCCTGGGGTCCTCTTCTACACAGGTTTAGTTCAGAAACCACCTCCCACAAAATGTCACTGTCATATAGGAAACCAGCAGCCATGTCTCTAATGAAACTACTCAGTTCAATTAAAACAAGTTGCTGGGTGTGGGAGTGGACCAAATGAACAAACTCATGTTCTCACAGGCCCTATTTAGTTATCCTCTAGTTAAAGGCGGAAAAAATACATTTAGCCGAAGGAAAACACATTTTTAAAAAGCTTTGAATTGTTTTCGATTTCAATCTCGTCTCCTAACCTGCTGAGTTAACATCAGCTCTCTCCCTGTCTGTGTGAATCCGCAGCTTCCCAGAACATAAGGTGGGAATGCAGCTGGATGAACTGTTTTCACAAATAATCATCCTTTTAAATTCCGGCACTGACATAGTTTTCTGGAGAGAAGTCCTTTATGTGTTACGTTATGTGTCAGTAATAAACCAGCATAACCTGACAGATAATGATATGAATGTCCCCAGGCTATGTCTTATTTTGGTGATGTTTTTCCAGTGCAAGGCAACCACATAATAAAATTCTATATGTATGCAGACAAAAAAAATAAAAATTCCGGCACTGACGAGACAAGGACTCACAGAAGCTCAGAATGTAACCTTCTCAGGGCTCAGCCTCTTCTCTCCCCAATATCCCCCCACCTTGGGCCTTCCAGACTTGCACAGAGCCATAGACAGGCCATCTACAGATTCCCAGCCCGTGCCTTGCCAGCAGAATAAGCAATGTGTTAAAATGGCTTAGCCCTGTCAGGCAGAACTGGCTCTGGGAGCTGCCAGCCTCACAGGCCTGGAGGCAGTGGCATCCCCTCAAGGTCACCGGTAGCTGAGGCTGGTGATGAAGGGCACCCTGCCTGCAATGCATCCATCCCCACCCCTTACGTCACAGCTCCCAGAGTGCTGTCCCGCCTCCCTCCTTCCTGCTGTTCCAACGTGGTCTACCAACCCTCCCCTCTTCTTCTCCTCTCACATTCCTGGGGGCTTTTCTTTTCCTCTCCAATTGCTTTCTCCCAACAGGGCATTTGGGATTTGTCTCAGGAATAAAGGTTCTCAGGGCTGGATCCCTAATGGCCTATTTGGCATTAATGCAGCTTTCAAACACACAGCGTGACCACCAGTTCATCCAAACACTTGGTGCAACTCGCAAACCTAAATAAAGCACGCTTCACGATAACAAAAGCTGGTAGGAGCAAGAAGGATTTACCATCTCCTTTACTTAGTTACTATTGGGAAGTTTCTCTCCCCAAAATAAAAACACAGTGGCAGCCAGCCTTTGCTTCTAGTGGTTTTGGGCGGGGGTCCTCTCACCTGGTGCTCTCTTGCATATGCTCACCAAGGGGTCTCCGACTTCTACTTACAGATTCCAAAGACAGGGGCTTCTCTACCCTATCAATGCATCTTTATATGTTTAGCATTTTGTTTTGAAGATATTAAAATATTCAAACCTGTGCAGAAAGTAACATAATAACTCCAACGTCCCTAAGACTCAGCTTCAACAATTATCAATAAATGGCCAACCTTGTTTCATCTAGGTCCCCCCACTCCCCCCAAATCCTCCTCTACTATATTATTTTAAAGAAAATCCCAGACTATTATTAATTACCCATATTTTCGTCTGTATTTTATTGGAAAAAAGTGACATTTTCTCTTACCCAACTTTGCCTCCTTACTACAATACATATACATTATCCTGAAGTACCTTGGGCGTGCGGATTTGTAGTTTTGTGAATGGCATCGTAAGGATTAGCAGGGGATTTTTCTCTTTGCTGGACTTGAGGACTCCAGTGGAAGCAGACTCACACACCACTCAAGGCTTCAGCTCATTTTCTATGAGAAGTGACACCATGAAGTGAAGAGGCTGTGTAAGAGAGTCTCCTCCCTGGATCCCTAGCACTCGGAAGCTGTGTTACCTTAAGTAAATTGCTTTACCCTTCGCTTCCTCCTCTATAAATTGCGAGTAATACAACCTGCCCCCCTTACTTCACCAGGATGTGAGAATCCCATGGGGAGAGCCACACGGACTCACTTTGTAAAGACAATGTACCGTTCAAGTGTAGGACATAATTACTAAGAAGAAAAAGAAAAGACGCGTTGCAGAAGCCGAGCTCAGTGGGCGTGTGTACAGAATATGGAGAATTTCCCTGCCAGCTCTCCTGTTATGGCTCCTGGGGCCTTCAGTACAAGCTCGTAATGGATGCTTGCTGAGGAGTCGTGGGGAGTGCCAGCTGCCAGACTGTGTTGGGAGAGGCCTCCCTGCTGACGATCTCGATCAATAAACCTGCCATCCTGGGCAGTGGCTGCCTCCTCCTCCACTGCGTGGAGGGTTCAGACACAAAAGCCACCAGAAAAAGTGTGTTTGTCACCTTCTGCTCTTTCCCCTGAGAGAGAAGAGAAATCGTCTAATAATAATACTTGCCGCTGCCAGACAGAGAGGCAAAGTGACCAGCTGAGCAGCAAGGAGATGATGATTCTTTCAGCAAAAACCACGATCAGTCTGCATTCGAAGACCAAAGGCATTTTAAAGGCAAAACACCCGGGGAGAACAATGGCCAGTGGATTAAGACAAAAATTCCCCTCACCTGTTTTCTTCACAGGGCGGGCCAAAAAAGAACAGGAGGCAGAACAGGCGCTGCGAAGGGATGACATAATGGTTGATTATACAATAGCGCTTTGTCTGTCAGAGAAGCGTCCTGGGGCTGCCATTCTCTCTGACACTCAGAACAGGGGTTCTCCCGTGTTCTAATGATTGGATAAGGACAAGACAGTGACAAATAACTAATCTGGACAAAAACAAGTCCCCGGGGTCTTCTGCCTCCAGTCAATCTACATGGCCAAAAGCCATATGTGATGCATACTCGGAATCCCATTTCCTTCTTTTTTTTAAGTTAAAGAAATCACCTGTCTTCATAAGGGAAGGCTCAACCGCTATTAACAAGCAACCTCCCCAAATCACAGTGGCTTAACATGACAAAAATCTCTCTCCTTCCAGCAAATTCTGGCTGGGTAGCTCTTTCGTTCAATTCCATTTCCAGAATTCCATACAACCCCACCAGGATGCAGGGGTCTGGAAAGGTTGTTCCTGGCTGGGCAGCCATTTCCTGGCAACCACACCAGGCCATGGGAGGGTAGCACAAGGAGGTGGGCCTGGTGATTCTGACAAACCCTGGTATGGCTGGAAACTGTACAGAACTTAAACTGCCGGGAGGAGGGAACTGACTGAAAGGTGTTTATTATCACCTGCTTTGGGCGAAGATCTAAACCACCTGTTTTAAGGGGGATCAAGGGAGAGAATAGGACCCTTGATCCTCAAGAGACTTAAAACCTAGTGAGGGTGACAAATGTGCAATCAACTAACAACTAACTAGATGTTAAACCTCCTCCCATTCCGTTTTCCTTGAATTGTGCCAGTAATTTACTTTTATGGAATATTGATGAATGTCATATACTTGCCTAGAAATAAATGATTTACAAGACAAATACTCATCACAGAAATTTACACTGAAGAATTTAACAAGCAGAGGCAGTATATTAAGTGGTTAAGGATCAGCGTTAGAGACAGACCACCTGTGTTCAAGTCTTGAGTCTGCTACTTCCAAAAACGTATCTGCTTTGTGCTCAGTTTTCTCGCCTATAAAATGAGGGTGGAGATTGTCCCTACCTCATGGGTTATTGAAAGGATTAGATGGATTATAAAGGTAAAACACTTAGAAAGCTTTGCAGGGAGTAGGCACCAAGTTAATGTTGGCTGTTGTTACTGTTAATGCTCTATTAAATATAAAGGGTGTAGACCACATGTAAACATGAGAATTCTTGAATGACTTGGTTTGCAACATGCAAATTCTGCTCCCAAATGCACTCTTCTTGGCATTCTCCTCCTGCAACTGTCCTGGCCTGCCTCTCAGGCACTCCTGCATGATTTGCCACCTATGTAGCCCACTGCCCTTATCCTAGACAGCCCCTTTTCCTTACTCCTTATCTCTGGTCCCACCTGAATAGATTTGTCCTGATTTCCTAGGAGAAGGGGAAACTTTTTTTTTTTTTTTTTTACTGGATGATATTTTATCCTTTTCCTAACTTGAAATTTTAGTTTCATTTTCCTAATGTGGCAGAATGGCTTCCCATATCCCCATCATGGTGGTGGGAAGGAGAAAGCCCTTAATTTCTAAGGGATTAGAGAGGCCTTCTCAGAAGAAATGACACTGAGCTGTGTAGGACTGTGTCAGGTGCAGGAAACTTTCTGTGGCTGGTGATTTTCTCTTTATTTGACCGGCTCTTAGTATGTCTGGTCTACATATCCAAAACTAGACTTGCCCCCTTCCCCCAACTGTCCTAATTGTCCCTTTGGTCCTAACTGTCCTTTTGTTACCTACCTGGCACATATTAGGTTATAAATGTTTAGAGTAAATGTATCAATGACTTTTCAATGTCCTGCATCTATTTAAGCATCTAACTCTTTCTGAGGTTAATTTGAGATTTTATTTGCAAGTATAACTTAACTACAGTGGCTTGCAAACTTTTTTGACCTAAAAAATACATTTTACATCACAATCCAACAAACACACACACATATGTGTGTATATATATGCGTGTGTATATATATATATATATGTGTGTCTATATACATATATATCTGAAACAAAAGTGTTGCCAAAAATGTCTGCCTAACAGTAAGTGTTCTTTTTTTTAAGACTTTTTTTTTTTTTTGGCAGTTTCAGGTTTCTAACAAAATTGACAGGAAGGTACAGAAATTTCCCATTTAAACCTTCTCCCCACACAAGGCATGTGGCTTTTGACTCTTTTAACTATCTCTGGTGTATATCCCCTCATCATCCTTCTCACTATGACAGGTACATTTACCTTTAGGTCATGATTTTTCCCTGGGTGCAAGGCCAGGCTCAGTGTTCTCAATAGCACACCCGACACTAGCCGTGCAGGTCTCCTTACCCTCCCTCTACAGTTTGACTTGCTCTGTTCCACTTTCATTTCTGAAAACCCTGACCCTTAGCTTCTACACAATAGATGCTCGGCAGGAGAAATTACAGATGGGACATAGTCAACACTTAACGATCCTCCTCAGCCCTTTGCCCACTGTATGACCAGATGCAAAGGTGCCAAAGTTCTAGGCTGGGTTTAGCCAAATAGAGCAGAGCAAGGGGTGAGAGAAGCAAAATGCATGTGAGACTTGGAAGCAAACGCACTTAGGTATTGACAGGTACTGAAGTGTCCAGGTAAGGGATGTGTACTCAACATATATCCCAAGGTGCATTTCAGAGCCGCAGTGGGAGAGAAGAACTCCATCTCTGAAGGCAGAAATGCCTTGAATGAAACATATCTTTGCTGCTAAATAATTTTGTGAACTTGGCAAAGTCACCTAATCTCTCTCAGCCTCATTTTCCTTACCTGGAAAACTGGAGATAGTTGTTTTTACACTGTAGGACTACAGAGTAGGAGCATAAAACTCTCCACACTGTGTGCTTGTCACATAGTACATTTCCAGTAAAAGTTAGTGATCACTAATAAGAATTCTGTGATTTAATATTGTCAATCAGTTTTCATCTGAAAATCAAATAGTTTCTTTTGTAACATTATAGATGGATCAATTATTCTCCAATAAGTAATTGTTAATCACCTATTATTTTCAAGTCTCAAGATAAATGAAACACAGAGCCTACCCTCCTGGGGCTAATTATAATGGAGTAAAATAGGTCCGCAAATGATCACAGCAGTAAGATAAACACTGTAAGATGGTATGTGCAAGGCCACATGAGCGCTTCCAAATAAAGGCTTAGCAGAGCCTAAGGAGGTCAGAGACGAGAGACACCTGCCCAGCGGAAGTGATAGTGGAGACGAATTTTAAAGGAAGGGAAGAAATCCCCATGAGAACTAAAAAGGAAGGCCATTTTAAGCAGAGGAAACAGCATGTGCAAAAAGCAGAGAAAAAAGTAGCATGGGGGCTTCCCTGGTGGTGTAGTGGTTGAGTCTGCCTGCCGATGCAGGGGACATGGGTTTGTGCCCCGGTCCGGGAAGATCCCACATGCCACGGAGCGGCCGGGCCCGTGAGCCATGGCCGCTGGGCCTGCGCGTCCAGAGCCTGTGCTTCGCAACAGGAGAGGCCACAACAGTGAGACGCCCGCGTACCGCAAAAAAAAAAAAAAAAAAGAGTAGCATGATGCATTCAGGAAACAGCAGGCAGCTTGAGGTGACCAGAATGCAGGACTGGGAGGAAAAGCAGGAGCCAGATCACACAGGGCTCATTCACAACAATCCTGCTGAAGAGCCTGAACTTCGTTCTATGGGTAATAAGGTGTCACTGAAAGGAAATGATGGGGTAGGATTTGCATTGAGAACGTTTTCTTTAGATGCTGTAGAACGTGGACTAGAGCAATGTTTTCCAACTTTGTTCACATCATGGCACACGCAGACTTAGGCAATAAAGGGATGGTTCCAGCACTGCCTAAGGTGAGAGGCTATCCTGGTGCCACACAGCTGCCTAGGGGGCTGAAAAGGTTTGCACATGTATAGCGTCCTTGTAGCCCACCAGTGTGACGTGGCACATGTGTTAGGAAGCTTTCGATTAGAGGAGAGGTTAGATCATCAGGCAAGAAATGTCTCAGGAAATAAACTACACTGAGGTTGTCTGGGCAAATCCTAATGAGCGAAATGTGGGTAATGGCCAGGGGCATAGATTTGGTGTCAAGAATGTTGCTCCATGCCCATGGGCCTGGGGTTTGGTGGAGTTTAATAAAATGCTGCTTTCCACGGCATCAAACCTCCTAAAGAGCCAGACGGGATGAAATATATCTTTCTTCTTCCTTAGTAATTTCGATCTGTATCTCTGAAGAAAACCCCTGAATGGCTGGATCAGTCCCCAGGCAAACTGTAAAATAAGTGAGGTTTATCCTGGGAATCTTGTCTTCCTCATCTTCATCCTTCCCTATGCACCCACATTCCAACTGTAAGAGTTCTCTCTTTCCCTCCTCCTATCACACCTGGCGCTGCACCTCTGATGCAGTCACTCATCCAGAGGCCTAAGTGTATCACTGCACATCGCCTCCCTGGAGTAACTGCATGTCAGGTGGCATCTTATTAGCAAACATGAAGACTTGCTTCCTTTTCAAGCTATTTCAGGCCTTAAGGCTAAGGAAGAAGAGGTGGGCAGGTAGACAGCCTTAGCGTCACACTCCTGAAATCACACTAGGAAGGTGTCTCTAAAAACACCTGTATGGTATTTAATAGTTACCAAATATTCCTTCATTTGGCCTTCCTAATAACCTGGTCAGAAGGCAGAGCAGATGGTGATATGCCCATTTTACAGGGGAGAAAACTGAGATCTGGAGGGGTTCCAAGTGATTTGCTTAAGGCCACACAGTTCACACTCTGGGTAAATTCTAGCTTGCTGAATGGCTGGGGGGAGGAGTACCCTCAGCTTGCCATGAACCTCTTCTGAATCAGTGATCTTCAACTCCCATTTCCATTTGGAAGCAGACGAAACCAACCAGACCCCCACAGTGAATCGAGGTCAGTACATCCAGACAAACCTCGAAGAGCTTTGTTTGTCCGCCTGGCGGCCTTGGGTCCGGCAGCTCCCAGCTGGCTGACAGGGGAGTGTAGCTCACGAGGACAGAGGTGCTTTGTCCCAAAAGACTGAATGTATCAGTGTTGAGACTGAGATGGAGCATTTGGGGGGTGGGAACCAACAGGCACATTGTTAAGAGTCGGCTTGTAGAGGCTGATCTTTCTGAAAAAGCAGAAACTTTGTCTTCTTCATTTAAATCTTTTCTGTTTATTTTTTCTCAGCCTCCTGACTTTTGAAGTTTCATTGTCAATTTCTGTTTTTCAAGCACAAAAGGGGAGGTGTCTGGCCTTCTAATGTATGAGGTGACCTCAAGTGGGCTTTCTTGGGACCACGGCCCTTTCACTGAACTTAGGAAATAAGGCATCTGGTCTCAGGAGTAATGGGGTGGCAGCAGGTGGAGGAGAAACTGAAGGAGGGGAGCTTTCCAATGCAACACGATTGAGGTTATAAATACCAACAGCCCTCCCCCAGGACACCAAGGCAAAGAGGACACCACCCCTGCTCTTTCAATACAGGCTGGCTTTAGCTTTTCAAGGCCATTCCTGATACTCATATAAACCAGACTACATTGGTGAAAATTACATGCAATCTTCATGCTCTGTGTTATGTTTCTTTGAGAAGAACAAAGTATGATTGGCCCCAAACCCTCATCCCCCACCCTTGGCCTGTCCAGGATTGATGGCTTAAGCCCTTTTCCCCAAAGTCTTCGAACCTGTGGGGTTTCCTACTCAGAACAGATATTTCTGTTACCTGGATTCACTAAACTTTAATTCTGGAGTCCCAGTGCCAAACGCTTCTCACCCTCCACACGCCCCAAGCAGTTTTGGAAGGCTGGTCTCCTCTCTACCACCAATGTGCTCCATCTTCCCCCACCACCTGTACCTTGGGGCCAAGCACAGCTGGACCAGCTGGACTGTCTGGATGGGATGGGGTGAGTGCTCCCTTCTCTCTACCCTGCTCCTTTTCGGACAATAGTCAGAGGTAGACAGGAACCAAAAGAAAGACCCACTGAAGCAACTCAACTCCCGTCCTCCTCACGTTCATGGCATTCTCCGGTCCCCTTCGCACACGATGCCACATACCCTCTGGAACACGATGCCTTTCTGCAAACTATTTTTCCCTTATTAACTCTGCTAATCAACTTGCTTCTGTCAAGGTTACAGCTTGCAAAGAATGCAAAGACAAGACTGAACGAAACATTTTCTCTTTCTTAAACTTTTCCTTTTTTTCTACGTAAAAGAAAAGCTTTGATGGATGTGAAAGAGCATGGAAGCAGAATGGCTCTCAGAGCAACTTTCCATGGAGGATTGTTTTGAACCCTGACCAAGCAGAGTACCCTCCATGTTTTTACCATTTTTCTCCTTCACAGAGAGTTCTGGCTCAGGTGGCCTCTCCACAGCACCACCTGCTCCTACTCAATGCACAGCAATTCTCTGTCAGTGGGAAGGAAATGGCAGTGGCTGACGAGAAAGTCACGGTGGGCCTGTTCATCTGATCAGCCTGCTGGGACTCCGGAGAAAAGCAGTTGGCCAGCTTCTAGAACCACCCCTTCCTTGCTCCAAGAGGTCATTGGGCCCAGGGTCAGCATTTAGTAAAGATTAAACCTACTCTAATTTTCTTCCATGTGAGGGTTTGCTTAGACAATGACCTTTTCTACTGTCAAAAGAAAATTCAGAGAGCTTTACTTGATATGAATATTTTATTGAGCAAGAAACAAACTGTTCACGAACCGGGATGCTGCAAACCTGAAACTGGTATTGACTCTCAGAAGCAGGATGTTATGTTACAGGGTGGCTTGTAAAGTAAAAATGAGGACTTTTACAGTGATTGGTTATTATAATGGAGGTCTCCAGACGACAGGGGAAGTTAAAAGTTATTATCACATATCATTTTAGGAAGGTGTCATTAAGTTTCATTTATGATTATCAGAGGCATTTGCAAGAAATAGCCTAAATTAAATTTTGCTTATGTTCATGAAATATGCAAGATGGCTTCCCTTATGTGGCTTAACTGGTTTTGTCTGCCTGAGGGATCTTCAACCCTGGTCTCCATTTTTTAAATTTTAATAATTCTTCCCTTTTGGTCATTCTTTTCACAAGCTGAGGGTGTGACCAAATAGTATAGCATTACTCTCGGTACCACTGTTAATATAGTTGCTGGGACAGATGGTCATATAGTCACTGTTTCCAATGGTTGCACAGGCATCATAGACATGGGCAGTCAGATGACTGAGTCCTTCAAGCTGTCTAATCCTGATGGATTTCATTTGACGTGTGAGTGGCTGCCGAAAGACACTTAAAACCCTCGAAGAGGACACAATGCACTTGGGAGGTTAATATCATGACTATGCGTAAAATAATAAGCCAAGTATTGAAAAACTCCCCAGACCAGATATTCCTAGGAACTAAGATTTAACCAACTAAAAAAATCAAAGAAGTTATAATCAGATTCAAGTTTTTTTTTTTTAAATAAATTTATTTATTTATTTTTGGCCGTGGGTTGGGTCTTCGTTGCTGCGCGCAGGCTTTCTCTAGTTGCGGCGAGCGGGAGCTATTCTTCGTTGCGGTGCACAGGCTTCTCATTGCGGTGGCTTCTCTTATTGCAGAGCACGGGCTCTAGGAGCACGGGCTTCAGTAGTTGCAGCGTGTGGGCTCAGTAGTTGTGGCTCACGGCCTCTAGAGCGCAGGCTCGGTAGTTATGGCACACAGGCTTAGTTGCTCCGCAGCATGTGGGATCTTCCTGGATCAGGGAATGAACCCATGTCCCCTGCATTGGCAGGCGGATTCTTAACCACTGTGTCACCAGGGAAGTCCCCAGATTCAATTTTTACTTTTCAAAGCCAATCTGTGTTTTTTGGATAATGTGAATTAAGTTTCCATTTTTTTCCTGAGTTATTTACATAGACACAACATGACATATTAGCAATAACATATATTCTTTCTCATTCAGCCAGTAAATGGTCTAAGGTTATGCAACTGTCAAATACAATTCTGTCTAAAAAATTTCATACATTCTTGTTGAAATTGTAGATAAGCAGATAAGGTCTCTTTTAAGGAGGTTTAAATGCAGTCTTTCATCAGTGACTTCTTCAATAAATTAAAGACTCCATGTTCTAGTGTATGGGACATATTGTCTTCTTTTGAATGCAGATCACAGAAAGCTTTTTAGATTTGATGGAAATAAGCCTTTGAATATTGTATTAGTGCTTTATATTACTGAACCACATCATAATTATTTAGATCAGGGGGATGCTTCATTTCAGGAGGTAGTGTTGCAGGCGAGCTTCCACCTGGGTTAGAACTCTACTGGTGTAAGGAATCGGGTATTTTATAAGAGGGATTCCTATAGAAACAAAAGAAAAATAAAGCCTGATAGTTGGAGCAAATTATAAACTCTGTTTCCAAGTCTAGAGAGCAGCCAGTCAAGAAATTTTCTAGATTTGAGCTCAAAGCATCTTTAGATAGTAGCATGGGAATGGCAGTTCCAATCAGATGGATTTTTCTGGTTTGAGTTTGAATGTCCTTGATGATGTCACTAGGTGTTCTGTTGAACTCTCTGAGTGGCCCACAGAGAAGTACAACCACACAGAAAGTTGTACATACATGATCTGCTGTGATTTCTCTGAAGTTTACAGGTAGATGACAAAACCTCAAAGACAATGAACACAACTAGAATCTGATAACAAGAGCACTTATAGTTTTCTACTCTTCTTCTCTACTTTTTACTATTCTCTTCTTTGGTATAGTCATCTCATTTTTATCAAAGACAATCACGGTAAGACTAATTTGTCTGTAAACAAGTCTAGTCTCATTACAGTTGGCCTGATTATTTACATAGTGCAGCAAGAATAGTGAGTCTATGCAATATTCTCAAATATGATATTCCAGCCAAACCTTTATTAATATCCAAGGGGCTTTCCTGGCTCCATAAAGTCAACCTTAGTTCTTTAAAACTGTCTAGTAATAAGGAATTTAAGATTATATCTTTAAAAGTCTCTTTAGGCTAAGAAGCTAAGTTAAAGACTTGCCCAATTGTATCTTGTTATAAGGAATACAAATTCTTATTGAACTTATCTAAATACCTGTATTGCCATGAAAATGAGAATACTCAATAAGAATATTCTGGAGCGATCAGGTAAGGAGAAAAAGATAAGTGTTTTATTTTGCTTATAAAAGTATACTTTACCAAACAGGTATAAATTATGGATAGGCGAGAAAAAGGGAGAGAGAAGAGAGATTGAGATTGGTGGGGGGAGGGGTGGGGCACAGGTTCTTTACAGCTAGAAAACAAAACATTGAAGAACCAGTAATGTTTCAAACAAAGTCATAAAAATTGTAATCACTTCCATAAGTTCATTCAGTTCCATGTAACTAATTCTTGTTTTGCTTGGTTAGCAGTTTTAAGAATCCATCGGTTTTTCAATTAGAATTTTAGAAATCCCTACCAAGGTCAGTGTTATGATCTTAAAATTATCAGAAACCTGTATTCTAGAGTACTTTTCAGGGTCTTTCCCACTAATCTCTTGCAATTTTATATCATAGCTGCTTGCAAAAGCTTTCAGGAAAGCATGAAAGTAAAAGAGTAACTGTCTATAATTAAAATGGCCACTGTTAAAGATCCGGTGAGAGTTCATGATAATGCAACTGACAAAGGAATTTGGTTATTTTTGTGATATACAATATTTTAAGAAAAAACTGGAATTATGACTGATTATATAGACAGTAAGGACAGTGACAAATCTTACAGAATTTTGTATAGTTTTGGGAACATTAGTAATATATACCCATGCATATATAACCTAAAGAAGGTTAATCATCACTTTTATTTGACAATGTTTCCAATGTAATTGAATATATCAAATAAGCCTATTAATTTAATATTTCTCTTTTTCTAAGAAGAGAGGACAAATCTTTTGAGATCTTCCAAGGACCCTCTGGAAAAATCGAAAAAAAGACTTCATTCAGAATTGATTTGGGGCAGTCTGTCAAAAATGTCAAAAGATTTAAAACACTTGATCAAACATGATCATAGGCCACTGTGAAACAAAACTTAATCATTCAACCACAGTGACAATTAAAAGATTTTAAAACCATATACAGAAAATCAAGTAACTGTTAAAAAAAAAAAAAAAAACACCCTCAACTCTTTTAACAGTGAAAAGACTCAGTTTTTCTAAATAATCAAAGAGCTGATAAAGACTATGTGCAGAGGAAATTATTTTGATAAGACAAAGGGTCTTTGTTTCCTAGGCAGATCACAAAAAGAAAATCTTTTACAATCTCTTATTAAGAGCAGACCAATAATTTAAGAAATTTTCTCATTTTAACAGAGAGAAAATTAAACTCTAGGTTTTTTTGTTTTTGTTTTTTGTGGTACACGTGTCTCTCACTGTTGTGGCCTCTCCCGTTGCGGAGCACAGGCTCCGGACATACAGGCTCAGCGGCCATGGCTCACGGGCCCAGCCGCTCCGCGGCATGTGGGATCCTCCCAGACCGGGGCACGAACCCGTGTCCCCTGAATCAGCAGGAGGACTCTCAACCACTGTGCCACCAGGGAAGCCTTCTAGGTTTATTTTTAATCAGTACATTATGGAGCACATTTTAAAAACTCATAAATAAATCCATTTAATTTGTTAGCCTTGATCTCACAACAAATAATTTCCTTTCCACAAACCTTCTGCAACTTTCTATATCCATTTATATTTTGTCCTATTTCTTTTCTTTCTTTTTCATTCTGGAACAACCAGCCATTTTACTTTAGGACAAAATTACTCCCTTTTTTCTTTAACAAAAACACATCCTATATTACTTGCATGCTCTTCATTTAAAAACACATCCCCTTTTCCTGCCATACTTTGTATACAAAGCTGTTTCCCTTCACTCTTAACTGTTTCTAGTAGTTTTATTTTTACATATTGATCATAAAATTTAACTATTAGTAACCTATATTTTCTAGTGAAAACTAGGAAGCAGGCAATTAGGAACTGTCTGTCATATATCAGCATCTTGTAGTAGATTAGCAAATTTATGAATACATAATTATAAAAATTTATAATTTTAATACATATTTTCATAGTATAATTTTTTTAATGTGGCAAAAGACATATTTATCAATAGACCCAGATATTTTTCATCTGTAAAAATTAACAAGCCAACAGTAGCTAAATTTATGTTTAGCTATTAATGTTTTAGTATAGAAATGACCTATAGTCAATGAATATCCATCATTTAATTTAATTTAGTATAAACTTTTATCTTATTTACATTTATTTAAATTACTTGTTTTTCTAAACAAGTATGCTTGGATTAGATGTTAAACAGCTAACCATCATCTTTAGTTATTTTTCTTGCTGACAAGTTTTGTAACATAGAGATAGCATGAGCTTATTTGACTAGTAAATCTAAGTAGAAAAAGCAGTATGTTTGAATTATATTTCATGTTGCCAACTCTGGGGACATGCCTGTTTTAACTAAACCAACAAACTTAAACTAGCTTTTATTTATTGAATATTATCCTAGATCGTGTGAGCTTGGAAAGCCTTTGGGTTAGCCTCTATATTTCTGAGAGCTTTAGGAATACTTTATATAATACCTAATTTAGGAATACTTAATTGGCTTATTTTTTAAACCAGTTAAATAGAGCTTTTAAAAAATACCACATATACATAATATACATACATACACAGATGTACATAAACATACAGACAGACGCAAACAGATATCTTACAGTTTTCATTTAAAAATTTTAAGCATGTATCAGGTACAATAACACAAAACTCAAAAGAAAAGCTGGATCCAAATTGTGTTCCTAGGAGATAGAATAAGTTAGTTACCTGCTAAGATGGCTAAAGTTTTTACCAAATATTTTTTATTTACATGCCGCAAGGACTCGTAGAAGTTATTTTTGGAGTCATTTTTCTGCATACCAATCAAAGAATGCATTCTATTGTCTCTGATAGGTTAGGAATCCTCTCTTTTTAAGAGTTCCCCTAAGGTAGATTATCTTATCTAAGTGAAAGATTCCTCCAAATAGCCACTACAATTCCAAATTATCCAAAAGTTCATCCATTTTCTACTAAATCCAAGATCCTGGTCAAGAGCTTAAACATAGATCAGGAGGAATTATCCAACCTGAAAAACAGAGAAAAGAAAAAAGAGAAATGAACAGAGTCTCGGGAACCTGTGGGTCAGTATCATAAGATCTATTATTTGTATTATCTGAGTTCCAGGAGGAGAGGAAAAAGAAGCTGAAGCAGAAAATAGAATGGAAAAACTAGCTGAAAACTTCTCAATTTTGGTGAAATACATAAACCTATAGATTCAAGAAATTTAGCAAATCTCAAACAGGAAAGACTCAAAGAAATCCATGTCCAGAATAATATAATTTAACTAATGAAAACTAAAGAAAAAGAAAATTTACTGGGGACTTCCCTGGTGGTCCAGTGGTAAAGAATCTGCCTTCCAATGCAGGGGATGAGGGTTCGATCTCTGGTCAGGGAACTAGGATCCCACATGCTGCGGGGCAACTAAGCCCTCGCACCACAACTACTGAGCTTGCGCACCTCAACAAGAGAGCCCAAGTGCCACAAACTACAGATCCCACGTGCCACAGCTAGAGAGAGAAAATCCACACACTATAACTAGAGAGAAGCCCACGAGCCACAACTAGAGAGAAGAGAAGCCTGCGTGCCACAACTAGAGAGAAGCCCACGGGCCACAATGAAGAGCCCATGCTGCAACAAAAGATCCCATATGCCTCAACGAAAATCCCACAGCTAAGATCCGATGCAGCCAAAAAAAAAATAAAGGAAATAAATAAATTAATTAAAAAAATAAAAGCGATAAAAAAGTAATGCTTTAAAAAAATTTAATGAAAGCAGAAAAACAACACATTTCATATAAGGGAACAACAATTCAAATGATTATGGATTTCTCATCAGAAAATATGGAAGCCATAAAGAAGTGCAACAGTTATTAGTATTTGTATTATTGTTATTATTGTTATGCTGTATTGAGATATTCACATACCATAAAATTCACTCTTTTAAAGTGAACAATTCAGTTATTTTTAGTATATTCACTAGGTTTTACAACCATCCCCACTATATAATTCCAGAATATTTTCATCACAAAAAGAAACTCCATATGCATTAGTAATCACCCTATCTCCTTCTCCCTCCATCCCTTGGAAAACACTAAAATACTTTTTGCCTCTATATATTTGCTTACTACAGGCAGTTCATGTAAACTAATCATGCAATATGTGGCCTATTATGTCTGCTCTTTTACTTAGCATAATGTTTTCAAAGTTCAACTATGTTATATCATCTATCAGTACTTCATTCCTTTTTACAGCCAAGTAGCATTCCATTGTGTGGATATATCACATTTTATTTATCCATTCATCCACTAATGGACATTTGGGTTGTTTCCACTTTTGACTATTATGAATAATGTTGCTATGAACATTCATGTACTTGTTTTTTTGTAGATATATGTTTTCCATTCTCTTGGGTATATATTGATACATAGGAATGGAATTGATGGACTATACGAGAGCTCTACAAACTTTCTGAAGAACCATCAAAGCAATTCTTTCTAAGTACCTACATCATTATACATTTGCACTAGCAATGTAAGAATATTCTAATGTCTCCTCATCCTCATCAACACTTGTTATTTTCCATCTTTTTTATTACAGTGATCTAGTGGATGTGAAGTGGCATCTCAATGTGGCTTCAATTTGCATTTCCCTAATGACTAAAGATGTAGAGTACCTTTTCACACACTTATTGGCCATTTGTATATCTTTATTGAAGAAATTACTATTCAAATCCCCTGCCTATTTTTAAATTGGATTATTTGTCTTATTGTTGAATTATATATATGTATATATATATTCTGGATACAAGAGCCTTATCATATATATGATGTACAAATATTTTTTCCCTATCTGTGGGATAACTCTTCACTTTCTTGACAGTGTCCTTTAAAGCACAAACATTTTTATTTTTGATGAATTACAACTTTATTTTTCTTTTGTCACTTTTGCTTTTGGTATCATATTTAATAAGGAAAGAACTAATCTAAGGACACAGGGATTTACTTCTGAGACTTTTAAAGTTTTCACTCTTACATTTAGATCTTTGATCCATTTTGAGTTTCTTTTGTATATGGTGTGCAGTAGTGGTTCAATTCCCTTCTTTTGCATGTGGCTATTCAGTTGTGTCAATGCCATTCATTGAAAAGACTGTTCTTCCTCCCATTAAAATGCCTTGTCAAAAATCAATTGCCCAGGGCTTCCCTGGTGGCGCAGTGGTTGAGAGTCCGCCTGCCGATGCAGGGGACACGGGTTCGTGCCCCGGTCTGGGAAGATCCCACATGCCATGGGGTGGCTGGGCCCGTGTGCCGTGGCCGCTGAGCCTGTGCGTCCGGAGCCTGTGCTCCGCAATGGGAGAGGCCACAACAGTCAGAGGCCGGCGTATCACCAAAAAAAAAAAAAAAAAAAAAAAAAAAAAAAATCAATTGCCCAAAAATCTGTGGGCTTCTGGCCTCTCAGTTCTATTTCATTAATCTTTATTTTTATCCTTTTGCCAGTACCACATGAACTTGCTTACTGTAATGTTGTAGTTACTTTTTAAATCAGAAAGTGTAAGTCCTCCAACTTTGTTCTTTTTCATGATTATTTTGGCTCTTCTGAGTCCCTTGCATTATCATATGGATTCTAGAATCAGCTTGTTAACTTCTGTTTAAAAAAAAAAAAGACAGCTGAGATTTAGATAGGTATAGCTTTGAATCTGTAGATTAATTTGTAGAGTATTTTCATATCAGTAGTAATTCAGTCTTCCATTCCATAAAACAGGATGTCTTTCCATTTATTTAGGTCTTCTTTAATTTCTTTCAACAATATTTTGTAGTTTTCAGAGTAGAAATTTAACACTGTTTTTATTAAGTTTATTTCTAAGTATTTTATTGTTTTTCATGCTATTGTAAATGGAATTGTTTTCTTCTTTCTGTTTTTGAATTGTTTATTGCAACTGTATAAAAATACAATTGATTTTTCTGCAACCTTGATGAACTTATCAGCTCTAATATTTTTTGTGGATTCCTTAGAATTTTCTGTATCACAACTAAACTATGATAATGAATTTTCTGTATTATAACTATCTCTTTTCACAGATCATGTCATCTGTGAAAAGAAATAGTTTTACTTCTTTTTCAACCGGAGGCCTTTTATTTATTTTTCTTACTCAATTGTTCTGGATAGAACCTACAGTATTATTAAACTGAAATTGTGAGTGGACATCTTTGTCTTGTTCCTGATCTTGGTGATAAGTTTTCAGTCTTACACCATTAAGTATGTTGTTAGCTGTGAGGTATTCATAGATGCCTTTTATCAGCTTGAGGAAGTGTGCATTTGTTCCTAGTTTGTTCAGTGCTGGATTTTGTCAAATGCTTTTTCTGCACCTCTTGGAGTGATAATATCATTTTTGTCCTCTATCCTATTATTATAATGTAACATATTGATTTTGGCATGTTAAACCAACCACGTATTCCTGGCATAAATTCCACTTGATCATGGTGTACAATCTTTTTTATATGTTATTGGATTTGGTTTGCTTATATTTTGTTGAGGATTTTTGCATCTGTATTCATAAGGGTTATTGGTATGTAATTTTATTTTCTTGTGATGTCTTTGATTTTGGTATTATAGTAATACTTGTCTCATGGAATAAGTTAGAAACCACTCATTCATCTTCTATATTTTAGAAAATTTTGTGAAGGATTTGAATTTTTGAATTTTGTGAAAAAGGGGTTAATTCTTCTTTAAACAATTGACAGAATTCACCACTGAAGACATCTTGTCCTAGGCTTTTCTCTGTGAAAAGTTTTTTTGCTTACTAATTCAGAGTCTTGATTTATTTTATCTATTCAGATTTTCTGTTTATTCTTTAGTAGGTTTTGGTAGTTTGTGTCTTCCTAGGAACTTGTCCATTTAACCTAGGTTATCTAATTTGTTGGTATCCCATAAGCTTTAGTATGTTGTGTTTTTCTTTTCATTCATGGAACAACATTTTAAAGTTCTAAAAGAAAAACCCAGAATTCCATGTCCTATGAAAATAGCCTTAAAGAATAGAGATAAAATAAAACATTATCAAAAGAAAGAAATCCAAGAGAACCTGTTGCTAGCAAAACTGCCCTAAAAGAAATTCTGAAGAAAGTTCTTCGGTTTGAAGGAAAATTATTCCAAAAGTAAACTTAGAACATTAACAGTTAATAGTATATATTAAATAATATATATAATATAGACATATATAAATAATAAAATATCTGAAATATGTAGATAAATATAACAAACTAAAAAGAAAAAATTATAACTTTATCTGATAGGTTTTTCAATATATGTAGATGAAATGCATATGACAAGTACAACATGAAAGAAGGTTAAAAGGACTGTATGATGGTAAGGTTTCTACCTTCATCTTGAAATCATAAAATATAAATTTTAAGTGGATTCTGAAATTTTAAGTGTGAATATTTTAATCCCTAGAGCAACCACTTAATAATTTATATAAAGAAATATGGTCAAATAAAATTTGAAAAAAAGTGAAATAATCCAAAAGAAGGAAGGAAAGGGGTAACAGTAAAAAAATAGAAGAAACAAACAAATTAGAAAATGATAGACCTAAGTCTAAACATATTAATAATTTACCTTATGTGTAAATAACTTAAGCACCCCAATTAAAATAAAGACATTAAACTATACACTAAACTAAATCTACTTTAAATATAACGTTATAGGAAGGCTGAAAATAAAGGATGAATAAAGATATATCATGCAAACACTGATCAAAAAAAAGTAGGAGTGGCTACATTAATATCAAACATCAGAGCAAAGAAATAGTAGACTTCAGAGCAAAGAAAACTACTAAGAATAAAAAGGCACATTACATAATGACAAAAGGGTCAAGAAGACTTAATAATTTTAAATGTGTATGCACCTAACAACATTGCTTCAAAATATATGAAGCAAAAATTGATACAACTGAAATGAGAAATGGACAAATCTACAGCTATATTTGGAGGCTTTAACATTCCTTTCTCAGTAATGAAAAGAACAAGTAGGTATAACATCAAAAAGGATCTAGAAGAATGAACAGCATCATCAGCCAAGTGGATCTAATTGACATTTCCAAACTCATTTTATGAGGCCAGCATTACTCTGATATCAAAACTAGACAGAGATAGTGCAACAGAAGAAAACTAAGGACTAATACCCCCCATGAACACAGATGATAAATCTTCAACAACATATAAGCAAATCAAAACCAGCAACATATAATAAGAATTACACACAATGACCAAGTAGGGTTTATCCCAAGAATGCAAGACTTTTAATATTTGAAAATCAAACAATGCAACCTACAGACTGAAAAGACTAAAGAACAAAAACAACAAGATTATATAAATTAATGTAGAAAAAGCATTTGAAAATAATTCAATATCCACTCATGGTTAAACACTCAGCAAACCTGGAATAGAAGGTAACTTCCTACTTGATAAAGAGCATCAAGAAAAATAGCTACCACTAATATCATACTTAATCATGAGAGGTGAAAGGCAAGAATGTCCACTGAGATCAGGAATAAAGCAAGAATGTCCACTCTCACCACTTCCCTTTAACATAGTACTGGAAACCTGCACAGTACAATATGGCAAGAAAGATAAATAAAAGGCATTCAGATTGGAAAATAAGAAATAAAATTGGTTCTATTAATAGATGATATGATTGTCTATATAGAAAGTCCATGCAATCTCAAAAAAATGGTCCCAGAAGTAATAAGTGAATTTAGGAAAGCTGCAGGATGCAACAAGTAAAAATCATTTTATGTTTAAATTCACAATGAACAACAATTAGAAAACAAAAATAAAATCCAATACCATTGACAATCAAAAAAAATGAAATTCTTAGTTATAAACCCTATAAAATAAAGGATCTGTATGTATCCTGATAGTTATAAAATGCTGATTAAAGAAACCAAAGAAGACCTAAATAAAAGAGATATACTCTGTTGTGTTCATAATTGGAAAAAGTAATATAGTTAAGATGTCAATTCTCCCCAAACTGATCTGTAGGTTAACACAATTTCATTCAAAATCCCAGCAGGTATTTTATAAATACAGATTAGTTGATTTTAAAATTTATATGGAAAGGCAAAGGAATTAAAATAGCCAAAACAATTCTAAAAAAGAATAAAGAGAATTCACATTATGAAATTTCAAGACTTACTATAAAACTACAGTAATCAAGAAAATATGGCATTGGCAAAGGGATAGACGCAGATCAATGTAACAGAATAGAGTCCAATAATAAACCCACAAAACTATGGCTGATTGATTTAAGTGCAAAAGTGATTCAATGGCAAAAGGATAGTCTTTTTAAACAAACAGTGTTGGAACATATGCAAAAAAAGAAGCTTGACCTAAACCTCACCCCTTAAACAAAAATTAACCCCAAACCCAAAATGGATCATAAATCTAAATGTAAATTATAAAACTATAAAATTCTTAGAACACATTGGAGAAATTCTCTATGACCTGGAGTTAGGCAAAGAGTTTTTAGATATAACGTTAAAAGCACTACCCATAAAAGAAACAACTGATAAACTGGACTTTATCAAAATTAAAAACTTTTGCTCTGTGTAACATACTATCAGGAGAATGAAAGACAAACTACAGAGTGGGAGAAAATATTTGTAAATCACATATCTAAGAAGGAACATGTATCCAGATTATGTTCTAAAAAAGGAAAACTCTTAGAACTCAGCAGAAAGCAAACAACAAAAAAAAGTCAGGGTAAAGATATGAACAGACATGTCACCAAAGAAGATATAAAGAGACAAAGAGATGCACATAAAGAGATGCTCAACCTCAGTGGCCATTAAGGAAGTAATTAAAATCTCAATGTGATAAAACTGCACAGCTAAAATAAAAACAAAACAAAACTGATACCACCAAATGCTGACAAGAATGCAGCGCACCTGGAACTGTCACATATTACTAGTGAAACTGCAAAACGGTAAAGCTATTCTGCAAAATAACTTGGCAGTTTCTTATACAGTTAAATTTACATTTACCATATAACCCAGTAATTTCACTCCTAGGTATTTATCCTAGAAAAGTGAAAAGGTATATTCATACAAAACCTGGCACATCAGTGTTTATAGTAGCTCTAGTCCTAATCGCTCAAAAATGGAAACAACCCAAATGTCCTTCAACGAGTGAATAAGTAAACAAATTGTAGTATATACATACAATGAAATACTATTCAGCAACAAAAAGAAACAAACTATTGATATACAAGACAAACTTAACTGACGAGTACTGATGGAAAAAAGCCAGTCTCAAAAGGTAATATAGTGGGTCGTACCATTTATATAATATTTGAGAAAGGCAAAAATATAGCAACAGAACACAGATCGGTGGTTACCAGGGCTTAAGACTTGTGGGGGAGGGGAGGGGAGGGGTGGGAATCAGTGTGACTTTAAAGGGGCAGCACAGTGAGTTTTGTGGAGACGGGATAGAACTGTTCTGTATCCTGCTTGTGGTGGTGAGGGTGATATGAATCTACTCGTGTGTTAAAACTCTTAGAATTGTACACATACACTCAAACTGTATGTTGGTTTGAAAAAAATGAATTTACTTTGTTACGCTGCAGTGAGAACTAAAAAGTAAGAGCATGTGGTAAACAGCCTTGAACAATGGCTGCACATAGCAAGTCTTCACCAAATGTTAGTTCACTTCCCCCATTTTTTATTCCTCTCAGCCAAGGCTAAGCCCCCTGCCAGTGGTCAGTGTCCCCACGAGCTAGGATCCATGTGCTTTGCACAGCTTAGAATTAGAAAAGTCTGGTGGAGAGTGCATCCCACCAGCAATGACCCAGCTCTTCACCACGTTTTAGTCTTCAATTAGTACAAAGGCCTCGTTTAACAGGAATATTTATTTCTTAGATCAATGGGTGTTTTCAAAATAGGAAATGTCAAAAGCCAAGATAGAGATTTTGTTCCTAGAGTAAAATGAAATTACATCCCATGCTCAAAAAATTGGAGACATGACCCTCTTTGTTAAATGCAAGGTGCCAATACTATTACATCATTGTTGCAAAGCTGTTACTTTGTCACACACAGTTAATCTAGAAATTATCATTTATAGATTGTAATATTTTTAATGAAGTATAGAGTCCTTGCATTTCTACTGGCCATTGCTCTTTATTTCTACCAGTTAAGTAGTATAGACAAATAATGCTTTGCCTCTATTACAATGTAGGAACTATTTATTCAGGATCTGCTCTGGGCTAGCAGTTAGTATCTAGAGAAGCATCATGTGTGCTTAATATTTAATGTTCTTCTGATGCAAAGCAGAGGTATTTATCTTGATTTCCAGTAAAATCTCTGGTCCATATTCAAAAGAAACAATGTCAATAATGCTTTCTTCTTATCCTCACAGAGGAAATTAAATTTTTCAGGGAATCTTTTTCTGTCAATATACATGTTGGTCTTAAGGATTAGGTATAGATATCATCATATTATTACCTTAAAGATTAAATAAAGCATTCTTCAAAATCCTGTAATAAATAACATTTTTATTATCTGAGGAGTGATTTTGGATCCAGGGTTGCATTCTGAGCAATGTCTTGTTCGCTTTTCTCTGAATCTATTTTAAATAGTTTCATTCATTTGTTCTTGTCTCTAACAGAGTTCATTTGAACATTCGACATTTGCATTTTACAGAGTCAGTAAAAGATAATTATTCAACGCATATGCTTTCTGATTAAATGTGTGAAACTCCCAAATAGAAAACGGAAATTAGTTTTAAGTGCATTATGAAAGACTTAAATTTATCTTTGGTTCATGGAGCTGTGATGACTTTTTTTGGTGCTGTTCTTGTGGTTTCATTCTCAGTGATTGTCACAGTCAGGCAGAGCCCATAGATTCCAGAAGGAAGTTTATCCCTAGTTAATCCTCCTATATCTGAGCAGAAGTTGCCCCAAACTGACCTTTATGTGCCAGTCGCCTTTCATTATTTCCTCTTGAGCTAAATGTTGTCAATAAAAATCACAGTTAAACCAGGTTGACATTAACCAAGGGGACTGAAAGAACGGCTTTAGAGGCATAATATATTTGTCATTTTATCAGATGCTGAGACCCCGGTGAGTCATTAAAGTGGAATTCTGTTTATTCACTCCAACAGAGTAAGGGCAGCCCTGAATTCTATCCAGACCAAGACCCAGAATCTAGAGTAACAAAAACCCAATTCTGAATTAATTTAATAAGACTGGCCTTCAGAGGAATTTCTAATAAGATCTCTCCTTTCACCTTCTTGAGCCATCTTTGTGTTTTCCCAAATTCCCAGCACAATCTCAAATGACTGCGGTCCCCCCTTTGAATTAATTTACCTGGTACTGCTTTTTAAAAAAACATCTAAGCTCCAGATCTGCTTTGTTCTCATTCATCCCACTTGCTCCCATTAAAATCTAACCAGCCCTGGTCCCAATCTCTTATCCCTCTCATGTATATATGAATTCACATATACATATGTGAGCATGGGCTTTGGGGGCCAGACTTGACTTTGAAAATCAGATCTGCCACTGTGTCCTTGATCAACTTACTACACCACTCTTAACTCAATGTTCTCATCTATAAATAGATACAAGTATAGTTACTTAATTCATAAGGTGGTTTTGAGGATTATATTAGATAATGCAAATGAAATATTCCATGCTGTGGACTAATCCACTTATTTATTTATTTATTTATTTATTTATTATTTTTGGCTGTGTTGGGTCTTCCTTGCTGTGCGCAGGCTTTGTCTAGTTGTGGCGAGCAGGGGCTACTCTTGATTGCGGTGCGCGGGCTTCTCATTGCAGTGGCTTGTACTGTTGCAGAGCACAGGCTCTAGGCACACGGGCTTCAGTAGTTATGTCACACAGGCTCAGTAGTTGTGGTTCGCAGGCTCTAGAGCGCAGGCTCAGTAGTTGTGGCACACGGGCTTAGTTGCTCCGCAGCATGTGGGATCTTCCCAGACCAGGGTTTGAACCCGTGTCCCCTGCATTGGCAGGTGGATTCTTAACCACTGCACCACCAGGGAAGTCATGCAAATGAAATATTTAGCATAGTGCCTGACACAGCAAGCACTAAAAATGACCACTGTCGTCATCACCATACACTCTGCACTATAATTATTAGATTATATATATATGTATATCACAACAGAATTAAAATTGGTAGGGCAAGAAATGTATCTTGCTCACCATTGCTTTTCCCAGAACTTTAGATAATGTGTGTCATTAGTAGTTGATCAATAAATAATCTGTAAATGAATAACTGTATATGGTAGCTCATTCACTCTCTCTCTCTCACTCCCTCCTTCCCTGCCTCTCTTCTCTCTCTCTCTCTCTCTCTCTCTCTCCATCCATCCATAGGATGTAAGTTTTAAAGAACTGTTTCTTCTTTATACCTGTTAATTTATACATGACTGACCTTCCTTTCATTCCAAGTAATTGCCCCATGACTGTACCTACTTTTTTTCTCAAATTATTTCTCGTTCCTTACTTCTCTGGCTAGAATATAAACTCATTAGAGAAGACACTTTGTTACCACTATGTCATCAGGGCCTAGAACAGTGTCAGACATATAAGTAGGAACACAATAAATATTTGTCAAAAGAACAAATGGACTTTCTCTGACTCTCAATATCTGCCTCTGGTCCTGTCCCTTGGACTCCCCGCTCTGGCTTGCTGTCTCACTTCCATTCAATGCCCTCCTACTTCTTTACTGTGAAATACATGACTCTTATTCATAGCACTATACACCCTCTGAGCTCAAGTCCTCTCCACCCTGATCCAGCCCCAGGCAAAAACTTAAGCTCCACTGACTGAAGGAGGTCTCCAAGGGAACGTGCACATGTCCTATGTATGTGCTGTTATTCCAGTGAATCATGGTGATGTCTAATTTAGGGTTTCCTACTGCTCCTAGATTATAAGGAACTGCTTAGATTACCCCTCAACCATGTACTGAGGGGAGTTAGATTTGGGATAGGAGCAGCTTTGTAAACACCTTCCCCATCATGCCAACTCCCTAACTACTGATCAAGGCAGCTTGCTGCTGGTTCTTTGTGCTGTCCCTCCAAAGCAGGTGTTCCTAATCTTCACAGTGCATGAGAATCACCTAGGGAGCTTTTCTTTTTTTTTTTTTTTTTTTTTGCGGTACCCGGGCCTCTCACTGTTGTGGCCTCTCCCGTTGCGGAGCACAGGCTCCGGACGCGCAGGCTCAGCAGCCATGGCTCATGGGCCCAGCCGCTCCGCGGCATGTGGGATCTTCCTGGACTGGGGCACGAACCCGTGTCCCCTGCATCGGCAAGCGGACTCTCAACCACTGCGCCACCAGGGAAGCCCCAGGGAGCTTTTAAAATAAGGATTCCTGACTGCACCACCCACCCACAGGTGGGGCTCAGGCATTTATAAGTATGTGGAAAACAACAGCAACAAAAACAGCCCCAAGTGATTCTCATACGCACCCAAGGTTGAGAACCACTGGGTTCTAAAAGGTTCAAACCCATTCAGACTAGCTTGTCAAGTACCAGAAATCCCAAACACAAAGTCGTAGGGCATGAAACAGAAAAACAAGCCAACAAGGAATCTGACCAACCGGTAGCTTATGCTGTGTCAGCCATCACTCAACTGTAGCCAGTTGCAGTTATGTGGGAATGTAGCCCAGTGTTGCTAGATATTCTAAGTCTTCAAGAGAGGCCACAAATCTGCAATTTTAGATGAACTTTCACAATTTGAAGTGCTGGCAACCAATTCAAATTTCTTTAAAATACTGTGTGGGCTGAACAAAACATGTCTGGAGCTGGATTCAATTCATGGGCCAATAGTTCACAGTTTTTACTTTCTACCAACTGCTCTCCCATATCCTAAGAAACCCTTTCTATATTCTTCACCAAGTCTGTATTAAATTCCTAGAAAGCTAGATTCCTTTTTCAGCATTCATGTATGTTCTAAGTATTGTTTTGAACAAAACTGATTGGTGTGGTTGGAATAACTTGGAAGGGCAAAATCTTCTGTGATTTAGAGTATGAGATGCTCATATGCCTAAAACTTAGAGCTATTGCCATTATCCCCCATCTACTAATACGCATTAATATTTGAAGTACACAAAGCACTGATGAGATGAGGCCCTTCGGAATACAGACAAGTGGCACGGTTCCTGCTCTATGAGACCATTCCATATACTTAGGGAGACTGGACATACACCCGTGGAATTTTATTACATATACAACACAAGCCATGTATTAATGGTGAGGCCCTGGCTAAAGTTTCTATGTAGGAAGTAGTAGAACATTTCCCTGAAAAGGAGAGGAGGCAGACTGTGGAATGCCTCAAATGGATGACAAATGAGTTAATTTTCCTAGAGGTACTGGCAAGCAATTGAAGGGGCTTTATGTGTCTTTAATCTTTGTTGGCTTTTTTTCTTTTGTTTTGTCTTGCTTTTGAGTAGGAGAGTGTTGAGGCAAGCAGTGTTAGAAGGAACACTCTGGTCTTAGATGAGACAGACTAGACAGTAGAGACCAGAGGAGGAAATCCTGTTAGTAGGTCACAGCCAAGGCTGCAGACATGAGGGGATTAGGGTCTGGCCTGAGTGGTGGCAGAGGGATGGGAAGGAAAGGGCAGGCTCAAGTGATTTTAACCTTGACTAGAGAAAAAGGAGGGCTAGCTATCATTCAGTAATCCCCTATGATGGGCTTCATTCTGTGTTGAGCACTTAATGTAAAATTATTTCTTTTGCTTTCAACAGAATGTGACTGAAATGGGAGGGCATTTGAGGAGGATTCCACTACATAACCACAGTGTAAAATCTATCTTCTAGGGCTTTAGAGATCATCGGGCCCATCCCCCTCACTTTACAGATTGGACCTGACTTTTCGCAGTTATTTGCATACTTTGTAGCAGAGCCAGAATGGAACCCAGATTTCTAATTTTTTACCCTAGTGGTCTTTTCTCTTCACCATGCCGCTTCTTCATCCCGAGCTTTCATATAAATGAGTTACAAATCAGGCATCAGATTCAGGTAAGACGACGAAAGTGCACAGCTGATAAAATGAAAGTGAACAGGTGATAAAACGTGGTGTAGGGAATAATTCCAGGGCCACTCGGTGCAAACAAGGGAGGAGGGAGACAGGAAAAAAAAAAAGTCTCCACCACCTTGATGTAAAGGTTACAAAGGAGGAGATAAAGTCAGCAGTGATATACAGTTAGCAGGGGAGCCAACATCCCCTTTATCAGCCCAGCACAGATGCTGAGATAAGGGGGCATAAGTGGAATAAAAAGGAAAGCAGATTCAAAAGAGCTATTGGAAATCCCTGTTCACTGGAAGATGATAAAATTAAAGAATCTCCACTCCAGGAAGGTTGGTGAGGGGAAATCTTGGAGACTCAGGGGACAGCGAGGTGTCATGGGAGCTGGGTTTGGAGTGGCGCCCGCCTCATGAGTTTCTATCCTACAACCATAAACTTTCTCTCCTAAAGAAAACATCATGGTATCTTGAGTCGACACAATGGCATGTGGCAGTGTCTACATGAGACAGATTATCTGGAACTTTAACTGAATAGAAGGTCAATGGAAACTGAACATCTGGGCAATCATTTCCCTTCCTTTAGCCAGCCATTCTGCTAGTATGTAGAAAATCCCCATGGCTGGGGCTCTGACTTGCAAATGTTTCTTCTATGTCAAACTGCACCAAAAGGAAAAGCCAAATTACCCTCTCTGTCCTAAACTGCTCATTGACAGCCCAGGGAATAAGAGCTAAATAACAGGGGAGGAAATAAGAATAAGAATGCTTTCCATTCCTTCTCCCATTTAAGTTCATAATACTTTTTCTCTCACAGATAAAGTTCTACAGAGGAAGACCTGGGGAAGGTTTTCACCAGCTCAGAAATCATAACATATTGACCAAGGTGGATTCAACAGGGTACAACCAGAAGTAGCTCTCTTCTTTACTACCACTGCCAGGCAAACCCTACTCTGCTGACTCATTTTCCCCCATCCCAGATGAAATTCGGGGCAGGTGCCATAGCTGTTCCAGTCTCATAAATGTCATGAAAGTCTAGTGTTGACTATTATTAAAGGTCCACTTTTTCATCCTATTTAAGACCTCCCTATTCCACTGCTTGGGCCCACTTCAGACTCAGAAACCTGTAACTGATGAGGAAGGGGGGGCTTCTTCTCTCTTCCTTATTAATTCCTCCCCAACTTGCTGTTGTTTCTGGCCTTGCCTGGCTTGGGCCTAGGAGGTAGAGAGACTGGAGGGAAAGGAACTGGATCCAACACTGATGGCACAGTGGCCACCTGGCTTTGGACCCCTCTGGGTGTGACAGATATTCAAAGGCTAATTCTTATGACCTCCATCTGTGGTTCTGGGAGAGCAGTTCCTTCCTCTCACTGGCTTCTGGGAGTAGAAGCTCCAGACAGGTTTTCTTTTGGGGTCTGGTCACTATGCAGGCAAGTCCATTTTTTTGAGGATGAGAATCCAGCTCCCTTCAGCTGGGTATAGGTCTGGCTTCTGGGAAACCCACACCTTTGTCTGTGGAACTGCAGCCCTCTCCCAAAGCAGCTGGCCACTTCTCACCTTTAGAGGTCACACTTTAGTCATAAGCCAGGCTCTATGTCTTCCAGATTTGCAGGAAATGAGTGACAACCCCTTTAATTAGTTCTCCTAATACCTCTCACATTTGGTTTAAGGTTAAGGACAAGAGTCTCCTCCACACCATGGAAGAAGGATACAAAGAACACTGACACCTCTATCCCAAGAAACCCCATGGGAGGCTTTGCAACCCCCAATGAGTCGTTGGCATTTTCACACACAGCCGGAAGGTGGATGAAGGGCTAATGCTAGTTGAACCAATTTCTCTGTGTTTTATAGAGCACCTCACATTACACATTACAAAGCACCGCACATCTAGGCAGTTAAGACTTATGCCAAAATGTGAAGTTTGTTTTTCTTTAAAAACACCTTAAAGTCCAGTTATATAAGGAAGCCACCTCTTCCTACCTCCCCACCTCTTCCTTCCTACTATTGGCTGCCCCACTGGCTTCAAGACTCATGTGTAACAACATGAGAAATACAACCAATTAGGTGCCTAAATGATTTTGACAGTGGGGTAGTTATCTCCTGGGTCATGGTAAAGAGCCAAATCAAGTTATTTAAACTCTCTTTTTTTCTGGATGATTTCCTCATTTAGCTCAATCCACCCCCTTGGATAGTTTTCCTGGACACATTCCCAGAAAGTTAATTAGGGTAGCAGTTTGACCTAAAGAGTGTGAAGCACAAAAACTCTTGGCATTTTGAGGTCAGGATGATGATCAATTTCTTTTTGTATATCCTGGGCCAAGCTGTTCTCACTTTAATTTTTTAAACTTGTGTGAAATTCAAAGAACACAGAGCCCAGTGTCATTTAAACTTGGGCCATCATAAAAAGGCAGCTTCCTCAAAAAGAATATTGGCTGTTTTCCAGGCTGCCAGAAAGCTTTTTATGGGATCTTTTAAACTATTCTCCTTTAATCCACAAAGAGGAATTAAATTTGGCCAAGGGTGAATGGACTGCCCAAGATATGGATTGCTTCTAACAGAGACAGAGTTCAAGGGAATCCTAAAGCTTCTCCATTTCAGGAAAGAAAAAAATAAACCCCACCCACCCCATTTATCATGGAAGAGACATTAAGTAACTTGCAGTATAGTGAAGAAAATTTTCTTTTCAGAGCCATCTTGATGAATTGTGCATCTTTATAGAAATCATTCAGGCACTTCATGCCCCCTTAACAGAGTGAAGTAAAGTTGCCATCTGACATGAAGGGTATGATGATACTTTTAAATAGCTCTCCCTGTTTAAAAACAAACAGATAAATAAATGATGCTAGGGATGTGGCCTGGTGAGAATTTCAATCTTGAAAAACTAATTATGAAATATTTCAAGCATGAAGCGTAGAGAATGGTATCATAAACACTCATAAAGCACCACTCAGCTTTGCCAAATCTTAACGTTCGGTCAAAATGGTTTAGATCTTTTTAAAAAATACAAAACATTTCAGATATATTTGTGTTTCACTCCTTTTCTTCTTGTCACAGAGGTAAGCACTATGCTGATTTTGGTGTTGCGATTCTCAGAATTTTCCTTTTGGTAGATATGTATGCATCTCTAAACATGTTTTGCAATATAGGTCTTATTACTATTTGAGTATGGTGAGGCCAAAAGATTAGGAGGAAACTACCTTTGAAAAGATAGTTTGTTATTCTCACAGCTCCCAGGAGAAGGGGGCACATGGGGAAGCACCAGGGTTGGTCACGAGGCAGAGGGAGCTGGGGGAAAACATTTTATTGTGGCTTCCAAGGAGAAAAAAATGGGTGAAACAGGGTAAACAGGTTTAGGATTGGCTAGTCTAAATAATTTCAGTGGACTCTGTGGTGTAGGAGCTTCCCTGGGGTGATTAGGACAGAGGAATGGTGGCCCAGAGTGTAAGGGCCCCTTAAAGGAGGTGCTTGGGGGTATGGATTAGTTGGTTTACATAAGAAAGGCACACTCTCAGGCCAGTTGTTTGCTATCTCTAGGAGTTAGCCCTAGGAGTAGTCCCTCCAGAGTCAGCAAACCCCAAGATGTCAAAACATCAAAAATATGGAATGAAAAAACATGATTCACACAAAACAATACACTGTTTTATTTTGTATGTTGTTAACCTCTACGAACATCATATCATACTGCACATATTGTGCATATAATTGAGTTTTGTTTTGTTTTTTCACAACATTATGCTTTGGGAATTTATCCAGATTGTTGTATGTAGCTCCAGTCAATTTGTTCCTTTTCACTGCTTTATAATTTGGCATTGTGTCAATATATCATAGTTCATTAATATTTATTCATCCCCTTGTTTATGAGCATTTGTCTCCAGTTTTCTATGATTACAAATGATGTTGCAGTGGTTAATCTTTTACCCGTCTCCAGGTGCACATGTGGCCAGGAGACATAGAATAACTGGATTCAAAGGCATTTGTTTCTTTGACTTTAATACATTTTGCCAAATGGCTACTGAAAGTACTTGTAGAAAATTACCCTTCCGTCAAGAGTGTAGAAAATGTCCTATTATTCCACTGCCTCACCAGCACTGTTATTGTGAGGTTTTCCTTTTAATGTTTGCCAATATGATGGTGTTTAAAGGTACCTAGTTATTGCTTAAATTTGCATTTTCTTGATTACCAGTGAAGTTGAGTATCTTTGCATATTTTTATTGGTCATTTGCATTTTCTCTTATATGAACTGCCTGTTCATATCTTTTGCCTATCTTTCTACTGGGTTGTTTGTATTTTTCTCATAATTTTGTAAAGTTCTTTGTATTCTGGATGCTAACCCTTGTTCGTTGTATGTGTTGCAAATATCTTTCCCCAACCTACAATATATCTTTGTTTTAGAGAAATTTTAAGTTTATTATTGTCAAATCTATCAGCTTTTCAATTTTGGTGTGCAGTTTTTGTGTCCTTTTTAAAGAAAGTCTCCTCAATAGAATGTTATATTTTATTTAAAAATTTTTAAGTGTTGATTTTCCCCATTTAGATTTTTAATAAACCTGGAGCTGAGATTTTAATATGGTAATAAGCAAAGGTGTTATTTTTATCCACAAGGATAATCAATAGTTTCAGCATCCCTTATTGATTAATCCATATCTTCCTCCATACACTTTTTTTTTTTTTTTTTGCGGTACGCGGGCCTCTCACTGTTGTGGCCTCTCCCGTTGCGGAGCACAGGCTCCGGACGCGCAGGCTCAGCAGCCATGGCTCATGGGCTCAGCCGCTCCGCGGCATGTGGGATCTTCCCGGACCGGGGCACGAACCCGTGTCCCCTGCATCGGCAAGCGGACCCTCAACCACTGCACCACCAGGGAAGCCCTATATCTTTTTTTTTTTATCTTACTGTATAGGCTAGGGCATCTAGCACAATACTGAATAGAAGGTATAACAGTAGACATCCTTACCTCATTCCTAACTTTAAATGGAATGTGTCTAATATTTCACCACTGAGTATGATATTTATTGTAGTGATTGATAGATTTTACCCCTTATCAGATTAAGAATATTCCCCCCTTTTCTCGTTTGTCAAAATGTTTTGGGTTTTTATCAAATATATTTTCTATGCCTATTAATAAAATCATGTGATTTTACACTTTTAATTTCTTAATGTGGAAATTTCCTTTAATAGAGTTATCTAATATTTAGCAACCCTTGAAATCTGGGACAAACCCAAATGATAATGATATATTATTTGTTTAGCCTCCATTTGGATATACACTGTCACTACACTATTTCAGATTTTTTCCAATTACATTAATAAGTGAGATTGGTCTAAGTCTTTCCATTCTTTTATTGTCCTTGTCTATTTTATTACTGGTCTTACACCAGCCACATTAAATGGGTTGAAGAACTTTACATCTTTTGCTGGTCTCTGGAGTAGTTTGTAAAAGATTGAGATTTTCCATCACTTTAAAGGGGTAGAATTTACTTCTAAAATCATATGATGCTGACCTTGTTTTTGGTGAATAGGTTTTAAACTACCAATCCAATTTGTTGATCATTATAGATCTGTTCAGTTTTCTACATCTTCATGAGTCAGTTTTAGTAAGTATATATTTCTAGGAAAATTATCCATACTGTCTGATTTTTTTTAAATCTAATGTTATAAAATTGTTCTTAGGGCTCTCTGATTTAAAACATGTTTTATTTGTAGTTAAGTGCCATTTTTCATGTCTCTCATTGTTTTATTGGGGTTTTTTTCCCCTTGGTTGATACGAACAGATTTCTTTCTAGTCTATTAATCTTTCCAAAGAGTTAGCTTTTGATTTTGTTGATCCTCTCTAATGTATTTCTACTCTTATCTTTATTATTTTTTTCTCTCTACTCTCTCTAGGTTTCTTCTCTCAAGGCAAACAAATTTTGAAATGTGTTTAAAGTTAATCTGTTAGACTCTCATTTGCTTTATTTCTAAAATGAAAAATTAAAACTTAAACTTTATATATCAAGTTGTAATGTCTAGATGAGTGTTTATCTTCTCAAAACATCTCTATCAACAGCCCCTCATTTTACTTTTTTTTTTTTTTTTTTGCGGTACGCGGGACTCTCACTATTGTGGCCTCTCCTGTTGCGGAGCACAGGCTCCGGACGCGCAGGCTCAGCGGCCATGGCTCACGGGCCCAGCCGCTCCGCGGCATGTGAGATCTTCCCGGACCGGGGCATGAACCCATATCCCCTGCATCGGCAGGCGGACTCTCAACCATTGCGCCACCAGGGAAGCCCTACCTTTTTTTTTTTAATTAAACTGCTTTTGAGTTTGCATTTTAAGTTCTAGCCAGAAATGGAATAAATATTGGCTTTATAGTTTTCTGTTAACACAATTCTGTTGTTCTTTCACTACTTTCCTGTGTTAGCTCATTAATTTTCCATGGTTTTTGTCTCTTTTTCTGGTATAATAATTTAAAGCTACAAATTTCTCTATAAGAAGCAGTTTAGCTGCAACTCATAACTTTGATATGTTGCATTTTCATCATGGTTCAATTCCAAATAATTTCCAATTATTAATGTAATTTCTCCTTTGACCCATGTAAGATTTAAAAGAGTGTTTTGTTTGTTTGATTTGGTTTTGTTTTGGCTCTCCAAATGCGTGTGTACATGTGGCGGGGCGGGGGGGGATAATTATCTCCTATTACTGACTTTTAAGTAATTCAAATGCATCATTGTCAAAGAAAATGATTTGTTTGATAACAATTTGCTTTCCTTTGTGACTCACTTCTTGGTCAACATTTTTTTAGTGTTCCTTATTAAATAGGTGAATTTTCCAACCATTGTGAAAAACCAACCTATTCAATAAGGAGCATTAATTTCTTTGTTCACTATTCCTTCTTATTTTTGGAGACTTCCTACTGGATTAAATTATCTTCTTTTCTAAGGGAATTCTTTTGCTAAAACTTTGTTAATGGCTAATTAAATTTGTCTAAAAGTGTCTTTATTTTACCCTCACATTTGAATGATTATTTCTGGGCATAGGATTCTAAACTGGCAGTTATTTTCTCTAATAATTTTGAAGGTATTTTTATGAAGTTTTCTAATTTTTTTTCTTTGAAAATAATATGTCTTTTTTTCTTTGTTTGCATTTAAAATATTTTCTTTTTTGGCTCTGCAGTCTTAATTCACAGGTATCCAGCAGTGGATTTGTTATCCTTCCTGGAACTTGCTGAGATTTCTGAATCTGAGGATTTATGTCTTTCATAATTTCTGGAAATTAGCCACATGTTATTTCATTGAAAGTTGCCTGTTCTCCATTTTCTGTATCTTTCTTTCTAGAATGCACATGTGATAGATAGGTAGGCAGGTAGCTAGGTAGACAGACAAATGACACACTGAAACAGATCTTTGCATTCCATCATCCATGTTTCATCTCATGTACCAGTTGGGCATCAAAACACAAATTCCTTGTCTACCAAGTCCAGACAACCCTCTCCCCACTCCTCCCTTCTGCCCACCCCCCAAAATACACTGACTTCAATTTACCCTCTTAGAATTCTGTTTACATTCACAACTCAAGGTTCCATCTGGTATTCAGTTGTTCTACTGTAGGACCCTAGGAATTTCTTATATTTTCTAATAAGCTCAGCTATGCAATTAAAACAATAATGGTTATGTTTTATAGACGATGTCTGGGTGATCTTTAGTGGAAATATCTTCAGGTTATCTAATTTATAGCATTTCAGGAAATGGAAGTCAAGACTTTCAATCTTCAAAAACCATTTAATTATATTAATTCGTTTGAACCACTTAATACAGGCACAGACGTTGAAATTTTTAGAAAATGTGCCTGCTACTAGAGTTGAACCAAAAAGAACTATCTAGTTGACTTGTTATTAAATAGAGTCAATTATCCAAGATTCTACTCTTTGCACATCTTATTAACTAATATTTACCTTAATATTTCAACTCCCTTGAAATTTTAGACTGATTGGGTAGTTTAAAGAAATTTTGTTAGTTGCTTTTACCAATTTGTTTTCATCATTCTTCTGTCTTGTGATAAATAGGAACAAAAGGAACTTGTCTATGTTAACTAAGATTGAGTACATTAAGAGACTATGAACTGACCTTGATTCTTTTCAGATGAGTGTTCTAGAAGTTGATACTGTTCTAGAACCATTACACCCAATCCTAAATTAGATCCAATGGTTTCACAGAGACTATGCTTTTAGTATGATCTGATAGTTTTGAGACCCAGGCTCAAATTCACCCACTCCTTGCAATCTTCCTCTTATATATTTATGTACTTTGGGATCTTTCACCTTTCATTCCTGTATAACATCTATAGTTATTACATCAACTATATCCCACATCTGTTTCCTGGTGATTCCAAGGCTTCTGTTTTTGCCTTCCCATGTATATAAACTCCCCCAGAGTGAGAAAAGCACACAGAATTCTCTCTCATGATTCCTCACTATGGAGCTGGTGCACATGGTGGCCAAAGGCAAACAAACAAAGTGGAAGAAAAGAACTGTTTGCCTGAACAATAACTTTATGTGAAATGGGAATTTCACTAATACCAATAAATAATAGGAAACTAAAGCAATGAAAGTTTGTGAAACTATCCAAGTCCACAGTACTGAATTCCTACTGACAGACTGCCTTGCAGAAGGAAGGATTAAAGTGGAAAGAAAACCAACTCCCTATTAACCAATTGCAAAATAAGAGAAAGTGGGAGGGAGGAAAGGCAGAGGAAGAAATAGTATTCCCACTGTAGAGATTCCCAAAGATTCACTTGTAATTCTACCCCTAAGCCTTGAACTCTCAGACTTCAATAGCCATTCAAGAAATGTTTTTCTGAATATGTGTCATGTACCAGCCACTGTTCTAGGCATTTGGTATACAACAGTAGACAAATCAGACAAAAATTCCTCCCTTCACAGAGCTTGCATTCTAGTTATGGGTAAAAGATAAATAAATATATGAACACATAAATAGATAATATAAAGTATAACATGTCAGAAGTACTATGAAGAAAGGGGTTAAGGGACTAAGTTGGGAAAATTGTCATTTTAAATAGGGTGGTTAGGGAAAGCCTCACTGAGAAAGTGACATTTGAGCAAGCAGCTGGATGAAAGAGCAAGCAAGAAGGATATCTGAGAGAGGAATGCTCCAGGAAGAGAGAATTGCAAATGCAGAAATATTAGGCAAGAAGGAACCTGGCATGTACAAAGACTAGTAAGAGATTACTGTGAAGAGAATGAGATAAACAATGGTGTGAGCTGTCAAAATTGAGGTTAGAGGATATATGGGAAGGGAGAGTGGGAAGATCCTATAGGGTCCTGCAGGCCATTATATATTGGGTTGGCCAAAAATTGACTTTGATTTTTAAGTAAAAATAAAAGACACACTTTTCATTTTCACCAAGAACTTTATTGAACAATGTATTCATCCTTTTGTTCCATTACCTTCTGCCATTTTTCAGGCAACTTCATAATTCCATCTTCCCAAAACTTTTCATCTTTTTGAGCAAAGAACTGTTCCAGGTGCCTTTTACAGTCTTCCAGGGAATTGAAATTTTTCCATTAAGAGAATTTTGTAAAGGCTGAAATAAATGGAAATCCCAAGGTGCAATGTCTGGTGAATACAGCAGATGAATCAACTTCCCGGCCAAGATGTAACAGTTTTTGCCTGGTCATCAGATAAACGTGCGGTCTTACATTATCCTGATGGAAGATTATGCATTTTCTGTTGACTAATTCCTGATGCTTTTCATCGAGTGCTGCTTTCAGTTGGTCTACTGGGAGCAGTAGTTGTTGGAATTAATTGTTTGGTTTTCTGGAAGGAGCTCATAACAGAGGACTCCCTTCCAATCCCACCATATACACAACATTACCTTCCTTGAATGAAGACTGGCCTTGATGCGGTTGGTGGTGGTTCATTTCGTTTGCCCCACGATCTCCTCTGTTCCACATTATTGTACAGTATCCACTTTTCATCGCCAGTCACAATTCGTTTTAAAAATGGAATGTTTTTGTTATGTTTAAGTTGAGAATCGCATGCAGAAATATGGTCAAGAAGGGTTTTTTTCGCTTAACTTATGTGGAACCCAGACAGCAAAGTGATGAACATAACCAAGCTGGTGCAAATGATTTTCAAGGCTTGATTTGGATATTTTGAGTATGTCGGCTATCTCCCTCATGGTATAACATTGATTGTTCTCAGCTAATGTCTCGATTTGATCACTATCAACTTCAACTGGTTTACCCAACTGTGGAGCATCATCCAACGAGAAATCTCCAGCACAAAACTTGGCAAACCACTTTTGACACGTTCGATCAGTCACAGCACCTTCTCCATACACTGCACAAATCTTTTTTTTGCACTTCGGTCCCATTTTTACCTTTCTTGAAATAATAATGCATAATATGCCGAAAATGTTGCTTTTTTTCTTCCGTTTTCAATATCAAAATGACCACACAAAAATTCACCAATTTTGATGTCTTTTTTTCAATGCATGAGGAAAAGCTGTCACATACAATCTAACAAAATTGTTTCGAAGGAAGTTAAAGACAATTAAGTGTTACTAGAGCCACCTTACAGAAAAAACCGAATGAACCTTTTGGTCAACACAATACAAGAGGGTTTTTTTCCTGACTGAGATGAGGAGCCATTGGAAGGAACTTTGAGGCAGGTGTCAGACAAATATTTCAAGCAGAAGAACATGGCAAAAGCTGAAGGTGGCTGAGGTTAAGACTTTTCTTAGATGAGAGAAATTAAGGCATGTTTGTACACTGATAGGGAGGATCCAATAAAGAAGCAAAAGTAGGTGAAGAAAATGTATGAAAGAAAGGGGGGAATTGCTGTAGTGGCTACCTTCACTACAAGACAAGGAAAGAGATATGGCATGGGTTGGAGGGACTGTTTTTAGTCAGGACCCTGGACAGCTCACCCATGGTAACAGGAGGGAAGGCAAGGTATATAAAGCCCAGGTACAGGTGGGAGGATGGCTGGGAGCCATGTGAGAGCATGAGGAAGTTCTCTTGTACTGGTTTCATTTCTGTGAAGTAAGAAGCAAGGTCAGCCAAGAAGGATAATAGGGAGGAGGCATTGGGAGTTGGAAGAGAGAAAGAGAAGGGGCCTCACAGGGCTGTAGGAGTCAAATGGAGTAGTGGTGACAAGAAGGTTCATATCCTAGCTCTGCCACATATTAGCCATGTGACCCTGGGGAAGTTTTCTAACCTCCTTAAACCTCAGTTTCCTCTTATACAAAATGGGGATAACAATACTGCCAACATCACTGCCTTGTGGTGTGGGTGAAAAGAGATCATGGAGAAGCAATCATAAGCACTACTAAGTGGCAAGCACTCGGTATATTTTGGCTGTTATCTGCTATTATACATTAGGCACTCAATGCCTTATCAATGAATGGATAGGTTGTGATATTTTATGTCCACTCTCTTTTCAGGAGGTTTGTTCTCACCAAGCTTCAAGTCATCCCAAAAGGAGCATTTTCGGGATTTGGGGACCTGCAGAAAATGTATGTACCTCAGCAGTGGGTGACTGCTTCAAATGGGCTATGGGCAGCAACCTCAGACCACATCTAGCATGATTCTCTGTGCTTAGGAACCAGAATAACACACTAAGCGAAGGTTTTGCACCTTGTCCCATTGTATTTCCTTACCACAGTTCCTAAACAGTAGTGTGAAATCTTTCAGCATGTGTCCACTGAAATAAGCATAAGGTCAATCCAAGCAATTCTCACTTTTTTGGTATAAGGTGTTGCTCCCAAAGTACCTGTGAGTGAAAGTTTTATAAATCAAAGCCTATTTTCTCTGCTGACATCCATTCTTTTTAAGAGATACTCTCTATTAATTAACTATTAATAGAGTTAATTTTTATTAACTCTGATTAATTTTTAATTGACAGCAGGGCCTAACATTTGTGCTTTAGAGATTTTCTGAACTTTCTGTTCTTAAGCCATGCTGACAAGTGGTAAGTGATATATAAACATTCGAAAGTATTGGGAAAGTTTAGAGCGCTGAGGGCGATTTCCTTTGAAAAGAGAAGACTTTGTTAATGTGAACACTTGCTTTCTACTGGGCTAGTGTAATGTAGGGGTTTCCCCAAATAGGCTTTTCTCAGAGTAGGGTAGAGTAAGAAAAAACAGCAAATTATTTCATGCTTAAGGTAACCCACCCTGCCTTTGAAGGTCCTTGATCCCATCCGCTAGGCTTTTACGGATGGGAAAAGTGTTTTTCACCACAGCCAGAATCTAGAACATAATGACAGTAAGTATACCAACAGATAGATGGATTACACAGAAGAGAATGGTTTTTTTCATTACAAGAATAAAGCAACGCCCACCCACCCCCACCCCCCAGTTATATAAGCTTCTCCTTCTTTAAGTCATTCAATTTTTGTCTTGGTTCTTTCACCGCACTTTTAAAAAGAACACTTGCCCAGGTCTGAGGGAGCGAGAAAGAAATCCATTAATGAAAGAAACACAAAGCAGAGCGAGTGGCAATGTGTTTGAGCAGTTATGCCAACTGCTTAGAGGAGGTTGGTCAGAATCCTGGGTCTGAGTGTTAATTTTAATATAAACTTACTGTGTAACCTTGATTAAATCACCTTATCTCTCAGAACTTTGGCTTCCTCATCTGTGTATTAAGGGAGGAGATTTTAAAGGGGGAGGTAGCTTATGTGATCTCTAATTTCTATGCGCAAGCATCTCCCAGTTGGATGAGAGCCCAGTTTAAGACCTGAGTCTTCAATGTTTACAATTCTTGAAGACATTCAACACGCATAGGAACTGGGAGATGGGGCACTCATCTGAGCAGAGCTCACCAAGGAAAACAGGGAAGGAACGGAGTTGGAGAGCTTTTGACTCAAGGTGTATTCCTGGATGGATCAGCCATTGCCCTGCCTGGAATTAACAGAGACTAGGTGACTATTGGATAGGTCTCCCCCCTGCCAAAAGTTCTGTAATTACATAGAAATAATTCTAAAGACAGGAATCCCAGGTACCACAAATAATTCACCTTAATAAATTCAATCCAGCAAATGTGACTGACCTCTCATTGGGTACTCAGGCTACCATGAGACCTTCCTTTGGTGATAGATAGTTGATCTGAGCTGACATAGCAATAATCCCAGAGACAGAACAGCTGGTTCAGAAACTCAACTTCCTCACACACAGGTTGTCCATTTCTACCCCATGCCTTTATTAGTCAGCCTGCACTGCCACAGACGCCAGAAATATTAATCTTATGTTTTCAATACTTTTTATGTCCTAAGATTTCCAAAACATTCTGGAGCAGAGAACCCAGTACCGAACTGAACTCTGAACAGACTATTTGTACCCTTCAGTCCCTATGCTCAACTTCATCCACTGTCTCACCTCCTATTCTTGGTCACTGATAAGTTCTCATCTCCTTTCCACATTTACGTTCTTCATTTATGTTCTTCCTCCAGTTTTTAACCAGTTTTCTGAACTCAATAAATATTTGCTTCCTCTTCAATATCTCCCTCTTCACAAATCACAAAATCCCTTTCACTCATTCTGCACATGTGGCCCAGTTTCACATACCCTTATTAAAAAGAAGGGGAGAAATCTTTCTGGATAAATCCTGCTTTCCTTCTCTGCTACCATCCTCTCTCTTCCCCATCACTGCCACTCTTTTGAAAAAGCAGCCCATATTCACTGCCTCTCTATCCTTTCCTTCCAATCACTCCTTAGCCTGTCCTCTTGCTATTCAACCACAAATTCTCTAACACTATTAAATTACTCTATCAAAGGTCCCAACAATACCAAAACTGTCAGAGCTAATGAATTCTTCTTTGTCCTCTTAGTATTTAACCGATAGGTAGCTTTTGATTACACTGACCGTTCATGCCATCCTCTCAGTACTCTTTCCCCTTTTAACGTCGGTGACACCACATCCTCCTGCCTGTCCTCTGAACCTTCCAGACTACTCCACAACCAGTTCTGTCCCTTTTCTTTTTCCTCAGTTGCCCCTCAAAAGTTCAGATATTCCAGGGTGCCAGTTTTGGCCATTTCCTTTTTTTATAGTCACATCCTCATTATGATTTATCAATTATATCTTACTACCAGGGCTCCTAAACCTTCAACTGCAAACCCCACCTCTCTTCTGAGGCCATAATTCTTGTTTTGAAATGGAGGCATTCCTCAATATCTACCCTTAAGTGAACCACAAGTGCCTCAAATTCAGCATATCCAGACAAACTCATTATCTTTACCCTTAAATTTCTCATCTTCCCATATTGCCCAGTGAATAACATCACCATCTGCCCAGATTCCCAAGCAAGAAAATTCAGTCTCCCTTGACTCATGTGCCTTCTCTCTTTCTTCTGTGCAGATGCTCTTCCAGTTCTATTGACTCCCTCTCAAAACTATCTCTGGAACCCTGTCCTCATCTTACTCCTGCAGCTATAAGGTTTAAAGTCACTTGCATAGCCTACTGCATGAGGCTGCTCTGCCTGCCTCAGCTCCAATCTCCCACCACTCTGTTTCCAGACCTGCTCTGCTCAAAGTCCCTTGCAGGGACTTTGGGTCCCTCTAGGGACCATCACTGCTATAGGTTTCAGTCTTAAGTCTCTGACACAGAAATCAAAGCTCATTATCTCCCACCATACACAGTATACCCCACACTTTTGCCAGGTAGGAAGATTTGCCATTTCCCAAGCACTACCATTACCAGACATCGTACTGCTTATTTAGAATGTGATGGCTGGTTCTTTGGACAATGCCTGGCACGTAGACCAAAAAATAGGTGCAGGTGAAGGTATAAATGAACAAGTGAACAAATATACTTTCACACTGGTCTTATATAGATGCTGTCCTTCTGCCTAAAATTCCACTTGGTAGAAGCCTGCTTTTCCCCCAAGAGGCAGAGCAGAAGTTTACTCCCCAACCCCTGGACAGCCTTTCCAGAACTCTCCCCGTGCTTCCAAACCATCATCTCGTGCTTGTAGTAGCAATAGCATATTTATCAGATTGCATTTGGAGTTTACACGTTTTTTCCAGATCCTTAAGATTGTTCTTTCAGAGCAAGGTCAGAGTGTAACTTAACTTTGTATTAAGTACAACACCAAGTCCTGTTGTTTTATCTCCTGGCTTCACCTCTAATCTATCCACTCGTCTCCTTCTCCAGCTACCATTATCTTGTCCTGGAAAACTGCACCAGTCTTCTACTTGTGCCTCCCCATCCACCAGCATGCTCTCCCCTTTCCCTCATCCATTCTCTACACAGCAACCAGAATGACATTTTCTAAATTCATACCTAATCATGTCACCTTCAACACCTGGTACACCTGGTACCCACGCACGCGCTCTCTTGTGCTCTCTCTCTCTCTCCATACCTTACTGCTGCTCTTAACATAAAAAAGAAACTAGACTGCTCACATTTTCTCCTTTGCTCTACTGGCTCTTCTTCAGTTCATAAAAGGTACCATGTTATGCAGCCCACCATGGGCCTTGCTTGTTCCTTCTGGCTAGAACTTCCTTTCCACTCTGCCCTCTTAATTTAGTAAGTTCCTCCTCATTCTTCAGACCCTGACACCAGTATCACTTGCCCAGGAACGCTCCCCCTGACCTCCCCAACTAGGACAAAACCTCCTGCTAATATAATACACTCTCATATCACCACTAGACTCTAGGTGGTGACTAGCATTTTAACACTCTTACACTTACTTATGTATTACTTGAATTAATCTGTAACTCCCCTATTGGACTGTAAGTTCCATGAGCACAAGGACATGATTGCTTTTACTCATTATTGGATCCATGGTGTCTCACACAGAGTCAGGTACCTACAATAAATATCTGATAAATGCACAAATAAAAGTGAACAAATATAAGTAGTTGGAGGGAGAAGATACCCAGATATAACAAGAAAATACTAAGTCGTAGGAATGATAATGATAACTGATGGAGGAGTTAACAAACATACAAACACTGGCTAAGACTCTACTCTGATCTAGGCACTTACATGGCTATAGTTTAAAATCAAACCCAGGACAAAAATGTACAGGACAACATGTGCAAAATAAGTGATACAAACATTGTATTTGTTCAGACTCTTTCTGTTGTGTGAGGGCAATAGAAAGTAAACCTCAAACAGGCTGAAGAAAAGAAGGGAGTTTAATGGCTCATTTAACTTGATGGTCAGTGAGAAGGAATGGCTTTAGAAACAGCTCTATTCAGGTTCAAGGTCCTTAGGACTCGGCCTCTCCCCCTCTCTCTGGTCTCCCTTCACTATGTTCATTCCAGCCCTGAGCCCCACCCTTGGTGGCAAGAAAGCAGTAGCAGTCCTGCCTTCAAACATCATCTCAGGTTCTATTCAGGGGGAATGTGCTGCCCCTTTTCTTGCTCAATCCCATAAAAGTCTTAAGATTTAAGTCTGACTTGCTTAGATCACACAACCATTCCTGGACCAACCACTGCAGCTAAGAGAATGTAATGTTCAAATTGGCTGTGGCCTGGGTAATGGGCTCCATACCTAGAGGTGAGAACACCTACCCCAACCACATGGATTTGGAATGGGGGAGGCAGATCCACAAACAAAAACTGAGGCCACTGCTGAAAAAAAAAAAAGTGGAGACTAGATGCTGGTAGTTGGGAGCAAACAATGAATGTCTAAAAAGAAAGTTAGTCCTCTTCTCATCCAGAAGAGAGAGGGCTTTGTGACCTGGGTAGTTGGGGATTTGCTACGTTTGATTCTTCCCCCTTCCTCCTGTTAGAATAATTGGAAGAATCCAGTAACTCTGCCCCAATCCATGCTAATCCATCTTTCATTAATCCAGCTTAACCCACCTGCCTCTGCTTCTATAAGAAGTCAAGAGGGAACGGAGTCTTTTGGTAGAAGTGGAGCAGGAGATTCTCCAATAGAAATGAAATGATCACTGTCACTCCTTAGCTTTCCTCAGCATCACTCTCTCAAACCTCCTGACTCTTCACTGCTTTGGGACTGACTGGGGGAAAAGGAAATCACTAAACTCTCTGCAGTGTGAAGTGGCTTTTCAAAGTGCACTGTAAACTGTTTACCTTATCTTTAATTATTTTGGAGTCATATATCAGCTTGGTATAAAGTGTGAAGACTACACTAAATAGAGTGGGGGGGAGGAGGTGACAATGTGGTGATTTATGGTAACCAGAAAAATTATGTATGGAAATGAGTGCAATTTAAAAACACATCTACGTGCTATTGTAACACTGGAGGGGGAAGAAAAGCCAGCGTATAATAAAATATCTTTGAAAATAGGAGAATGATGAATATGTAAATGAGACCAATCAACATCAGCTGAGATATGGTATATGCAGATGAGACGGCAATGAGCCAAAATGTGAAATAGCTCCCAAACCATAAATATGAACCATATAAAATTCATCTGAAATATTCATGATAACATAAGGACAAAAAGTATAATCAAGTGATTTATTTGCATATAAAAATGAGAATACTAGTCTGACACTCCAGCCTCCACCCCCAGATCACTGGGGGAAGAAAAGTTAATAGAGGGACTTTTAGAGGAAGAGATTTATTGAATGAAAACGGTTGCAAGCACACTAAAAAAGCTGAATACCCTCCAATTCTCAGTTCTTTGGGCTCACTCAGCACAGATAAAGAGAAAGGAAATAAGTCAGGTAACTAAAATACTAATGGCACCGGTGCTAGAAGATTTGGGTTCCAGTCTGCTTTGCCTCCCTAACATTTCTTTAGGTCTGTTCCTACTCTGACCGTCTGTGATTCTGAGAGTTAATGGGCAAAGAAGCCTTGAATCCCACTTACTGAAATAAAGCAAGAAGGAAAGGCCGATGATTCTACAGGCTCCTGATAAAAAAACTGAAGGCCAGTGTTGGAGTGGCTGGACCTCTGAATGGGAAAAGGGGATCTGAATCCCCCCCACAAAAAAAAAGTGATAATGAGGTACAGGTTGTACTTTAGAATCCTCTGGGGAACTTCTAAAAACTTATTTTAAAAAATAATGCACAAGCTTGACTGTCATTTCCAGGGATTTTTCATTCTATCTGTCCAGGGTAGGGCCAAGGATTGATCATTTTTTTAAAACTCCCTTGATGACGCTAATATACGTTCACAGGTGAAAGCTACTGAGTGGATATTTAAGTCTGAATCCAATTTGTAGAAAGAGTATTCACTACAACATGTATAGTGTATCTACATGGTGTGGTTGAAGGAGAATAAACAGAGGGGAGGTGGTAGGAGATGAGGTCATAGAAGAAGCTGGGGTAAGGTCATGGAGAACCTTATAGGCCATGGGGTAAATTTGAGTGTCATAGTGAGCGTGATGGAAATTACATGGGTTATTTTGAGCAACTAACTATCTGACTTGGATTTGTTAAAGTTCACTCGCACACACAGATTTTGATTTACTAATATTTTGTTAAGAATTTTTGTGTCTATATTTGTAGAGATGTTAGCCTGTATATTTCTTTTCTTATAATTGCTCTGTTTTGTTTTGTTATACTGGTGCTATAAAATGAGTTGGGAAATGTCCCCTCATCCTCTGTATCTTGAAAGAGTTGGTTACAATAAGGAAAGAATACTTTTTTTCCACAAACCGTGCTGAATCAACTCGGTATTCACATGGGAAAAAAAAATAAACCTCAACCCTTACCTCATGTCATATACAAAATCTACCTCTAAACAGATCATAGTCTTAAATGTAAAAGCTAAAACTTTAAAACATCTAGAAGAAAATGTAGGAGAAAATCTTCACAATCTTGGGGTAGGCAAAGATTTCTTAAATAGGACACAAAAAGCATAAGATCAGATTTTATTTTGATGAAGTGAAAATAAAATCTCTGCTCTTCAAAAGAACAGCTAGCAGGAAAATGAAAAACCAAGCCACAGGCAGGGAGAAAAATATTTCCAAAACATGCTTCTGAAAAAGGACTTGTATTAAGAATATATAAAGAACTCTTAAAAGTGAAAAATAAATAGATAAACAATCCAATTGAAAATAGGCAAAAGATCTGAATGGATACTTCCCAAAGATACACAAATAGACAATAAGAACATAAAAAGATATTCAACATTAGTGGCCATTACAGAAATGAATTTTAAAACCTTAAAGAAATACCATTACATACCCATACCCACTAGAATAGCTAGAATTAAAGACTGACAATATAGGCATTGGTGAAACTGCGGAGTGACTCGAACTCTCATATGTATCTGGTGAGACTGCAAAATAGTACAACCCCTTTGGGAAACAGTTTGACAGTTCCTTATAAAGTATTTATCCAAGAGAAATGAAAACATATGTCCACACAAAGACTTGTTCAAGAATGTTCATAACAGATTTTATTCATAATAGCTCCAAACTAAAAACAATCCAAGTACTCATCACCAGGTCACTGGGTAAACAAATTATGTTCTATTCATACAACAGAGTATGAATAAGTAATAAAAGGGAATAAACTACTAACACAACAACATGGATGAGTCTCAAGCATTTATACTAAGGCAAAGAAGCAAAACACAAAAGAATATACCATACACCAAGTAATTCTATTTATATGAAACTTGAAGAAAGAATATCTAACCTATTGTGACAGGAAGCACATCAGTACTTGTTGGGGCCAAAGGTGATGGTGGGGATTGTCCGGGAAGGGGTGCAAAGGAAATTTTAAGGCTGATGGAGATGTTCTATATCTTGATTGTGATGGTTGTTACAAAATATATGAATTTGTAAAAATACTCCTCGAAGAGTTAAAATGAGTGAATAGTATTATTTGTTAAACTACACTTCAATAAATAAAGCTGATTGTCTAAAATCAACAATTTTTCAGCACCTATTTGGGGCCAGGTGTTTTAAATACATTTCAGTTAATCTGCACTTTATAGACAGGGATACTGACATTCAGAAAAGGTAAGCAATCAACTAGCATCAGAGAGTTCTTTTGCAGGGAAGCTAGGATTTGAACCCAAGGTAATCTGGTTCTTTCGGCTACACAAGGCTTCCTTTTTGTTGGCGTCTACCATTTTCCAGAATCATTCTACTAAAGTAAAAAGCAACAAAGGGGAGGATTAAGGTTGTGAAAGCTTCCTTTGAAGTCATGTAAAATTAGAAGAGAGGATTTCTGTGCCTAAACACTTGGAATTGCCATAAACCGGAACCTAGAGTCATAGAGGAGACAGAGAGGAGAGGAAACCTCTTCTTGGAATATTTTTTTCACCTTCAAGTTTCAGTGTGCCAACTCATTTCTGGGTAAAGATCCTGCTGAGACTGGATTTAGTTCAAGGCTTTGCAAACCGGGCTGCCTGTTAAGTTGCAAATTAACTTAGTCAGCAGTTGGGAAATGTAAAAGTTGGGCCAATTAAGTTGTCATTATTGACCCAGGTCAAACATGAGTTAGTGTCTAGAAGGTGAAAGTCCTTATCTCATTTCCTGTTCTCCATAAATATTCTGAAAATAAGTATTTTTGTTGTATTTACTGCTTCGACCAAGAACACAAGAAGCCATTTTCTTGTCACTTTTTGGGTTGATGTGGTTTTAGTATTTCCATTAAGTCTCCTCATTTTCAACTGTTTCTAGGTGGGTCCTCAAAATAAACTCTACAATATCTAATAGCTGCCCAGATCAGAAAAGAGAATAATTTATTAGCTTTGCATTTATATGCTTGGTTTTGTTTTGTTTTGTTTTTTCGCTTGTTTGTTTTCACTTTGATTTCTTTCTATGTGCACATGGTGGGGAGGAGTGTGATAAAGGAAACAGAGCTCCCGAGATCTAGTCATTTTATGGATGCCTTCAACCTTATATTCATTACAACTGTCCACATCTCAGTCCCTTCTGTTTTATCCATGAAGGTAGAGCAGGGTTTCCTTTGCTGGAAGAGATTCCAAAAAAGGGAATGCTGAAAGAATACAGACGAGAGCCCCATTGACTTATTCAGCTCAGGCTGCTGTAGTAAAATACTGGGTTGGGTGGCTTAAACAACAGACATTTAAATCTCACGGTTCTAAGAGTCCAAGATTAGAAGTCCAAGTGGGAGAACCCACTCCCTGCCTTTTCTCTGTATCTCCACATGGTTAAGGGAGAGCTCTGGTCTCTTTATCCCCTTATGTGGGCACCAATCCCATCATGAGAGCTCCACCTCCATGACCTTATCCAATTATTTCCCAAAGTCCCCATCTCCAAATTCCACCACACTGGGAATTAGGGCCTAAACATATGAACTTGGGGTGTTGGGGGGGAGACACCAACACTCAGTCCATAGCCCCCACTGTGAACTAGCAAGCTTACAGTATGTATGTATAGTATGTATGTTATAGATGCTCCCTTGCTTGGGAAAGCACAGATATGCCCTCATTAACATCTTCCATCTCTAGGATCCTCCAGCCTCTTGGCTACTTGATGCTCTAAGGCATTCACGGTCCTGGTGACCTCTGCTCGCTGCCTTTCATTCAGCAGCTAAAGCTTACAGGTGGCAAGACTTCACAGAGTTTACTCAAGCCAGGCTTTTTTTTGGCTTGCCATCAAATACAATCTCCTTCCATTTCTTAATCTACAGCCAAGCAATGTCATCTTCTCTTTCTTTTAAGACTTCTGCTTGCCCTTCTGACCTTTCTTGACAAGGCAAGCTGTGGGAAAGACCTTCAAATGTGTTATGTTCGTCAGGGCTCACGGATATACCAGAAAATGAACTGGCCTTTTTGTTCTCTCTGCCAGTAACTCACTGTTTGTGTCTACTCAGAGAAGATACAATTAAGGTAGCATAACACTCAAGTGAAAAATAGCCCTGTGGCTCTGCCTTACAGACTCTTGCTAGATTTTTTTTCTAATAGAGTAGCGTTAAAATAAAAAGATGCAATCTAAACACAAGCTCCGATCGATGCACAAACTATTTACTTTTATTTCCTCATTTAGCCCATGCCTATCACAACCACATCCATCTGGGCTGTTTATGACTTAATAAGATGCCTTAAGCAGTAAAAGACTCAAATAGGATACACACCCACCTGCCTGCCCACCACCCGTAACAAACAAACTACCTGAATCTTATACTTCAGAAACCTCTTGTGTGGTGCTCAGATCCACTCTGGCTAGCCTACACAGAAACTGAATGATCAGAGATGGGGTTTTACAATTCAAACCATTCCAGAGGTTAAACAGGTAGAGAGAAAGAGCAGAAGAGAGAGGGACAAATGCCAGAGGAGCCTAAATGAATAAAGTGGAAGTTAACCACCCCAGTGGGTCTGAGGTTCTGAGAGAGTCTGGGCACAGAGATAGCAATTGTGGATGCCAAGTGTTTCACAAACATGTAATTTGTGCTTGGATGTGAGCATGCTTTGAAAAGTTAGAAGTGCATACAAATGCAAGGTATGAATTAGAAAGAGAGCACATCTGCTCTGCTTCCCATTCATGGTGTCTCAGCTCAACTACATACTGATTACAGATTTTGCCTTTCTCTCTTCTCATATTCCTCTCCAAAGCACCTAGCATGGGACTGGGCACACTGGAAAGATAATGGCAGGCAAAGTTTGTGAATTTGTCATCTGTGCCCCTGGGGTCCTTTCCCAACTTTTCAGAACCTCGTCCCCAAATCAGGCTCTCAGTATCTTTTTTATCTTGTTCTTCATTCTTCGTTCCCAGTAACGATAACAACATCTGAATAATGTAATGGCATTGAAATTCTAAGGAGTTCTGAATTAGATACTCCAAGACAATTTGCCTTTTTAAAAAGCCATGAAGTGGGTAATGCCACTTCCAAAGGATTGAATTGCTAATGGTGGGATTTTAGTCGATGTGGCACATGTGCTTAAGGAGGTTCGCTTTAATACCTGAAGAATCATATCTAGACTGACTTACTTGTTTGCACTGCAAAGTCCATGTGTACATGAACAGAAATTTGAGGGAAAGATGAGCTTCCTGTAATCACAGACACTAGTGCCTTCAAGATTCCATCTACTGAGAATGGGCCCCCTCACGGTCTGACACCAGGTGGAGAACTCAGGCTGGTGTCTGTTTTGTTTTGTTTTTCCTTTACTGAATGTTAAAAATTTGGGGTTCCAGTCTTCATGTATTTGTTTAAAATGTGCCCCCTTATACTTCCCCTTATATTGTCTTCCCTGCTTCTCTTCATATGCACATATAACTTCTCAGTCCAATCAGATAAAACACTTAAGATGTGACTTTCCATTTAGCAAAGCAGACAGTTGCTTTGGGGGGAAAAGGGATGGTGGTTTACTGCAGCACCAAGTTCCATAACAATAACAACAACAAAAAATCCTGCATCGAGGGTAAGTTCTTCACTAACTTCAAGGAAATGAGGCCAAATCAGAAATCACTGGCTGGAGCTTTTTAAAGAGAAGAGATTTATAGGCTTCAGTCAAGTACTCAAGACAAGTGCAGCCTGATGGATGACAACAGCTAATCCATCAAGTGATTTATCAGGGTTCACAGAGTAAATGATTGTGACTTCCGTCACTTCCTGAACACCTGTGAGGATGAGGCCTGTAGAGCTAATATGCTTCCTCAAGGCGGGGACACCTCCTCTGACTAGTGTATGTGCTGTTGTGTTTGGTCTATTCTATTTGTGAGCAACCTTGAGAGAGACCAGGCAAACTCAGAGAAGCATAATCCATCCATCAGCCAAAAATTCCACAAATTCTTCTTGAGGCACAAAATACATTAATTAGATGAGGAATGATTAGATGAAGCTTATGTGCCAGTCACTGCTAGATGTTCTGGGCAGTAAAGATGAAGATACAAAGTCCCTGCTCTCCAGGAGTCCTCAAGGAGAACAGCAACAATCGGCTGTCATTTGTTGAGTGATTATTTTGCCAGAAACTGAGATAAGCCACTCTACATGCACTATCTTATTTAATTACCATAACCTCATCATCCCAGTTTTACAGCAAGAAGACTGAAGTCAAAGGGGTTATGTGACTTGCCCAATGTCACACATCTAATAAAGGGTAGGGCTGGGATGGTGAAATCTGAAAACCAGGCTTTCTGACTCCCATGTTCACAAAGTAATCTATCATTCTGTAATATCTATGAATGCAACAAAAGGAGTCCAGATAATAAATGATATAGGACGGTGATAATCTTGTTCTCTAATGGAGTGAAGTAGGAGTCACAGAGTCCTCGTCCATTTTATTCGTAGTAGTAGTTTGAATAGCTTTGCATCGGTTTCCTATTTTACAATTTCAAAACTGCCTCATACACCTATTAGCTTATTTAATCTTACACACCAACCCTTCACTGACAGCTGGGGCAAGAATTTGAGCCCATCTCACAGGTGAGGAAATGAAATTCAGAGAAGTTTGGTGACTGGTCTGAGATCAACACCTACGAAGTGATAGAGGTGGGATTTCTCAGAGGCCACAGGCCGTGCATTTTCTCCATATAATGCTTTGCTTTTTGCAATGCTGTCTCTCATTTATTAAAGAGAAATTACATCTTGAGAGTCTTCCAGTCATATCGGTGTAGGATAGTAACAGAGTGTCCAAGTCAGAAGAAAAAAGTAGCCCTTATATTTCTGCCAAGTACATAAACTTTATATGCAGGTGTTCAGCAGTTCTCACACTTCCCACTCAGTCTTGAGCACTTGGCAGTGGGGGGAAAAAAACAAAAAAAAGACACCCTAGGAATGGGTGGATGTCTGGTCCAAGAAGTGAAAATCCAAGTGCAAAACTGGCCTTTTTCACGCCAAAGAGGAAATGCTCTAATAGCGTGGGTCCATTATTAAAAACTGGCCCATGCTATTTCATCAAAACATCATTTTTTAATGGAAATGTCCTAAGTCAGCTATATTTATTGGCTTTTCTTCTTCCTGTTTCTGCCCACTCCCCTTTGTCTCTCCTTGGAATTAACATTCTAGTAACATGTAGATTCAACCAAAACTTCCTAGCCAAGATACAGAATTTCATCTCTGTAAGAAAGGATTTTTCTTTTAGTTAAATGCAGTGAGCATTTTATGACTTTCCACTAAGTGTCTCCTACATCACGGCATCTCAAATCTTAATGTGTATACAAATCACCTGGGGATCTAACTCATATGGAGAGTCTGACTAAGGAGGTCTGGGTGGGACCCGAGATTCTGCAGTGCTAACCAGCTCCCAGGGGATACCAACGCTGCTAGTCCATGGTCCAGAAGGAGTTATAAGATCTAAAAAAATACTAGTCCTGTGTAAGGAGGTGTATGGTGGAGGATTCAAGAGAAATGGACCACAATCCCTGCTCTAGTGTAGTTGTCAATAAAACACACATGAATCAATTAAAGAAAAGCAAGAACAAATGCATAAACATGTGCTCCACTGCTATAACCAAATGATAGGTAATGGGAAAAAGTTTTCTTATTTTCTTTGTCATTGTCAGATCACATTTAATAGTAAAAACTGTCCTCATTTTTTTAGTATAATTAGTCACTCATGAAAGTATTGTCTCAGTTTCTGAATGTCCCCCTACTGGTACTCTGGAAACACTGCTGAACACTGAAAATTGCAATTCACTTACAACTATTTCAGGAGCAAACCCACTGTATGGCTCATCTGGGCAAATTGAGCCTCAGCACTCGTTCTTGTGGCAGAAGGATATGTATATCTCAGGCAAAAAGTAGGAGACTGAATACAGGCATTTATGTCCTTGCAGTCTGAAGTGGACACAGGTCAAAGGGAAAGTGTAGGTCAAGGTAGCACATGTTTCATTCAAGATCAAGTACAGCTAGAGTCGTGAGTGATATGGGTTGGGGGAAGAGAGATGGAGGAAGGCAGTGGGAATGCTGGAAAGAAACAAAGAGACCTTCTTTGTTCTTTACTCTTCCAGCCAAGGCCAAGAAACATTCCTGGCACAATCAACAAAGCTCACAGGACACCTGAAGCAGAACGAAAGTTATGTTGGTCTGCATGAGTTCCAAGGGAAGAATGCCACAGAGCTAATCACTGGACTGAGATTGCCATTTAATGCCCTTTCACCACAAGTCATTCATCAAGTTTATAGCAGCAACAAGAGTTCATTACCATGTTCCTGTTTTGCAGATTCTTGAACAAGGTTATGCCTCCAATTTTAAGTGTGGTGTATAAAAGGAATGAGGGAAGGTGGGAGGGTGAGAGGGTTTCTGAAGGGAATGGTAATAAACAGAATAGGTGATCCTCACCAACTGGAAATGTGAATCTCCCCCACGTGCTTATGACTTTGTGCAATCAGAAAGAACACTTCACAAATTCTCAGATTCTTTTTTTTTTTTTTTTTTTTTTGCCGTACGCGGGCCTCTCACTGTTGTGGCCTCTCCCGTTGCGGAGCACAGGCTCCGGACGCGCAGGCTCAGCGGCCATGGCTCACGGGCCCAGCCGCTCTGCAGCATGTGGGATCCTCCCGGACCAGTGCACGAACCCGCGTCTCCCACATCGGCAGGCGGACTCTCAACCACTGCGCCACCAGGGAAGCCCTCAGATTCATTCTTATTAGAAGTTCCTAAGCTCCTCTTCCCAGTCTATCTATCCATTCATCTTTCAGTCAGTCTTCCACATTAGAAGCTGAAAGAGAATATAGGATTTGGTTCTAGCTCCTAAGAAGTTTGTGATGTAGTTATAGAAATAAAAGGAATTCATGTGAAACAGAGGTCACAAACCAGAACAGAAGCAACCTCTAAATGTTGCTGTCCAGATCTTGGGTGCTGAAAGCAGTTTGAAGAGATGGGAGTTAGATCAGTGTGGTGCAGAGAAGCCAGAAGAGGTTTTGTGGAGATTTCCATAATCAAAGGAGAGAGGGCAGGGCTTCCCTCCTGGCGCAGTGCTTAAGAATCCACCTGCCAATGCAGGGGACACGGATTCGAGCCCTGGTCCGGGAAGATCCCACATGCTGCAGAGCAACTAAGCCCGTGTGTCACAACTACTGAGCCCGTGTACCACAACTACTGAAGCCCGTGCACCTAGAGCCTGTGTTCCACAACAAGAGAAGCCACCACAATGAGAAGCCTGCACACCACAACGAAAAGTAGCCCCTGCTCGTCGCAACTAGAGAAAAGCCTGCGTGCAGCAACAAAGACCCAGTGCAGGCAAAAATAAAATTTAAAACAAAAAAAAAGAAAAGAAACAAGAAGAATGGCAAAGCTTATTAAAAAAAAAGGAAAGAAAGGAGAGAGGCCAAGTGTTCTGAGTGGCAGATATTCATGAAACAAATTCAAAGTCATAATGGAGATCTGAGGTCTCCCTAAAGAGGTCTGCAGGCTCCCACAGTCCTTGTCTTTTGATCACATTATGCACAAAGTTCTCCCACTGAGCTCAGAAAGTTCAAACAGGAGTAGAAGAAAAGAAGATTCATGCACTGGGATAACTGTACCTGAATTCACCAGGATACTGACTCTTTTAATGCTCCACCCATGGGGCATAGGAGATAGTCCATCAATATCCAGATAGTGTAATGGTCGGTGTACAATAGACAGACTCAAATTACATCTAAAACTGCTTAGTCTCATTGATTTGGGGGAACTGTTGTTAAGAAGGCCAGCTCTCCATAGACAGATGTCCCTTAGGCTGTCCCTAAAATTCCTCAGTGCTCCCTAAACTTGGGCAGCAAGGAAGTCAGAAAGGGAAATATTCTGCTCCTGCCCAAACGCAAGCATTTTCCTAATCTCCTCTGGAGAAAGCCAAGTGAATGCTCACTATTCCCAAGCCCAGTTGTCTCCATTGCAGAAATATGAGAAGGTCTTGGTGTGCTTTTAAAAATGCTCTAAGAGCTGCTATATTCTGCTTTCTTTTCCATAAACTGTTGTTAGTGTCAAGATGAAAAACAGGCTCTGTCTGATCAGTGAGTTCATGGGTGACATAATACTATAGCTGGCCCCTGCCTCTTGGCAATCCTCTATTTGAACAATGCAAATGGTAGGATATGACTGAACTAAATATGCCACTTCTTAGTCCTTCTTCATTAACTCTGTCTTTTTAGTCCAAACCTGCTCCTGTTCCTGCTCCTGCCCCAGGAGTCTAGGGATGACCAACCCTAGAAATATATTTGGCTCTTTAGAACTTAAGATGCCACATTTAGAGCTATTAAAAAAAAGAAACTGCTGTTCCAACATTCACTACTGTATGATTAAAAGCAAAACCACGCCTTTGAAGACTTCAAAAGATACAGCAACAAACATATGTGTGGGTTCCGTAGAAAATGTGGATGGCAATGGATTTTTCTGCTCTTTATCAAGGGCAGTGATAAATTTTGACCACCAACTTTTGTCAGATTGCCACAGTCCCCTTGTGAGACTTATACCACGCACTGCTCTGACAATCCTATTTTCAGGTTTAGTGTTTCTCTGTTCTTGTTCTATCATCCCTTCTTTGGCATTCAGAACGTCTTCACTCCCCATCAACATTAATCTCTCCTGATTCTCACTCCAAATAATTCTTAAACACAAAAGTAGATGATCACCTTTAAAGCCACGACTTAAATGCCCCAGACCCATGTCACTGGGTAAAATTGGGGAAGGTGGAGTTTCAAAAGCACCAGTTCTAGATTCTACAGTATAAAATATGATATGGAAGAATGTGCGCTCGCCTTGTCCATGTCTCTGGAAACATTTCCAAGATGAATTGCTATGTACGTGGTGGGAGGGTGGTGAAGGTACTTTAAGCCACTATCATTGCACCATTTCTCCCTCTTCACTTCTTAAAAGTAAGTGTTCCATGATGAGGGAGGAAGGAAGCTCCCTCCTAGGCTGAGAGAGTCTATTCCCTTCCCTTCAGGCAAGGATGTCAGGGGGTAGTCTCAAGGAAAAAAATACATTTCTTGGTCTAGAACTCCTCAGACCAGACTCCTTTTCAATTCTAGAATATTCCATTGCATTGTTTCCCAGCAACCCTTATCTTGGGACTTCTTTAGAATAATCTAGTAATATTTAAAATATAAAATCATCTAGGGCCATAAATCAAAGATAATATGAGGACTGAAATAATTCTTCATGCAGCTTGGAAATCTTAAAAGAGACATGCACATTTCTGGAACGGAGACACGGTCTCGGTTCTGCCCATCCTAACTGCAAACTCCATTTTCTAGTATAACTCAGGATTTCTGCACGGCCGGAGGAACTCCCTGACATGCCACCCTCAGAAGCTGGACTAAGCAAAAAGGCACGCTGTCTCTTTTCAGAAACAGCAGAGGCGTGCTCACTGTAGCATGTAAACATTTTTATACTGAGTGAATTCCATTTCTATCCATACTCATCACAAATGAGCACCACCAAAATGTTCAAATACATATTCACAATGTGCCTCTAGAATGCACTGTATGAAAAAAAACCAGAGCTAAGCTCGAGGCACAGATCCATTTCATTTAATTAGAGTTTCAGATGAGTCTAAAAAAGGTCTGTATCTCCTTAAGTGTTCTGTTTCTGTACGAGTATAGCTGTCTGGCATTGTCAGGTGGTTTGAATTGAAAATGATTCCGAATTCAAAGCCTTTAAACCCTGAATGTTTGACTCGGGTAATATTATCACAGACAGACAATAAAAGAAACAATCTAGCCCACTCCTATTCCAAATTTTGTACCAGTGTCCACTTTCCCTTTACAGTAAATCAGAGTGAGAAACCATTTCCTCTGTTTCAATGCCAGAGCCCTGACTTAACGCCATGTTAGAAAATCCTGCATTACTCTCAGTACATGCCCTGAGTGTGCCCCCTCCTTATTTTGATTCTCTCCTGTTTTATTTTCAAGTCCCTTTCATCATTTCTCCCCAGCCCAGCTATCCAACTTAGCTAACACTTACCTTGAAGGGCCTTCCCTGCCGGCCAGGTCAGGCTCCTCATGGCCCCATATCCATGCTATCTCCTTTCCTGCCTTCTCATCTCTACCCATGCTGTTCCTCTACCTTCAGGGTTACCACTCCTCTCGCCATGTACATAACCATTTAGCATGTATTCCTTCCTTCCACATATACTTACTGAGCACCTACTGTGTGCCAGACACTAGAGAGACAACACTGACCGAGGCAGAGATCCTTGCCCTTGCCCTGGATTTCAGATTCTTGGAGTAAGAGACAGAAAATGAACAATAAACTGTTTTTAAAGAGATCAAGTAGCATATAGAGATGATAAGTTCCGAGTAGTGGCAGGTGGAGAAAAATTAGAGCAGGGTAAGGAGATCAGGAGTGCCTCTTCTAAGACTTACTCCTTACTCCCTTACAAGATACTCAAATTCCACATTGGTCTTACAGTGCCATAATATGTTTGTGGCCACCACTGCAACACGTCTGTGAGCCTATTCCTAGGATAAACCTAACTGCAAATGAATAGGAAAAACAAAGTAGGCAACAACTTTTTTTTTTTTCAGGTAGCTCCCCAAACCACAATGTATATTATTTCACAAGGCACTGCATACTTCTGTACTGCCCAGCTGCCTTTGTCAACCCATAGACTCTCCCAAGTTGTGGAACAAGGAATGCTGTCCCTGATGCAATGGTTTTTGTTTTCACAATTAAGATAGGATTTTTTTTATGATTATAAAAGTAATACATGCTTGCTATAGAAAAGACAAACAATGCAGGAAGAATGAAGATTCCACGTAATTCTACAATAACATACGTACCCACTGTTAATACATTGGTGAGCAGCCTTTCACAATTTTTTCTCTGCTGACACACATTTTTTTTAAATTAAAATGAGATATTATGCATGCTCTTCTGTAACCTCCTTTTTCCACGTAATTGTATGTTGACAAGATGTTTTAGAGGAAACTGATGGATGTTAAAGTGTTAAAAGACAGGGGTAAGAATCCCTAATTTAGGAAAATTAGAACTCATCTATGACTATGATAAGTGGAAGAGATCAGATACCAGCCTGGGAAAAAGTAGGAGTCTACAGGGAACATGTCACCTCTAGTTTGAATGAAAAGGCTTGCAGAATGCAGGAGAAAAACACTGAAGAGTCACTTACGCAAGAAAAGTACTTTGTTAATCATTTTGGAAAGAAGATGAGAGAGTAGATCATCTTGTGTGTGTGTGTGTATGTGAGTGTGTGTGTTGCCCTGTGCCCACCTCCATGAAGGCTGAACCTGGAAAGCACTGTAGATAGAGATGTCTCTAAAAGGGATACGTTATCTTTGTTGTCAATGGATAGTGAATATCATTAGATGGAAATCAATGTAAAAGATGGCAGCTCTCTAGAAAACAAGCCTGGCTACACAAGAAAAAAGGAGACCTTGGACTCCCTTGAAAACTGACCAGAAAACAAGGATGTAAAAGGGCCCCTAGCGGCACCTGCAGCCTGGTTTCTCGGAGATAAAGAATCAGTTGGCTGCAGCAACATGTGCAATTGTACTTGCTACAACAGAGTACTGTGGAAAAACTGCCATTCTGAGCCTATGCATGTGTTAAAATTTGTTTCAGATTTACAATTAGAATATGCGTAGGGCTTCATGGAAATAGATTTGTGAGCTATCAGAGGACCTTTGGCATCCAGCACATATGCACATATATACACATATACACATCCAATAATAAAGCCTTTCCTGTTAGTGCTTGAAATGTCACCATTACAATTTCTTTGGTCTCTATTTTTTCCTCTCTTCTATTCTAGAAGTTATGTTCTATTTTATAGTTATTTTATCATTTTAAAATATATTTATCAACCCCCCAAATTTATCAACATCACTTTACCTGAACACAGCATTTCCCCTTGCAATTTTCCATGTCATTTCTGTCCAGCACTTTAGTTCTATCTAGTTTTTAAATAGCCCCAAATTAACACCACTTAAATTGAATAATTGACCAATATTACCATCATTTTGTCACAAATTTTGCTCTTAAACTTTACTTGTTTCTTCTGGGTTCAATTTCCTTCCTGTTGACGAAAATTGTTCTTCATAATATAATTGTTCTTTATAACTTTCTGCATTGTTCGTCTTTTCTACAGCAAGCATGTACTGTTTTAATCATAAAAGAGTCCTATTTTAATTGTGAAGAACAAAATCAAATTGTCCATGTATGAGTAGTAAGCTTTCTTCAGTCTTCGTGTATTTGAAAATGTCACCCCTGCCCCCTACTGAACTATTAATAATAATCTAGGTGAATTTATAAACCTGGGTCGACCAGAATTTTCACTCAGCAAGTAACTCTATTATCTTCTGGTATGTACTGTTGCTTATGTGAAGTGTGCTGTCAGTCTAGTTTTTGGTAGTCTGTCTTTCCTCTCTGATAGCTTTTAAGATCTTCTTTCCCTTTGCTTATACTTTCACTATTGAGTGTAGATTTGTTTTTATTTTTTATGCTTGTGACTTAGTGGTTTCCTCAAACTAAGGCAGTCTTTCCTCAACTCTGGAAAAGCTTTTATTATTATCTCTACCCTCTTTTTATTCTTTCTTCTCTCCTTCTGGGTCTCCTACTAGATCTATACTGGAAATTCTTATACTATATTATGCATGATTTGCCTTATCTACTTTCCAATTCATTCATTTTGTTTTTCATTATATCTAGCCCATTATTAAATCCAATTAAGTTTTTAATTACCTGACTGTATGTTCTTACATCAATATTTTTCATTAATTCTTTTCTCAAGTCTGTCCTTTTTCACACTATCCTGTTTTATCCTGTGATTTCTGTATCTTCCTTTATCTGAGAATTTAAAAATATTTAATTTTAAATCTCTTTCAATCTTATTTTAATCCCCAATCAAGGAGGTATAGTTATTCTCTCTCACGTGGTATTTCCTTGTATGATTTGTAACATTTACTCTCAGCCCACGCATCTTAGGAGTGACGAGGTGTGGTCAGTAGGAGTCCCGTGCTCTAGTATGGAAACATCTTAACAGTTTCTCATTTGCTGCTATGGAGCATTCTCATTTTCTCCAGTTTGCGATGACTTTTCTAGTAATTTTTTTGGCTTGAAGTCACTGTAAATTCTCATCCAATGTAATCATGTGACACTGACCTGCTACTATAAATACTTGCAGGTGACTATTTCTACCCCGGCTGCTTCTTTGAGGTTTTCCCTAGTCACTTAATAGAATTCTAGAGTCTTCCATTTCACTAATGTGCAGCCTTTCCTGATTCTTATTATTATTTTTTTTTTTTGCGGTACGCGGGCCTCTCACCGTTGCGGCCTCTCCCGTCGCGGAACATAGGCTCCGGACGCGCAGGCTCAGCGGCCATGGCTCACGGGCCCAGCCGCTCTGCGGCATGTGGGATCTTCCCAGACCGGGACATGAACCCGTGTCCCCTGCATCGGCAGGCGGACTCTCAACCACTGCGCCACCAGGGAAGCCCCTGATTCTTGACTTTATGCAGGTAGGTCAGTTCTAGCTCCTCTCAGACAAAGACATATCTGCAATTTGGGCTCATCTTCCCAAGTGGGTTGCAAAGCTCCAAGACCCAGCCATTAACCTAATTATAATTTTTTCTTTGCCCTTTGGCTTCAATGTACACTTAACCATTAGGACCAAGTTAAGGACAGTGTTACTTATGTAGTTTCTTAATTGGCTGTTTGACCTTTTTATCCAGTATTTCTATGTGCCTGGAGGTAGAGAGACCCTCATCCCAGACTTCCATATTAGCCCAAACTCCCAACATCACTGTTTCATGCTTTATGGTAGTAAATCACCTTCCCCTGGCTCTCCTTTGAAAATAGGAAGATGTCAGAATGAGGTAACCAACATCTTAGTGGGAGATACAGTTTCGATTACCTTCTACCTTGACAAACTGGGGCTGCCTGACGGTACTGGGCATCTCGAGGAAGAAGGAATGATAGAAAGAGGGAAGAAGTTGTAGAAACAAGGTGCTGAGGACACCAAAGGCAACTTTTCTCATACACACACACACTTGTGAAGTCAAAGCTCCCATATAAATAATATCTAAACATCAAAGGATGTATTCAGCAACAGAAACTCAACAAGTTAAATCTTGTCATTCTCATGTGAGAACAGCTGAGAATCCAAAACAAAGAACAGAAAAATATCTTAAAACTATGGGATGAGAAGGTGCGGTTGGGATAATAGATCTGAGAACGATAACTGAGTGAGTCCAATCACAAACTGAGCAATCATATTACCATAGCAACTCCAAAGCTAGGTAACATTATGCCCGCATTAGTTATATACTTTGCCTTTCGAAAATATATTTAACTATTCAAAGCACTTTCCTACCTACTGTTCATTTATCCATTTAGCACATGTTGCTAAGCTGATCCTCACACCATCCTAGAAAAGGGATGAAATAGGTATTATCATCTTCACATAAATCACAGGAACAGGCATACCCCATTTAAGTTACTAGCCCATGGGCCAATAGCTAGTTAATAGGAAAAGTAGGTAGAGAACAGTTCTTCTGACTCCTAACCCTTACCCTGTCTAGCACAGGGCATTAAACTGGCTTTACCAGTTTATAGATGGGCACCACCTGTAAAGAGAGAAAAGAGAAGCTGATCCAAAGGTTAGACAGAAGAGTATGTGGCAAATGGTTGCTCCCCTGCTAATCATGACTTTCAGGTTGCTACCATCCTTCTCCAGTACCGAGCCTGTTCCAGCTTTCCCTTCCCACTAGCTCCAAGTGGTTATAGGTCTGAGGCATTTGTGTCTTGGGACAAGCAGCAGTGAGAATCCTATTTAGACTCCCAGAATCGTAATAGAATCTGAAGTTCCAATGTTCAAGCAGGCTTTTGAGAAGTGGAGGTATCAAAGTAAAATAATGTGGAACTGATGGCTGGCAGCAAGAATACTTAGGAGGAGGCTCTGTGCAAGCCTGTTTGAATAAATCTTTGGGGGACATTCACAGCTCCAACATGGTACAATGTTTAAGTGAAGGGTGGATAGTAAATATACAAACAGACAATGAACATAAAGCATGACTGAGATGATGAAACAGGGATCAAAGATAACAAATTCCGTCTTGGTGGGAATAAATTTTAGATCCCCAAAGAGAAAGAAAATAATTTTCTTGAGCAGCAAGATGTCAAGCACTGTTTCCCTCATGACAATAATGAACCCTGTTGACTGTCCATGTAATATAAATAATCATGGCTAAAGATGTTGGTTAATGCCCATAGCAGATCATCTAAAACACGTGGTAACCTTTCTTTTTGTTAGAATCTAGTATATATAGTATCTATATCTACCTGTCCACAAATTGATCATGGATGATGGAGAGAGAGAATGAGAGGGAGAGAAGTGTTGTTCACCTTTTAAAATGAAAGCTACACATTTGAAATTGCTGGTGATAGTCACCTCAAGCAGATGGCATCAAGTTATACATCTTGTGATCTAAGATGCATTTAAAATGCACTATTTTCTCAAATCTCTCTCCTACTGGCCTGCTAGTGTGCTTGGAACTCTCACCTTACTCATGGTTCGAAGATGGCAGTCCTTCATAAAAATGCAAAACTGATGCCTGGAAATATAAAGTACCGGCACCCACACAAGTCTTGAGCAGCTAGGAAACAGTCACCCTCTTGTGGTCTTTGATTCATAAGAGAGTTGGAAACAAATGATCTCTTGGGTCTCTCCTCTTACCAGGCTTTATTCTGTAGTTCTAAAGTTCCATAATACGATAAACTCACAGGCAGATAAGTTTTGATAGAAGACTGGGAATCAGGGTGGATTCATAACCTTAAATGCCACTTGGCACAGGAGGGGTGAAGGCGTGGTTAAAACCAATATAGGTGTCACCCTGAACTCCTCTGAGACCCAAGACGCTTTCCTGGTGAAAGGCAGGGAAGAGGATACTGCCAAAGAGTTACACCCCACAGCTTTGCTCCTTACATGGGCATGATGTTAATGTATATCAAATGTTCATTGCCCTTGTTCACTTCTGTTCCTAGTAAAGACCCTTTGAAAATGAAAGGCAGTGTGAAATCAAATAAAGCACTGGAGAAAACTATGCCTACAGGGGAAAGCTGCACACAAGGACCTCCTCAGGACCTCATTAGGATTTCTGCTCTCTCTCCTCTCCTGCAATTCTCGGTGATGTGTCTTTCCAGCAGCAAATCAGAACACGGTTTATCTGTAACATAGTCAACCTGTGTTCTAAAAGAGAAACACTTTGTATAAAGTATAAAGCCTCTAAAAACCGGCACTGGTGCTTAAAGACACAAACATGTCAAATGTGACAGCGGGTAGCCACCTGGGTCGGTAGAGGAAGCAGCAGCACCTGCAGCATTACGTGAGAGGCACTGGCAGGGGTCACCGCCACAAAATACAATTTTTGAATAAAACACCTTCTCTGACTCATCCTTAATGCTTAAATTCTACCTCCCAACAGCATTTTATATGTTAAATGTCACGCTTCTATCTATTTCTCTGGAGGAGAGAAATGTTGGGTCTACAGTAACAGTTCTTGGGGTGGATTTATCGAGTTGGTTCTGAGTTACGCGTTTTATCTCTTTTAACTGGTGTCTGGAGGAAAAGCATAATGGAAATGAGGGAAGGGAGTACAGAATGGGGCAGGGAGTGGGGGCTCTGCTCAAAGAAAGATACCAGTCATAACAGCACTGAGGGTAATCATTGTAATCGTTCCAAAAATGTGTTCATGTGTTTAATGCTTTACAGTTTGCCAGATGCTTTCACAGGCATCACTTAATTGTGATTTGGATTATATGAAGTAGATACAAGAGTTGTTTATTCACTTTACACATGAGATTTGGAGAGTAAAGAGTCTCGTCCCAGGTCACACGACTGATAAGCAAGTGGAAAACTAAAACTAGACGCCAGCTGTGGATGCTGCACCCACTACCTTGCTTTGCTTCAAGTACCACAGAGACTCTCTGCTAGAGGAGAGAGATTTGGGAGTGTCAACCACAGGATTAACAGCTTGGCTTTCCTTAACGACTCAGGGTTTCTTAGGGGTCAGGCGAAAACTGATAACCCAAGGCTTGACCTCACACCGCCTTCCAAGGTCTCCAGCTCTCATCCTTCCCATGTTAGAACTGGCTTCCTTCCACTCAGTCCTCAGGCAGAGAATAGCTCGGGAAGGGGAGAGGGAGACAGGGAGTATCAGGCAGGAAGTTACTCACTCGAGGCTCTCCTGCTGGATAGCAAACATGCGAGCCCTCCAGAAGTCGGGTCTTCTCTCCTCCACACAAACGCTCCCAGGGTGTGTGGGTTTGCATTTGCTTTCTGTGGTGTTGCCTTGTGTCCGAGAAGTGTCTACAATTCAGCCACTAGAACGATCACCTCATTTCATCTTTTCCTTAAGTGAGTGAGGACCTCATGTTAAACCAGCCTGCTATGAAATCTTGGTAGGGCGCAGATGTGATTTTCAGGAGTTCCAGAAAGGAGCCAGAAGTACTTCTGCTATCTGCTCCTCTGGGCCTAACAGACATAATGAATGTTCCGCTTAAGCTTTGCTCCCTGTTAAAACGCAATCTTCTCCCCTGCAATCAAATTGTAATCAGTGACCAGGTGCTGACGCTTTGGTATGAATGAGATTTTCTTCTTTAAAGCAGAGATCAGTGCACGAAGAGGGGGAGAGGAAGCCACAGAAAAGGGCTTAAATGATGCAGGGTTTGAGGCCAGCGACACTTCCCATGATGCCTGGAGCCACCCCAGTTCCACAGCCCCACTCCAGGCAAACTTAGCTGTGGACCATCCCATTTGCTCACAAACACCCTCGTTCCCTCTCTGGGCTGAAAAGAGCTGCCCAGCTGGTTTGCCTCTTCATGAACTCCCCCTTCAGCTATTATTTATCCTCACTTTCAAGTCGGTGATTTTCAGTCTTTAGTTGTGTAAAGTGTTTGGGGACCAGAAAAAAGGAAAACCAAAACAACTAAACATCTCTCAGCCTCCCCCAGTTCTTGCTGGCAGGTTGGAAACTGTTGCTACTATGAGACATCTCTTTAGGTTACACAAGCAGCAAGCAATAAAGAGCTCATACTCAGCCCGGGGGAGAGATTTTTCCAATCATTTTCTCAATTCCTCATTGTCCTGCACTTCCTCAGCTCTCTTTAAACACTGGGAGGCTTACTCTGTCACTGACCTTGTCTAATCATATTGATTGTCAGCAATTGCAGTCTAACTGGAAAGCAAGTTGCTATGGTAATTCCTGTGTCTTAGGTCTTAGATTTAAAGACACAATGATCCTAAATGGAGGGAAGTTGCTTGTGGTTGGTGACAGAGGAAAACATAATTAGATGTACAAATTGTGAAATGAATATATTCGGATGGATTCTGAAATCTAAATCCAGATTTGATGTAATACATTGGTACCAGCATTTCTACCAAAGGCACATTTGGTCGGAATGTTTTTCTTTTCCTCCAAATATTTACACTTTTTTAGAAAAAAAGAAAGAAAGAAAATGTATCATGGACAAGCAAGAAGGAGGTGGCTATTCATAGCTTAAAATTAGGTATGAGATCTGGGATGCTGCACTGTGTGCTTGAAAGGACATCAGCATGGGAGTTGGCAGACCCAGGTTTTACTTCTCTTTAACTTGCTGTGTGCCCTGAGGTAAATCACCTAACCTTTCTGTGCTTCATCATTCTTCACTGATAAACAAGATAACAGCTTTTGCTTCTCTCAATTTAGTCAATCAACAATCACTTGTTGAACAGGAAGCCTTGAAAATCAGTCACCATGGAGAAGACAACAGTGCAATTTCCTGTTGCATTAAAAGTTCCTTGAAGGCAGGAATTGTATTCTTTTGAATATATCTGAAGAAGAGGTCTGCAAAGGAATTTAAGATTTGGTGCCCAATATACTGAAGTACTGTATAATGCCTGTTACCTCCAACTCAATACATTTGAAAGCCTGCTGAGTACGATGACTGGGCCTAGCGCTATTGAAAGTTTGACAGGGGCCACAGCTCCAGACCTCAGGGGCCTGCAGCCATAAGCACAGCTAATGTGACTGTTAGTCCCACTATGACAAAGACACAAGGAGTGCAGGAGGGAAGCTCAGAGGAAGGCAACTGTCTTAATTCTGCAGCATTAGGGAAGGTGTCCTTGGAGAAAACTTTAAGGATTGCGCCTTAAAATTGGAATGGGTTTCCTTCCCACTCAACTACTCAAATGTGAGGGTGAAAATACATGTTGAATTAATACAAAGCAAAGGACTTCAAAGGCTGCAAATGTCATCTGTCCATTCAGCACACATTTCTGGTGTACCTGCTAGAGGCACAGGTGACAAGCTATGAAGACAACAAAGTCCTTGACCCTAAGGGATCTATAGTGACTAGACTAGACTTGAGAGAAAAATAACAACAATGATAATAAATATCATTTCTTTTAACACTTATTAAGCTTTTAATACTTACTATGTAATTATTTAATATTTCATCCTCACAAAGTTTTGCAAGATAAATACCACTGTCCTCATTTCACATATGAGGAAACTGAGGCTCAGAGAGGTTAAGTAACTTTGCCAGCTTCACACAGCTTGAATGGGTCTACAAGTACTTGTGTGGGTCTACAGTGCTAGCTCTGTTGTCTGGCTCATAATATAGATACCCCCTCTCCTGGAACTCGGTTAGCCTTGACATTGTTTCTACAGCTCCAGCAAGGAGACCCATATAACGGAATTTGAGTGGATGAATGAAAATGCACTCTTATCATCATAGGTAAAGAACATCTCAGCCGAGACCAGCACAATTATTAACTACCCATGTAATTACAGCTTCTTGTGCCTTTGTTATTTTGTCTGTTTGAGAAAAGGGGAGAGGAGGCATGTACAGGAAAGTAAATTCAGAAGATAACCACTGAAGTCCTTTCCTTCCTTTTCTGATACCCTGAAATTCTCATTTCAGTGGCATTACAAAAATAAGATTAAAAAACTTTTCCTAAAAGATGTCTTCCTAAAAGGATCTTCATTACTTGAAATTATCTTGGGACCAGACAAATGCATATTTCACAATTAAATTGCACACAGGCATAGGAGAACCAAGTGCCCCTCAGAAGCTGCTGGAGTGAGGAAGGAGATCTGGGTTGTCTTCTTCTGCCCTACACAGCCAACGCCCTAGACCTTGACAGGAACAATTCCATCATTACTTGTTTTGCTACTCTCTAAGCTTTTGTTTAAACAAAGGTTTCCAAGGCACGGAAGAGGCCTGAACATATACTGAACTAGGCTAATGATTCCCAACATGTTGGGTGGCCTTAACCAACTGAACCGAAGATTCAGCTTGGAAAAGAATCCACTTTCCTCCTCACTTTCTAGAATGACCACATATTTCTCCAGGCACGGCAAAGTTGCATAAAATAGGAAGCTCTTTTTAAAAACTTCCTTTCTTTTTCCTGACCATACAGGTCTCTTTGCTGTGAAAACAGGGACAATTTCAGGACCATCGTGAGGCAAAGGAGGCCCTGGAGTAGGGCCTTCAACTACCATTTGGGATGGGAGAGGGAAACCTACTGCTCAGAAACGGATATAAAATCAATTAAATATGGGGTTGATGAAATTAAGCCCCTGAATTTCTAAATTCAAAGAAATTCAGAAAAGGTAGCAAAGGGCAGGGTGGATAACAGCTTTGCATGCAGGGTGCTTATGAGGGCACTAGACTCAAGCAGTTCCAAAGAGGAAAACAAGACAATCAAAGCGCCTCAAATTCAGAAGCAGCCAAATGTGAGTTCCTTGTAGTTCCCTCACTGCAGCCCATAAAGGAGACGCTCTTGTGCCGAGAATAAGAATTAATGAGGTGGAAAATGGAGGGGCATAAAAACGAGAGTAATTATGAATTGCAGAGTGAAAAACAGAGGCTGGAAGGAGGATGAAAGCCAGCTGGGGAAGGGCGGATTACGTTACAAGTGTGGCAAGGGTAGCAGAAAGGCACGATAGAGCCCACAGAAAATAATTAAGGAAGCTTTTGAGGGGCTGCTGGGTGACACAAGGGGACAGAAAAGCCTACAACAACTGCCTCCCTGCCCCGCCCCCCCCACACACAGATTTGAGTTTCTTTGGTAAAGAGGCTCGGGATGTATGACAAGGAAGAAATCAACACTGGCTTACAGGGAGATCAATGAAGCCCTCTTTAAGCTGACAATAAAACAAACGCTGTCTTCAGGAGTCTGATGGCTCAGGCGAGGGCACTTTCTCACCTTGTGCATGGCTCAGGAAGGATGGCCCTTGGGGGGGCTACCGTCCTGTTGCTCCCTCCTGGGTCTGCCCACAGACCTGCTCGTAAGGGAACAGGTGCAGTTCCTTAATCAGGATGCTTCATGGCTCCCTTGCCTTCAGCCCGGCTTTTTAGAAATGGAAGCTGGCTGTCATGGAGGACTGCCAACAATGTGGTTGGCTGTCTTTTAATAACAGAATCATAGATATAATTAAAATCACTGAATTTTAGGGCTAGAAGGGACCCACGAGATCATCTGGATCAACAGTGTTGTTTTATAGATGAGGAACAAAGGCCCAGAGAAGGTAACTGATTTGACTCAAGGAAAGTGGTTAATTAGTGGCAGAGTCAGGACTAGAACTGAGGTCTCCTGACTGCACTGAAGTAATAAAAATAACAGTAAGCAGCATGACCTTTGCATAACACTATGTGCTTTTTTCTTCCGGCGTGACATGCATTATTCATGTGATCTTCAATAGCCCTGCCAACTACAAAGGATCGAGTATAAAATGTACTGAGGGACAGAGGGCCTTAGCAACATCTTACAGAGGAAAATGGATCTCAGAGAGCCCCAGTGATTTGCCAAAGTGATGAAGGACTTGCTTTTGCCCACTGGGGAGACCTCACCTCATGCAGCTCTGCACTGCTGGAGATGACAGAGCTGAGGGTTCAAATTTCTTAACCTGAACACCCTCCCAGGGTCTGTGTGCTAATGGATTTAGTAGTCCCCATTGTTAAAAAGTTGTTCTTTCTGGCATTTTTTTTTCATGAAATAATTGAAAAAGAGAGAAAAAAGCCAAGGGCCCATAATTCTATAAGGAGCAGCCAGCTGGTGTGTTCCCCGCAAGAGGCCAAGCAATTCCATCACAGGGAGTAAATATTGTGTCACCAAGGAACAGAAGTCTCTGGCTAAACGAGGTCACATATAGACAGCTTTGAGGAGGGAGTTTTTTGGTTGTTGTTTGTTTCCTCCCAGTTTGGCCAAGCGACACTTCTACATGACTCCTAATTAGCCAGCCAACAAAAATGTACTCAACACCTACTGTATATACCCATTTTTCAGCAGATGGGAGATGCAAAACTCATACCTGCCCTGATGGGAGGAGCATTTGTTGAGCAAATACAGACAGGATGCTGGATGCTAGACTCCTACCTTAGGTATGAGAGTGGTTAGATGGCAACCACAAACTCCATAATGTCAGGGACCTTAAGAACAAGTTTCTTTCTTTCTCACCTCGTAGTCGGGTGGTGCTCCTCAGCACTTGATTTAGGACCCCAAGCCACCAGCAGCTTCTCCGTTTTCAATCCTGGCCCCCAAGGTTGTCCTGGCACCTTCAGCCAGGTTGGATGGGAGATAGAGCACAGAGGAGCACACGAGAGGGGTTATGGGCAAGCCTGGCACAGCACACGTCACTTCTGCTCCCATTCCTTGGGAGAAGCCTTCTCCCCTCAAGGCTATACCTAACAGCGAGATTGCCAGGAAACATAGTCGAGCTGTGCCCCCAGAAATAAGAGGGGAAAATAGACTGTGGTGGGCAGCTAGAAACCTCTTCCGTGCCATATGTTATATCCATAATTCTCATAAAACCCAAGAAGTAGCTATAATTACCCCCATTGAAATAAAACTCATGGAGGTTACCTGACCTGTCTAAGATCACACAACTAGGCAATGATAAAGCTAGAATTTGAATCCAGGCCTATCTGGCTTCCAGGTTCATGCTGCCACTAACACGTGCATATGAACTAAGACATACAAGTCAGCAGGGCCCTGATAAGACAAGGCCATTAGTGAGATTACCCATGTAGAACATTTAGCACTGTGCCCGCCTCACAGTAACTGTCTAATAAAGGTAATTATCACCATCATCTTTATTCCTGCAGCCTTGAGTTACACAGCTCAAACTTGCCGGGGTCCCAAACCTACAGACAATTTACCCATCCTTGTGGGTCAGAGATGCCTCCAGCCTTCCCACCTCCCCTTCTTTGTCCTCTGCTAAAGCTGGCAGCCCACACTGAAGCCAAGGGACCCAATCAACGTCCCCTCACTTATTACCTGCCCAACCCCTTATCTCCCATCACTTAGAATTTAATGAATTCCTGTTTAAATAATTTCTGACAGGAATACAGAGTAATAAAGAAATTACCTACCTTTTCTAACTTCTAATATCATTCTACCTCCAGAAAACCTCTTTCCCTTTACCTCCTGCTCTTTCTTCCTCCTTCCCTTTTTATCATCCTCTTTTAATTCCATTTACCTTCCCTACTCATGGCTCCCAAGGATAAATATTCGCTACACTCCTGTATCCAGGCAGAGTAAACTCCAGGCCTTCCCTTTTTTTTTAAATCTTTGGCTGCATCGGGTCTTCGTTGCTGCGCGCAGGCTTTTCTCTAGTTGCAGCAAGCGGGGGCTACTCTTCGTTGAGGTGCGTGGGCTTCTCATTGCAGTGGCTTCTCTTGCTGCGGAGCATGGGCTCTAGGCGCACAGGCTTCAGTAGTTGTGGCATGCGGGCTCAGTAGTTATGGCTTGCAGGCTCTAGAGTGCAGGCTCAGTAGTTGTGGCGCACGGGCTTAGTTGCTCCGCGGTGTGGGATCTTCCCGGACCAGAGCTTGAACCTGTGTCTCCTGCATTGGCAGGCGGATTCTCCACCCTGCGCCACCAGGGAAGCCCCAGGTCCTCACTTTCTACTCCACTCTTTTCCCCACTAGCCATTCCACTTTCTTGTAAAAAAAAAAATATATATATATATATATATATATATATATATATACACATCTTTGAATCTACTCCAAATTTTTGAGTAAATCATTAGCCACTGGGACATTTAATTTGTTTGAAAAAAAGATGATTCACGACCACATAAGACCCAAATCCTGAGTCATCACATGACTGTTAAGTACCGCTGGTCCAGCAGAAATTGCAAAGAGCCATAATTACGATAATGATGGTGGGAAATGAAGGGATATTTGCAAGAAATACTAAAAAAAAAAAAAAAAATTGAGAAGATTTAGAATCTGTTAAATGTCAAAAAGGAGTCAGAGATGACCCCAAGATTTAAAGCTTGGGTTGGTCCAATGAACCAACAGGAATGACAATGCAGCTGGTGTCTGGGGTTGTGCCTGGGTCAGGGGATGTGGCGGAGAATTGGGAGAGGAAAATAATAAGCCTGCTTCAGACTAGTTGTCCATCAAGCGTATGCAGAACATGGCTTTGGCCATTGCAAACATGGGTCTCTAGTCTAAGAGGGAAACTTGCTCTGATGACATGTGAGGCATCAACAGAGAGGTTCTAACAGGGAAATCTAAAGGGATACTAAGACAGAGCTTGAGAAATGCTGACATTTAGCGAGGGTGTGAGAGGGAAAATAAAAGGTGTTGAATGCCCACTGTTTGCCCTGCTCTGTGTTGGACATTCCTCTCATACTTTCTTCCACTTCTACTGACTTTGCACACCCAACTTCCCATGCATGTTGCTTCTACCCAACTAAAGTGCAGACTCTGGGAAGGCAGGGGCACTGCTTTTTATTGTCTTACATGTTTTGCCCTTGCATAGAGAATGCCCTAAAAAAGCATTTACCCTGAGTCACTGCTTGGGACTTTGATTTATCTGTAGAAGGTGAATTTGCATGTTGACATATTTTGCCTCATCAGAACTCAAGTACCATGCAGCATGGAGGAAGGGAGCAGTATTTAGTTGTTTTATAGGCGTATTGCTGAGCCAAAATTTTATACTCTATTGGAAATTAAAACAATAACAACAAGATCTTCTGAAGTGGAAATAGTTTTCCGGGTCACTGGAAATATGGCCTATCTGATTTCTGCCATCTTTTTGAGGTCCCATGAATGGTGAGTTCATATTCTAGGTCGACTTCACTCACTGGCTCTGTGGCACTGGGGAAATTACTTAACCTCTGTATGCCTCATTTTCCTCTTCTGTAAAGGGGTCAAGGATGGTACTTCCCTCAAAGGGTTGTTGTGTGGATTAAGCAATTTAACAAATGTAAAGTGCAGAAAAATTGCTTGGCACATAAGAAGTGCATAATAAACATTAGCTATTACGTCTGTGAGTTTTAGTTCCTTTCCTCATCTGCTGAGCAAAGCAAGGGAAATATTCCAAAATATATAGATTATTACTTAACATTTTAAATTAAGACAAAACTAAAAATGGACACAAGTTTGTTGTTGATGAATTTAAAAGTGAAGGAGTTGAATTCGAGTCACTGAGGGTGCTTTAATTTCTGTCTCATTTGGGGACATCTTTAGAGCATCTTTAGCAAAGACGCACTTTGCCCAGGGAGAAGGAAGCAGATGGGACATATCAGGAAAGGAAGGCACCTACCTGCTGCCACCTGGGGAAGTGAGAGGGGCCTATTGGCAATGTCCTTACCCCACCCTGACAACATGTCCCACTCTGTATTGACCCTCTCCCACAGGGACCAGCTTCCTTTTTAGATTAGGACTTCAGTGGTGGAGACATGCTTGTTGGGGCACCTACGTGCTCTGCCTAATCTCCTTTGTTGGCCAACAGACCAGATGGCAGGTCTCACTGTGGTTAAGACTCAGGATGGTGTTTGGGATAATGCCATAGCCTGGCTTAAGAATTTAAATGATGTGTAGGCAGGGTTAAGAGAAGCATTCCTAGAACACTTGCTCACACCGCTTTCCCCAGTTCAGTGATCAGCGAGCCCAGTATTTCCCAGATGCAGAGGACTTCAGTCCTAAACTCAACAGAGAGATGGAGGCAGGCACAGCAATATTTGAGTTTACCACGTGAGAAGCGTTGTGCTTTCACACATACCATCTTATTTAATACCTTTGACATCCCTGTGATATAGCAATTATTCCCATTTTACAAACAAGGAAACTGAAGCTCAGAGAGACTCTGCTGTAACTTGCCACAGTTGTACAGCTAGTAAGAAATGGAGGCAGGATTCAAACTCAGGTCTCTATGGTAAAGTCTCCAGATCCGATCTTAAGGGAATTCTAAATAAGGGTAGAAGTATATATTTGGAGAGATTTATGAAAGTTACTGGAATGTATGTTCATGGACATTTTCACCCGCCCTGTTCTGTATTTACTTAAGTTATTTGGCACATTTCCAGAAGAATTAAGGGAGTATAGACATTGGTAGAAATACATATGTATATATAATATATATATTATATTATATATATAATATATATAATATATACACACACACACTTGTGTGTATAATATATAATCATGTATATAACACAATGTATAATACATATATAATTATGTATTATATATACTATATATGAAAGTATATTATTTATATATCTGTATTTATATTCAAATGCAACATACCAACAATCCATTTTATTTTTCCTAGTAACTCAGATGTAGCCCATCAAATGAAGATAGCACCCAGTTAAGGAAAGCCTAGAATACTAGACTCGCTGAGTTAAAGACAATTGATAAAACCCAGAACCCATTTTATTCATCTTTAGAGTCCCAACGCGAAGCCTAGTACGTGAAATACAAAAGCTGCTTAATCAAAACTTGTTGAACATTTGTTGGATTAGCTCTTCACTCTTTTAAAAATTCACTCCTAGGCTCTGCGAAACCAGAAGCTTCCTTCTTGTGTCAGTACACATTTTGATTTGCAAATACTCTGTTTACTGTGAATTTTCAAGAACACAGCTTTATTGTGCAAGAACAAAGGTGGAAAATCTTTTATAATCTTTCAAAGATAATTCACTCATTCAGCAAACACTTGGCTGGGAGCAGAAATACTAAAATGAAAGGCAATGTCACCGTCCTCCAGGAGTTCTTTACCTGATGAAGGAGACAAACCAGAACGCAAACCCAGCGCGGTCTGTGAGGGCTATGACGGAGTGTGTGAGGGCGTCCCACAGGGAACTCAGGGAAGACAAACAGTCAACTACATTTAGCCTGAGGTTATTAAAGACAAAAGAAAGAAATCTGATTCAGTGAGCATTATATTTTAATGCAGTTGAATGCCCAGTTAGGGAGGGATATGTCAGATTTACTGAAGGAAAATGCTCTAAGGAAGGTCAGGGGAGGAGGGAAAAGAGGGGAAAACCTGGTTGGAGAATATCTCCTATATCAGAAAAAAAGCAAAGATGATGTTTCTGTGAGTGTTTGATTTCTTATTACATCCTGCTCTCCAATTCATACATGTCGTTGAAATTCTAGGGAGGTCCTGAATTGCTGGTAACAGTTCTTCAGTTTTTCCTAATCCTACAAACCTGTAGCATCTCTTCTCTGAATGAAACAGTCCCAGCATTTGGCAAATGCGTGTCAGGTGAAATGGTGGACAAATGAATATCACTCTAGGATACGCTGACATTTCAGGCTGGACCCAGCTGAATGCTACATGCTCATTCTCTCCCTAAAGTCCCTCCTACTGACCCGACCCACACCCACAAGTGTACTTGTATATGAATACCACTTCATTGGCCAGAACAATGCAAATCTGGAGTAGAATTTGACTGTGGCTCTGAAACTCACTCCAGAGGGAACGTCCCGATAACCTCCAGCACCTCATGCAAGCACATCTCCCCTGCCTTCAAAGAAACGTGGAATTCCATGCACAGAAGAGATCTAACACCCAATCAAATGCTTTAAGAACTCCTACAGGCACACCAGTCATCTCTCTCATTTTCTCCTCTATGGGTGTTTTGTCAATTCAAGGACCTCACCTGTGAGCCAGAGAGGAGCTGGAAATGCTATGACCCGTAGGGGTAAAGCTAAAAGCATCCAGACTCTATTAGACATCCATACATAGACCAAATCCATGTATGTGTCCCTTGCATGCTGTGTATTAAATGTAGAAAAATCCCTGGGACAAAAATCTAACTCACAGACAAGCTAGGCTTGGCCATCACATACCATACTTAGGCACGTTGGCTACAGAAAGGGGGGTGAAAGACTACAGAAGACAAACTTCATCTCCTTTGCAGCTTTTCAGATGCTGTTTCTGGACCTGAAGACTACTTTTTCTTCATCTACACATCCACCCACTAAGCATTTATTGAGTACCTATCACATGCCAACGTACCACTAGATGCTAGAGATAGAAAGATAGATGGATAAGATACCACCCAGGAACTCAAAGTCAGGTTAGGGAATTAGACAATGGGCACCCCTGCCGAAAAACAGCAATGACAAAACAACATGGTAATTGCTTTAACTGACAAATGAAAGAAGCCTTGTGAGAATCTAGAGGACAGAAAAACTTCAATAAGAGAGTAAGGGAAGGGTTTCCAGAGGGGATAAAGGGTTTTTTAAATCAAGTACTTCACTCCACTCCTCCTCTATCATGCTTTTCATACCTACCACTGGGTGTGTGTTGGGGAGAAAGGCCTGTTGGGGTGTTACTACCATTCTTCTAAAGAACCTTGCAATCCAAAGTGTGGTCTCAAGAGTAGCACCATCCCTATCACCCTGAGGCATTAAAAAGGCAGAACCTCAGACCCCACTCAAGATCTTCCCATTGAGAATCAGCATTTCAACACGATCCCCAGGTGATTCATATATGCATGAACAACTGAGAAGCATCGTCTGAGATGAGAGCCTCATCTCTGGAAATAAGCTTTCCACAGAATCAGGATCCCTCACCCAAAAATGACAGCATTCAATGCCTACATTGGACAGTTCCCAAACTTTCTGGGCTCAGGATCTCTTTACATCTTAAAAGTTATTAAAGACACCAAACAGATTTTGCTTATGTAGCTTATAGCTACATACCATTCTAGAAATTCAAACTGGGAAATATTTTGCTAATCCATTTTAAAACAATAATAAATCTCTACATAATAACATAAATAACAGTTGTTATGCAAAATAACCATGTTCAAAAAAATATTAGGGAGAAGAGTACCATAGTTTTTTACATATTTTTACATATTTTCAAAACATTTTAACATCTTGTTTAATAGAAGACAGATGGATTCTCATATCTACTTCTGCATCCACACATCAACTAGTCCCTGGGTTCCACTGTATGCTCATAGAATGAGTGAGAAAAATATATTTTAGCATGATTATGAAAATAGTTTTGACCACAGAGACCACCAGACCACACTCTGAGAACCACTGATCTATCACATCCCTAGAGCTCTCCTTTTTCATAAACACTTTACCTGTTGACTCTGAAGAAGCACTGTCATACCCCAAATTATGCCAATTGCTGTGATTTGTCACAATTGTAAAGAAAAGTCTTAACTGAATCTTTTGAGAAAGGTTTCTTAACTGTGTAAATTCTTCAGATGTAAAGATTCCACGTGCTCCCTTCCAAGACCAGTTGGGTGACCCTCACAGTTGTGTATTATCTTAGCCAAGCCAGGTTACCTCTGTTGACCTCACTGCAGTTAGTATTGGCTGTCCTAACTCTAATTTGCATAAGTACACTGAAAATGAAGAGAAGCTATGCATAGAAAAAAATAAAACTTCGTCAATTATCAATACTAACCAAATGTAAGGTGTTTTTACATATTTTCCACAATACCTCTTGTTACACACTTACCATTTAAAATGTTGACTTTCTGATTAAATTTTCATACTTATGAAAAACCAGACCTAACTAGTACCTCCTCTGTTTTACACCTGCTTCCATGTTCTGTCTCCAGGTTTCTCTTGCTACTATTTTGTCTCATTTTTATTTCCTCATGTGCTCCAAGAACCTTATTGCTCCAGTTTATTGTCTTAGCAGCCCAGGGAAATTTGGCCTTGTTCCTGAAGGAAACTTTATTTAAGACAGAAAGCATACATCTAAGAGGGAACTTAACATCATCTAGACCAGTAGTTCTCAATCCTTCACGCACATTAGAATCACCGTTGCTTGGAGAATTAAAGGGGAAAAAAAAATAAAATAAAATAACACCAGAGTTTCACCTCAGGCTAAATAAATCCAACTCCCCGACGTGAACTCAGGCTTCGGAAGTTTTTTAAAGGTCCACCAGAAGATTCTAATGTGCATCCAGAGTTGAGAAACTCTGATCCTCTGACCTAGTTCCGCTATGCACTTTATAGATTGTGGAGAGGGAATGGGAGGTTGCCGGGAGAACAGCCAGGAGGGAAGGAACCTTATCTAGAATCTCCAGGATAGAGCTAGGATTTGAACACCACCTTCTGGCCAGACAATATAACCAACATTCTTCCATTAGTTCTCTTAATTCAGAGTTCTCAAAACACAAACAAAATGGAATTTATTCTCCTTCCTTTGAATGAAAGACACTGTTTAAATAACTGTATTAAGGTATGTTTCATATACAATAAAATATATGCATTCATTTTAAACTTAAAGTTCAATCAGTTAGGACTTCCCTGGTGACACAGTGGTTAAGAATCCGCCTGCCAATGCAGGGGACACGGGTTCGAGCCCTGCTCCGGGAAGACCCCACATGCCCCGGAGCACCTAAGCCCGTGCGTCACAACTACTGAGCCCACGCACCTTGAGCCTGTGCTCCGCGACGAGAAGCCCACGCACCACAATGAAGAGTAGCCAATCTGGCCGCAACTAGAGAAAGCCTGTACACAGCAACAAAGACCCAACGCAGCCAAAAATAAGTTTTAAAAAAACAAAAAGTTCAATAAGTTAGACAAAGTCATATTCCGACCTCCCCAATCTTGATATAGAACATTTCCATCATCGCAGAAAGCTCTCTGCCTCTTCCCTGCCAGCAACCTCCATCCCAGGCTCCAGGTGACAATTACTCTGATTTCTATCATTGCATATTAGTTTTTCTTCTTCTAGACCCTCAGATAAATGGAATCAGACAGTATTTCTTTCCTGTCTGCATTCTTTCGCTCAGCATAATTTTTTAAAGATTCAACTATGTTGGATCAGCAGTTTGTTCCACTTTATGGATGAGTAATATCCCACTGTATGGATATTCCACAGTTCATCCATTTGGTTGTTCCCAGTTTGGGGCTATTACAAATAAAGTTGCTATGAACATCTCTGTACAACTCTTTGGGAGGGCATGAGTTTTTATTTCTTTTGAGTAAATATATAGGAGTGGAAATATTAGGCCCAGCGTGGCCCTGGTAGGCAGGGCATGTGGAAGAAACTGTTCCAGCCTGGCAGTCAGCCACAGCTGGTTCTGCATACAGATGGGGCTGTTTATTAACATGGAGATTAAAATACTGACTTCACAGGCATGCTAAAGGGATCGGAGACAATGTATGTAGAGTGGCTGGTAAATAGTAGATACCTAGTCAACGATGGTAGAAATAACTAGAAGCAGAACTGGGTTGAACTGGAGCAAGATCCCTGAATTTTCCAGTGAGGTGTTTTTCCACTGCTGCATGCTGTTCACCTCCCCGCAAGCCTCCTCCAGCCAAAGGTTCCCTCAGCCTCCACCCAAGCCCAATACCCTCTCCTGTCCTTGAAGTTGAGGCCATAAAATATGAACTGCCTTCTGAAATAATTAATTTAGAAGTGTTTCTTGGCTAGTTTGTTTTGATAATTTTTAGTTCTTTGGGGAAAAAAAAATCCATATAAGGGAACGCTTGCTACATGAATTCAGTTAAGGCAAAATGTTCACCTTTTAGGCAGTATTAGGCTGAGATATTACCACAAGGGGGTGACCAAACCTACCAGGACCTGTAAGTGAACCTGGAAATAGTTTTTGGACAATATGGGACTATTTGAGTTTAAACCCTCTCTGTCATCTAGTGCTTTCCTCCATGCTTATTTTCTACCTGTTCAACTCTCACTTGACTCCTTTAAGTGTTCAAATAAATGTCTCATTTTTCAAGGTCTACCACTCCTTTCCTACTCCTTCTCATGTCTGCACCTCCCAGTACCCCTTCCACTTGAAGGACAGAGGAGCAAAATAAATGCCCAATGGCCAACATGTCCTATTAAATACACACATGTACACACCACCCTCATCTATGTTCAACTATGAAAATTGGGAAGACCAATTCACTTTACCAAATGAATCACGAAGGAAGCTACCATAATAAAAGGTGCTTTTCTCTCACAAAATGTCTCCGCACTCATGGGGGAGTCTGAGAAAGGACCCTGCCAACCTCTGAGTTGACAAGCCCCGGATGTTGCCAGTTACCCTCCCTGAACTGACTGCAGCTCACAATCATACTTCCCCTCCCTCAACAGGCCCTCTCCCTGCCCTGCCCTGCCCTCCAGGCCTTTCCCTTGATCAAGAGCCTTCCTAGAGCTTCTCAGCTAAATCCCAGGCCAGCAGACAGCGCTTCACCTCAGCCAACTTGAGTGCATGCTGCCTATGAGATTTTCTGAGACTCTCTCAGCTGCCACGTATGCTAACACATATATATGGAATTTAAGAAAAAAAAATGTCATGAAGAACCTAGGGGTAAGACAGGAATAAAGACACAGACCTACTTGAGAATGGACTTGAGGATATGGGGAGGGGGAAGGGTAAGCTGTGACAAAGCGAGAGAGAGAGAGGCATGGACATATATACACTACCAAACGTAAAATAGATAGCTAGTGGGAAGCAGCCACATAGCACAGGGAGATCAGCTCGGTGCTTTGTGACCGCCTGGAGGGGTGGGATAGGGAGGGTGGGAGGGAGGGAGATGCAAGAGGGAAGGGATATGGGAACATATGTATATGTATAACTGATTCACTTTGTTATAAAGCAGAAACTAACACACCATTGTGAAGCAATTATACTCCAATAAAGTTGTAAAAAAAAAAAAAAACTGCATGAGAGTCTTCCTCAGGGGCCTAATAATATCGTGTTTCACCTTTGAGCCACTTTATAAACATTAACTCATTAAGCCACCCTTCTCTCCTCACAAGCTCTGGGCTTCTGCAGAGGGGACTTCATCCTCCACTCCCCTCAAATTACTCCAGGAGGAAATAGGCTGGGATCTGAAGGATCTTTTCTGGGGATTTTAGGCCAAGACAACATTAATGCCAAAGGTCCTGGAATAACAAACGCCGCTTGGGTAATGGCATGGAAGTTTCTTTAAAAGAGACTGAATTGACGTTCTCATCTCCCAAAGCCAGATTAGCAGAATGAAGAACTTGCCTCCATGGTCTAGGGCAGGGTCACTGAACTACTACGGCCCATGACACAAAATCCAGCCTGCCGCCTGTTTTTATGAATAAAGTTTTACTGGAACAGAGGCATGCTCATTGATGTACATGATATCTATGACCGCTTTCACACGACAATTATCAACTGAGTGGTTGCAACAGAGACCAAATGATCCACAAAGCCAAAAAAGAAAAAAAAATTACTGCCTGGTCCTGTAGAAGACGGTTGCTGACCCCTGGTCTATAGGGAATTTAAAGTTTGTTCTCATCCCACATATTCCCTAAATATCTTTAATCAAGTTTCTTTCCCTCTCTGGGCCTCAGTTGCTACATTTGTAGACTGAATAACCTCTGACCTGAATCATTGCCTTGGGTTTATTCTCTCATTGTTCTGCAAGTGTTACCATCTTATTTGTTAGCTTTGCCTCATCATTACAGCTGACTTTTTTGTGAGCAGGAACAGAGTTTTGTGTGTCTCGTGAATCATTGTAGGCACAAGGTTCTATGCTGAGCTCTAAATCCACTTCTGGAGGGTAACTGAACTGACTTGAATTATATTTCTTTCTTTGCAGAGAGATCTCACAGAATGATGTCTTGGAAGCGATAGAGGCAAATGTGTTCTCCAACCTGCCCAAACTACATGAAATGTAAGCAAGAACCTGTGGGGTTTGCTCATGGCTGTTCTTGGCCATAGCTTTAAAGTTCACTTATATTCCTGGGAGGCCCTGGCTCTGCTCTGCCCTCAGACCCCTAGAATTTCATTTTAAGATGTCAAAGTCAGTCCAAAAGGCACTGTCATGTGTCTCTGCCTGGTGATCCAGGTCCCATTCCAGAGCTTGGTCTTATCCTGCTTCTTCCCTCCCAGAATTTCTTGTGTAGTAGACTCAAGAATCTAGCTCTGTGACTGCAAGTACGTCTACCTCATCCTCTCCTTCAAATTTATTCCACAGTCAAAGCCCAGAATAAATCCCCCATGATGTAGCTGAAGATGGGCAGTCTTAGTTTGACTCCATATACCCACCATGAAACCTTGGCCAAGATACAAAATCATGCTAAGACTTAGTTTTCTTATCTGTAAGTGAGAATAATAAAATTGCATGCCTCACAGGATCACTGTGATGAATAAATGAGATGATAAATGTTAAATAGATCTAACACATCAACCGGCATACAGTAAGACCATAACAATCCTTGGCCTCTTTACTACTCCAACCAAGTTTACTTCCTCTTGCTGACATTCTAGTTTTACATACATGCCAATACTCACACCTCTGTTTCATACCAGTCTCTAATTACCACAGGTTATCAAAGCCCGAAGAGACTTCACAGACAATCTGGTGCAAAATCTTCCAAAGTATATTCTGTGTATCATTAAACACTTGGAAAATTATTAAGTGCTCCAAAAAAGGAAAAAAGTCTATGGTCAAATAAGGTTAAGTTGGACAGATTCACTTGCTATAGGAAAACTCAGAGCCTGTAATATGCGAGTATACACTTGGAATCTCCAAGAAGGATATCGTATTAAGAGTTTCTCAGCTAATGTCATTGGAAAGGTTTCTCTGTGAAGCATTGATTAATATCTCACAAAATTCTCATGGAACACAGTTAGGAAAGCCAGTGACCCACTTTCCTAATTTTACAGGCGAGGAAAGAAAGACAGCGAGAAGTTGTGAGGTTTGTCTGGTCACCCAGCCAAATCCACAGCAGGATAAGGACTTGAACATAAATCTCCTGCCTCTTTCTTATCTTTTTGAAAACTTGTTAGCATATATACATACCCCCCCCACATGCATAATTCATATATGCATCCATCCATCCATATGAATTTGTTTAGGAATGACAGTCTGTCCATTTTGGCAGACCTCCTCCCCTTTTCTTCTACTCCGCATCCCACTCTCATTCTTCCTCGTTGTCATTAAGCCTCTGCAACTGACGCCTTCCCTCCCTCCCCCCATTGCCCTCGTGCTCCTTCCTTCTTCTCACTCTGCTTGGCCTTTCCTTACCCTAGTTGGGAAAAGAGATCTGACCAGGGTCTCAGAACCCACAGAGAATATCAGAGAAATGAACCAAAGGGCAGCTGGCCTTCTGGGCAAGGTCAAGCAGGCGTCCCTCTATGCTCTTCAACGGGCAGTGGAGTTAATGGGATGGCTCTTTCATCTCTTCCCTGCATGGAGAGGTGCTCACCCCCATGTAGCACTGACTGTACTTAAAATGATTAATTACCTGGTACTTGGATTTGGGTAGCTACAGGTTACTGCAACATTAAAGCTAATGAAACACGGAGGAAGTAATTAACACAGAGCATCTCTGCAAATATACATTGATCTAGCAAGATGGGGAAAGGGCAGCCTCTCTCCGTCGGAATCCAAATGTGAACATGCCCACCTCCAGAACTGCACTGTGTCCAGATCAGGACACAGCGCAGGTCAACCTGGGGCAGAAGCCATCACTTCCCATGAGCTGTGAGAGAGCAGCCTCAGTTTGCAGCGTGAGGGGACTCACTGGCACATTCCCAGCTGCTGTCTGCTGGGACTGCACAGTGAAAGCCAGAGACGCCCACTGGTTTTCCCCCAGTCTTTGTTTTCCTTTGCCCCTTCACTCTCCTTTTCTCTAATCTCCTTTGGCTCTTCAGCCTTTTTCCTTCCCACCCTCTTTTGTTGTTTTTCATGCCCTTCTCTCTTGTCTCCCAACCAGACAAAAGTTTCCCCGCATTAGTCTCCACCCTACCCTCTTAGCCTCCTCAGATCCTGGGAGATCCTTAATGGTTAAAGACTCAACTGTGCTCAGTGAAAACGACTCACCCAGTCAGCGCTTTGTTTGTCTCTGATGAATAGGTTCCAGGAAGACTTCAGTGGTGAGAGTTATATGGGGCAGGGTTAATATTTTGTTTGCACAGTTTACTATAGTAAAAGACACCGCATGTATGCTCAATTTTTGTTGAAACGATGGATGGATGAATAGATGGATGGATGGGTGAATGACATTAACATACTCTTTGCATAATGTGAAAAACACCATAGCATTCCTTACTGTTGAGGTCACGTGCATGTTCTTTCCTCTTTTACAGTAGAATTGAAAAGGCCAACAACCTGCTATACATCGACCCTGATGCCTTCCAGAACCTTCCCAACCTCCGATATCTGTAAGAACTCCTGTGCCCGCTCTATGATCAAATTGTGCACTCATATTTTTAGCAAAATATCCTTTTGCAACTCTGGGGAACAACTGCTTTTAATCAAAGATGTGGGGCAGAAGTGGAAGTGGGGAGACACTTGCTGGTGGATTTTAGTTTAGTTTAATGAGTGAATTCCACTGACATAATTGCATTTTTGTTTTCATTTACAAAAACAGACATCATAAGGAATGCCATTTGCATTAATGGGATTGTCACAAGGACCTCTTGCAGAACTCAGTCATAATTTAGTGTTAATGAGATACAGCCAAAATTTCTGCTAGCATTTAGCTTGTGACCTTAACTTGTAACCTTAAAGACATCGTCTCTCTTGTTCTGCATTTAAGCATTTTTTTCTTTGATAGATTACAGTGTTTTATATTAAAAGTTTTGGTTAATAATAGACAGGTATTTTTATCAGCAGAGAGATTCCTGGTGTTTGAGCTTTATCCCTTGGGCTTGCCTCCATTTGCAAAAACACGGCTTCTTCCACTCAAACAGCTTTCAGATTAGCTGAGGGCTTGTCAGAGCCCAGAGTGCTGTGATGGGGCCCCACAAAATAACAGATAAGAATTTGACCTATGGAGTCAAACTTTCTGGACCCATTTATTAGCTACTGATCACAGGCAAGAATTTAACCTCTTAAAGCCTGTTTCCTTGTCAAGAGAATGGAAATCATGATGAATGTGTATCTGTTATCTATTAACATAATAATAATGCATAACCACCTACCCCCAAAAGACAGTTTTTAAGCAACAACGATGTATCATTTTTACCTGTCTGTGAGTTGATCGGTGGAATGGTTCTGCTGAGCTGGACTCTGTTGGCCTGGCCTCAGCTAAGCTCACTCACCTATTTGAAGTTAGTTGGCAGGTGAAGTAGGTGCTGGCTGCTCTGGGTGGTCTCGGTTTGGGATGACAGCTCTCCACCAAGTGGTGTTCATTTCTAGCCAACTCACACAGGCCTGTTCACATGGCTGTCCTGGGGTTCCAAGAGAGAGAGTAAGCTTGCAAGCCTCTTGAGACCTAAAACCCTGAATTCGCACACCATTTCTTCTGTTGAATTTTATTAGCCAAAGCAATTCATGGGACCAGCCGAGGTTCAAGAAGTGGAGAAGCAGACTCCACTACTTGGTGGAAAAAGCTGCAAAGTCACAAGACAAGGTGTGTGGATACAGGGAAGGATAGGGAATTGAGGCCATCTTTGCAATCAATTTAAAGCATGTAAAAAGTTTTGCACAGTTCCTGTGACATCATAGTAAATGCTCAATAAAGATTAGCTACTAGTGATATTATGACTGTCCCTAACTTTTGATCCAGGAGACCTGGAGTTAGCAAGTAAAATAAGGAACACTGGGCCACTGTGGTTTAGCTCACTGAATGGAGGCTGACTGAGGGAATAAAAGATTTAACAGAACAAATTCCCTACAACCTGGAACTTCTGCTCTCTGATAGGAGCCCCAGAAAGGATCTGAGAGAGAAACAAGGTCTTCCACTCCTGAGTTCATGTCAGAGGCAGAACCAGCTTCACTGGCAGGCAACCAGGGCCGTCTCACGGGGCTCCATGCTCTAAAGGCACCCATGCTCAGAGGGCCTCACCCCAGGTATAATACTCTGCTGTCGCCATCTTGAAACACTTAAACAGCTTTGAACGAGGAGCCCTGCATTTTCATTTTGCACTGCACCTCACAAATTATGTAGCCACTCATGCTCAGAGGTCAGGGTTATGACTGACTCAGGAGCCGTGGCTCTCTAAATGGACTTTGCTATACTCTCCGCAGAATCTAACCTGGGTTAGGTACATAGCAGTGAAGGAAATCTGAGGTAACAGAAAAGGCATGGGCCTTAGGATTAAAAAAAAATCTAGGACCTCATCGTGACTCCACCATTTACTCTTGGGCCAATCACTGGATTCCTGAGAGGTACATAGCTTATAGGACTCTCAAGTGAGGTTTACATGTGAAAATATACTGTAAACTACAAACTGCTCAAAAACATTAATAAATGTACTAAGTATTTGTAGGATACTCTCTCTGGCCAACCAGTCAAAATCTACAGGTCCACCCTCAGAAAAAGTCCAATAAGGGTTTAATACAGAGTTATGGTGGCCCCTAAGACCTTCAGCTTTCACCCAGAGTGTTTGGCATGAGTTTAAAAAAAAAAAAAAAAAGGACTTTGGGACATGCCTTTACATTTAATGGAGCAGTATAGAAAAGAAAAAGAAAAAACTATATATGATGTCAGAAGGACTGGATTCCAGATGGGATGCTGTTATTCATTAGCTAGATAACCATTACCTTCTCTAAGCCTCCTTATCTGTAAATTGGGTGGTTGTAAAAAACTAAATAAGATTATGCCTGTAGAAACAGTTTGCAAGTTGTTTTTAGTGTATAAACCATAAAGAACTATATAAATCTAAATTTATTAAAACTACCTATTACCCAGGTGGTTTCCTTCACCCCTTCCTCTTTTTTCTTTCCCTTCCAATTGCCATTCTTCCCTTCCTCCTCCTCTCCCCTTCCTCTTAGAAAAAGTCTGAGTGGAATAGGGGCGGCCACAGAGCCTTCCATAGCAGAACAAAAGCACGTTAGGATATGCAAAGGGACAGCCCTATTCACAGACTGTCACGTGTGGCTCATGAGCAGCGCTCCTGCAGAGGAGAGATTCAAGAAGAAAGGGACCCCCTCACTCACACATTCCACAGCTATGATGATAACAGCAGGTCTGAGAATGGGGGACTGGGAGCACGTGACCAAGGGATGGGCAATCACTGCAAAGTTTGAAATCAAGAGCTCCAGCATTTGAGCCTAATGTTAGCCCGCACCTTGTGGCCAGCACCATTTGTTCTTATTAATAAGGACCCTCAGCCCTCCCTCTAGGGGATGAGCGCTGGGGAGGAACTTGGGAGGATGTGGGCATGGAAGGCACAGCCCTAGACCGAAGGGGGAACTCTGGCAGAACAGAGGGGACAAATCTCCGACTTTGACTCTGGAAATCCGTGTCATCAAGTCCAGCCTCCCCTTTGTGTCCTTTTCTCATTTTGAGGTGTTCAGTAATCCTCAGGCACACCTGGCTCCCCCATCAAGTCCAGACAAAGCTGGAGGTGACCACTTCGAGCCACATCTGTTCCTAAGAGGAGGTTATCGTTCTCAGAGTACCTGAAACATGCTTTCTAACTGGAGAAAGAAAAGAACTTGTAAGCAGTTTAGAGGAAGTGTGTCACTGTTAAATGATCCTCCTCGATGGCTCTGAAAAATATATATACTTACATAATCCTACAGAGTATGAAGTCCTTTCACATCCACTGCCATGCTGATCCCCATCAGGAAGTTGGGATGAAGAGCCGTCCAACTTAAGCCTTTGGACTTATTGCCCAGGGTGGACTTTTCCCAGCTGCACACTCCTCCCGGGATGCAGCACAGGGTGACCCTGGGAACTAGAGCAACTTTTCACTCCAAAAACACTCTACCAGCAAGACATCTATTCAGGTTTCTCAGACCGTCGTCCTTTGAAGTGTTTTCCAAACTGCTAAGAGGAATTACCTAAATTCAGAGTTGGTCTTCTAATTTAAAAGATGATTTCATGGGAAAAAAGCCCAGTTAAGCTTCCTTCTTTTTCCATTCTTATTTGTGTCTGAGCAGCGGTCATGAACAGCTTCACAATCCAGCAGCCAGGTAGAGGTGGGTGGCAACGATTTCATATATTCTTGGGAATGATGAACTACTTGTTTCAAGGCAAAGAAGAAACACAAAATGGATGAAGGAATCCAGAAGGGACCGGTAGGATGGAGTAGTTGTTTATTTCCTTAAGCCAGGTTAAATGTTTATCATCACAGCCAGCAGAGCAGGAAATTACAAGGGGTAGGGGTGAGTTGTCATTTGACTTGAGAACCCTAAGCGCTGCATACACACACACACACACTTAGAAATGTTATTCTGAAATTCTCAGCGTTGATTCCATTTCACGCTGATCATTTGATGGCACAGAATTCAAGACAACTAGAAATCAGCGTTCTCCATTATTCCCTTCATCCTTCACTGAGGAACCTGAAATGGTTAGGGGGGGAAAAACTCATGAATAAAGAAATGTACTTTGACTAGAAGAATATACATCAGAGGATTCATCTGGGTGGATTTTTTCAAGTCAATATTGTATTTGCAAGCAGTATTTCTTTCTTTACCACTCTGCCTTCCTGGAGCTGACCTTTTGCATATGAAAGATTATCTATTGATCTGTAAATAAGGTTTACACAATATTCTCTTGCCTTTGCATCCTGTCAGTGTAATTCTTAGGCAGCTGGATGTTGCTCTTTGCTACTCAATAAACCATAATTCCATCCTGGCAAACCCTTCACACAGCTGGGTGGGCCCACACCCTCAGCTGACAACTGTCTTCCTCTCACGTGGGGGACTCTTAGAGCTTCTTAGGGGGCTGTTCATGGCAGCCACGCCATCTGCTTTCTCCAGCCAGGGATGATTCCAGGAGAGTCTTCACTGGGACTCACCTCAGCAGTTCTGGCTGTTTCTTCCCCCACCCCTCCCCCTAAGTCCCTCTCTCTCTTTTCTGCGTTCCTCTCTTTCATTTGTTTTGGTAGGAGTGCTGAAAGTAGCTTCTTTGGTTATAAAAGTTAAGCCGTTTGTTGGACATCGCATGGCAAAAGGGACAGAGGACAGGGATTCAGGAGGCGGCACAGAATAACAAGGAAGCACAGAGGCTCCAGGGCCATCGGGCTGGGCTCAGGTCTCGGTTCCTGCCCTTCTTAGTTGTGTGACCTTGGGTAACTGGCTTAACTTCTCTAGGTCTCAGTTTTCCTTTCTATAAATGAGGAATAACATTGCCTGCATCTTTGCATTGTATTAAATGAAGTACTGAAAAGAATGACTGACATTTTAAAAATTCTCAATACATGTTAGCAATTCTTATTAAATTCCTGACTCTATCATTTACTAGCTAAGGGAGCCTGTGTAAGGGACTCCATCTCTATGTATCTCAGTTCTCTCCTCTGCAAAAAAAAAGAAAAAGAAAAAAAAAAAAGAATACCTATCTCTGAGAGTCTTGTAAGGATTAATCTGATGACGATGATGATGATGTGTTGGTGGTGGTGATATCTCTTTCCCCTTCCAATATTTCTAAGGTTTTGAAGGCCTTGTTTCTTTTGGACAGAACCCACTGATCAGCATTCACACATGAAAATATATCATTTGTGTTTCTCAAAAGTAAAAGGCATCCTTCTTACCAAACTCCTGACAAATCCAGAAAGGTCCCTCCAAACGAGTGAAATTACATAATCCTGCATAATCCTAACCCCTCCTTTCGCTCATTTTCAATACTAGTGGTCCACAATACCTCATGTCATCCCCACCAACCAACTGGTTGGCTAATGCTTCCTATTTTTCTGTTGATTTACAATTTAACTCTTTTTATCATACTTCATTGCCTTTGAACCTCACAACGATCCAAGGAGTAAGCAGGGCAGTAAAAGTACGAGCAATTACAGAAGCCAGCTGGCCATGCCTGGACTCCCTGGTCACAGAGCTCTTCGGACAGGAATGTGCAATGTCCCTGTGGACTGTTCCGATACTTTTGATGTTCAGTAACATTTGGTTCTCTGTGGTGGGAGGGAAAGAGCCATACTTGGGTTCATTTTTCAAAGTTACTGCAGCCACGTGCACAGTAGAAAGGATCGGTGCCTTCCCATTCCTCCTCCATCATTTTGGATGTGAAGTAGCCAGTCAGCAAGGACTCATTCATTCAGCCAATCATTCAACAATCATGTATTGAGGCCATACTATATCCCAGGCTTTACTGTGATGTTTCTTGGGTGTACAAAAGATGACAAGACAGACGAAGCCTCTGCCCTTATGGAACTTACATTCTAATTGAAAAGACAAATGATGTTGTACAATGTCAGTGGGGATAGTGATATGAAGAAAAATAAAGCAGGGAAAGTAGAGTGATGGTTTAAAAAGGGTGGTCGAGAAAGGATAGAGGGGATGGCCTTGTGAGAGATGAAGGAGTCGTCTACAGACAGCTCCCAAAACAAGGAGCTCAGTCTTCTGGGGAGAAAAGACTATCATTCATTAACCCCTGAATATAATACATCTTTCAAGCTGTGTGGCACTGGCCATAGATAAGAGGACTGATCCAATGCCTTGGGTTGGATTAGTCAAAGAAAGCTTCTTTCAAGGTAGGGAGAATTTAGCTGCAACTTGGGGGATGAATAAAATTTAGAAAGACAGAAAAGAAGGAATTTTCTGTGAAAGAAAGAGGTGAGTAAATGCATAGAACATAAAAGGGCCATGGAATAGGCAGAGGATGACGAGATACTGAGTCTCAATAAAAAGAAGGTGTACACTGAGAAGGGGTTTGACTATATCAGGATGGATTGGGCTTGGTGAGATTGGAAAACTAAATTTAAGCGAGGAGTTGAGTAGCAGAGAAGAAGCTATAAGAGAGTCTTACCAACAAGGACCTACTGTATAGCACAGGGAACTCTACTCAATATTTTGTAATGACCTATAAGGGAAAAGAATCTGAAAAAGGATAGATACCTATGTGTATAAGTGAATCACTTTGCTGTACACCTGAAACTAACACAGCATTGTAAATCAACTATACTTCAATTGCTTTTAGAAAAAGAGCTTCTTAAGCAGCAGAGTGACAGGATGACAATGATTTGGACTGTAGATTGACAGGTAACAGGGTATAGACTATACTCAAGGGAGACCTGCTAAGGACTAGTTGCCATAATGCAGGAGTACAGTAATGGTGGCACCTGGAGGAATAGAAAGGCATGGTTCAATGGGGGACACATTTCCAAAACTGAACCACTGGCATATGATTTCCCTCTAGGTCGGACGACCCAAGTGAATGCACTGATTTTTGCCCACTCACCTCTAGTAACCCCCAAAGCCTCCCTTCCCCCTAGTGACTCCCACACAGAATCACCCTGCAGACAGCACTCATCAAGAATTCAGTCTGGGCCAGAAGTCATCTTACACAGTGGCTGTGAGTATTGGGAAGAAATTATTAGCCATCTCCCTAGCTGTCAGTGTTGTAAATGTCTAAGGATGTTGTCATGGCTACAGGGATGTCTGGGCACAATGGAAATTATACAATTGCTTCTTTTATCAGTAATCTGTCTAGCAGAGCCAACTTTGCCTGCCATTGTCAACTGCAGGAGAAGATAGCCAGATTTTCCTTGTGAACACTGAAGTTCAGCATGAGATTTCAGCCTGAGCATGTCAGCCCCAGGAGAGCAAGAACTTCCTCTTGTCTTGGGGCCTGCTTGTAACAATGGTGACATTTTCATACTGCTAACCTCTGCTCTTCATTCCTCTGACCTGTTCAGTGCTTTCTCCACCAAGAAGTTCAGGCCTTCTCCATCAGCAAGGCAATTACTGCATGTATCAATTCACATCAGTATGTTCAGATCTTGATAGTCTTCTTCCCAAGGGAAGTGGCATATTTTTTAAAAAGGAGCCTGGAAAAGGCAATGTGAAACCCAAGAATTGATAATGATAGACTCCCAGGCGTGGGGCTTCTGAGAGGGTAGGAAAGTCCAACAGGATCCACTCAAATAGCATGTAGGTGACCACCTACTCCAGCCGCTTGCAGTCTCTGGATTATATTTTCACAGGAGATACCTCTTATGAGGTAGGTATATCCTCACCTCGTTAATTCTGAAATAAGACCTGTCTCTGTCATCACCAGAAATCAGATGTAAAGACCAGCCTAGAGAGGGTTCAGAGAGAAACACGTCTCCGATTAGCTGCATGAAGCTCAGCCCTGCCCTCTTCCTCCTTGCTAATATCACCTCCACATCCCCCCAGACAGTGATGGGCTGATCTCTTCAAGTCTCGGTTTCTTCACCTACAAAATGGAAATCATAAAATATGCTTCAAGAGGCTAATGAAAGAGGAAAAGGGACTCTACATTCCTCTTAGATCTCTCGTAGCCCTCAGGTGCTTGGTGTCTAAATTGTGTTCTTCACAAATCTGGGGATCCCAGAGTCACTGTCCTGTCCTGAGCTCAGCATGTTCAGATCCAGCACAAAGGGCCCTGTAGGGAAGGAGAAAGTCCCTCTATAGGACAGGAAAATCCAGCCTCCTGCAGACCACTCTGCTTCCCAGATCAGGCTCCTCTTCCCCAGGATTCAAGGAGACCCTTTAAATGCTGAGATCCTTCAGAGGCATCAAACACTTAAACCAGCTGTAAATTACTCTTAAATTAAGCACAACAGAAGCTCTGCTTCTTAAGCTAAAGGGGACTCGCAGAATGAGCCCTGCCACTTCGGGCCCTTACAAAACGAGCACAGCCAGCCTTAGCGGAGCCTGAGAGGTACTGGATGTGGCATCAGGCTTAAGAGGCAGACAACACCCAGCAGCCATTGGAGCTGGCCTGGGAGGGCAAATCCCTGGCAGGGCTGGCCCCAGGCACAGAAGGAGAGACAGCTGAGCTGGCGAGAATCTGAAGGGCATCAAGTGAAGCCCCACCTCCGTGCAAAATAAACTGCTGTCTCTTCTTCCACCACTGCAGCCTCAATTCAACAGAGGAAGGTTTCAAGGGTATTTTGGTCCTTTCTGACCCTTTTAGATTTGCAATTATCCCTGGGAGAGGCCACATATTAAGATATTGGAGCTAACACAAGAACTGTCAGCTACCGGCTCTGTAGGGATGGGGCAGCCCCTGGAAGCAGAGATGGGCCAGGGGAGGTTGGGCAGTGCCGTGGGCAACAGGGGGTGGGCAGGACGGTGAGAGAGGGAGGGCGTCATGCAGTCAGCTCTGGTTACCAGACTGCGTGCTCCTCCAGGATGGGGACCAGGTTGTCTTCACGGCCACACCCCCAGTACGTGGCACACAAAAAAGGCGTTCAGCTATTTATTTCTCCTTTTAGAGAACACTGGCTGTGATCGCTCACGCCAGACCTCTTGCGCATCTGGTTCTCGCCTCACTCTGGAATGCTTGTTGAGGGACCCATTTGTTCCTTGCTGCCCTCATTCATCTCATCTGCTTTATCTTTCACAGTGTGTGCTCTTAGGTTGTCAGCTAAGAACACAGGCGTCTTCTAGCCACATGGCCCCACTGCTCCCAAACCCCTGGCTTGTCCATCTGGGAAGATGTTGTCTTCCCGTGGGCATGGCTACAGGAGGAAGGCATTCCAGGAGGCTCCTCGGCCAGTCAGATCACCTGGTTCAAGACTGGGGAGCAGTGAGGTGGCAGGAGTGGGCATCACCTGATTCAACTGACCTCTAATCCAGAGCAAAGGCCGCATCTAGCTCATCTCTGAGCTTCTACAGAAGGGTCTGCACACAGTAGGTCCTTAATGAAAATGTGGGCCTGGATTTGAATCTTTCTGTTTGGGTAGTGGAAGGGAAGCAGCTGCTGTTTTTAGAGAAGTATCTTGGGGCATTACAGAGCGTGAACACTGCAGTGACAAATGGTCTAAGGAAGAATATTTTCATCCCCAGCAGACATTACAAAAATGTTCTGCTGCGGTTTAATCATGAGGTCACCAACAGCAAACACCCCACAAATAATGTCTAGTTCAAGAGGGGCTGAGCTCCTCCCCCACCAGTTGGGATTCAAAGATAAAATTAGGCAGCCTCCCTCACAAAGCTCACCCACCACAGTCTCTCTGGACAAGGGCCAAACCACCGGAGCCGCCTGGACACCAAGGTAAAGCTCTTCTCTTTATGAGAGAGCCACATGCTCAGGCTCCAGCCGTGGTCCTGCTTGTGTAAACAAGTAACGAGACCTCTCTGGGCCTCATGTAAGATGGAGAGGAAAGGGACAGCCCCATCTCCTTCAAAAGTTGTAAGGAAGAGAAAGGAAGGAAGAAGATGAGTCATGGTGCGGGGACTCTTTCAAAGTTCAAAATGGCAAACAAGTGCAAGCACTGCTGATTGGACAGGGCACTGCTGGCAGATACGGGGTGGGACACAGAAATCACAATTTAGAAAGCACTTTCACTTTATATTAATTTACATAGTCTTACAAAAGCCCTCTGAGATATTTACTGATGGTTCCATTTCACAGATGGGAACCTTGAGGTTCAGAGATGCTGACTGAATTGCCCTAATTCCCAAAATGGGATTAAGAAAGGATCTTGGAGCAGGAGAGACAGGGAAACTGATACTAATTGAACATCTACTAGATGGCAGACCCTAAACTAGGTATTTTGTTCTCACAACTCATCTTCCAACCTTCCAAAACAGTGAGGTGTGTATTTTGCCCAATTTATAAATGAGGAATTTGAAACTCAGAGATCCTGTAGTTGGCAGAACTGAGATCTGAGGCCAGGAGTGTCTGACTCGATCCCGGTTCTCCCCGCTTTCCAGGGCTCCGCGGCTGGGAAGGTGCAGAGTGTGGGTGAAGCCAATGTCAACGTACCCAGTGTTCTGAGCGCAAGAGTGACACCTGATTCCTGTTTGCCATTTGGAACTTGTGATCATCTACGTGGCTATGTTGAAGTGTACCTAAGAAATAGCTTTCTAAATAATTAATGCTTGAAATGAGCTGTGGGGAAGGGTGTGCAAACTGTTTAAAATATTAACTCTTCTGCGACTCCCCTATGTAATTTAAAAGTAACTGCTTGCTACAGATTGGTAGTCTGATTAAAGTTATTCATACATCGGCATCCAATAAGGTCCCAAAAGATTACCTCTTAGGAACACTCTGTTAGCAGTGAATCTAACTTGGAGAGATATTTAGGTTTTAAAAGTCCTTATGTAGCCAGTGTGGTATCATGGCAAGAAGATCACCAAGAGGGGTGGGAGCCCGAGGGCCCAGGTTCCGACCCCATTTCTTCCACTTGTTAGCAAACAAGTTAACTGAAACTCTCTAAGCCTCAGTTTCCTTATCTAGAAAATGGAGCTAATAATAGTATCTTCTTCATGGAGTTGTGGGCAGGAATAAGTGACTCTGCACAGGCAAGGCCTGTATGATGGTGCCTGACATGTGGTAAGGTAATTGGAAAGTATTAACTATGATTCTTTCTGGTTTGAGCTTAGAAATTTGGGTGATTCATTTACCCTCTATGAGTGTTGCCTGCCTTATCTGTAAGACTGGAATCATAATTATATTCACCTTAGAAACTCACAGTAAAGTCAAATGAGGTAACATGAAATAACTCTGTCAGTCACTTGAGCTACACAAATATAAGATAAGGCGATTTTCCAGTCTTTTCTTCCTAGAAGTCTGGGTCAGAACTGTGACCTGTGTAATCGGTTCCTAGGACTTCAGTTACTTCCCAAGTACCAGTCCTCTGGTCTATTGCCACGTTAGGCAACATCTCACCCGGGCCCAAGTCAGACACTGGCCACTGTGTCCCCAAGCAGGAGGAGACAGTGATGAAAGTTGCCACGTGGTTTTCTTAAAGTCCTTCTCTCAACCTAAGTGACACAACAACAGCTCCCACCCTTCCCCACGGCGGGGGGCTGGGAAGGGCAGATTCTCAGGCATCTCCAGGAAACCTCCTCACAAGGTTCCTACACCGTTCTCATGCCCACTGCGCACGAGAGGTTAAGAGTTGTGTAACTGGTTTCTAGAAACCTGGACTATAGCATGTCTCATACCTCGGCATCTCAGGAAAAACTCCAACTCTGACATCCTGTTACACTGAGACCTGCCCTAGCCACGAAGGCATCGTGTAGCAGGCTCCGAATTGAAAGGACAAATAACAACAAAGTGAGAGCTGCTCAGTAACCCATCACAAACTTTGTTTTTTTCTACATTCAGCCCCATTTTGTCAAAGCTTTCTCTTCAGTTTAGTCCTCCTTTGATTCATTTTGCCATCAGAGAACATGATTTCTTCTTACCCAGACGGTGTGTAGTAGAGAGGTTAATTGTTGGGCTAGGAGTAGGAATCTGATCCTGTGACTGACAGACCCTGTACAGCTGCAGGGGAGTTATTCAGAGTCTCTTACCTTCCCTCTTTAGGTTGTCCCCTACAGGGGCCCATCCTAAAATGCCTGAAATGCCGGGAGAAATTGGATCAAAGTTCATTTGACAGAGTGTGCCTTTTCACCAGTGTGGTTCTGTAAACTTTCTGATTTATATCATGGTAGAGGAATACAGAGGGCTGACCTATAGAACACTCTGTCTAAGAGAGAGTTTGCCAACCATGTTCTAAATGGTAACAGCATTTTTGGAGAATTAGCATAAATCAGCATAAATACTCTAGCTTCTAGCAGGGCTTCCAAGGTTGAACTAGGAAACACCAAACTCAGGAGATACTCTACAATAAAGGAAGAATCCAGGGTCAATATGTTTGGGGAAAGACAGCGCACTACTTCCTCCTCTTGGGCATTTACAATGAATAATATTGTGGTAAAGGCTCTGAGAATCCTGCAGGAAAGAAACAGTTTAACCTTATTAATCCAGCACTTCCTAGACTTATTTGATGACTGTGGCCTTTCGTTTGTAAGCAACGCATTTATAACCTTTGGAAACAGCATTTATGGAGAAATGCTCCAAGTATCTAAGTTGGAAGTCACCTTAGAGGTCACAGAGTTCAACTCCCCTTTCCAATTCTACACCCAGTTCCAATGTGTGGGGTTTCCCCTCACACATCCAAGCAATTCTCAGACACCAGCTGGGTGCCCTACAATTTAACTGTGACACTATCTACCTGGATACAGCATTAGATCCCACAGATTTAAGGCTCAGTCCTATAAGATTGTCCCCCTTCAGGCACCAATTCCAAGTCCAGGTTGTCACCTGTGCTCCTGACCAAACAGCTATAGATTGGAGGTTCCAATGACCCCTCTTTGAGTTTGGTTAATTTGCTAGAGAGGCTCACAGAATGCAGGGAAACATTTTGCTTACTAGATTACCAGCTTATTATAAAAGGATACAACTTAGGAACAGACAAATGGAAGAGATGCATAGGGCAAGGTATGGGGAAAGGATTCAGAGCTTCTATGCCTCTCCAAGCCCACCATGCTCCCCACCCAGAAGGTCTATGCCAGGAAGGGGAATGGAGACCAAATATATATTTTGTATCATAAATAACAATATCATAGCCCTCATGAAGAAACCCAGCCACAGAGACACATTTCCAGAGGTAGGGAACCAAGTGCTTTGCAGTACAATTCATTCTTTGGTCTGATCACAGTAGGAGCACAAACTTTAGAGTCAGAAAGATGTGGATTCAACCTCTAGCTCTGCCCCCTTATGTGTGTCTTTGTGAAAGTGATTGGACCTCTCGGCTAAGCCTCCTCCACTCTGATATGAGGATGGTAATGATACCCACCTCCTAAGGTAGAGGAGAGGAATAAATAAAATAATCAATGTTAAGTGCTTGGTGTGGTACCTGGTACATAGGAAGTGTTGAATAAATGTTGACCATTATTATTATTAATCCTACACCTACTTTCCCAAGCAACACAGCACAATCCTATTACTATTTCCACCTGGAAGCTCTTCAGAATCACAGGCTTCTCTTCCCAAGCAAAATATCCTACATAGTGAACAATACGGTCTTGATTCTTCACCCCATCAGCTAAAAAAACACTAAAAAACAACAACAAAAAACCTATATCCCCAAATAAGTTTATTTATAAAGTAGATACATATATAATGCAGTATTAATGTTTGTGTGCATTACAAAATATACACAAAAATTATATTTTAAAGTATGAAATAAAGGTGAATAAATCATATGTTTTACATGTGCACCTTGCCTTATTATATACCATTTTATATGCACAATAAGCCTAGTTTGCTCTAATTATAATAACAATATTTTAGAGGAAGCAATACCATAGGATGTGCTTCATTATTTATTTATTTTTTTTTAAATTTTTTTTGCGATACGCGGGCCTCTCACTGCTGCGGCCTCTCCTGCCGCAGAGCACAGGTTCTGGACGCGCAGGCCCAGCGGCCACAGGCCCAGCCGCTCCGTGGCACGTGGGATATTCCCAGACCGGGGCACAAACCCGCATCCCCTGCATCGGCAGGCGGACTCCCAACCACTGCGCCACCAGGGAAGCCCCTGTTTCATTATTTTTTAATCCTTAGTTTAACACTCAGAAAAGCAATTCACAGGTCATTTCAATAATAGATTTCAATGGCTGTCAAAGCTGAGAACAAAACCTCACTAAAGCAAATATAGCTGCACTCTGAGTCACCCAGACTCCATGTTCAATCCTACTCTTTCATGCAAATATTTTTATGAAATTCAGCTAGTAAATTTTCTTCCCTAATGCCAATCAGATGTTCCTACAAACCTGAATGATGTTGTATTTTTATGTTTCTAATCAAAGTGTTCAAAACCCAGTGAAAAAATATAAACAAGTTAGAAAATTGCATATCCTTGTTTTTAAAATATGCAATATGAGAGGTTTCATAACTGATGACATGCATCATTTTCAGCAATAAATTAATTTCCATTTTTCCCCAAATTCTTTCCTTTGAAATGCTGTTGTATTCTTCCTCATTATTAATACATCACCTTTCCCTTAAAGAGATAAATCAAATATGTCTAATTTGAAAATATCTGCTCTGTAACATTATTTCTGATAGTCATTTGTCATCACAGAAAAACTCAACCAATTGGAACACTCGTATTTTCTTTTAATTTGTAAGTCATCTTCCATTTTGTCAACTCTTTGTAGTAATTTTCCTCGAGACGACCAACAAGCCTCTAGGTAATAGTATGATCAGGACCCAGACACTAAACAGAATCTGACAGGCAAGAAGGTTTATCCAGGCAGGTTTGTCCAAAGAAGAAGGAGGAAATTAGAGAAAGGGGGAAGGAGGAATCTGGGAAGTTCAGCTGTGGCTTCCAGTGGTTCCAACAGGGCACAGAGAGCCTCAGGCAGCAGATAACAGACCAGCCTGCCCAGGCATCATGGAGGTCCACAAGGACAACAAGGACCCAGATACGGAAACAGCATCTCAGTGCCCAAGAGAACTGGGGGAAAGCAAGGCATGGCCCAGGTTCTAGGGAAACCAGGAAATCAGACAAGGTCTCAGTTATAGCAATGGAATATGACTGGACCATGACCAATAACAGTGCCTGGACACAGTGCTAAGGTTTCCTGTTAGGTAAATCTTATTTCCCTGAGTAAAAGATAAAGGATCTGAGTCCTACAGACTTCAACTACCTCCTTAAGGCCGTACAGCTTAAAAAGTGGTACAGTCAGGACTTGAACCCAGATCCTCTAGCAACAGAGCTGCTAGTTTAAAGCTATGCTATTCATCCTATCTGACAATAGGACCAGAGCCCGATGGTTTAACCAGAATATTAGGTCAAAACAGAATCTGCAGCCAGGCTAATAAGGCTGAGATCTTCAAAATCTTGCCTTCAGGCTCATTAAATTCCCCCTGATTGCTAAGGAGTCTGGTTTCCATGGAGACTGAGGCAAGTTTGATCTGAATATGAGTTAAATATTTCCAGCTTTGAAGACATGAGACTGGGGAGGCAGGAAACAAGGCTCTCCCACTGTCTCAGGTAATTCCTTACCCAAGATCATTTTACAGAAAGAGAAACCGAGGCTCTGAAAATGTAAGTGAACTGTTCAGCACCATCCAACTAGTGAGAGAGAAAGCACTTAAATCTGGGGTCCCTCATCTTAAGGCTAAGGCCCTTTTCATTGAACTACAGCTTATTACACACACTCCCATCTAACTCCAAGTTTACGTGATTTTACACCTAATCAAATCTTTATTTAATGATTTGGAAAGTATATGTTAGCATCTTTTCTAATGGTGTATGTAGAGATGCAAATTCCCAGTCAATAAGGATCTACAGTTAAGAGAAAACTCAATATCAGTGAGCCTCAAAAGGTAAGGAGGCTTCTCATATATTAATTAAGTGTAGTCCACTCTTCTCCTTCTTATGTATCATTGGATAACTAACTTCTCCCAGAGTGGTCAGAAGGAAGAAGTACATTTTATCTAAGAGACAGAAAAATGTAATTAAAAATGTAAAAAATAAGGAAGACAAAGACTTAAATTAGGTGCAAACAAAGCTTATATCATGGGAAATCAATTAGAAGATGGAAAAAGGAGTTCAAGTTCAAACCCTCAGTCTTGGTTTCTAGGAAATGTGCTTTGGCAAAAATAATAAACCCCTAACCAAGACACACAACTGGCAGCGTCGCATTCTTAAATCAAATTTGCCTAAAATATCTCAGTGGGCCATTAAGGCCATGGTATGGAATCTGTTTCTGCCTCAGTTCACAAACTAAAAGAAAACTGGTTCGCACCGTCTCAGAATCCAGCATTCCCTGCCACAGTGGATTCTGAGTGGAACAGAGATAAAGAATTGCATTCTTGGTTAGCATGTGTGATGGAGAGTGATATGCTGTTCTACCTGACTTTTGTCAGTTCAGTGGGTTATGCAGTAGGTTCTCAATAACTACCCATTGGTTTGTCCTGACCACTACTGTGAAGTCAGGGTTATGGGATGGTGAAAATATGGGCCACCTCTGCTCAGGGAGTCCCCAAGTCTTCTTACTTCCCATTACAGCAACTCAGAGTGGCTTCTAAACACTTAGGCATCAAGTCCACACTTTTTTACCTGGTCTTAAAGGTTCTTGAGATACTGCCTCCTCCTTCCCTCTCCATCCTCTTTTCCTCTGTGTCCCACCTCCTACAAACCTCCTGTGGTCTAAGCGACATACACTCACTTCCCTAGTTCAGGCCAGTAAGCTTTATACTCTCTCAGAAATCTGGTTTGCTCTCCTTCCTTGACTAATCCAACCCATATTGCTCTCCCCTTCCCTGAACTCTTAAGACACTCACAGTCAGTAACATAGATTTTAGCACTTGACCTGTCTGAGTATTTCCACTATACTAGTCTTAACTCCTCAATTCACCTGCAAACCCTGAATACATGGGTCTTTGGTGGTTTGGGCATGGTCTTTGGTGTCCTCTCTTGGATGGGTTGTATGAAGAGAAGATTTATAGTCCAATGCAAAACAAGTGAGCACACACACACTATAAATTTAAGAAAAAACAACCCACCAGCCCCATTGAAGATTCATGAAAACACTAATGATGTTTAGGACAATGAGCCTTAGAGCTTTGGGGTCAACTGTTCATGAAAGCAAGTATATTATCTAGTTAGGGGGCAGGACATAGTGGGACTGGTTCCCACCAATTGAAGGGACCTCACTAAGTTCATCCTGGCAGGCAAAGTACCCATTTTCGTCATTGTAACCTCAAGACTGGTGACAGTTAGGCATGAAAGGTGCTAACACCAGCTCAGAATGTAAAGCCAGCTGTTGACTAGAGAGGACTGTGAGCCAGTTACCTTTCTTTAGAAGATCCATTTGCAGAATTTAAATTTGCTGACATTTGGCCCTCAGGCCTTTACCTGTTCTTGAAGATAAACTGCAGTTGAGTGAATCAAAATAATTTCACAGCAAACAGTCATATGACCAAAGCAAACCCATTGAGACATAGAGCTCCTAGCTGATTACCCACTTCCAGCCTCCAACAGACATGAATTTATTGATCAGAGGGGAAAAATGAATTGGAAACTAATTATTCATCCGAACTCCATTTCCTGAGTTACCTTGGGGTTATGGAGAGTTTCAGCTATAGAGTAATCACCAATAATCCATCTCACTAGATGGTCACTAGATCTTTTTAAGTGCCTTAAACTCAGAACTACTGGAATAATCTTAGCCATTTTTGCTGTGTGTTTTCTTTTCTATAAAGACCAAAAATTTCAGTGTGCATCTACAAACACTTATAGATGTCCCATAAGTATAGTGGCTTTGGGAGCTCATACTATTGATATTAATGTACTTGTACTCTTCTCATTGACAATCATAAATTCTTCCCTCCTTCAATTATATAAAATTCTTACTCATTCACTAACAGAAAGAGAGCCAAGTTGTTATCCATATAATGTCAAATCAGTTAGGTGTGATGAACACAGCTAGTGAATGATTCCTTTTTTGTGCTCATCTCTTGACAGCACATAACACACTGCCTGGCCTGATACACATCAAGCACTTTACATGCACTAACCACTGTGAAAACGTTGAGTTTTCAGAAGAAACATGATTTCCATCATCATGTCGTTCACAATCTGGTTGAAGAGACAGACGTTGAATAGACACATTAACACAAGATAATATACAGTTGAGAATCTTGATGAGTGCTAATAAGGGAAAAGTGCTAAAAAGGAATATGATTATACTGGGAATAAATCGGAACCTTAATTTAGACTGGCAATCAGGGAGCTCTTCTCTGAAGAAATGACATTTGTAACTCAATCCTGAAGGATGAGTTGAGGTTGGCCAGGTGAAGTGTGGGTGGTGAGCCTTCCAGATAGAGCATGTGCAAATGCCTGGAAACAGGGAAGAACTTAGCGCATCTGAAGAAATGAAAGAAAGCCACTGGTGCTGAAGTGAATTGGGTGAATGGCATGAGTTGAGGGTTCAAGTGTAAGTAGGAAGGAGTATAAATTTTACTGTAGGAAACAACTAAAGAAAAGCAGAGGACTAATGCCATCTTATTTACATTTTTTAAAAGAATGCTCTGTGTACTGTATGGAGAATGGGTTTGAAAAGACAACATTAAATGTGTGGAAAGGAGGAGACTATCGCAGAAATCTAGGGGAAAGATGATGGTGGCTTGTTCTAGAATGGTGTCAGTCGAGATGGAAGAAATTGTATGGAAATGGAATCTAAGAGGATGTTGAGATGGACTGGATGTTGGGGAATGAGGGTGACGAAGCCAAGTTTAATGTCACATTTCTAACAAATAATTGATAGATGGGAGTGCTGTTTATGAGGAAGAATTGAGAAGGAGCAGTTTTGTGAAAGTGATGGTGGGAACTAGTTTAGTTTGTTATGTCAATGAGACATTCAGAAGAGGATATGTGAAGTAAACTTTAATTAGGATAAACTAGAGAGGTCAGAAGTCAAGTATAAATCTAGGAGTCATCATCATATTGATACTACTTGAAGCCATGGGAAATGAGACCTTCCCAGCAAGACTATAGAGAAAAAAGGCAGAAGGCTCCGAGTACGTCTAGAGGAGGGGGCATCAACAACGAAAAACTTAAAAGGAGTAACAAAGAAAGAGGCAGAATAATAGAAAAGTGTGATTGGACAGAAACTAATAGAAGAGACAGTCTGGCAGAGAGTACTGAATTCTCCTGAAAGGTCTAAAAAATGAGAATTTAAATTGTTCATTAGATTCATTGTTTATGGGTTGGTAGATTTGGGGCATGACGAAAGCAGTTTCAGTGGAGAGGTATAGAACGAAAACAAATTGGAGCATCCTCAACAAATTAAAGAGGAATAGAACATGAGAAAATGAAGATAGCGTGCACAGACAACTCTTTCTAGAAACTTTACTGTAAAAGAAGGAAGAGAAACAAGGCTGGGCTGCAAGTGGAGACAGATTTGGAGTAAAGGCAAATGGCAACCGTCAGTGAGTCTATGTAAAACGTGAAATTCAGTGCAAGTTAGTACCTGTCTCAGTCTAGGTGATCCAAAATATGTCTGAACAAGGACTTAACAAGTGAGTATTTTATTTTACATTCAAACTGGAGAAAAGAGATTCGATGACTAAGAAGAAAAGAAGGAATGAGGGAAAGGCAACTCAAGAATGTATTATTGGTTGACTGCCACCAGGAAATCAAGGCCCAATTATGCTAGAGCCCATCTAAGCTGTCATTTAGAATACATTAAGAGTTGTTCACCCAAGGAGTGGAAGAGTTCACCACTAGAAGAGTTGCCCTATGGGGTGCTAACTCCCTTGTAGCTCCCAATCTGCCCCATGCCTCAAAATAGTTGAGCAGGTTCCCATAAGCGTCCCCCTCAGAGGTGGTAGAGGAGCCGAGGATACAGAATGAGGGATACCCAGTATAACTGAGGGCCAGTGTCTGCTAAGTTAAATCCATATGTAGCTGGTTGCTACGGTAACCGCTAGAGTAAAAGATGGAGCAAGAGGATGTGAAGCAGGGCTCAGCGGTGTCTGATATAATATCTACCTTGATGTTCACACACTCCACAGCCTTTCCAGTCTGGAAAGATGAAATGGCTTGCGTCTAGTTCATGCCAGAGCTGGCATATACATTCTCCTGATTCCTGGCCTCCAGACCTCCTTGCCTCTGTTTAAGATTAATTACTCCAAGTAGCCGTGATACCTGACAAGTAAATTAACTGCATAAGGGTTTTAATACATTCTCTGTGACAGAAGCAAGAAATGTTTTAGAACCAATAACCAATTAACCTAATATTTTATGAGCACATACTGTATTCCCAATCTGCACCAGCAGTACAGATTGCCAAAGAATATTAAGTATGGTCCTTGCTTTGATGTCTCATTAAAAGAATACTGCACAGACCCATGGGAAGAGATCTAAAAATAGTAGAAGGCTAGATATGATTATATAACAAATGTAGAATAAGCCTCTGTCAAGCTATCAGATATTTAGTTATGGCAATGTTTCTGTTGGAACTTCTCTGAGTAGAATCTCAGAGGTGATGGACAGCAATCATGAAAGTTATCTGTTTTGGTTAGAAACTTCAAACTCCAAATGTTAACAGAAGCTATCTCTGGGTAGTGAAACTAGAAGTGATTTTTACTGTCTGCTGTAGATGTTTCCATATTTTCCATAAGTTTCATAATACATATGTATTACTTTTATATTCAAAGAATATACTTTTTAAAATAACCAAAGGATGTTGAGCCACTAGAACTCTCATCATTGCTAGTGAGAGTGCAAAATGGTACAGCCACTTTGGAAAACAGTTTGGCAGTTTCTAATAAAGTTAAACATACACTTACTTACCATCGACCTAGTAATCCCACTCATAGATATTTACCCAAGAAAAGTAGAAATGTTCCCTCTCTCCCTCCCTCCCTCCCTCCGTCAGTCTCAGTCTCTGTCTCTGTCTCTCTCTCTCTGTCTCTGTCTCTCTCTCTCACACACACACACACACACTCTCACACACACACACATACACACACACACACTATACACAAATGTTTAAAGCAACTTTTTTATAATCAAAAAAATTGGAAACAACCTACATGTTCTTCAACCTACGAATGAATAAACAAACTGTGGTATATCCTTACAATGGAAGACTAATCTGCAATAAAAAACAGCAAACTACTGGGACTTCCCTGGTGGTCCACCGGGTAAGACTCCATGCTCCCAATGCAGGGGACCAAGGTTCTAACCCTGGTCAGGGAACTATATCCCACATGCATGCCACAACTAAGACCCAGAGCAGCCAAAATAAATTAAATAAATAAATATTAAAAATAAAAAACCAGTGAACTACCGATACATACAATAACATGGAAGAATCTCAAATGCATTATACTGTATGAAAGAAGTTCCATAACATATGATTGCACTGATACGACATTTTGGAAAAGGCAAAATTCTAGAAATAGAAACTGATCAGTGGTTGGTAGGAGTAGGAAGTAGAAGAGAGGTAACTACAAAGGGCAACACAACATAACTTGGAGGGTTCTGGAACTTGGCTGTATCTTGAGTGTGCCAGTATTTAAACAGCTGCATATGCTTGTGTTCACTCAGGTCTCTACACAAAACAATTTATTTTTCAGGGTGAAAATTTTTTAAGTAAATAACACAACAAATTCTTAACAAAAGCATGTTAACAGCTCTTTCCCACAAATGAAAAACAAAGGGAGATGATCTCAAGGGCTGTTGAAATAATCAAAGGAAGAATTGACCAAGATGGGTTCTGTGTGGATCACTGGGAACCAAGAAGGAGAAAAACATCTGAGAACCATTACAGGGAACCTGTAGGGAGAATGCACTGGCTTTCTGAAGACAGAAGCAGAGAACAAGACACTAAAGTCTCCTCTAGAATCATAAACCCAAAAGACACACGATCTTTCACAATGATGAGTGCATAGGTGAAGGTTCGTTAGATTGCAGGCAACTAAGACTAACTTTGTCTTAGGTAAGGCACACAGAGAAAAGGGAAATGGGAGTGGGAAGGAACTGGAAGGATTCTGAGTAACCCACAGGACCCCGGGAAATGCTGAAGAACAGTGTGTCAGACAACTCTCATGGGTCAACTTGAAAATCTTTTTCACCACTGCTGTGGAAGCCAGTTCCACCCAAATTTCAACCAGCTTAATTTCAACTGTATAGCAGCTACTCTGGCCTTGTGTACCTCTCATTTCTAGTCCTGGGGCTTCTTCTACACCACTGTAAGTGATGCCCAGTAGGAACTCACTGGGTACCCACAAGTGTGCAAGTCAGAGTGGAGTTAACACCATGGGGATACCTTCCACCAAGAGGAAATAGTAGTCTGTGGATAAATGCTTCCCCTATTCCCCCATTCAGAGCAATAGTTCTGATACCCATTTTGAAAATCTCTTAGGTCAAGTCCTTGGCATTAAAGACCAGTCACTAGTAGTGGTGGACAACTCAATACAGTACAATAACTCATTCTTGTACTGATTCTCTTTCTTCCATCTCTGTTTCATTCCACCTGTCCCAAACTCTCTGAACTCATATTATCAAATATATTAACTGCAAGCCAGGCTTTATCTCAGGCTCTGCTTCCTGGGGAACCCAGGCCAAGACATACAGGCCTTGGAAATGATCCAATATAGCTCTGGAAATCTCAGCTGTAGAAATATGTGGACTCTCTCTTAAGAGTGATGGTATCAGTGGACTCATCTGTAACCAAGCTTCAACTTCTTCCCAGGAGAGAGTCTGATGGGCCCAGCTTAGGTCACATACATACTCTGAGGTCAAAGGATATGGAACTCATGCCCTAATCTCAAGAGAATCACTTGGAGAAGAGGCAGTTCTTCAAAGAGTAATGTGGAGATTGGAAACAGGGGATGATTTAGGAAAATTCTGTTTTCTAGTTGCAAGTTGCTTTTGGATCATGTTAATTTATCTGTTTTTAAGATAACATTAACATTAAACGCATGAATATTCGAATTATAAGGGTCCCAGATGAAGAAGAGAAAAAGAAAGGGACCGAAAAAATATTTGAAGGGGTTACAGTTGAAGACTTCACTAATATGGGAAAGGAAATAGTTAATCAAGTCCAGGAAGCACAGAGAGTCCCATACAGGATAAATCCAAGGAGAAACACAATAAGACACATATTAATCAAACTATCAAAAATTAAATACAAAGAAAACATGCTAAAAGCAACAAGGGAAAAACAACAAATAACACACAAGGGAATCCCCATAAGGTCAACAGCTGATCTTTCAGCAGAAACTCTGCAAGCTAGAAGGGATTGGCAGGACATATTTAAAGAGATGAAGGAGAAAAACCTATGACCAAGATTACTCCACCCAGCAAGGATCTCATTCAGATTTGATGGAGAAATTAAAACCTTTACAGACAAGCAAAAGCTGAGAGAGTTCAGCACCACCAAACCACCTTTACAACAAATGCTAAAGGAACTTCTCTAGGCAGGAAACACAAGAGAAGGAAAAGACCAACAATAACAAACCCAAAACAATTAAGAAAATGGGAATAGGAACATACATATCGATAATTACCTTAAATGTAAATGGATTAAATGCTCCCACCAAAAGACACAGACTGGCTGAATGGATACAAAAACAAGACCCGTATATATGCTGTCTACAAGAGACCCATTTCAGACCTAGGGACACATACATACTGAAAGAGAGGGCATGGAAAAAGATATTCCATGCAAATGGAAATCAAAAGAAAGCTGGAGTAGCAATTCTCATATCAGACAAAATTGACTTTAAAATAAAGACTATTATAAGAGACAAAGAAGGACACTACATAATGATCAAGGGATCGATCCAAGAAGAAGATATAACAATTGTAAATATTTATGCACCCAACGTAGGAGCATCTCAATACATAAGGCAATTACTACCAGCCATAAAAGGGGAAATCAACAGTAACACAATCATAGTAGGGGACTTTAACACCCCAATTTCACCAATGGACAGATCATCCAAAATGAAAATAAACAAGGAAACACAAGCTTTAAATGATACATTAAACAAGATGGACTTAATTGATATTTATAGGACATTCCATCCAAAAACAACAGAATATACATTCTTCACAAGTGCTCATGGAACATTCTCCAGGATAGATCATATCTTGGGTCACAAATCAAACCTTGGTAAATTTAAGAAAATTGAAATTGTATCAAGTATCTTTTCCGACCACAACGCAATGAGACTAGATGTCAATTACAGAAAAAGATCTGTAAAAACTACAAACACATGGAGGCTAAACAATACACTACTTAATAACGAAGTGATCACTGAAGAAATCAAAGAGGAAATAAAAAAATATCTAGAAACAAATGACAATGGAGACACGACGAACCAAAACCTACCTGATGCAGCAAAAGCAGTTCTAAGAGGGAAGGAAGTTTATAGCAATACAATCCTACCTTATGAAACAGGAAACATCTCGAATAAACAACCTAACCTTGCACCTAAAGCAATTAGAGAAAGAAGAACAAAAAAACCCAAAGTTAGCAGAAGGAAAGAAATCATAAAGATCAGATCAGAAATAAATAAAAAGAAATGAAGGAAACAATAGTAAAGATCAATAAAACTAAAAGCTGGTTCTTTGAGAAGATAAACAAAATTGATAAACCATTAGCCAGACTCATCAAGAAAAAAAGGGAGAAGACTCAAATCAATAGAATTAGAAATGAAAATGGAGAAGTAACAACTGACACTGCAGAAATACAAAGGATCATGAGAGATTACTACAAGCAACTCTATGCCAATAAAATGGACAACATGGAGGAATGGAAAAATTATCAGAAATGCACAACCTGCCAAGACTGAACGAGGAAGAAATAGAAAATATGAACAGACCAATCATAAGCACTGAAATTGAATCTGTGATTAAAAATCTTCCAACAAACAAAAGCCCAGGACCAGATGGCTTCACAGGCGAATTCTATCAAACATTTAGAGAAGAGCTAACACCTGTCCTTCTCAAACTCTTCCAAAATATAGCAGAGGGAGGAACACTCCCAAATTCATTCTACGAGGCCACCATCACCCTGATACCAAAACCAGACAAAGATGTCACAAAGAAAGAAAACTACAGGCCAATATCACTGAAGAACATAGATGCAAAAATCCTCAACAAAATACTAGCAAACAGAATCCAACAGCACATTAAAAGGATCATACACCATGATCAAGTGGGGTTTATTCCAGGAATGCAAGGATTCTTCAATATATGCAAATCAATCGATGTGATACACCATATTAACAAATTGAAGGAGAAAAACCATATGATCATCTCAATAGATGCAGAGAAAGCTTTCGACAAAATTCAACACCCATTTGTGATAAAAACTCTGCAGAAAGTAGGCACAAAGGGAACTTTCCTCAACATAATAAAGGCCATATATGACAAACCCACAGCCAACATCATCATCAATGGTGAAAAACTGAAAGCATTTCCACTAATATCAGGAACAAGACAAGGTTGCCCACTCTCACCACTATTATTCAACATAGTTTTGGAAGTTTTAGCCACAGCAATCAGCGAAGAAAAAGAAATAAAAGGAATCCAAATTGGAAAAGAAGAAATAAAGCTGTCACTGTTTGCAGATGACATGATACTATACATAGAGAATCCTAAAGAAGCTACCAGAAAACTACTAGATCTAATCAATGAATTTGGTAAAGTAGCAGGATACAAAATTAATGCACAGAAATCTCTGGAATTCCTATACACTAATGATGAAAAATCTGAAAGTGAAATTAAGAAAACACTTCCATTTACCACTGCAACAGAAAGAATAAAATATCTAGGAATAAACCTACCTAAGGAGACAAAAGACCTGTATGCAGAAAATTATAAGATTCTGATGAAAGAAATTAATGATGATACAAATAGATGGAGAGATATACCATGTTCTTGGATTGGAAGAATCAACATTGTGAAAATGACTCTACTACCCAAAGCAATCTACAGATTCAATGCAATCCCTATCAAACTACCACTGACATTTTTCACAGAACTAGAACAAAAAATTTCACAATTTGTATGGAAACACAAAAGACCCCGAATAGCCAAAACAATCTTGAGAATGAAAAATGGAGCTGGAGGAATCAGGCTCCCTGACTTCAGACTATACTACAAAGCTACAGTAATCTAGACAGTGTGGTACTGGCACAAAAACAGAAATATAGATCAATGGAACAGGATAGAAAGCCTAGAGATAAACCCAAGCACATACAGTCACCTTATCTTTGATAAAGGAGGCAGGAATGTACAGTGGAGAAAAGACAACCCCTTCAATAAGTGGTGCCGGGAAAACTGGACAGGTACATGTAAACGTATGAAATTAGAACACTCCCTAACACCATACACAAAAATAAACTCAAAATGGATTAAAGACCTAAATGTAAGGCCAGAAACTATCAAACTCTTAGAGGAAAACATAGGCAGAACACTCTATGACATAAATCATAGCAAGATCCTTTTTGACCCACCACCTAGAGAAATGGAAATAAAAACAAAAATAAACAAATGGGACCTAATGAAACTTAAAAGCTTTTGCATAGCCAAGGAAACCAAAAACAAGACCAAAAGGCAACCCTCAGAATGGGAGAAAATATTTGCCAATGAAGCAACTGACAAAGGAGTAATCTCCAAAATTTACAAGGAGCTCATGCAGCTCAATATCAAAAAAACAGACAACCCAATCCAAAAATGGGCAGAAGACCTAAATAGACATTTCTCCAAAGATGACATACAGACAGCCAACAAACATATGAAAGGATGCTCAACATCATTAATCATTAGAGAAATGTAAATCAAAACTACAATGAGATATCATCTCACACCAGTCAGAATGGCCATCATCAAAAAATCTAGAAACAATAAATGCTGGAGAGGGTGTGGAGAAAAGGGAACACTCTTGCACTGTTGGTGGGAATGTAAATTGATACAGCCACTATGGAGAATAGTATGGAGTTTCCTTAAAAAACTAAAAATAGAACTACCATACGACCCCACTACAATCCCACTACTGGGCATATACCCTGAGAAAACCATAATTCAAAAAGAGTCATGTACCAAAATGTTCATTGCAGCTCTATTTACAATAGCCAGGACATGGAAGCAACCTAAGTGTCCATCAACAGATGAATGGATAAAGAAGATGTGGCACATACATACAATGCAATATTACTCAGCCATAAAAAGAAACAAAATTGCGTGATTTGTAGTGAGGTGGATGGACCTAAAGTCCATCGTACAGAGTGAAGTAAGTCAGAAAGGAAAACAAATACTGTATGCTTACACATATATATGGAATCTAAGAAAAAAAAAAGGTCATGAAGAACCTAGGGGCAAGACTGGAATAAAGACAGAGACCTACTAGAGAATGCACTTGAGGATATGGGGAGGGGGGAAGGGTAAGCTGTGACAAAGTGAGAGAGTGGCATGGACATATATACACTACCAAATGTAAAATAGATAGCTAGTGGGAAGCAGCCACATAGCACAGGGAGATCAGCTCGGTGCTTGTGACCACCTAGAGTGGTGGGATAGGGAGGGTGGGAGGGAGGGAGATGCGAGAGGGAAGAGATATGGGAACATATGTATATGTAGAGCTGATTCACTTTGTTATAAAGCAGAAACATACCACTGTAAAGCAATTATATTCCAATAAAGATATTAATTTAAAAAAAAAAGGTATGCCTTGTGGCATACTAGCAGATCTTTGTGCCTGAAGTGTAAGTTTCCTTTCTCTAAGGTATCAGTAGCTTCCTAGACCCTGGTTAGAGTCTTAAAATAGAAAACATTAGCATGATTCATGTGTATTATGGGATTTTCTGGTAGGTTTTTCTGAAAGCTCAAAATTGATATTTTGAATTTGGAAAGCTTAGACTCTAGCAATTGCTAAAATAGCCAGCTTCATTGTTCACTCACTCTCAGTTTGTCTCTTTCTAGGTTAATATCCAACACAGGTATTAAGCACTTGCCAGCTGTTCACAAGATTCAATCTCTCCAAAAGGTTTTACTGTAAGTTTGAAGAGTGGTTACCATCTCTTTACTCGATAGCTGTCCTGCCCAACAGCCTCTGGGCCTGTAATATGCACTGTGTAGTCTACATCCTCCAAACATGTTGCTCTGGGTGAGCAGAGGTAGGAAGGCAAACAGCAAGTGTCCTCGGTTTTACCTTAAGACCAGCTAATCTCAGTTTGGAGAAAGTCAGCAGGCTCCTCAGTACGACAGTTGTCAACAGAGCCAGCTTGTAGCAAATCAGGAAGTCTCCCCTTTCTTCACTATTTAGTACCTTACATACCTCCCTCCTGTAACTCCCTTTGTCTTCCACCATCCTCTCCTCTTCCCTCCAGAATTCCCATGCTGCCCCTAAGCATAAAGAAACCACCTGACAAACTCACACTGAAGTGTTAATGACTATGTATTTTGAAAGAGCAAGAGAAAAGGCAATGTATAATAGCAAGTTTATTTTCAATAGTGAAATTGTAAGAATCTGGACAGACCCAAAAGGAAGAGGTCGGGAAGAGATGCAATGAGCTAAGGAAGTAAGGAGAGAGGGAGGGAGAGGGAAAACTTCAGAATATCCCCCATTTCTCAAATTGTTCCAAGCAATTTACTCCTTTTACATTTACATGTTAGATCAGACCCAACAGGGAAGTTTCAGAGGATGAGGGGTACAAACAGAAAACCGAGACTTTCTTCATTCTTTCAGTCAGGAGGAGAAAAACCAATAATAAAAATTCCTGTGACCCAAGGAGAACAGAGGAAGGAAACTAGCTTTGAGAAGGGGATTGAGATGGAGGAAGATGAAGGCCCAAGTAAGGTGGATGGGGAAGTTTGGTATGGAGATGAAAGGTCAGCTTAAGTGACTTCGTCCTATTGATCAGGTACCAACTGTGGAGGCAAGGGTAATACATGAGTCTGTTAGAACCTCAGCACAGTTGAATTAGAGAAGAAGACTTTCAGAGAGGGAAGAGACTGCATGTCTGCAATTCCATTGTTAAGAAGAACTGATATACTAAAGGTAAATGAGATGCCATTCACTTCCCAAACACTGAGTTCATCAACCTTCAGAACAATAGCTATTCCAACATTACCTCAGCTAAAGACTACACCATGCCAAGTAGACTGCTTGTGGGGAGGTGACATGGAATGGAGTTGACATGAATACCTAATTTGTCTGTACTTTCTTCTAGAGACATTCAAGATAATATAAACATCCACACAGTTGAAAGAAATTCTTTCGTGGGGCTAAGTTTTGAAAGTATGATTCTGTAAGTAAAGGAAAAAACTTCAATGGAGGAACATTTGGTTTTTCATGTAATGATTTCTTTCTCATCATGGTATGCTCCTTTTTTTGTTTGGGTAACTTTGGCATTTCACCATTCCAGTTTCTCTCTGGTCTGTGTTTTTCTCTCATTTCCCATCTTTACATTTCCCAATCACAACATGGAGACATGTTAATAATTTATGATTCTGTGGTGCAATTCAAGTATTTAAAATTGCTCTTTGAATGATGGTCTCCTGTGATGCAACATCTGTTCTGAGGGCCAGAATAACTCACGCATCAATAAAGCTAGTTACTGCCTGGCAAGGCTTTTGTTGCCCAAAGAAAAAGACCAAGAAGGAGTCTGAATCAAGAAGACATGGATAGTCCCTCATAACCATGCCAAGCAGCTTCTGTTCAGCCCCATGCTGAGCATATAAGATGACATCTCATTTCCTTGGAATAATCACGTTTTTTAATGAGCTTGAGTTAATCTCTCTGACTTTTGGGAAAGTTTTTAAATGCACTCTGCATTGTTAATGGACTACCTTCTAATTGTTTGTGCCAGTAGCCTGCGTGGCAGTTTACCCACTTCCCGAGATGGCCAAGAAATAGGGCACTAGGGGTTACCCAAGTGTTTGTGGGATCCATGGAAGTTAGATGCATAGAATGACATTTGGGGAACTGGTAATTGCAATTACATCTGTAAGAAAAGTATTTTCTCTTTACATTTCACAAATGTTGTGTTTTCTAAAAAATATACATGTGTTTCAATATGCTGATATGTACAAAAGGTAAGTTCTAGTCCAGAAAGAATTTTAGTCTTTCTCAAAACAATAATATGATTTAGAGACCCATCTATACCAAAAAAACAAAAAAAAAGCAAAAATAAGGAGCAAGGTGGCAGGAGGGGGCCAGAGAGAAACAGCAGGCAGAGATGAGAACATATTGAAGAATAAAGCTAAGCACAGTATTTGATGTAAATTTATTACAGAGAACACAAGAAAAGGTTTGAAAGAGAGTAGCAGGGAAATAGGATGCATGAAGGAAAAAATAAAATCAAAGGCCTGTATTCAGAGTACATAGTAGTAGGACAAAATTGTAGGTAATACCTAATCCTTTCACTTAATATGCTCATGATATTTGGAATCTGTGTGTGTGTATGTGTGTGTGTGTTGGAAAGAGGTGATGGGGTGTGAGAAGTATGAGAGAAAGGGAAAGCAAAAGAAAAAAAGCAGCATGAAATATGTGCAAAATAAAAGCAATTGTTCTAAGCATAAAGAAGGTATAATGTGATTTGATGCGAGGCTTGAAGGAAGAGTTAAATGAGGGAAGGAAGGTGGCTCAGAAAGGATGTTGGGTCGAAGATGGCCCTTAAAAGACGAGTGGGATTTAGCCACAGCATTGGCAAAGGACGAGCAGAGGAAACAGAATCTTCAAGGCCAAGGAGGTTAAAAAAAAAAAAAAAAAAGCTAAAAAGGAAGTTTTGGAAAATAGTGAGTACCTGAGTAATACCGGCCTGGTGTGTTGCAGCAAAAGGACTCCTTGGCTACATAATGGAGGGAGGAGATTAGTGATAAATGTAATCAGTTGTACCTGGACGCTTGTGCTTCTTTAAATGCTGCTCTAGGGACTTCCCTGGTGGTGCAGTGGTTAAGAATCCGCCTGCCAAAGCAGGGGACACGGGTTCAAGCCCTGGTATGGAAAGATCCCACATGCCGCGGAGCAACTAAGCCCGTGCACCAGAACTACTGAGCCTGTGCTCTAGAGCCCGCAAGCCACAACTACTGAGCTCACGTGCCACAACTACTGAAGCCCGCGTGCCTACAGCCCACATTCGCAACAAGAGAAGCCACCGCGATGAGAAGCCCACACACCGCAACGAAGAGTAGCCCCCGCTCGCTGCAACTAGAGAAAAGCCTACACGCAGCAACGAAGACCCAACGCAGCCATAAATAAATAAATTTATATTAAAAAAAAAGTTGCTCTAAACATATGTGTCATTTTTAAATATAGTGATTCAAAATTAGTTCATGTGGCAAGTTTATTAATAGAGTTTTTTTTTTTTTGGCCGTGGCACGCGGCTTGTGAGATCTTAGTTCCCTGACCTGGGATTTAACCCAGGCCACAGCACTGAAAGCACAGAGTCCTAACACTAGACCACCAGGGAACTCCCAGAGTATTTTTATAGAAAATATATAAGCGGTAACCTGAAATTAATACAATGTTAGATGTCAATTATCTCAATTTTTTAAAAAAGTCCGTTTGTACTAATAACGTTCTCACAGTTTTGCATACTGACACACATCCTTTTTGTCCAGAACATAAGACAGAAGGCAACCTGTCCTGGTCTACCTAGTCTTAACTTTTCCCAAGTGGAGGAAAAGAATTTGGGGAAATAAGAACTTTGGAGAGTGTCCCGCAAGCCCAAGACTACAAAAGAAGCATAGAGATCATAGCCACTCTTCACTGATTCCTGGCCACGGATACTGTGTGGTTCCCCAGAACCGACAGCATACTCTCCTAGCGAGGACAGCTTCTTAAGAGTCAGCATTTCTCAGACATGTCTCTAAAGGATAAATTCACATTTGTGAGAAAAGCATCTTTTTTTTTTTTAACCTCAGATGGCCCTTAATTCGTAGATAACAGAATCAGAAGATCCACACTCACAATTTAAGTCTCCAGTTGTTCTTAGTCCAGGCGCTATGTCTGGATGCAGGGACACTTTCTCCTCCTAGGGACATCCAAGGGTACTCAGGGAAGAAGAAAAAAAAAGCCTGGGGCTTCCCTGGTGGCGCAGTGGTTGAGAGTCTGCCTGCCGATGCAGGGGACACGGGTTCGTGCCCCGGTCCGGGAGGATCCCACATGACACAGAGCGGCTAGGCCCGTGAGCCATGGCCACTGAGCCTGTGCATCCAGAGCCTGTGCTCCACAACGGGAGAGGCCACAACAGTGAGAGGCCTGTGTACCGCAAAAAAAAAAAAAAAAAGCCTGGCAAAATGGCTCTGATGACTGGAAAAGCTTTCTATACATTGGCATCTTTCAAAATCGTGAAGCCCTGTTCTATATATATAAATATATATTGTTTTAAAAACAGCCCAACAATGAAGGATTATCAGACACTTGGCTAGCAGCCACCCCTACTCTGCTCTGCAACCAGAAATTCTGAACAGGGAAATACCTAGCTATGGCCGACCAGCAGAATGGGCTAATTCAGAAGAGATAAAATGAGGTTACATGTGTGCCATCTCCCAGCACAGCCCGGCCACAGGAACTGCTCACTTCCTGTGCGTTTCCTCCCTTCCTCAACTGGCTTCCATCTCACTTGCCTGCCCCTCAAGGAGATTTCATGGGCCAGGTCCCCCAGCACCTTCATTCTTTAGGATGAGGGCAGACTCTGCTTCTGGAGCCTCCTGAGCCTGCACTGAGTGAACACACTAGGGAAGGGACAAAACAAAACGACTAAGGAAAGCATGATTCAGTTACTCCTTAGCTGATGCTCTACCCTCTTTGTCGTCACCATCATCATGAGGTTGGTTTTAAAACCAGTACTACCTCTCTTAAGAAACTAGGCATACAGGTGATAAATATCAGCTTCTCTGGTAGTAGTTTGAGAGTCTTACAGCCTAATGTAAACCCAGGGCAAGAATTCTGTACATAGTATGGTTTTTGTGTGCTGATCTGTTGACGACATCAAAAAATGCCAGCTGCTCCCCATGTGATGGCATCTATTAAGAAAATCCATAAAGACAAAGGGCTACTTTAAATACCATAATTCTTTTAAATTAGTCTGCATTTTATTTAATCATAGCAACATCTATTTACATGACATATACATGCAGAAAATGTTAATTATCTAGTCTATAGAAAAAAAGTTAGGTAGAGCTCATATGGATTTGCACACTGCTTTTGTTGGGTTAAGGGTCAGCCAACTACGCCCTATGGGGCATATCTGGTCCCTGATCTAGGACTAGCTTTTATAAGTGAAGATTTTGATGGTAGGGAACACAAACACTAAACCTAAATGAAGCAAAATGTTACCCCCAACAAAAGAAAAAAATTCATTCTTTTCGATAGTAGACCTATACTACAAAAAAAAATTGTGCTCAATTATTACTATTATACTTTAAGTTTGGTCAATAAAAATTTTGTGGCAATTGTTTTATAAGTACCTATATAAAGTACCTATGTAACAATAATATTCTCATTTTGCTTCTTAACCCCACAAAACCTAAAATTTATTATTGGGCCTCCTATAGAAAAAGTTTGCTGACCCCTTTGTTTGATCCAAAACCCCCAGGATCCACCTCCCACAGGTTAGGGGCAGCTGCTCCAGTGACTGTCACCCCCCCGGGAATAGGCTGACAAATCAGTCAGGAGGCTGGGTGTGCTGGGGACACTTGGGTAGGCGTGGGGCAGGCAGGACTTGGGATGCACAGACACTTCTTGGCCATCGGAAGCCGCCAATTGGTTGCTAATGTTTTGAAAGACTTGTATTACTCCTGTGTGGATTTTCAGCTAACTGGCTTTCAGGAGGAAGAAAAACACACGCAGTTGTCCTCCTGTGATTTTAAGCGTGTTGAGCTACCCATTGCAGCACCGGAAACCATCGATGTCCTGAACACACGGAAACTTCTCTGGGTCAGCTTTTGGAACAGTGTTATTTGTACACCTCCTGAGCCTGACAAGGGAAAGGACCTGACAGCAAATCAAGAGCAACGGATCAGAGGCTCTTCAGGCTAAGCTCTCCCGACCTTGGATTTCTGCTTTTGTTTTCAGATCCATCTAGGGGCACAGCAATGCAGAGCTGTCAGCCCAAGGTGTCCTTGGGCTCCCCTGTCCAGGCAAACCTGCCCACTGACCTTCTTGGCACAATCAGGATGACTGTTCCACATCCGGCCCCCCCTCCCCCAGAGCCTCCCTCCCACGCCCACTCACACGACCTCACCCCGCCACGGCCCACAGTCTCTATCACTGATTTCTCTTCCTTTCTGGCTTAACCCAGAGCCACCTCCACAAACCTCCAATAACCAAGTCCCCGTAGGTCACGGGAGATGTGCAGGTTGTCTGACAGCTTAGATCACTTTTTGATGACAGCCAGGCCTGCTGCTGTGAATGAGCCTGAGTGAGAGGCTTATGGCCATAGAGAAAGGTGATACAATATGTTCTTTCTCCATCTTATAAACACTGGTTCGATAACTGTATGATTTCTGTCCTTCAGGACCGACAGATCTTTGTCTGTTCTCTCCATGGCATTGTCTCTGCACACAACTGATGTGTGCAAAGACCTTCTGGGATCCAGGCTGCTATGCCTAAGTGTGCCTTCTCAAAATTAAATTTCATTTATTTCTCTGAATAAGTAATACATGCACATAATGCAAACTTCCAATGTTACAAAAAGGTTATACAGTGATAACTCAGTCTCCCTTCCACCCCATCCCCAAGCTTTAAGGGTGGTATTTTATTTATGCCACTGACCTGTGCTGTGTGGCCCTGCCCCAGTGCTTCCAATTATGAAACCCATGTATTGTTTGCATCCGACAGTATTGGTTTTTTAATGGGTCTTTTATTTCAGATGGCTGAGTAAGAATGGGATTCAAAAAATACACAACTGTGCATTCAATGGAACCCAACTAGATGAGCTGTAAGTAGCCCTGACTATTCTTCCAGGTCATTTAGAGGGAAATGGCTCTTACAACTGTAATGTTGACATGGCTTTGTGTTTCCCTTCTTCTTTCCTCAACTCCATCCCCAGGAATCTAAGTGATAACAATAATTTGGAAGAATTGCCTAATGATGTTTTCCGCGGAGCCTCTGGACCAGTCATTCTGTGAGTAGCTTCCCCCACTTCCGTGTGCAAGAGATCAGCATCTTACGTTAGAAGTCAACTTTCTCCAATTCAGGGAAGCTTATAAGGCAGGGCTGGCAATTAAGATCAAATTTTATTTATCTGCAAAGATTTATAGGACAATTTAGGGCTGATCCACATTCTAAATTTCAGTAAAGTAGCAACAGTAACAACAACAACTAACATTTAATGAGCACTTACCAAGTCCCAGCCAGTGTTTTAAAAACTTAAGATGAATTTTCTAATTTAATCCTTACAATAACCTCTGTGGTAGGAGCTATTGGTCCCATTTTAGAGAAGAAAAAACGGGCTTCCCTGGAGGGGTCAATTCATCCAAGATCACAGAAATTTTAGAGCACAGATTCCACACCAAACTGGTCTAACTCATAGTACACTCTTAACCACTCTGCTATACATCTCTTCCCTGAAAGGGAAAGCACAGTTCTCCTTCCTCACTCTCAATGTCCAGGAGTTTCCCTCAAACCAGTGAGATATACACACACATTTATTTTTGGATCCTCTTTGTCTCAATTCCAGATCTCTTGGGATGTATCCAGGGCCTCACAGCCTTGCATCAGCACCACTCCTCCTCTCATTGCTTCCTCATCTCCATTTCTCCCCCCAAGAGTGACTTTCCCCTATTCTCTTCTCATCAGCCCCTGCCCTTCCACAAGGGTCACCCACCTCTTCCCTGACAATCTCAGCCAACAGTGAATGCCTCCTCCTGTGACTCCCATAGTCTTCTTCATGGCTGCAGGGGCCCAAATCTGCAAGAGCTTTTTAAAAATGTGTTTTCCTAGGCTCCAAGCAAGACCCACTACATCTATTGACAAATGTACTGTAGGAATAAGAAAGGAATCTGGAAGGAAGGAGTCAGATGCAAGAAGAAATAGTGAGCAAAGAAATAGATAAACATGTGACTAGATGTAAAGGTTTGCTAGATGATCCTCATATAGCCTGCCTAAGGCCAGTTGGGGCATTTGGGGGCCACTAGCCAGCACCTCTTACTTGGCAGTCAGTATATATATTATCTACATACCATCTATCAACATCACTTCATTTTCACCAAAGAGCTTATCCAGTTGACCCTTGAACAACACAGGTTTGAACTGAGTCCACTTACATGTGGATATTTCTCAATAAATATATACTATCTGTGGTTGGTTGAATCCTCCATGTGGAATCATGGATAAGGAGGACAGGGCTATGAAAATTGGGCATCCGTGGATTTTGGTATCTGCAGTGGGTCCTGGAACCAATCCCCAACAGACACCAAGGGGCGACTGTATTCTCCTTCAGGCTGGAACCCATGCACCTCTGGAATGAGATCCTGTATGGTAGAGCAGAAACTCCATAAGTGGTTATTACTGACGATAAAGGATATGTTGTGACCTTATATGGGACTCTGTCTCTTTGAAGAAGTTCAAAAATTATTCCAGAATGCCTGGTTTCAGATAGGCAATATATACAAATGAAGGGAGTGTCCACATGATTAAAGCACAGATGCCAGAGCAGACTACCTAGGTTTAAAACCAGTTCTTTCACCTCTCTAAACCTCGGTTTCCTCACCTAAAAAATGGCAGAAACAAACAAACAAACAAAAAAAAACAATGGCAGAAACAATAATACCTATTTCCTAATACTGTTTGAAACTTAATAATATTATATATGTGTGTGTGTATATATATATTTATATTTATATATTCACTCTTTGATTCACTCACAGATAGATTTTAAGCACCAGCCGTGTGCTATGCACTGTATATAGTGCAAGGAACAAAAGTTTTTCCTCACAGAAAGCTTATATTATTATAAGGGAAAGTCAGACAATAGAACTAAATATGCAACTTAATAATATCAGGTCATGATGTGCCCTATGAAGCACCAAGTAGGGCACGGGTGTAACAAACGGGAAGCGCCAGGCATAGAGTCCCTGCATTCCAATATACAGAGTCTTCAGAACTTGTAATGCTTAGTCAATGTTTCTTATTCTTAGAGTACCTGGGAGACAGACAGACTTAGAGAAAGTGCTTTTGATGCCTTTGACCAGCAGAATAGCAGTGTGTCAATTTCACTTAGCTAACAGTCCTGAGGGTTTTGAATGTGCCTAAATAGGCACCTCTATCTGTCACGTAAGAACATACCTGTGATGGGGTAGGTTTTCATATGTGACCTGTACCAGGTACACTATAAAATCACAGCACCTTAACCACTGTCTGCTACTGAGAACACTCAAGTTGGACGGGATCCCCAACTAGCTCATTACCCAGCTGAGGAAACCAGAGACAGAAATGCGAAGTGACATGCTATCTATCACACTGCTGCCATTAAGTGGCAGAGCTTAAACCAGAAACTACATCCCATGTAGTCCCAACATACCATGTCACCAAAAGTACATAAACATGACCAATCAAGCATCTAAAAGGGCCCCTAAAATTAATTGTGAACTAAAATAGGGGGGAAGATAACTGTAAACACCAGACCCCTGAGCCCGAGAACACCAGTAAGTGACACACACACACACACAGCATAGAAGAACGTCCCCTGCAGTTGACAAGCAGGTCCCAGGCTGAGGCACTGTGCAGTGTGTCTGATCAGTGTTCAGTGGAAAACACAGACATGAATCCACAGCCAGCCCTGCCACGAATGCCGGCAAGAAGGGATGCCGTCATCACCAGCAGTTCTGCAGGGTCCTCGAGTTACAGGCTCATTTTCCACACTTTTACCACAGAAACAGTGAATAAAATTTATAGAAAATCCAAAGGAATTATGAAGCACTTGCTATGACTTAAAAAGGCAGAGAGTGATAATACATTCCTACATCTTTTCATGTCAGTGCATGAGGATATACGTGCAATATCCTGGCCGAAAGCCCAGCCTGTAACTGCTAGTCTCCTTCTCCTCCCCTTAGGGGCAAGAGGGTTGATCAGCTTAACAACAAGCCTCCTTTTTTGGGGCTTTCAGGTTAGTCCACAGATGTCTTACCAGCCTCTCTGGCTGCTAACCTGGGACTCTAGGGCCTATCCCATCCCCTACTTCTGCAACCTGATGCGCCAACCCCCGCTAAACCCTGGCCTGAGAGCTGCTTGTTTAGTGTGTGCAGAGGACCAGCCCACGCTGGTGCTGTGGGTTCATGGGTTGGAGAAGGAGTGTGTGCAGACCACTCAGCCCACAGTAGATGCGGCTCAGGTTAGGGCTGTGACCGTGGCTTGGGTCAGATTCCCCTCCCAGAAAATCAGAGTGTGATGTGGGTATTTGCATGCAAAAGGTTTACTGGAGAGTGCTCTTGGAGTCTGTGGGGAGTGCTTGATGGACGCAGAAGCAGGCTAACAGGGAAGTTGAACTACATTGCATTTGCAACAGAAGCTTCCACTAATCCTATGGGGAGCTCTGGCCTTAAGATGGCCCTTCAAAATTGACTGAATTAAGGTAAGGGGCCAGGCCTTTTCATCAACAGTCATTGGGTGCAGGCTGGCCCTGAGGAAGAGCCAAGTCTCGGGTGAGTCAGGCGAGGGCAAATCCCAGAGCAGAACTCAGCTATGGGCCACCTACGCTGTGAGTGGTCTTCAGCTGCCCTCAAGCCATGGTTCTAAATTTGACCTTGCATCAGAATCACCCGGCATGCTTGTAAAACCCTAGATGGCTGATCCCCATCCCCAGAATTTTTGATTCAGCAGGTCAGAGGTGGGCCTGAGAACCTGCACCTCTAACAACTTTGCAGGCGAAGCTGACGTTGCTGGTACAGAAAGCACACTGAGAATCACTGCCCTAGAACCAGTGCTGGGAACGGGGAAGCTTGTCCGGGTCTCCAGAGTATCTCCTCCAAGAGCTAACTGGGGTGAATCTCCCTCCCCAACAGGCTCAGTGTTTTGTCCCTAGTAGATATATGCAAGGGATTCTAAAAGAGTTAAGGGGAGGGCACCCAAACCAAACATAACTCCTTTCCTGAAGGCAAAAATTTTAGTTGAGTGCAAAACAGGGAGCCTCTGAACACCTGAGGGTGCAAGGATGAGATGTTCCACTGCAAAGAGAAATAGATGCAGAGAAAGCTAGGGGCACACAGACAAGCTCCATTGAGTTTCCCAGGAGCAGTCTAGCATCCTGACTTCCCCCTCATGAGTCTTGACCTTGAACATCAGTAGCCATCTGAGTTTTCACCTGATATTCTGAACTCACTCAAGTTTTCTTTTTCTTCCTTCCTTCCTTTCCTTCCTTCTTTCTTTCTTTTTTTTTTTTTTTTTAAGCAATCAAGCAATTGCTGTTTCCTTGGGAAACCATTTCCTGTGGGGAAAATTTAATGCATTGCCTTTGCAGGCTGGAGCCGGTACAATCATATTCTGATGGTTTATCAAATTGGTTTGGCTATAGCTCAGATTCATTTGATAGTTCAGATTCAAACACTGAGGTATTTGTATAAGAATGATTCTCTTCCATTACCAGTGTACGCACAGTCCTATAGATAAGCAAATTGCCTTTTTATTCCGCCTGGGATCATGAAAGAGAGGTCTTCTAGCCATCTGTCAGTGTAGTATACACCAGAAATGTGCTCTCACTTATGGAAATGATTGACCTGTAACAATATCTTTGCTGGGAAAAGTAGAAATTGTTCAAATCAAATTTGTGGCACTGGCTATAACACACTTTATTAAATGGGGCACAGAGCACAGTTTAACTCTCCTGCCTCAGTGTCTTATTACTGACTGCTGTTTCCCTTTCTACTTTGTATCTCAAAATCAAGAATCCTAACAATGTTGAAACAGTTCAGGATTATGAAATCTCTTCAGCCATTGTCTTATGAGTCTCCTGTTGGTACTACGTTTCAGGATTTAAATTCTCAAAACCAGCCAGAATGTAGCATGTGCGGAAATGTTAACCAAAGTGGCACCTTAAAAAGAAAGGCTGTCAGCATGAGACCAGCCTGAAAGACAAGGATTAAAAACACCAGCCCATGATTACCCCTTCCCCTGCTGATATAAATGTCTATGGACTTTTCTTAATCCGTGGAGATACCAGAGAAAACATTTTTCTGCCAGTCCAAAATATGGAAGTCTTATGATAGTTTCCATGTTTGCTCACCCCAGCAAGTATGCAGTAAGCTTGAAGTAAACACTTCTACAAACACTTTTATTTCCCCATCACCCAGGAACTACTTCTGCTAAAGACTTTTGCTTTACCAAACTCTAAGTGACTCTGCATCTCTCTCCTACCAACCACTCCCTCCTTTCAATATCCACCAGCGGAAGCTCGGGATCCCAGGACACTGACAAGATGCCACAGTCCCCCAGAAGCAAAGCCACCTAGTGAAAATGACAGCAGCTCATATATTTTGGAGCTGTGATGAGGAGGAACCCAAAATACAAGCTAACTCCAGAACACTCAGCAGACAGAAAGGCACCAACGCTTCCCGAGCAGGCTTCCCCATCCAACACCTAGTCGCTGGATTGCATGCAGGTCAACCCACACACGCATTAGTCTAGTTAGTCTTCAATCTGTGTCTGCTCCTTGTAAACTTTGCACAAGGATGCTCTCTTCCTTGATTCCTTTGATACTCTCAGTCACATATAATTGCCTGCTGCAGAAGCACCGTTTTGCTGAGTCCCCTTTAAATCCAGATTTCCTCTCAATCTGCCTTGCATCTTTCTCCCTTTAGAATTGCTCTTCTGTGAGACTTGCTTCAACTTCTCATTTTTTTTATGATGCTGAGGCATCTCTGTATCCACTGAGTAGATTTCATGAACCCAGCTCTGTGCCAAATATTAATACTGTGTAGAACACAAAAGTATCTTAGTAATCCCTGCTCTCAGAGCATCTGAAACCTGGCTGAGGAGACAAAACAAATATACATGAAAAGCTGAATAGTATGAAACAACAGAAGAGATAATACAGGGTACCAGAGTCTCTGTAAGTGCTAGAGGTCAGAGGACATCACAGCTGGCTGGGGTGATCTATCTAGTTCCTTTCCCAATCCTCCATCAGTGCCATTCCCCAGCCTATCTTTGAACAAAGCAACAATTTTCCGGGTGCTTACTATGTGGAAGGCACTGCTGAGAATGCAAGGAGCCCTCTGCCTTCCAGGAGAGAGAAAATGCAAATACAAACAGCTAGTATATAAAGCAAAAGATGGTAAGTGAGAGAGGCAGAAAGTATACAGACTATAGTGCTATTGCACTCTTAATGGCGTTCAAGGAAAAATACATCTACAGCTGTTAAAAATGATGGGGATGATAGAATCTCAGAGACTTCAATGCGAGTCTGTTTGGGTACTCTATTTCCGCATAAAAGCTATCCTTAAACTCAGTGGCTTAAAACAATCATTCCATTTTCCCCACAGTTTTATGTTTTAGAAGTTTGGCTGGCTTGTCTCTGATCCACGTGATGTCAGCTCAGGTCGCTGGGTCCGGGGGGTCTACTCCACGCTGTACCCTTCATTCATATATCTGGTGCATCTGGGCTCCTTGGTACCTCTACACACACACACACACACACACACACACACACACACACACACACACACACACACACACACACACACACACACACACACACACACACACACACACACACACACACACACACACACACACACACACACACACACACACACACACACACACACACACACACACACACACACACACACACACACACACACACACACACACACACACACACACACACACGCGGCATCTCATCCTCCAGAACCCTCTGTGCATGGCTTAGACTTTTTCCAGCATGGCACTCTCAGGGCATCAGAGTTCTTTCACTACAGCTTAGGGCTCTATAAGACCAATTTAGAAGCTATCAGTGCTCTGAAGGGCAAAGTCCAGAACTGGTACAGCAACACTTTCATCATACATACCATAGGCCAAAGACATCACAGTTCAGCCTGGATTCAAGGGAAGGGCAAACAGACCGTCTATGGGAGAGTATAAAGAATTTACAGTCATCTTTAATCGACTACAGAGTCAATGAGAGAATACCATGGCATTGCACAGAATACAAAAATCTGTTTATTTTTGGAAATGTTCAATTACTGTGATTTTTGTATATTTTAAAATCAAGGGGGGAAGGCATAACTAAGTAAAAATAGTCTTCTGTTTTGTATCACTTGATTTTAGAAATATGACAAATGTTGATGGCAGGTAATAAATGATTGCCCTGGTTTAAATTATTCCTGAAGCACTTTGTTTACACCTTCACCTCATTCCTTGGAGGAAGCCTTGAACTGCTTTAGACAAAACAGTCAATCTTTGCTCCCTTCCATATTTGAGGGAAAAAAGAAGACCCCATAGACCAGGCAAAACAAGAACTTGGTCACTGGGACCAGAGTATCAATAGCAGAACTGGTCAGAGGAGCAATTGCCTGAAGAGAGAAACTAGAAAGATTATTTTAGGGCAGAGAATAAAGTTGAGAAGCTCTGGAACAATGGAAAGGCTAAGTGGAGAACAGGACAGGACAGCTGGATCTTTCAGCAGCAGAGAGTGAAGACTCACCACAAGGACAAAGGTTCATGGATCAGACACTTATCTCCAGGGACCCCAGCTCTGAAGAATTAGAATACGTAGGCAAGAACTAGAAAAGAGACCTTGGAACACCGAGAACTTTTACCTCATGGTGATGGCAATGAATGCTGTGAGCAGTAGTTAAATTCCAGATCTATGTGGAAGGTAAAGCCAAGTTATTTTGCTGAGGGTTTGCATGTGGGGTGTGAGAGAAAGAGGAGTCAAGGATGACTTCCAAGTTTTTGCAGGAACAACTGGAAAGGCTGTAAGTAGAGCAGGTTTGGGGAGATATCGGGAGTTCAATTTTTAATATCTAAAGCTTCACCTTCTTATTTGACATCCAAGTAGAGATTATAAGGAGGTAGCTGAAATATGAGTCTGGAGTTTAGGAGAGAAAAGCAGCCTCAAGATAAAAATTGGGAGGGAGGAGGGGACATCAGCATATAAATAGTGTTTAAGTCATAAGACTAGAGGAGTTCACCTACAGGGTAAGTGAAAATGGAGGAAAGAAGGCGAGGCTCTGAGCCCATGGGTCTAAAAGTTGGAGTTCAGGAAGGAACCAGCAAAGAAGAAATGTCCAAAGAGTCAGGAGACAAATATAACTAGATATAAAGAAAGTCACCAGGAAGATGTAAAAATTCTATATTTATACGTACCTAAAAAATTATCCTCAAAAATATGTAAAGCAAAGATTAACAAAACTTGAAGTAGTAGTATACCAATCCAAAATCATAGTCGGAGATTTTAGTGTACTTTTCTCAGGAGTGATAGAACAAGCAAGCGAAAAAATCAGCAAGCACAGTGAAGTATTTGAACAGTAGCATTGACAAATTTGATCTATTTGGCATCTAACAAGGAGGGGAACTAAGTAAAATATACACAGGTTTTACATAAATGGTAATCCTTAACTCTGATCATGCACATTTGTCTAAATATCAAGCAGGGCTTTAGCAGTCCTGAGATTATTGCTACTAGTCCTAGGACTTAAGGGCTCAGTGAGGATGTGGGATCTGGGACGACTCGTAGCTGCTGGATCCTCAGCAGATCTGTTTGATGACAGCTGGAATCACAGAGGAGCTGCTGCCTGAGGTAAAGAAGGGATGGGAAATGCCTAAGTTCACCCCTCTGCCCACCCTCCAGTCCCATTTGCTGAACCCAACTGAAAGCTGATTGACAAGGTGTTACCTGGGAAATGGAACCCTTGGAGGCCACCTCTCCTGCAATACAGAGCAGAACACAGAAAAGGGCAAAGAACGGATGTGAGAGAAGTGAGGCAAGACCAGCACATCATGTCCAGTGCTTTGTACTTCATTGGAAGTGTAATGGGGAACAATTGACTAGTTATAAGCAGGAAGTCACAAGTAATTGGCATTTTTAAAATATCACCCAATCTGCAGTGTAAAGATTGCATTAGAGAGAGAGCTAGATGGCCACGATGATTAACTTTATGTGTCAAGTTGACTGGGCCATGGGATGCCCAGATAGCTGGTAAAATATTATTTCTGAGGGTGCCTATGAGAGTGTTTTCAGAAGAGATTAGCATTGGAATCAATAGACTGAGTAAAGAAGATTCATCCTCCCCGTGTGGGTGGGCATCATCTAACCAGTTGAGGGCCCTAATAGAACAAAAAGGCAGAGGAAGGGCAAATGTGCTTCTTTTCTTCCAGAGCTGGAACATCCATCTTCTCCTGGCCTTGTGCATCAGGGGTCTTGGTTCTTGGGCCTTCAGACTCTGAGACTTAAACCAGTGGCTGTCCTGGTCCTCAGGGCTTTGTCTCTGACTGAATTATACCACAAACTTTCCTGGTTCTCCAGCTTGTAGATGGCATATCATGAGACTTCTCGACCTCCAAAATCACATGAGCCAAATTCCATAATAAATCTCCTCTTATGTATCTCTATATATCCTAGTGGTTCTACATCTCTGAAGAACCTTAATACAATGATCATGAGAAGAACAGCTATGAGACTGTTGCCTTTCTCTCTAGGCAGAGATTATGGTAACTTAGACTAAAGCTGTGGCAAAAAAAAAAGCGGATCTATTTGAAACAAATGTAAAAGTTAGGCTTGTGAGAAGAAGAAAACTGAGTCCGAGGGAAGGAGGGGGAGGGGTGAAGGATGACTCCCAGGCTTCTATCCTGAACGACAGGGGGAGATGGAGGAATCATTTGCTAAGATAAGAAAAGCAAAAGGACGAACATATTTACAAGGAAGATGGTAAATTCAGTTTTGATATTTGCAAGTTATCAAAAGAGTGGGATCTGATGGACAATGGATTATCTGGGCTTGGAGTTCAGAAGTAGTATCTGAACTGGGATATACATTGGGAAGCCATCAGCATATACCTGGTATCTGAAACCAAGGAAGTGGGTGAGATCACCTGGGAAGATTATGTACAGTCAGAAAGGGGCCTGAGTTTAGAGGAACGCCAATAGATAAAGGAAAAAGAAAAAATCAGAAATAAGTCAAAGTAAATGTCAGAAGAAATTGAAAAGAATGTGATGCCAAGAAAAAGACTGTCTCAGGAGGGAGAAGTGTTTTACGGGTGAAATGTAATTGAGAAATCAAGAAGGTTAGAACTAAGAGCAACTTCCAATGAAGAACTAAGGTTAGAACTTCTAATGAAGTACAAAGTGCTGGATATGATGTGCTGGTCATCATAGTTACCTTAGTGTGTATTGTTTCCCTAGGGACTGGGAAGAAACTGAGTTGGAATGGGAAATGAGGAATGGTGACATAAAGTAGGGACACCTAGTATAAGAAGTTTGATTGGGAAAGGGAAGTGACAATAGGGCAGCAGCTACGAGTAGGTTTCATTGAACAACAGGAAGCATTATAAACTTTTGAGCAAGAGAATGAATGACACAATGAAAACAAGGCTTTGAGAAGGTAATTTTCACCAGACTGGGAGAACACATGGGGTACCAGATGCATATTCACACCCCCAAGTGTCATTGCTCCTAGCACCCAGTGCTTTGACTTACAGGAAATGCAGACATTAGAAGATTCTCCTTCACCAAGTATACCCAAGGATGCTTGAAATGAATCCATCCTGGTCATCACTTGCTACCACTCCCATCAGAAGTACTCATTTACGGCCAACCTTCTGGCCCCAACAGGTCTAAGCTGATGCCATTTAAATCTCTTCACTCCCACCCCACTGGTCAGGTTGTGTTGAGGGTTTCAGCTGCCAACAGTGCAGCCAGAAAATGGTCCATGTTACTGGTGTTGCTGCCAGAAAGGATGGGATTCTGGAACCCTCCAGTGACAGGGACCTGGTTAAAATGACCATTTACACTGGTTTCCATATAGACCTCCTGTTTCACCAAGGCAGAGACTCTCCGACAAAGCAAGAACAACTGTGTGTGTGTGCGTGTGTGCGTGCATGTGTGTGTGTGTGAGTGAGATGTTTTCTGATAACAGCTGCCAGTCATCAAGTGCTGTCTATTGGTCAGGAAGTTCTCTATGTACTTTAGCTCATTTAATTTTCACAACAACCCTCTGAGGTAGGTATGATTATTATTCCTGTTTTATAGCCGAGGAAACTGACACATGGAGAAGTGAGATAACTTGACCGAGGTCACCAGTCTAATAGATAGAGGGGCAGCGTATACGAGCAGGCAAGTCTGGCTGTGGATACCATGCTCACCACCACCACTCTCTATTGCCACTTTGACTTTGTGCTGAGGGTACCTCTGTTGCCCACCAGATACCTTTTCCCCTTATGGTGTGTTCTCTTTGCATCCTTTTCTGAAATATGGCCACAGAGACCACCCCAGCTCACTGGATATATTTTTACATCTAGTTTTATGGTGAGGAGGAAATGATCTCACTTCCTCGGTCCTATGGAAATTCGTGGGTATCTATTCTATAGATAGCCTGTGGAAGGGGAAAGAGATACATTTAAGCCCCAGATCAGCCAGGATGCAAGTACATCCAGGATACAGAGTGGCATGTTATCTATGTCCTCCTACCACAAATATAGGGGCCAAATGTCCCTTTAGCCAAATATTGATCTGACCAAGGTGTGCTGGATGAATTGGAGTCTCCCTCCTCACCCACGTAAAAATATCACTACTGTGGCTGCTATGTTGACAGCTAACAGAGCAGAAAATGTTAGGCCCATAGTAATCAGGTTATGTTTACCTTTTCTCCTTACAGAGATATTTCAAGAACCAGGATCCATTCCCTGCCTAGCTATGGCTTAGGAAATCTTAAGAAGCTGCGGGCCAAGTCAACTTACAACTTAAAAAAGCTCCCCAGTCTGGAAGCTTTTGTCACACTTGTGGAGGCCAGCCTCACCTACCCCAGCCACTGCTGCATCTTTGCCAACTGGAGGCGGCAGATGTGAGTCTTCTCGTGTCCGCCCCTGAGCCCTACTTGGGCATTTCTCCAATGCAGACCTTGGTCCACAACTTCTACACCTGTGTGGCATGAAGAGGATCCCCTGGCAGAGGCATCCACGATGAAATCCCTTAGGCAGGGCTTCCCTGGTGGCGCAGTGGTTGAGAGTCTGCCTGCCGATGCGGGGGACACGGGTTTGTGCCCCGGTCTGGGAAGATCCCACATACCACGGAGTGGCTGGGCCCGTGAGCCATGGCCGCTGGGCCTGCGCGTCCGGAGCCTGTGCTCCGCAATGGGAGAGGCCACAACAGTGAGAGGCCTGTGTACCGCAAAAAAAAGAAAAAAAAAAAAAAAGAAGAAATCCCTTAGGCATAGTCTAGATCAAAGCTTTAGTGTTCTCTGTGAAAATGGGCTCACACAGGAGAGGGCTACCCACATGGTAGGCTACCAACCAAATATTAAATGAGCTAACAGGAAAAACACCAAGCAAGCCTGACTCGCAGCTGATGCTTAATAAATATTTGTTCCCTTTTCCCTTTGTCCCGACATGGATTTATCCTTCAAGTTCCAAACTCTGCACCCCATAAGTGTGCCAGGGACCATCAAAGTCAGCTTTGGAAGGGAGAAGCATAAATGCCATAGCAAAGACTGATGCACACACCCGCAACACATCCCAGCAACTTGAAACCTACCTAACCCATCTTTGGAGCTTAGCACCTCAGAGGGAGGACTAAGATTGTGACATCTGTTCACTTTGGCTTTCCAGGCTGCTCAGGTTCCAGGAGCCCCAAAGTACAGAGGGTAATCCAAACAAAACCAAGTCCTAGTGGGTAACTGGTTAAAAAGTTGAGGTTCTGGAGAGAGTGGAGAGGGAGTACTTTAGAGATTACATGTCCAGGTATTTAAAGGATCCACTGGAGATATAGTTTATGGGCTATCACGAGTTCTCAAAGCTTTCTGCCTCTCCTAAACTGATAAAATTCATACCACACAGTGGCACTCAATCAGATGACGCCTCATTCCCACACTTGTACAGTAGCCCAGCATGAATACAGCTTCTGGGACACTCTTTCACCACTTAATGCAGTCTCTATTACTCAACCTTAACATGCAGACATGTCCCCTACTCTAAAGCAAAGTGAAACAACCAAACAGTACACACCCTAAGTTAACTAGCAGTCCACACTCAGACCCATTTAAAGGATCTGCAGAAAAGGGGCCGCTCTTCAGAATTAGCATGCATCATTGGAGAACTCTCCAGAATCAGACACTCCTCACAGATTAGCTCGAGGGCCAGGGGATTTCTTCCTAATGACTAGAATTCTTAAGGGCTTGGGCTTGGGCTAAGGCAGCAAGGCCTGCCTCTTTTATATTCCAGGAAGAGATATTCCAGCCAGGGCAAGAAAGATACCCATTTCACTGCCCAAACCCTGGAACTAAATACCCCCCAGGAGAAATCTCAGAGGACGTTAAGATCACTGAAGGAGCTGTACATCATGTGCTGTCTGCCTCAGCGCCCACACACCAGAGAAATATATCCTCTTCCTCTGTTGCTGAGACTCCCCTTGATAGTGTAGATGTGGCCTCAGGGCTCTCCCGACTAGAAATCTCCGCGTCTGCCTTACATTGTACCATGACTTGAAGGCTTCCCTGATCCCTCCAGACCACCGGGCTCTCACCCTTTCTAGGTCCCTATTGTAACTTACATCAGGGCTTGTCAGGTGCGGCAAAGGAGAGGCCCATGCCTCTTCTAGGAAGATGTGCCAAAACGGGGTAACAAAAATAGCAATGGTTTTTAGTCTTTAACAAATTCACAAACCCAAAACAATATGGCTCTGCTATTCAGAAGATAACTGTAGGTGTGGTTAGGTAATGAAATTTGAGTTTAAAGTTGTGTGATGAAATCGTTCTTCCAATCCCCATTTGGAAATAATGCCTGAAGTGTAAATGTTAGGCCCTTGTGACTGTGACATTTTGGCCAATGGACCTCATGGACTTTTATGGAAAGACCTTATTAACCATGCCCCTCATCTGTCATTTAACCAGTTATGTCCATACTCAGCTTGCACTGATATTTTGCCCTAGTTTTGTTATTTATTGTATTTAGGCCTTTTCTTTCCAGCTAGATTTTAAACTGATGCACTGTGGCATATTCATTAAGTACTCACATAGGGCCTAGACCTCAACATGAACTCAGTAAGTAACCCCATCCTCTCTCTTCATATGGCTGATACTTGTCAAGTACTCACTGCCAGGCACTGTAATACTTTGCAGCTTTATCTCATTTAATTTTCACAAAGGTAAAAACACCATTTTTATTCCCTTCTCACAAAGGGAGAAACTGAGGCTCAGAGACAGTAAATAACTTGACAAACACCAAACAAACTCAGATCCAAACTCTCTGGTCTGTCCGTCTGTCTCCAAAGCTCAGGCTCTCGGCCACTCTGCCATGCATTTCCCAAGTATCTGTTCATTGATTTATTGGGATCCAGGAGTACTACTTTTTAACCTCACCCCAAACTGAATTCCCAACTCTTTATAATACTTAGGGTTTGCCGAGGTACTGCAGAGGCATGATTTTATTTCCCCTGCTTCCATTTTTCTTTCTATTCTTCTCTAAGAGACATACATTGTTTACCTTTCTCCCACTCATGTCATTGGGTCACTTCTGTTTCAGGAAAGGGAAGCATCTATATTTAAAATATGTTCGTAGCAGTATCAAAAATAAGCATCTTCACCGAAGCCAACATAAGCCCCGGGAAGCGAAGGCTGTGTCTGTCTAGATGGTTAGTCAGATCTGTTTCAGTGAACCGAATCACAGTCTGTTGGCACCAGGTTACTTACTTCCTGTTCCTAGAACTGGGCTGCCACTAATCCAATGACAGGGTTTAGGAATTGGGAGTCAGAATAAGAAACAAAGTGATTCTCTTGTCCCCTCTTTGCCCATCTCTGAACTTGCCTCACCTTTCTTGTAAGATCTCTGACTAAACCAAAAGATTTTCTGCACATTTTCAATTACACATATGTTAACTGTTTAACCTCCTTAGCGTAAACTGTGACTGATGTGAGAAGCCCTATCAGTCTCTAAAACAACAAATGACACATTATCCAGGAAAGAAAAAAGGAGTCCCTTGATCCAAGGGAAAATGACTTTCTGGCAATTCAGTTCACTTTCTGGAGGGCAGAGAAAGGAGAGGGTTCTCACTAACGGCCCCTTCTCCTAGAGGCTGATGTGGAAAAGTTCAGTCCGGGTCTGCTGGCACACTTGGCCAGCCCTCATCATTTAGTACCTAATGGAATCTTTACCTCCTCCACGCCCCAGTCACTCTCTCCATCTTACTGGGGAGGGGGGTCTTTGAAGAGTTTTAACACTCACCTCCCCACTCACTTAAGAGATTATGTTAAGGCCCGAGAGAAATGCAGTCACTTACCATTGCTGTGAGCTTGCCCCTCAGGGAGGGAGGGAGCGAGGGAGGGAGGGAGGGAGGGAGGGAGGGAGGGAGGGAGTGTGTGTGTGTGTGTGTGTGTGTGTGTGTGTGTGTGTGTGTGTGTGTGTGTGTGTGTGTGTGTGTGTGTGTGTGTGTGTGTGTGTGTGTGTGTGTGTGTGTGTGTGTGTGTGTGTGTGTGTGTGTGTACACACGCATTTCCATCCAAAAGAAGACCCAATGTGAAACATTCCCATTCCTTAAGCTTTTTCTTCAAAACAGAACTATTACCCTCTGGCTCTACAGGCACTATCCACTTGTCTGGATAGAATATTTATCATCTGGCTTTCATTCAAATCCCTTCTGGAAGTGCCTCTCTTCTGTCGATGAGGCCTCTTGTACACTGGGGTTTAAAGGGAAAGCTAAGACAGAAATGTGAGCCCGAGAGGAGCCAGCTCCTCAGGGGATGAGTTACAGTCTTGGAATAAATTAGCCCCCCTTGCACCTGCATTTGCCCTTTTGGGCACTCACTAGCGAACTACTTAATGTGAGAGAGCCAGGATCACCTTGCAGACAAATACATGCCTGAGGCTTGTTGAGTGAAATAATAAAGAATAGGCCCCTCAGTAACATTTCAGGCAAATTAGCAGACCTCCTGGTAGCCTGAGTACCAAAGAGCCAGGGACAGGGCTGGCTGGGAACCAACTACAGGCTCTGATCTTCTAATTTATGTAGATAAAATAAACTCTTATTTGAGTCAGAGGACAGTCCAGATCTTCCGGGACTGGAGTTTAGAGTAGAGGAAAGGGGGTATACCCTACTCAGGCATATGAAGAGAGGGCTGAATGGAGATGGGGAAGGGTGAGCGTAGAGTTGATATTAGGTCTGTAAATTATTTGCACTTAACAGCAAAGCTGAGCTAGTCCCAGGCGCCTTCCTCCCCACATTCAGGTTGTGGCCAGATGGTTTCCCCAGTGGGCCATCCAACTCTAGGAATATATGCACGAGTTGTTCTCTTCATTTACAGTAAGCAGCATTAACCCTTGAGTTTAGCCTCAAGGGCAGACAAACTGTTAGAAGAAAAAACAAACTCTCAGGAAGAAACCCCACTCTCTACCCCGTGTAAAGACAGTGATATATTTGCCATTCTGGATCCAACATACTGATTCCATTCCTTTTTGTATTTTTCTAGCTCTGACCTTCATCCAATTTGCAACAAATCTATTTTAAGGCAAGAAGTTGATGATATGACTCAGGCTAGGGGTCAGAGAGTCTCTTTGGCAGAAGACGATGAGTCCAGCTATGCCAAAGGATTTGACATGATGTACAGTGAATTTGACTATGACTTATGCAATGAAGTGGTTGACGTGACTTGCTCCCCCGAGCCAGATGCATTCAATCCATGTGAAGATATCATGGGGTATGACATTCTCAGAGTCTTGATATGGTTCATTAGCATCCTGGCCATCACTGGGAACATCCTGGTGCTCACGATCCTGATCACCAGCCAATACAAACTCACGGTCCCCCGGTTCCTCATGTGCAATTTGGCCTTTGCCGACCTCTGCATTGGAATCTACCTGCTGCTCATAGCATCAGTTGATATCCACACCAAAAGCCAGTACCACAACTATGCCATTGACTGGCAAACTGGAGCAGGCTGTGATGCTGCCGGCTTTTTCACTGTCTTTGCCAGTGAGCTCTCAGTCTACACTCTGACAGCCATCACGCTGGAAAGGTGGCACACCATCACCCACGCCATGCAGCTGGAACACAAAGTACAGCTCCGCCATGCTACCAGCGTCATGCTGGTGGGCTGGATCTTTGCTTTTGCAGTCGCCCTCATTCCCATCTTTGGCATCAGCAGCTACATGAAGGTGAGCATCTGCCTGCCTATGGATATTGACAGCCCCTTGTCACAGCTGTATGTTATGTCCCTCCTTGTGCTCAACGTCCTGGCCTTTGTGGTCATCTGTGGCTGCTACGCTCACGTCTACCTCACAGTGCGAAACCCCAGCATTACGTCCTCCTCTAGTGACACCAAGATTGCCAAGCGCATGGCCGTACTCATCTTCACTGACTTCCTCTGCATGGCGCCCATCTCCTTCTTCGCCATCTCTGCCTCCCTCAAGGTGCCCCTCATCACTGTGTCCAAGTCAAAGATCCTCCTGGTCCTGTTCTACCCCATCAACTCCTGTGCCAACCCCTTCCTCTATGCTATCTTCACCAAGAACTTCCGCAGGGATTTCTTCATTCTGCTGAGCAAGTTTGGCTGCTATGAAATGCACGCCCAGACCTATAGGACAGAAACCTCATCCACTGCCCACAACTTTCATCCAAGGAATGGCCACTGCCCTCCAGTTCCCAGGGTTACCAGTGGTTCCAATTACACACTTGTCCCCCTAAGCCATTTAGCCCAGAACTAAAACACACTGTGCAAATGCTTCTGAGTGCTGAATGACTATTAAGACTTGCCTTTGAAGAATATGCCGTGGCATAGCTGACAGAGCGCTTCTACGTACTTCATCTAATTTAATCTTCCTGGCACATCCACAAGGTAAGGTAGTCAGAAACTATTAACTCCATGTGATTCATTAGGAAGCTGAAGTATTCATAACAACATTAATAATTAAAATAATGAAATGCTACATCACATTTGTTTTATCCTTTATAAATGTTCAAAGTGCTTTTGTTCAGGTCATCTCAGCCAAACCCTATAAAAGTCCTATTAAACAGGCAGAACAGGAATTATTCTTGGAGTTTTACAGATGAGAAAAACAAGACTCAAAGGGTTAAGTGACTTGTTCAAAATTGCTTGGCTTACAAAAGGCAGAGCCAAAATTAAGTGTTCTGACTCCCAGGGAACTTCCAAGAGAGGCAGCATAATATTCATTCATTCATTCATTCATTCACTCAATGAATATCTACTGAGCACCAATGTGATAGCTTTGTAATGTGTCAACTTGAGTAGGCTGAACTACACTTGCCAGAATTCCCTTTCTTACATGCTTCCCATGTGGGCCACAGGGATGATTCTCAGGAGAATAGGAGGGTGGAAGGGAAGCTGCAGCCATTTTCTCACTCACGCTTTGTTGCTCATCTGCTGGTTCAGCTCACTGCTGTGATGCAACAGCTGGGCCTGCAATGGCTCCACCATCCCCTGAAATCTTCTTCAGGTTCTCTGCCTCCTAAGGCAAGTATATGTGTTTAGCTCCATGAGGAAGAGCCCCAACTTCTGCAGAACACTTTTATCACCAACGTCAGAAGCCACAATAACAGAAATGGAGCTCAGTTTGACCTTGTGGGGTTCTGTCTCGTGCCTGAGGCTTGGCTTCAAGCATGCTCATGATCTTCCTTTTATGACTGCCTGCCCTATGGACTTTAAGCTCTAGCATCAGATGTAGAGACAACATCCTTACAGAGACCACTTAACCAATCCCCACAATCATGTAAGTCAATTCCCTGTAACAAATATTTACCCCATATATACCTACATGCATGCATGACTGCTTTTGCTTCTTCAGTCAAACCCTGATAGAAGATACAACCTATATGGCGTGCATATGGATTATAATGTTAAAAACATAGCAGCTTTGGAATCGGAGCTGAGATTTTATTCTTACTCCATGATAAGCCAGGACTCCTCCTCCCTAGGCTCAGTGTCTTCCTCTGTAAATGGGAGTTGATTATAATATCTAATTATTGGGCTTACTATAAGAATTGGAAAAGAAAATGGGTATAAAGTGCCTGATGCTGTAATAGGCTTGTTGAACGTCAATTTACTTCTCTCCTCCCAGATCAATGCCTGGACTAGTGCCTAGTTCTCCCAACCATGATCCAGAACTCATTCCATCACATCATATTACTCCTGATAAATAACTATACTTCCCCTATCTATTTTCACCTTTGACTCCATCTGGATAATCTGGATCATAGATACCAAGCACAAATCCCCATCAAGCACTGTGCCATGACCAGCCCACAAAGCTCTGAGTCTCCTCGGAGAGTATCCTCTTTCCATGTCAAAGCCAATCCTTCCTTCTCTTGCCCCATTTCAAAAGTTGGTCCCAAATGCATTAACAGGGGAGTCCTTAGAGGGCTGAAGAAAAAGCAATCACCTCTGCTGATGTGACCTGGCACCATCTTGATCTACTATGAGCATTAGTGAAAAATGGAATAAGTATCGTAGAAATAGTACAGAGCTGAGCTGGTCAGCACAGTAGCCATTAGCCACATGTGGCTATTGAGCACTTGAAATCTGGCAAGCCTGAACTGAGACATGCTATAAGTAAAAGACACACTGGCTTTCAAATATTTAGTGCAAAGAAAAAAGAATTACAGTATCTCAAAAATTCTGATATTGATTACATCTTGGAACAATATTATTTTGGACATACTGAGACAAATATATTTAAAAATTAATTTCAGGGGCTTCCCTGGTGGCGCAGTGGTTGCTAGTCCGCCTGCCGATGCAGGGGACGCGGGTTCGTGCCCCGGTCTGGGAAGATCCCACATGCCGCGGAGCGGCTGGGCCCGTGAGCCATGGCCGCTGAGCCTGCGCGTCCGGAGCCTGTGCTCCGCAATGGGAGAGGCCACAACATTGAGAGGCCCCCGTAACGCAAAAAAAAAAAAAAAAAAAAAAAAAAATTAATTTCATCTATTTTTAAAATATCTTTTAATGAGGCTACTAGAATATTTAAAATTACCTAAGTGCCAGTAGTGGGATTGCTGGGTCGTATGGTAGTTCTATTTTTAGTTTTTTAAGGAACCTCCATACTAATGGATAAAGAAGATGTGGTACATATATACAATGGAATATTACTCAGCCATAAAAAGAAACAAAATTGAGTTATTTGTAGTGAGGTGGATGGACCTAGAGTCTGTCATACAGAGTGAAGTAAGCCAGAAAGAGAAAAACAAATACTGTATGCTAACACATATATATGGAACCTAAAAAAAAAAAAAAAGGTTATGAAGAACCTACGGGCAGGACAGGAATAAAGACACAGACCTAGAGAATGGACTTGAGGATACGGGGACGGGGAAAGGTATGCTGGGATGAAGTGACAGACTGGCATGGACTTATATATACTACCAAATGTAAAATAGATAGCTAGTGGGAAGCAGCCGCATAGCACAGGGAGATCAGCTTGGTGCTTTGTGACCACCTAGAGGGGTGGGATAGGGAGGGTGGAAGGGAGACGCAAGAGAGAGGAGATATGGGGATATATGTATATGTATAGCTGACTCACTTTGTTATAAAGGAGAAACTAACACACCATTGTAAAGCAATCATACGCCAATAAAAATAAATAAATAAATAAAATAAAATTACCTAAGTAGATCATGTTTGTGGCTCATGTTATATTTCTATTGGAGAGCACAGGTCTAGAGCTATGTGAAAATGAAGCATTTTCATTTAGCTTTTTCCTCCCCAGGTCCCCATGCCAAACTGCCGTACTGTTGGGCTCTCCCAACTCCATCTGCAATCATTTTTCTTCCTTGTTTGTGGCCAGAGGGAATGTATTTCTGAATTTGGACTCAAAAGCAAGTAGCAGTTAAATGCAAAACAGGATACAGTGTTAATTACTTCACAGCATAGCCGTTGATGACCCAGTGGTTTAACAGACAGTGGTTCTGAGAGACAAGAATATGTTCAAAGATAAACTTACACCAAGAGAAGCTCAGAAGACTTTTGTTGCATTACTCTGTCACTACACTTCCTGGTAAGAGAGAAGACTTTTCTCAAGTAAGCAAATATATTTATAGGTAGCGAAATTCAGTGTTTCTAAACCCTTCAGACAAGTCCTAAGGGAAAAACACTTTCTCTGTTTCCTGTATTTGAATGAAGAACAACTGGAGTCCAGTGTATCAGTTACTCTTGCCCCTAAACAGTAACTATACAGGTAACACCTCTAGTCTGCACCTCCCAGAGTGATGCTTCAGTGTAAGTCGTGACCCAGGAAAATAAAAGAAAAAGGAAGGGGGAAAGGGGAAAGAGGGAAGGGAAATGGAGGAAGGGGTATGGGGAAGAGGGAAAGGGGACGCAAGAACAGAAAAAGAAAGAAAAAGAAAAGAAAAGAAACACAACCAAAATGTCAAAATGTTATCCCAACTTGTTCTTTTTCTAAAACTTTTATTTATAATCCTGAACACCATAAAGAGGGCCAATATCTCCCAGAGATTTCTTAAAGTACACATGTCTCCAGAGGTGATATTCAAAATATTAACAACTGTTACAACCCAGGTACTGATCTCAGAATGAACCCTGGCTGTGAGCAATCCATTGGGCCATCCTGATACAAACTGGGTGAATGCCAGCCCTGCATGTTTACCTCTCATCCCCCAACCTCAACCTGGACCTGCTCCCATGTATCTTTCCTCAAACTTTATCCCACCATAAACTCCTTCAGTCCCATCCTGGCCAGCCTCTCATATCACCTTCCTCCTCAACGCCCCCTTCCTCCCGATTCTCCTTCACTGAATCCCAAGAAGCTGTCAGACAGTAGAGGATCCTCCTTGGAGGGGTCAGAGCAAAGAAATGGAATGAGTAAATCCAGAAGCTCTTAGGGAACACAGTGAGATGATGAACTGGGTATACAGATTAATAAACAATTTTTATCTTGCCACATTCAGAAGCAATAACACGAGGAGGGGTGATGGCACTGGAGACCGTATTTCACCACAGGGCTCCATGTGTTAAATATAAGGTACCCTTCAGACCCTGTTTCTGGAAGGGATACATGGAGGGTGGAATAAAACAAGAGGAAAAGCCCTTCTTGCGCTTGCATCAGCAAGATATAACAGATCATACCAGAAGTGATACTCTGCCTTATTTAGGCCAGCATCATTTAGCATTCATGAGAAAATCAGAAAAACATCACTCAAACTGATTTTTTTTATTCTAGTGTGATAGCTGCAAGCTTTGGGTTTATGAAGTACTTCATTTTATTAGGAAAATTTACAGAGGCAAGCAAAGAATGAAGTTTCTGATTCTGGATAGCGATCCAGATAGAGAGGGAAGAGAGCATTAGATAAAGAGGACAAATACATAGAAAGTTGTGTCTGTTTAATATATAACATTAAAGAAACTAACTAAAAGTCAGCACAAAGTAAAGCCCAACCATGAGGTCATGCTTGCTGGTTCTCATCAACATGTATCCATTCAGCTGCAAGCAGCAGAAATTCCAACTAAAAATACCTTAAGTAATGAGGCCAATTATATAAGATGCTCCAGACTTGGATGGGCAGCTTAATGGTCTCAAGGACCTAAGACCTATCCATACTTTTGCTCCGCCATCCTTGGAGTGTTCAGCCACGCTTCCCTCATGGTTAGCAAGGTTGCTGTAGCAGTTCCAGACACCACAGGTAGGCGTGAACAAATCCAGAAACAAAGAAGAGAGGTCTTTCCTCCATGCACCTTTCTTTTCAAGGGGAGAAAATTTCACCCCAAAGACCCTCAGCAAACATTCTTTCCTACCCATTCCTGAAGATTACTACCCTGGCTGTAAGGGAGGTGGGACAATGAAGCTCTACCATATTTAGCCTCTAGGGCAGCAGGATGGCTCTGCCAGCCAGGGCGGCAGAGGAGGAGCTACAGCAGGAGGAATGAGGGCAACCTCATCCTCCACCGAGTCAACTCAGATCCCCTCCCATGGGATGAAGACCGTGAGGTTCAAGGTCAGATGCACATGGCACACTGACACCTCACATTCTGTGTCCTCATCCCTCTCTCCTCTCTCCCTCCACCTAGGCCCACCCCTCCTCCCCATGTTAGTCTCTTGTACTCCTCCCTGGAACAAACTTTAAAAGTTTCTCAGATCTGAAAGCAACCACTAGAGTCAGACATTGCCCAAGAAATACCCTGTTTGAGGCAAGACGTAGAAAAGAAAAAGGAGAAGAGAGTAAAGAAAAAAAGTAACAAAAGAAACGCACTAGGATAGGAAGAAGGAAGACATGAGGAGGAGGAGGAGAGAGAAAAGGGCAGGACAAGTTAAACAAAGGAGCACTGTGGAAGGGAGCCAGGCCCAGACTGTGTCTCTTTGGGCTAGAACTTGCCCATCTCGGGCTTAAAATGCTTTCAACTTGTTGCAAAGGGTTCAACTCAAAACACTGAATGGCCTCAGTCTTAGATCCCAGTAGAAAGGTCCACTAGTCATACCATGGTGTTTAGACTTCCTCAGCTCAAAACACTGAATGGCCTCAGTCTTAGATCCCAGTAGAAAGGCCCACTAGTCAGACCATGGTGTTTAGACTTCCCAGGGCTCTATGTAACATGATCTGGATCCCCAAGATCTGGTTTAAAGGATTAGTAATGGAAAAATATTGCTGAAGGTCTTCAAGGCCTCCTCACTTCAGACATCAGTATAAGGACAGCTTGATCTTCTTCAGGACCCCAGGTCTTCATAACATTCTATTCTCTCCAATAGCATTACCCACAGCCTCTGAGTGTTCTGTTCTGGGATAGAAAAGTCTCAAAAATGCACAAAATTCCAAAGTCTGTAAGAGCACCATTTGTGTGCTCTTGCTTCCTTTTCTTCTGTTTTCTTTACAACACAGGGTTCCTTGAATCTTGACACATTCTTCATAAAAAAATACAAAAAGAGAATATTATAAAAGTCATCTTCTTTTTAGTGATATTTTCCACATAATAAGATGCAAAGAGCATTTCTGGCTCTGCATTTAGAGAACTTTCAGGCAATTTTTCCCCCATGTATCATTAGCTAGGGTCATTTAAACTTCCATGTATTAATGAGGTGCATAAAGATGAGGCTTGGGTAAAGAAGGTTTTAAGTTGTTTCATAAACAGCATAAGCTGTACCACAGAGTTCCTAGTCTCCCAAAAATCAATCTACCAAATGGGGTTATATGTTTCTGTTTTCCTTTAGGTGGGGGAGAGGAGGAGGAAGAGAAGGAAGGAGAGAGGAAGGAAGAATACTTGAAAAATACCAATAAGAATACACTGTCTCTGTCTATAAAGTGATGGGAATCCTTCACAGGCCACATCCCTGCAGAAATCCTGACAAAATTCTCCTCTCCATTTATTCCAAATATAGCATGAGCTGCTTCCAGCCCAGGCTCCCCAGTGCCACAGTCCAAGGTAGTGCTTCCAGGAAACAGCCCTGGAAAAGCCCCATCCACCTTAAGCTAACAGAACATTGGCTGTGGGTCAGTCAGACTGGTGTGTTAATCCCTCTTTCCTAGGATGTCTGGAGTGCTTAAGGCAGCTTAGTTTGCTATGTATTTCAGTGAACAGCTTTAGATCAAAATTCAAGAGCCAATTTACTTGTGGGAGGGAATCTAATCGAAAGACATAATGGTTAGCATTTGGAATTGTGTAAATATTTGCTGTTGGGATAAATTACATCACTGGTGGCTACCTCCAGAAATCAAAAACTCTGAAGAAGCCCACACAGTTCTGTTTTCCATTCATTCACTCAAAGAATATCTACTGAGTGCCTAATGTAAGCCAGAATTTTCCAGTCACTGGAAGAACAGTGGTAAATAATCAAACAAAAATTCTGCCCTCATGGAGTGTACATTCTAAGAGAGGGAAGAGAGGACATACAAGCTAAATAAGTAAAATGTACTGAATGCTGGACAGTGGTAAGTGCCCAGGACAAAGCACCAATCAAGGAAGCAGGACATGACATAAACTGTCAGGGAATACTTAAAGGCCTCCCTGAAAAGGTGACTTTTGACTAAAAACAGGAAGGAAGTGGAAAGTGAGATGTGAGTATTGAGGGAAGGTTAGTCCAGGCAGAGGGAAGAGCAAGCACAAAAGCCCTCCAGCTATAGGATAAGCTCATTGAGCTCTAGCAAAATAAGGTCAGTGTGGCTGGAGCAGAGAAAGGGGGTGGGAGAGAGTAGTAAGGGACAAGGACAAAAAACAGGGAGCCAGGTCACTGTGATAGCTTTACTTCTGAAAAGGTGAAGGTGAAGTGGCAGAAAAGTATTGGAAAGGTTGTAGTAAGTACTTATTGAGCTGTTGTGCGTGGATGGCCTGGCCTAGCCTTCACTGAACACTAGGAGATCTTGAATTCGGCCACTTTCATTTCCTTAACAGCTTGCTCCACCCCATCCTCCTTGGGCCCCCATCCTTCTGGTTTCCCCAGCCCACACTTTACATCCTCCGCCACTGTCTCTCCATCCTCCCTGCTACAAAGCTGCTCTCCTGCAGAGCTGTCATTTTGTAAAGGAGATGATAAATAGCTCACACCATAGTGATAATAATCTCTTAAATTTCAGTGAGTTTTACACATTCTAGAAGACATTGACTTTTATTGGCTCATTAGGTCCTCAAAACATTTCTGTGAGGTAGGAAGTATTCTTTTGTTATAAAAAGAAGAAATCACCATTCAGAGGTTTGGACATACTAAGGGAAGGCAGAGTAAGACTAGAATTCCAGTCTCCTGCTCTCCCCCTCCTAGAATTACTTAAAAGTAGAGATATTGGAAACACCAGTCTCAGCATGAAATGAAAGGCAGTAGCCTAAATCAGACACTTCCAGCAGCAGGACTGGACCAACAGCTAACCAGCGACCACGTTCTCTCACAGCTGGTGTTCATAGGTCACAGTGAAGCCTTGATGGTGTGAATTTAATCCAATGAACAAGGAAAATAGAATCACAAAGCAAAGTCCAGCACTCAAGTAGGATTTTTACTAATTCCCTGTACAACATTTCTCCTCCTGACCCCAAGCACAGGACCCTCCTGATTGGCAGGCAGCTGAGCTCAGCAAAAGCCAAAAGGAAAAACAATGAAGTCCTTGAAGTGTACTCTAACCCAGGAGAGCCCTAACTCATGGGCCAAACGTGGCTGTGGGCCGAGGTAGTTAAGAAGGAATTTGAAAACTAAATTATTTCCCAGAAGGGAATAATCTTTACTTTAAGTGTATTTTTGTTCATCCCTAAAAGAGCCATTGTTTAAAGAGAATAAGACCATTCCATGGCCTGGGCCCTTTTCTTTGCCACAATCAGTCATTTCACAACAAAGCAATATGAGGACAGAAGTGCCCTTAGATCTGGGCAGCTAGGTCCCTACCCTGGACACCACTCTTGCCTCCTGCAGTCATGCCACACCCAGAGCCAAGGAGTCTAGGAGTCCACAAGGCCAAGGGAACATGATCACCCAAGCCTACACTGAATGTGCTGATACTTAGGTCCCCCAAATCTCCTGCCCAAATTGGTGAACCACACCCCCAGTGTGCATACCACAAGGCCTGAGGATCACAGTTCACAGGGTGCTGATGGAGCTCAGAGGCACAGGCTGGGGTGGCCCCAGGCTGGATGGAATCAGGATGGGAGGAGAAGGGAGGAGCTAGGGTCCAATACCTCCATTGGCACCCTTACCTGAATACTGCAGATGTTAATGATGGGTCTGCATGAAGAAATGGAGATGGATTGATGCCCCCCATTCCTACTACTGAGAAAACTACTGAAGGTTTTCAATGCTTTTTCCCCCTAGATAAAATATTTTTTATTTTTAGACAAGCATTTTAATACAAAAATTCTTTAATATACAAACTACAATCACAACAGCTTCCACATAGTAATGGAGGGATGGGGTATAATGGGAATCTTGGCAAAGGGAAGGAAGGTTTTCAGCATCCCTACTACTTCCTTTGCCTACAAATACTCTGTGGCCTGTGAGAGCCTGAGGTCTCACATCTGTGAGGCCAATGAAGCATATAATCAATCCACAAAAATGTTGCAGAAAATTCAAGATAGAAACTTTATCAAATGTATTTGCTGCCCACAATTGTATGAAACTAGAAATCAGTAACAGGAGAAAAGCTAGAAAGTTCACAAATACATTGAAGTTAAACAAAAATGCTCCTGAACATCCAATGGATTAAAGAAGAAATCAAAAGGGAAATAAATACCTTGAGGCAAATGAAAATGGAAATTCAACATACCAACACTTATGAGATGCAGCAAAAGCAGTTACGAGAGGAAAGTTTATAGTGATAAACGCCTACATTAAGAAAAAAGAAAGCTCTCAAACAACCTGACTTTATACCTCAAGGAACTGAAAAAGGAATAACTAACCCAAAGTTAGCAGAAGGAAGGAACTAAAGACCAGAGCAGATAAGTGAAAGACAGAACAGGAAAATAATAGAAAAGATTAACAAAACTAAAAGTTGGCTCTTTGAAAATTGACAAACCTTTAGCTAGACTAAGCAACAACAACAAAAAAGAGAGGACCCAAATAAATAAAATTACAACTGAAAGAGGAGACATTACAATTGATACCACAGAAAGACAAAGGATAATGAGACTATTATGAACAATTATACATCAACAAATAGGGCAACCCAGAAGAAATAGATTAAGTTACTGAAAACATACAACCACCAGACTGAATCATGATGAAATAAAAAATCTGAACAGACCAATAAGAAGATTGAGTCAGTAATCAAAAGCATCTCAACAAAGAGAAGCCCAGAACCAGATGGTTTTACTGGTGAATTATACCAAACATTTATAGAAGAATCATTACCATACTTCTCAAACTCTTCCAAAAAGCTGAACACTCCCAAATTCATCTTATGAGGCCAGCATTAGTCTGATACAAAGCCAGATAATGACACTATAAGAAACAAAAACTAAAGGCCAATATCCTTTATGAATGTAGATGCAAAAATTCTTAGTAAAATTCTGACAAACTGAATTCAACAGCATATTAAAAGGATCATATACCATGATCAAGTGGTATTCATCCCTGGGATGCAAGGATGGTTCAACATACATAAATCAATATATGTAGTACATAATATGAATAGATTGAAGAATAAAACTCATGATCATCTCAATAGATGCATTTAACAGAACTGAACATCCATTCATGATAAAAATGCTCAACAAATTGAAGGAGCACTGTACCAATCTGTCTTTGTGTTGCTTCTTTCATGACTTAGTTGTTCATTATCTGCCTTCCCTGGCAGAAGGCGATCTTCATCTGGGCAGTGGCCACCTTGGCTATTGTGTTTATGTCTGTATCCAGGGAGTCTGGCATAATACTCAGAACATACTAGGAGCTCAATAACCATCGAAGGAAGGGAAAGAGGGAGGGAGGAAGGGAGGGATGAATCAATCCTGGCTCTGCCACTTGCCAGCCATGTAACATTGGATAACTTTTTTCCCTTTTCCTCCTAGCTTTACTGAGATAAAATTGATACTATAAATTTAAGGTATACAGCATAATGATTTGGTATATGTATTTATTGAGAAATGATTACCATACTGTTCCATAGAAGGAACATACCTCAACGTAATAAAGGTTATATATGACAAGCCCACAGCCAACATCATACTCAATGGTGAAAGGTTGAAAGCTTTTCCTCTAAGATAAGGAACAAGACATGGGTGCCTACTCTCAACACTTCTATTCAACATGTACTGGAAGTCTTAAGTCAGAGAAATCAGGCAAGAAAAAGAAATAAAAGGATTCAGGGGCTTCCCTGGTGGCACAGTGGTTGAGAGTCCACCTGCTGATGCAGGGGACACGGGTTCGTGCCCTGGTCCGGGAAGATCCCACATGCCGTGGAGCGGCTAGGCCCGTGAGCCATGGCCACTGAGCCTGCGCGTCCAGAGCCTGTGCTCCGCAACAGGAGAGGCCACAACAGTGAGAGGCCCGCGTACCACCAAAAGAAAAAAAAAAAAAAAAAAAGAATTCAGAACTGGAAAACACCAAGTAAAATTATCTCTGTGTGCAGATGACATGATTTTGTATATAGAAAATCCTAAAGACTCCACCAAAAGCCTGTTAGATCTAATCAGTGAATTCAGTGAAACTACAAGATACAAAAATCAACATACAAAAATCAGGTGCACTTCTATCTACTAACAATGCATTATCTGAAAAAGAAAACAATCCCATTTACAATAGCATCAAAAACAATAAAATACTTAGGAATAAATTTAACCAAGGAGGTGAACGATCTGTACAAAGAAAACTGTAAGACAGGTATGAAAAAAACTGAAGACACAAACAGAAGGATTGTTCATGGATTAGAATTAACGTTGTTAAAATTTCCATACTACCCAAAGCCATCTATAGATTCAATGCCATCTCTATCAAGATTCCAATAGCATTTTTTTTTACAGAAATAGAAAAAAAAATCCTAAAATTCATATGGAACCACAAAAAAACATGAATAGTCAAAGCAATCCTGAGAAAGAACAAAGGTGGAGGCATCACACTTCCTGATTTCAAACAATATTACAAAGCTACAGTATGGTAATCATTTCTCAATAAATACATATACCAAATCATTATGCTGTATACCTTAAATTTATAGTATCAATTTTATCTCAGTAAAGCTAGGAGGAAAAGGGAAAAAAGTTATCCAATGTTACATGGCTGGCAAGTGGCAGAGCCAGGATTGATTCATCCCTCCCTTCCTCCCTCCCTCTTTCCCTTCCTTCGATGGTTATTGAGCTCCTAGTATGTTCTGAGTATTATGCCAGACTCCCTGGATACAGACATAAACACAATAGCCAAGGTGGCCACTGCCCAGATGAAGATCGCCTTCTGCCAGGGAAGGCAGATAATGAACAACTAAGTCATGAAAGAAGCAACACAAAGACAGATTGGTACAGTGCTATAAATAAATGAACAGAGGGATATAATCAGGAGGATCTGGGAAGGGGATGTATGCTGAGACAGGATGACAAAGGATCTGTCTAGTTGCAAAGCACAGCTCTTTCCATGACCCCTTCCATCCCTCCAGTGTGCCTCTGCAGTTTATGTGACAGTCCACTTTCATTCCACATGTTCAACAACTAACTCAAAGTCTAGCAAATATTTGCAAACCTTACCATTGCCAATGACTCTCGGAGTCTTTTCCTAAGATGTTGCAGAATTCATAAAATGCTTCTCACCCTCAACAGAATAAAAAGGAGGTCTGTGCCTGTATCGATGCATGACCGAAGATGAAGGATCATAAGAAAATTATTAGTGTATGCTTTGCTGATTATGGATAATTAGTTAGGACACTATGATCTGCAGGCTGCATGTGTGGTGGGAGTGTCCCACACGTGATGTGATTTGAAGGAGAGTAAAGCTTCCTCACCTCTTTCCCTCATCACCACCACCCTCTCCCCCACCAAATCCAGAGTCCCATCCTTACCAGTGTCCTGCAATACCTGAAATCCCCACCCTATCAATCAGATGCATTATGGTGGAAAGAGCAAGGAACAACATGCCCAAAGACCTAGTTTGAAGTTTAAACCTCTCACTGGTTTTGTGACCTTAAGGAAATCACTAGGATTCTCAATTTCTGTCTAGGAGTCTCAGTTTCTGCAACTATAAATAAGGGGAAATATCCTATTTCTGGAAAGAAGGTATGATTTAGAATGCATGAAAGAACGTTGAAAACTACCCAAACATCATGAATATCGGCCCAGTTGAAATGTAAACGTTTCTTGGGAAAAGTGTCTAACTCAGAGAGATTTAACTAACTGAGCTCCTGCTGCCTCTTATTGCTTTACTCTTAGAGAACAGGGCACACAAGGGCTTCTCTGATAGAGGAAGGAGAGTCAGGGTGCTGGGGAGACAGGGTAGATGCATGTAAAATGAGAGCTTATTGGGCAGCCAGATGGGCAACATGAGAACTTTGGAGAGAGTGAATTAACCAAACTCAAGGCCTTCATACATCCTCGGTGAGTTATGCAAACTCAAGACATCCTTGAGAAGAAACAGCTGGAAGGAAATGAAGGAGTGTTGAAGAACAACCCAGTCCATGTCACATGACTCAGACTCCTCCATTGCCAGGGCACAGCCCAGAAGACAGTGAGAGCCCAGCACGGGCCCTAGTGGAAGAGTCGGTCACAAAGGACCAACCAGGAAGGCAGGATTATCAACAGAAATCAATACTTAGTAAAACTTGGCTATAGCTTCAAAATGGACAGCTCTGTACTCTTTCTGCCAACATTGTTCAAGTATGAGGGCAAAGCAGACTTTCCAGACTACAATGACTGTGAGAGTTGACCACCTTAAACCTGTGAGGAGAAGTAAATTCACAGGGAAATAGGGGGTATAAGAAGTAGTGGTAAACACAGAAACAACATATATGAGTCAATGTCATCAACTATTGAGTCTTTTAAGAACAACTGTTTTCTCGTTGCTTAAAAGTCAATACCAAGTTGTTCAAACTGTATAGAGTATTAACTCCTTATGTCTTGGATAAGGAAAGAAAGAAAATAACTTTAGATGGAGAAAACAATTTAGTAAACAATGTATGCTTACCAACTTCAATCCTCATAACCCCCAGTGGTCCACCGTGGGGATGGCAGCAATAAAATATGTTGCCACCAAAAAGAAAAAAAATGTATGCTTAAAATAAAAGGATAATCACTTAATGGAAACACAACAAAATAAAAATGGCAATATAACTTTTAGCTTGTAAAAGCTAAAACTATAAAGCTTTTAAATAAAACACAGAAAATTATCTTCATGACCTTAAAGTCAGCCAAGATTTCTTAGAACCCTAAAAGTGCTAATTATTAAAAAAAATGATCATTTGGATTTGATCAAAATTAAGACACATTAAGAAAATTAGAACACAAGCCAAAGGCTGAGAAAAAAATACCCTCAAAATATATATCTGACAAAGGATTGTACATTAAAAAATTAAAAATGAACAATAAAAAGATAATCTAAGAAATAAGAGGATAACAAACACATCTACCATATGCCCCAACAACTCCATTCTGAGATATTTACACAAATTCGGTTAAAATACTTCAAAAAAATATATGTACATAGCACCCTTATTCATAAAAACAAAAACGTTTCCAAACCCAAATGTCCATCAAAAGGTGAATGGAGGGCCTCCCTGGTGGCGCAGTGGTTGAGAGTCCGCCTGCCGATGCAGGGGATACGGGTTCGTGCCCCGGTCTGGGAGGATCCCATATGCCGCGGAGCGGCTGGGCCCGTGAGCCATGGCTGCTGAGCCTGCGCATCCGGAGCCTGTGCTCCGCAACGGGAGAGGCCACAACAGTGAGAGGCCCGCGTACCACAAAAAAAAAAAAAAAAAAAAAAAAAAAAAAAAAAAAAAAGGTGAATGGAGGGCTTCCCTGGTGGTGCAGTGGTTGAGAGTCCACCTGCCGATGCAGGGGACCAGGGTTCGTGCCCCGGTCCGGGAAGATACCACTTGCCGCGGAACGGCTGGGCCCGTGAGCCATGGCTGCTGAGCCTGCACGTCTGGAGCCTGTGCTCCGCAATGGGACAGGCCACGACAGTGAGAGGCCCGCGTACCAAAAAAAAAAAAAAAAAAAAAGATTATAAAAAAAGGTGAATGGATACATAAACTTTGGTATATTTAAACAATGGAATATTATTCAGCAATAAAAATGAATAAACTACTGATACATACTGCACACTGGTAAATCTCAAAAACATTACATGAAATGAATGAAGCCAGGCACAAAGGAGTAAATACTGTATGATTCCATTTTTATAAAGTTCAAGAACAGGCTAGACTAACCTGTGGTGACAGAAGTCCAAAGTGATTGTCTTGGGATGAGGCCTTGACTGGAAAGGGGAACATTCTATGGTGATGGACATAGTCTATGGTTTGTGTGGTGGTTACACAGATGTAAACAATTGTCAAACCTACCAAACTGAACACTTAAGATCTGTTCATTTTATTGTGTGTAAATTATACCTCAATTTTTGACAATCCACAAAAGAAGTCTGATATTGTTCCTTTAGTAGCAATTAGAAAACATAGCAGAGGAGGGGGAAAAAAAAAACCCTCATGATAGCAATGAAACCTATAAAGCATAGGAGTAAATATAAGAAAAGAAGTGTAAGACTTTCACAAAGAAAATTATAAAACTCATTAAGAATAGACCTAAGTGAAGATAAAATAATGTTCACCAATGTGAACTTTTAATATTGTAAAGATATTATCCCCTCCCCCCAAATGACTGTATAAATTCAATGCAATTCCAATGAAATTCCCAGCTTTAGTTCACAGGTAGAGATTCATGGAAATTTAGAAATCAACTTGGCTGTATCAAGTAAAGATGCACATATCATGAAACTTAGAATTTTGACTTCTAGAATATGTTCCAAGGAAAAGTCTTATCCTTATGCACAAAAAGACATGTACAAAAATGATCACTGCACCATTCTTTTAGAAACACCAATAAACACATAAGTTGCTTTTAATTACTGTTGAACTGTTTCTTCATATTGGAGAACTGGTCTGAATGAAGTTGATTCTTTAGAATTTAATGATAAATCCTTTGTGGCTTAGTTTCATGGCCAATTTTTTTAAGCAATCTTTTTTACTCAAACTGATGTGCATTCTGTGTTTGTTCATTGCTTATTTACCTTTCTTCCTGGATTTAACTGCTTCCTCCCAGATCCACTTCATTTCTAGCTGGAATACATCCTTCACTTCTTTCAAAGTAAACCCTTGGTAGTAATTACTATGAGACAATGTATGCCCCCAAATATCTGTATTCCAACCTCACATTTAAATAATAATTTTGCTCACTATAAAACTCTAGTTTTATTGTCTTTTCTTCAACATTTTGAAGATATTAATTCACTGCTTTCCCATATCTGGTGTAGCTGCTGATTATACATATGGTCATACAAGGTATATAAGTATAATCATACAAAGTCTGATTATAATCTGATTTTCTTGCTCCTTTTGGGTCATGTGCTTTTCTATTTTTGAAATCTTTCAGAATTTTCTCTTTTTCTCTATATTCTTTACTGTCACTGTGGAATGTTTCTGTGTGAGGTCACCTCTCCTCTTCCACACACTGTGTCCTGTCAGTTCAGGATCTTCTGTGATTCTGTTGACGCAAATTTCCAGTTCTACTTCAATCCTTCGTCTCTATCAAACTGCCATCTCTTCATCCTTTTCCAATGCCTTCTGAGAAAACTCCTCATTCCAGTATTTCAGCCAACTAAAGTGTTCTTTGGCTGTATCCATTCCCATATGCAGCCCATCCACTGAGCTCTTTATTTCAACAATTATATTTAGGTACCCAATATTTCCAACTGGTTTCTCTTCCTATTTACTTCTCCTTTCTTTATTTTCTTCAATATTCTCCTTTATCTCTAAGGATAATTACTATGCTTAATTTTTAAATTATTGTTCATTCTATTTCCCCTGGTTTATCTTATTTGTTAAATTTCTTCATAGAACATTTACTCCTCACATATCTCACCATTTTTCCTTGTAAACTCATCTTTTATTCCTTTAGGACCATCAACTGTTTTGCTAATACCTGAGAGAGATGTAAAAACTTAGGCTTTGCTTGTTTTCCAAGTGAGTTAAAGGAACATGATCTTCAAGGAAAAATATCTCAAAGCTTGCAATCTGAATTCAATCATTTTCTGACCACCACCAACAACCCGGCCTAGGGAACATCTCATCACCAGGCATGTTCTTATAAGCACAGATCGTCTCTTGTATCACTGCCTAGCCCACAGGATGGAAGGAGAAGGCTCGATAAGGGAGCGCTCAGGGGGCACACAGGTATTGTGGCTACTGGCTTCTCACTTTGGCTCCGGGGTTGCCCTGGCACTACCCTGCCACTTCTGCCTAGTGCCACTGCTTTCCTGTCCACAAAGAAGGCAGGAAATGCATCACCAGAGTAATGTGGGGAAGAGAAAGGACACACTCAAAGTCTCTGCCAGCCAATCCCTCAGATGTCCCTGGCCTTCTTCCTCTCCAGTCTGGCAACAAAACACATTCATCTCTCTAGGGTTCTCACAGTTTTTGCATTAGTTAATGAAAACGGCTGAGATCCACCAATCTTTTTTTCCTGTGACATCTCTATTGTTGGGTTCAGAGAAGAAAGCCAACACCATGCAAATACTGAGTGATAAGGGACCCCAGGTATATTTAGGCTATACAATAAAAACTTTGTCAAGAGAAATTTTTTAAAAATACACTAAGACCAAGGTATTGATGACTGAGTACAGAGCTAGATTACATGCCAGCTCCCAGCTCAGGCTGCACAGCTTTCCTGACCATCCTCAAACCAAAGAGAGAACTTTAGAATCAATTTAATTTAATCAAAGCTCACCAGGGGCACTAGAGAGAGAACATCTGACTATTTTCAACGATTGCCCAAAGGCAGTAACTCCTGAGAGGAATGAATACACACTCACAGAAATATATCCTATAGGGCATAGTCTGTGACCTCATTTAATTCACCTTTACTTTTAACGTATCTTTTCAAATTTTCATAGCTCTCTGTTCCTTTCCCTCTCTGATATCAAATACTCATCTATTCTGATTTTATTTATTCTGTTCCAATGAAAAGATATGAACAATGACTGGGACAAAGAGTCCTTCAGGGTTTCATGGGTTCTCATATCAGAAAGGCTACAATCTGGTTCCTTCAATGAATTCTGGGTAAACACTAATTACTCTGAGATTGAGCAAGACACTCCCATGGCTCAATTACAGAAATTCTGGATTACAGAGGACAGAATCAAGCTCCCTTATTCTGCCAAAGTCAACTCAATATCTGCACAGTATCCCATGGAAAACTGAGAAAGGCGGCCGTGACTTGAGACTCCTGGGAATTTGCCCTGCTGGAGACATTATTTTCACCTAATGAAATAATATCAATTTAAAAGCCAAATCACTTCTGGATAAACGGTTAAAGTGTTCCTCATACAAAGCCCTTTGAATAAGCATGAAATAAAAATGCTGTCATTATGAATTATATTAATGGTGAGATTGAAAGTAAATCTTTAATATACTGAACATTACAAGACTTCCCCCAAGTCCCTCTACTGTAAAACAGGGACACGAGACCATCATTACAGGTCAATAACAATACAATTCCCAGCGATAATGAGCATTTCTGATTTCTCCTCCTCTCTTTGGTTCTAGACGTAAGTAGACCCACATGCAGGCAGACACCGACAGACAAACACACACAAACAAACACACACACACATGCAACACCATTCCAGAATGTTTCCCCGTCTCAGCCTTTGCCTTTATTTCCTTCTCTGTTCCCAACCTGTAGCCAAAACTCATACATATGGTTCTCCCAATGAGAGAAATATCTACTAAGACTCCATCCACCTGACCAAAAAAAGAGAGTTAAAAATTGAGAAAAGTAGATAATGACCAACAAAGATTCTTTAGTCCCTTCCTTCTCCTTTCAAAGAGACATTGAACCTCAACCTCTTTTTCTCTTCACTGACAAAGCAGGAGAAGGTCTTGAGGAAAACTGGCCCAGCCTCTGACAAGTTAGGTATCATCATCTCCCATTTTACAGATGAAGCAACTGAGGCTCCTAGAAGTTAAACGACTTGCCAAATATACCACAAGCAAGTGGCAACGGGTGAACTAGAATGCAGCTTTTGTCCTTCTTAAAACAGTCTTCTCCCCATCGCCCAACACTGTAGGTTTTTAATCAGATGCTCAAGTATTCTCAATGCATCATAGCCTATGCAAAGAGTTGGGAGGACAATGGTATTTCCCGACTTTTATTACTTCAAATCTCATCAACCATTTTATTTCACAACCTCAAAAAAGCTTCTCTATTTCACTGTGGTGGGTTTCAACCCCCTACAGTTGACTTTCTGCCACCCTTTGTTAACAGGCAATCTCCAGGCCAATGCAAGGTCACCATCTAGTGGTAAGAGCTACTAACTACAGGCTACACACCGCATCTTAGCAGATCTTTGCACCCCTTTTGCCCTCTTCCCACACCCACCTCTCACCCCGCCATTGTTTCCATCAAACATACAGAAGTAATTTACAGAGGAAATAAGGAATTTTTAACTATATAAAACAGAGTAATTTTTAAATTATTTTAAGATTTAGGCATTTACTAAGTCAATACACTTAGACTCATGTATAGGTAATGATCTACCCTGCCAGTGGACTGTTCTTAGCCTAGAGCTTGACATGCAAAGAAGCATCAAGAGAAGACTAGATACGGACCACATGGCAGATCATTATAGATGACCACAATTCAGGGTAAGTGCTAGACTCTGCTTCATTAAAGGACCTCAAACCATCTTAGCAACTTCCTGAAAATTGAGCAAGCACTACTCAAGCAAAACAAGCTACTTCTAAAAATAACACGAATTCTGATTCTACGCTCAAACATCAAGAATTTTTTGAACACATGCTATAGGCTTCAAAAATAACATGAATATGTTAGGTAAGTATTGAACAGTCCTCTAGCAAGCCTGCTTTTGCACACCATTCACTATTTCATAGAATCCGCTGTCTTCCTACTAAACAAATAGTTTTAAGTGCTAAATTCTGTCATCTTTTTTCAGTCCTAAACATGAGCTTCTCTGCAGCTTTTAGCACCCTTGACCAAGTGCTCTTCCTCAGACTCTCTATCTTTAATTCCTTGACCTATATACTCTCTTGATGATATGCACGCCTCTCTGATCACGCCTCTAGTTTTAGTCCACCCCCCACCATGCCTCTGAAGCTATGGATATATCCCCCAAAGCTCTAGCTTGGGACTCCTTTTATTCTTTTCACTTTATCCTGACAATCCATCACATTTGTGACTTCAAATATCATGTCGATATCTCCATTCCTGACTTTTCTTTTAAGCTCTAGTGTCACATTTTTAACTGCCTACTGGATATCTCCCCACTGGAATTTCAAACTCAACATGCCTAAATCAGAGAGCAGCAACTTACCCTCCAACTCCACTTCCCTTTATTCACCATTTCAATCCATCAGTCTCCATACTTTGTTGCTCTTTTACCTCCTTCTTTTCCCAATGCACTCTCATCTAACCATCTCCAGGGGCAGTCAGGTCTGTATCTGCATTGATCTCTCACCATCCCTTTCTCCCTTCTCTCCCCAAGGCCACTACTCTGATTCAGGCCCTCATTCTCTTCCACTCTGACCACAATTTTTCAACTATTATTTATTCTATGTATATTTGCTGAGAACCTATCACATACCAGGCATTTACCAGGCACTGGGAATATAGCAGGGACCAAATGAGATAGTAGACTTGCTCTGATGGGTTTTATTTGTTACTGTCGAGAAAGAGAAAACAAACAAATATAAGAAATGAGGAAAGGCACAAAGAAAAACTTCAACATTCTCATCTTTGTCTCCTTGATTCAACAGAACAAATCTCCATCATCATCTCGAACCTTTAGTTTCTTAGTTATTCTGCTCTACCTTTTATATGTGACCTGTAATGAAACTCAGAGAAATTCCAATTTTTGCAGTTGATGGCAAAAAGCGGAAAAGCAAAAGTCAATTGTTTCCCTAAATGTTAAACTCTTGCTTAACTTTAAAATCATTTTCATAAATTAAGAAACAACTTCTAAACTTTTGAGAGTTAATTAGGCAAAAAATTGTATATGTGCTTTGCCATAGCAAAAAGTGTGAAACGAACAACTTTTGTTACTTGGAGGCAAAGTTAGTATTGTGTGCCTGTTTTGATCATTTAGTTGGAAACCTGAAAGTCTAAATTATGTTTATTGTCCTTACTAAAAGGTATTATCCCATCAACTGATGCTAATTAAGCCTAAAAAGCAATCAACAAGATTTGCGTTTGTTCATATCCTCAGTATTAACTTCTGATTTTTAAGGCCTTATATACTTGAGTGATTGATTTATTCATTTATTCTTTCTTTCGTTTAACAAACATTTATTACTGAATGCTTTAGAATGCTTACTACGTGCCAGACATGGGATTGGTTTCTGGGGTAGAGAAATATGACATTGTGACTATCCTCAAGAAATTCACAATCTAGCATGACAAGAATTTTTGTGAAACAGTGAGAGAGGTGAGAGTTATAACAAAACTCAAAGTTCTGTGGGAAGAGGATGGTTAGGAGTCAAGCAAAGCCTCACCAAAAATAGACAACTTAGGTTGGGTCTTGAGAGATGAGTGTTTTTCAGTTGAGATGGGGAAGGGTATTGCAGAGAGAAGGAAAAAGATGTACTCAGGGGTGTGACACAATAGAACATCCACTGGGGCAACTGTCAATACCTGACATAAGAGTCCCAACTTTAGATAACAGAGGGAGAATAAACCAGTTATCAAACTTGAACAGAAATGTCAATACATTGTCATACTTGCACAAAATTGGCAGATGTTAGCCAGTTTCTGACATTAGCTTGCTTGACATGTACTCAAATGACCTTGACCATGCTATATGGATAGAAACTTTCAGGCACTGACTCTGCCTTTAGTCATATCACAATTCTTCCAAGAACTTAAATTAACATATCATCAGCAGCATGCCCAGGTTTCCCAAGGCAACCATGAATTTATTAAAAGAAAATTTAGTTCTGCCTGCTGGTTTGTGTTATCTAGTGTTTGGCTGTTTTTATTGTTACCACAGCAACAGGTGGACACAGAACACGTGGTACTGCTAAAATATTGCTTTATGAAGTACTTTCTCGTATTATTTCCACCAGAAGAGTTAAAGAGACTATAATGAGCCACTGTCTCTGAGGAGGAACCAAAACAGAAGAAGAGGGAGTAAGTCAAGGGACTGGGTTCCAAAAAGGTTTCATGGACCACATCCCATGGCAAAGAATTAATAGCTCTCACTGGAAAAGTCTCTGAGGCAAACAGTGGGTTAACAATGCTAATAATGCAATGTGAACTTGACCCTCCCTAAGAGGAGAGGGTACTCAGGCTTATACACCTCAATATCAAAAAAAAAAAACAACCCAATTAAAAATGGGTGGGAGACCTGAATAGACATTTTTCCAAAGAAGACATACAGATGGCCAACAGGCATGTGGAAAAATGCTCAACATTGCAAATTATTAGAGAAACGCAAATCAAAACCACAATGAGATAGCAACTCACACCTCTCAAAAAGGCTATTATTAAAAAGTCTACAAATAATAAATGCTGGTAAGGACGTGAAGAAAAGGGAACTCCAGTACATTGTTGGTGGGAATGTAAATTGGTGCGGCCACAATGGAAAACAGTATGGGGGTTCCTCAAAAAACTAAAAATAGAACTACCATATGATTCAGCAATTCTACTCCCAGGTATATATCCATTGAAAACGAAAGCACTGATACGAAAGATAGATACACCCCAATGTTCAGTGCAGCATTATTTACAATAGCCAAGATAAAGAAGCAACCTGTGTCTATCAAAAGATGAATAAAGAAGATATGGTGTATAAATATATACAATGGAATATTACTCAGCCATGAAAATGAATGAAATTCTGCTATTTGCAACAATGTGGATGGACCTATAGGGTATTATGCTAAGTGAAGTAAGTCAGAAAAAGACAAATACTCTTTTATCATTTATATGTGGAATATAAAAAATAAAACAAATGAGTGTGTGTAACAAAAAAGAAGCAGACTCACACATATAGAGAACAAGCTAGTGGCAACCAGTGGGGAGAGGGAAGGGGGTAGGGACAAGATAGGGATAGGGAATTATGAGATACATACTAGTATGCATAAAGTAAATTAGCAGTGAGGATATATGGTACAAGACAGGGAAATATATTACATTATTTTGTAATAACTTTAAATGGAGTCTAATCTATAAAAATATCGAATCACTATATTGTACACCTGAAACTAATATAATATTGTAAATCAATTATACTTCAATAAAATTTTTTTAAGAATGTACAAGAATGTTCATAGCAGTATTATTCATAATAACCATCAAATGATGGATAAATTTTGATGTATTCACACAATATCAAAATTAGTGAATTATAGCTACATGCAACAATATATATGAATCTCATACTTGAATCTTCCTTAGAGTAGCCAAACACAAAATTATACTTACTATATGATTCCATTTATATAAAAACAAGCAAAACTAATTTAAGGTATCAGAAATCAGAATAGTGGTTGCTTTGAGGAATTTGGAGAGGGGAGTGGTCAGGGGCAAACAAAAGGTGTTCCTGAAGTACTGGTTACATGAATGTTCACTTTTAATAACTTAATTGAGCTACAATCTTTGATGTGTGCATTTTTCAACATGCTTGTTACAATTCAATTAGGATAAAAATTCAATCAAAATTATTTTAAGTATCTTTATTGTGTTATGCCACTAGAATTGTGGAGCTTGTTATAGCAACTAAAACTATGCTAATACAGAACCTTAGAGGTCATCAACATTCATTTGATAGATAAGGGAACTGTGGCCTAGAAAATTAAGGGACTTACCCAATGTCAGAGCTAGTAAGTGACAAACTCTGATCTGTTAGACTACAAACCTAGTATGTCATCTTTTTTCTCCTTTTTCACTATGTCTCGCTGCCTCAATTAATGTAAGTACCAGTTAACACTCTCATCCCACTGGGCTTCCAATTAATAAACCACAATAATAGGAAATGATATGCACTCACTTGGCAAACAATTTCATATGATAGTGCCTACCCTAAATTTGCTCCTGAAAGTACCCAAATGTCTTCCTGCAAATCTTGGTCATTAAGTTTGGCATATAACACACTATGAAAAATAATACTTTTCCCAAGATCAAAAACTTCATTCGCTAATCCTGGGTGCTTGACTACCCAAAAGCTATATGTTTATTTTGTAAATTTTTTTCACCTATTAGCATGAAGATGGGCTAGATTATTGTGATTAAGCCAAATTATTCCTTATAATGTCTCTAAAAAGGTGGTACGAAAGAAAGACCTCTTTGAAACAAACATGTCTGGACCAAAAAAAAAAAAAAAAATCAAACGTGTGAACAAAGAAAATCATGTTTCAGCTGCCGAGAAATGTAAACCATATAATCTTAAGAACCTGTAAAGAGACCCTGGTAGCACTGCTGGGTATTTCTCTCCCAGTGAAAATCTCAGCCAGACCTAGGCAGCTGTCCAAGGTTTTTAAATTAAGTGAGACACCCACTGGAGGCTGAGAGATGGCAAGAAAGAACCCAGTCCACCCACCCACCATCTTCCCCAGCTGGGGTTGGTGTTCTGAGATATGGGAGCCATGTGCAGAGTCATCTAGGTGAGAGCTGGTCTTACCACAAGGAAAGCTCAGCAGAACTGGTTTGTGGTATAATGATGAGGCCAGACTTCCCGGTCTCTATTTTTGGTCACCTTCTGTTTTCTTGTACCTTGCTGTTATAGACTGAATTGTAACCCCCTAAAATCCAAAGGTTGAAGCTCTAACCCCCAATATAACTATATTTGGAGATAGGGCCTCTAGGGAGGTAATTAAGGTTAAAAAATGTCATAAGGGTGGTGCCCTGATCCAATAGGACTAGTGTCCTTTTAAGAGGAGCAAGAGCCAACAGAGATCTTTCTCTCCCTCCTCATGCACAGAGGAAAGGCCATGTGAGGACAGCTGTCTGCAAACCTCAAAGGGAGTGCTCATCAGAAATCAAATCAGCTGGCACCTTGATCATGGACTTCTAGTCTCCCGAACTGTGAGAAAGTAAATGTCTGTTGTTTAAGTCACCAGCCTATGGTATTTTGTTGTAGCAGCCTGAGCAGACTGATACACTTACTAGTTGGACAACTGTGGTGCTGCCAGATCATGTCCAGGCAAAATCCGCCTTTGGTGGCATTTACATTTTCAGAGGGAGTGCTTAAAGACCCAAAAGTCTTCAATATCCACAAAGCTTGATCCCTAAGGGTGAAATTCCAGGCACCATGACAGATCTCGCAGGGAGTTAGGTGTAGGAAATGAACTGGCAAGTCTGGATGGAGACAGATCAGAGAACCTTAAATGTCCAGCTAAGAAGTGTAGAATTTATTTCAGAGACAATGATGAGTCACTGAAAGTTTTTGAGAAGGAGGTATCATGACCAAAGCTTCACTTCAGGATGATAACTCTGCCAGCAGTGCAAAAGATTTTTATTATTACTATTAATTTCACTGACTTTTATAATAGCTAGCTTTTATTGAGCACTTACTCTTTGCCAAGCACTCTATATGCATTACCTCTATTTAATTAAGTGTGAGAAATACTTTGAAATGGACCAAAAAGATTACTGGATTTTTTCAATAGAAAACTGGGCATGAGCTGGGTTATGTTTTTTTTTTTTTTTTTTTTTAGCTATTCTACAACTCTGTGAGATGTAGAAAACTAATAACAATGCAAATAAATTTGTCAGTTGAAATGCAAAGGAAATGTGCCCAGTGGAATGCAATTGATTACTGCTTTGTGGATAAACTCAGTTTGCACCTATTTTTAAATTCATTTCGGCATTCCTTATTGCCTACATCACGTGTGGTTCTTTGAATTCTCCTTTAAGCCAGTAGTATCATCTTACTGCTTTCCTTTTAAATTAATGAGTTATATACAATCTTTGACAGGTGTTCATTTTATATTTGTATGTCATGATTTTACTTTTTAATAATTCTTACAACTCTATAAAATTGGTATATTATTATCACCAGCTTATAAAGAAACCGAAGCTTCAAGAAGGAAAGTAGTAAATTGATACAGCCACTATGGAGAACAGTATGGAGGTGCCTTAAAAAAACTAAAAATAGAACTACCACTTGACCCAGCAATCCCACTACTGGGCATATACCCTGAGAAAACCATAATTCAAAAAGAGTCATGTACCACAATGTTCATTGCAGCTCTATTTACAATGGCCAGGACATGGAAGCAACCTAAGTGTCCATCGACAGATGAATGGATAAAGAAGAAGTGGCACATATATACAATGGAATATTACTCAGCCATAAAAAGAAACGAAATTGCGTGATTTGTAGTGAGGTGGATGGACATAGAGTCTGTCATACAGAGTGAAGTAAGTCAGAAAGAGAAAAACAAATACCGTATGCTGACACATATATATGGAATCTAAAAAACAAAAACAAAAAAATAGTTCTGAAGAACCTAAGGGCAGGACAGGAATAAAGACGCAGATGTAGAGAATGGGCTTGAGGTCACGAGGAGGGGGACGGGTAAGCTGGGACGAAGTGAGAGAGTGGCATGGACATATATACACTACCAAACGTAAAACAGATAGCTAGTGGGAAGCAGCCGCATAGCACAGGGAGAGCAGCTCGGTGCTTTGTGTCCACCTAGAGGGGTGGGATAGAGAGGATGGGAGGGAGACGCAAGAGGGAGGAGATATGGGGATATATGTATAGCTGATTCACTTTGTTATAAAGCAGAAACTAACACACCGTTGTAAAGCAATTACACTCCAATAAAGATGTTAAAAAAATAAAATAAAAAAAAGAAGGAAAGTAACCCACCAAGGTCACACAGTGACCTTGAAACTAGGATTGGGATGGAAGACTACTTGCCTTACCAGATCACAAGATTACCATCCTCTCATGCCTAGAGCTTGTCTCTGAAGTCCTCCCATCACCTCTCTGCTGAGGGAGAAGTCCCCCTCCTATATCATATTGTTCTACTGTCCACAATATTCCCACCATCAGCTGAGCCATCTGACCAAGTAATCTCTGTAAACAAGTAATGGAAAATAGCAAGGATTGATGTGTGGTCACTGGGATTTAGAAAGAAAGAGTCTCCATCTTTTCTGCATATCCTGTCAGTCACCACCTCTGGGGCATGAGTAGGTGGAGGATGGCTGTAGGACAGGAGGAAAGGACAGCATAGGTGACCACTTACTCTGTCTGCTAATAGACTAACACTGTCAACCACCATAACCAGAAGCTCTACTTCTCTGCTTCTGATAATGCTTCTGGAAGCATTATAGATATTGTTCATGACGTCACGTGATTCCTAATCACCACTTTCACATACCCATGGTACCGTGGGTTTATAAAAGAAGTATTGTCAGCCTTACAAAATGAAATCATATGATAGCAATGATAATTCCTTAAAAGAATATAATAATGTATGTTTTAAGCCCTTTCATATCTATTATTATGAAATAGCCTTAGGAAATAGGCCAAATTTATATTCTCATCTCCATTTCACAGATGAAGAAACTAAGTTCCATACCAGTGAAGTGACTTGCCCAAAGTCGGCCAGTAAAATATTGCAAAAACTGGATTCCTCTCCTTAATCCAGATCAGGTCTCTCTTCACTCCCCCAGACTGCCCCTCTCGCATCTTTCTTCCCCTTCACACACACACCTGGGCTCACATACACACACAGCATTAACCTTGGCCCACGTCAGCAGGCCAGTACACCAGCTGTCCCTCACCGCCAACCCTGCTGCTCTAGGCTAATTCCTCCTCCTCCTTTGGGGCTTAATTTACAAGTCCCTTCTTCCATTGTCCTGGACTAGATTGGCTGTTCCCCCCACTTGCCCCCAAGGTACCCTACACTTCCCCCATGAGAGCATTTGTCACACTTCAATGTAATTGCCTCTTTACTTGTCTGTCACCTAGAAAATTGTCAGCTCTGTAAAGGCAGAAATTTCAGTGGCACACTGAAGATAATCAATAAATGCCTACTGAGTAGTGAAAAGAATCCAGATGTTGCCTCAGAACAGAGGCAAGATCAGGTTAGACCCAGGTCTTTCCTATAAACCATATGTAAACCAACAGCTGGGCTCAGGCATGGCTTTTAGTGAGGCTAAGCAGGCAAGTCTGCTGGATTCCCAACAGGCCATGTTTTCTAAAAGAAACAAAAATGTCCCCCCTCAGGGCCTGCATTTTCCCAGGCCCAGATATATTCCCACAGAGCAAATTAAGCTCTTCAGAAAACTGTTTTCCACATTGCAGCCATGCAAGGAGCCACTTATGCCTTTGGGGAAGACAAACAATAAACATTTTGTCCTCAGCTGTGTCACTAGTGAAGCAGGATGAGTCAGGCCTCCTGCCTTGGCTGGGAGGGAACATACATTTGACCTGAATTCTCTCTCCTGCCTCTGAGATCTGGCATCACTCTGACTATCCAAATCTCCCAGTCTTCAGTAAAAATAGCTAATATTTATTGAACTCTTCTTAGACACTAGGCACTGTTCTCAGCACTTGAGATCTACCAACCCATTTAATCCTCACAACAATCTTACGGGGCAGGTACCATTATTATCCCTATTTTTACAAATGAGGAAACTGAGGCACAGAAAGATTAAAAAAAAAAACCTACCAAGGTCACACAGGTAGTAAGTCGTGGAGCTCAGATTCAGTGCTAAGGAGTCTAGCTTTAAGGACCAGTCAATCCTGAAGGACCAGTTCAGGCCCCACCAGTTCAGGACCCATGTTCTCCAAGAAGTCTACCTGACCACCCCAGCCCAGATATAAATCCTGCTCCTCCTCTGAAGTCCTCTAGCAATTATTTTTAGCATAATTCATTTGGCAATTAATTCCCCATCTGGTGTTCTTGTATGGAAGTCAAGGCCAAAAGATGGTGCCCCCTTCCCTCAGGCCAAGATGAGGGTCTTCACCATGCAGAGTATTCTGTCATCACAAAGGGGATGGAGGGGATAAAGGTCAAGGGAAGATGGCCCAGATATGCAAAAGGAGAGCCAGAGGATTACTGGCTAAGAGGACACTTTTCACTCAGCAGGAGCGGCTGGGAATATTCCTAAAGGAAAATCTCTGCAAGATCAGTCAGCAAGTTAGCTCTGAGAGGAGAGAAGCCTCTAATGTTTCTCACTGACTCAAGAAACCAAAACAAAATGTACCTTGTCCAGCCCTGGAGCACCACAAGGAGGCAGTAGAACAAGAGGTTAAGCTCTGGGCTCCAGAGCATGTTTGCTCATCTCCACTTGATAAATGCTTCATAATTAATGATGTGGAGATGACAATCTCTATCTTATTAGGCCGATTCTTTTGCAGAAATCAATAGTCTGTCAGAGGAAATCCTTCTGGGCAGAGACTGTTTAATCATCTTCATTACCATCATCATTATCGTCATGATAGATAACAGTTACTAATTCTTATGTGCAAGGCACTGTATATGAATTATCACAGCTCATCCTCCTATCCTCGGAAAACCTTTATTAAATACTGGATGGCACAGACACTGATTCTTCACATTAATCCAAGCTAGTGCCTGTCCTCAGATGGTTTTATTTCAGGTCCCCAGCAGAGGACCCACAGAAAGTAGAACAACAAACCCTCTGGCATGAGCATTATTGAAAAACAAGGTTTCTACATAAATGGTGGTAGAATTTATAATGGCCTAAGGAGTGGGTTTGAATCCTTCCTCAACTACTCAGCAGCTGTATGACTACAAGCAAGTTACCTGATCTCTCTGAGCCTCAGTTTCCACAAAGATAAAATGGAATATCTCACCAGAGCTGTGATGATCAAAGGATACAATGGCTGAGGGCACCCAACACAGTAAGTCCCCAGGAGAGGGGTCCCTCCTTCCGAAGCAGGCATTCACACTCCCTCTTTACATGCCAATACATTGCTGACCCATTTTTTTTTTTGGCCACAGAAAGATATTACATTATTATTGACTATATTCCCCACACTGTGCATACCCAAGACTCATTTTGTAACTGGAAGTTAGCACCTTTTAATCTCCCTCACCTATTTCTCTCATCCCACTGAGACCAACTTTTAGAGAAATCTAAAATTCTTCCTTGACCTAAATGGAAAAAAAAAAAGTACATCTTTTAAGCTTTTCTTAATATCCCTAATCTTGATATTGATTTCATTGATCTTAGCCTAATCTTGATATGGAATATTCTATGGTATCATAATCAAGATGGAAGACTTTGCTTCTACACTGAGCGGCTTCCAATTGTTCTATCTTCTTCCTCTTTTCAGGAACTTCTCAGAGCGTCAGCTTCAAGCAGCACTCCCTCCCTCCACCTCCATTCTTCCCCTTCCCTGCTTTGCCTTGGCAAACCTTAATTTTCATGTAACTCAAAATAGACTCTGGCCAGGAGGTGCCCCTGCAGCCTCTCTTACAAAGTGATATTCACAGGCTTTGTGCCAGCTCCTCTCCTTTGTCCTCAGAGGTCTTTGGATCTCACTTCCATATTTGTGGATGTTTTTCAGGTTGTTGAAATACCCCCCCACCAAAAAAATTCAGGAGATACCTGCCATAGTTGCTACTAAATACAAAAAATACATACATAACTTACAACTTTTTAAAAAATAGATTCTCCAAAACTGTACTGTACATAACTATTTCAGAATTCCTTTACCTCAGCTCTTCCTGAAAACATAGGGATGGTCTATGTGGACTTAACTTGTCACTTTGTGGTGACCATGGCTGACTGTGGGATATTTCTCCTAGCTTCAGCACTAGAATGGTGGGAAGGATTGATAAACTTCTTTTTCATTTCCAGTATTCGGTCAAGAGCCTCTGAGTGAAGAGTGTGATATAATATCTTATGATAAAATAGACAATATAAAGTAGACAAAGTAAATGGACAAAATTAGGTTTGGGGCTTATAAAGATATGTGATTTACAAATATTTCCCCCAATTCAGTGGGTTGCCTTTTCATTTTGTTGATGGTCTCCTTTGCTGTACAGAAGCTTTTTAGTTTCACATAGTCCCACTTGTTTATTTTTACTTTTGTTGTTTTTGTTTTGGGTGTCAGATTCAAAAACTCATCACCAGTACCTATGCCAAGGGGCTTACCAACTATGTTTTCTTCTGGGAGTTTAATGGTTTCAGTCTTACATTTAAGTCTTTAATCCATTTTGAGTTAGTTTTTGTTCATGGTCTAATATAATGGTCGGGTTTCATTCGCATGTGGCTGTCCAATTTTCCCAACACCATTTACTGAAGAGACTGTTCTTTTCCCCATTGTATACCCCTGTATATCCTTTTCCCCATTGTATATTTCCCCACTGTATATCCTTTGTCAGAAATTGCCCATATATGAGTGGGTTTATTTCTGGGCTCTCTCTTCTATTCCATTTATCTATGTGTCTGTTTTCATGCCAATATCTATTGTGTTCATTACTATAGCTTTGTAATATACTTTAAAATCAGGCAGTGTGATGCCTCCAGCTTTGTTCTTTCTCAAGATTGCTTTGGCTATTCGTGATCTTTTATGGTTCCATACAAATTTTAGTTTTGTTCTATTTCTGTGAAAAATGCTATTGGAATTTTGATAGGGATTGCATTGAATCTGTAGATTGCTTTGGGTGGTATGGGCATTTTAACTATTAATTCTTCCAATCCATGAACATGGAATATTTTTCCATTTATTTGTGTCTTCAATTTCTTTAATTAATGTCTTGTAGTTTTCAACATACAGATATTTCACTTCCTTGGCTAAATCTATTCCCAGGTATTTATTCTTTCTGATGAAATTGTAAATGGGATTGTTTTAATTTCTCTGATAGTTCACTATTAGTGCATAGAAATGCAACAGATTTTTGTGCATCAATTCTATACCCTAAAATTTTACTAAATTTGTTTGTTACTTCTAACAGGTTTTTCATGGAGTCTTTAGGGTTTTCTACATATATGATTCGCAAATAGTGACAATTTTACTTCTTCCTTTCCAATTTGTGATTCCTTTTATTGCTTTATCTTACCTAATTGCTCTGGATTGTACTTCCAGTACTAAATAACTTCCAACTTTTATTTTCCCTTAGACCTGCATTAGTTACTCAGTTCTTAAGCCTTGGGGGCAGGGTGGAAGGAGATAGAAAGTAGAAGAAAGAGACAGCTTTCTGATAATTACCCTTTTCCCTTATGTTCCCAAATACTTGGTGTAGGTACATACAGCTGAAACTGAGTATGATTCTGAAATCATACTCAGTTCTCCCTTTCAATGGCAGACAAGTCCTGGCTGAAATACAAAGCAAAGAGAGGTCTTTCTAGTTGTCCTCACTGAAGCATTTTCCCTTCCTCTTTGCCTGTCCAAATAAAACTCATGCTTGTAGGCCCAGTTAAAATTCTGCTTCCCATGGAGCCTTCCCTGACCAGCACATTGTACCCTGACCAATCCTCCTCTCAACACCTGGCTCTTACCATTATGCCATTCCGCTCACAGTTACTCATCTGGACCCTTGACACCACCTTGACAAGGTTGCCTCCTACTGACACTTAACTCTTCAAGCGGGACCTTTCTTTATTGTTCCACCCTGCCTCTGGCCACATACAGAGCTTACATTACCTGCACATTTTACTGTTAATCTTCTTGGACAATGAATTTGTAGAGATGTTGGCCCTATCCCCACCATCTATTTAAGTAATTAAAACTTAGGGATTTCTGGAATAATTAAAACTCCAGGCTTCCAGAGTGTAAAGAGCTAATAAATCCTTAGTGAATAAGACTTTCTAAATGGAGTTTCTTTTATGAGGGAATTTGTGAACACTCTGGCTTTTTCTACTGGAGCAGCAAACTGCAACTACAAATAGTTTGTTTTGGTGAATAAAACATAGGGCATTTTAATTTTTTGAGAGTTCAAATAATTTAAAATGTTTTCATTTCAAATAATTCATTTGGCAATAGTTCTATGTTCCAAAGTGAAAGGAGATGTAGGGGGGCAAAAAGGAGGACAGACAAGAGGCCAATAACATAACGAGTTCAGAAGGAGTTGTTTCTGAGTACCAACTAGTGTCTTTCTGGGGCTTCCACAATGTGATTTCACAAGAGTAATGGTTAGAGAGAGAGTTGTGCGCCATGTGATTTAAAAGGATTTTTCTCAATTAATCATGTTGCTATTACTCCCCCATTTCTCAGATGGGAAAACTAAGGCCCAGGAAAAAACCTGCTCAACATTATACAATTTGACATTTAAATGGTAGAGATTCAAACCAAGGTCACCTCACCCCAGGAATAGGGTTCCTAAACCCTGCATGGTGCTGCTTTCCACTGCAAGGAGCCAACAGACCAGAGCATGGAGATTCTGAAGGAGTTTGTGCCTCCTCAGAGCTCTGTACTGAGGGCCTCACTCAGAGTGGAGCTCTCTGCTAGGCAGACTGCTTGCAATGCAAGAGGCATTTCTTGGCAATGGGAACATCCCCTTGGATTTGCCAGCCCCAGGAGTCAGGCAACCTGCACTCATCCCTGGGCCCTGCCCCCAAGAGCTGCATAAATTCGTCCCATTTTTATACCTGACTTCAACAGGACACAGTGATAAAATGCACAAGGAGCTAAGAAAAGGCCAAGTCAGGACCATGATGGAGGATGTGCTTTGGAGGTTCTGCAGTGAATCAAAGCGTTAGCATCCCAGGAAGCCCCCTCCTGCTCCTAGGTGAGCCCTGTGCCCTTGCCAAGTGCCTGTGGCTTAGGGACATGGGCTGATGCTGATCGAAGGGTTAGAGTCCCATCCCTGGGAGACTGCAGTTCTCACATGGGGTCAAAGCCTCAGCCAAGGGATTCTATCACCACAGGGGACATCAGGTGCCCTTTCCTCCATCCATTTATTTCCCCTGATCACCTGTGCCCTTCTGTACTATGCCACCCCCAATCCCCACTGCTTTGTGACTGGTATTGTGGGAACCCTCAGATCAACTGCTGTCAAGTCTCCTGTATCTCCACTCAGCAAAGCAGTCTACTTGAAGAATGACAGCCCGATTCAGATGGATCATGCAAAGGATATTAGAACAGCATTCTTTCTGCTGCAGTTTTGACAGAGATGCCATAGATATCAGGATATCAAAGGAAGTGGTAAGCAGACCTCCCAAGAAGACACACATAGGGTAAGAATTTACAGAAAATGAAGGAGAACCTAGTCCATGATGTGTGGACCCCACAACAAGATCAAGGATACAAAACTGGGTTAGAGAAGGATTTTAAGAGAAGTTGGTTGAGATTTCCTTGGAGAGAGGGATTGTGAGCTGTGATTCCCCACCCCGCCCTTCTCTGTTCAGGGATAGGGATGTGCTGCCTCTAACAATTCACCTAGAGAAGGGCCCCAAGGCAACCACTGGATGCTCTGAAGTGTGATTTCTGCAACTGGGAGATGCTGAAGACAAGTGCCTGACTCATGTCCAGGAAGATCACAGGGACTGTAGACTGAGGTCCTATTCCTGCCCAGGAAATGTAGAAGTCAAGAAAGAGCAACTGCTTGGTGGGAGCTGAGACAGGTCACTGCTTTAGGATGCACCTGTACTCCCAAGGAATGTTGGAAGATCTCCCTGTGAGCCACACATGTGCCACCCATGGAGGAAAACTGGCATGGGGTCATCATGGGCCCTGAGAGGTGGCCTGGAAGGATGGGAAGACCTCAGCTGAAAGAGGCTGAAAGCGCACAGTGTCCAGGAGCTGAGGAAGGAACCCCAAGGGAACATCCGGAATAGCAGGGCAGGGAAGGGGACCCAGCAGGGAAACCCCAAAGAGCTTACCAACAGCAGTCAACACTAAAAGGCTTCTTTAACTACTTTCCAGTCCTGGAAAGAATGCAGCCACCCAGCAAATGAAAACTAGCTATCCCCTCCCCTCTTCTCACACCAGTCCCTAGGAGATCAAAACAGCAACAAACAGAGGCTCCGGGTGGGCAGGAGAAGCACAAGGCAAGCCCTACGTGAGGACTTCCAGAGTGAGACAGGTGCAATCATGGGGGTGGTGCAGGAGAACAGCTCCTATGTTCAATACTTAATACGTATTTTGGACTGGATATTCTGATTCCTGGATTGAGTAGTGTAACTGATCAAGTCCATTGGACTATATTTCCTGAGGATGAGCATAAAAGCCATGGAGCTTTCCAGAATAGTCCTCCAGGGGCCGAGAAAGAGCTTCTCAATGAGTCACATCTGAATGTAGGTGATGTGGTGTTCTCTTTCCCACACAAGTCCTGCTTCCTCTACACACTGATCACAAATCAACACATTGTGAGTATACCTGCCACCATGTCCTCCCTGACAATTAGAACAAAATGGCCCAGTGGGTTTTCTCTCCATTCCAGTGGGTTCGCTCTCCATTCCAAACAAGTTCTCCTGCCCTTCGTTATCCCCGCATCCCCACCACAAACACACCACCTGATGGCAGTTTTCTAAAGAGCATTCATGGAGACAGTTACCACCTGGAGGGTCAAGAGGGGGACTGAGGACTCTAATCTCCCCAAGCTACTCAAACCCGTCCTTGGGCTCCGCGGGGGATGACTTGGGGGTGCGTCCCAGAAACTCTCCCGCCCCTAAAACTTCTCCCCCTCATCTCTCTCACTGGCCTGCCTCACTGTAGACATTTCATCATTCCTTTGTCACAGCCACATTAGAATTAATGTTAGAATTAAAATATCCGGAGAAAGGTCATTTTATGTTCAACATTCACACATTACTGTAAATTTTTATATTTCTCAGGATTAACTTACGACTATTATTTAACATTATCACAAGTATCATGACTAAAACAAATCAAAGTAATTACAACATTGAATATGCTTTTAAAAATATACACACGCCCTCCAGAACTTCTGACCCTTCTGTCTCAGACGGCTCACACACCCACCATATCCCATCATATTGGTTGAGCCCCATCTTAGACACTGGCTGAGAACATAGTTTAAGAAACAAACTGAAACTGCTTAGTACTGGTTGGTCAGAGTATAAGAAGAAATAGGAGCGGGCTTGATGAAGATTGTACCAAAATAATGGGGTGTCATCTGGGAAAAGAGATCTTAGGCCAAGGAGATGTAGGAGGCATGTTGGGATCTTAGGGTTTAATTTTCTAACTCCAGCTAATAATTTTTTTTAAGAGGATAGAGAATGATATGTTTGGATTTGGGATTATAAAATTCTGCCTCATAAAACAGCATGCCTTCTCTTATTATATAATTCATTGTTCATCTACAAAGGTGCTTTAGAAAACCAGCTGGGGATCAGAGCACAGAGGAGGCAGCTTTGAAAACAGGCCAGCACCTCTTAACAAGATGTATGACACTGGGCACATTCTTTAGCTTCTCCAGGACCCTCTTCTCGTCAGTAAAAATGGGATAAAAATAGACACTCTGAATGTTTGCTGTGAAGCTTGAACCATCACTAGAAACTGTGTCAAGCACAGTGCATTGCACACACTAGGTGCTTGATGTCATTTTCAGCAATTTGTAGAAGGACCACAGAAGCTTTATCTGCAGACTTGCATACCAGGAGAAACAAAAAGATAAGGTCTTAAAGGACCCCAAAACAGAAAATATAAGGTGAGCAGAGGTGGTTCCCCAGGGGTACTGCTGATGTTGTAGTCCTGCTGCCGTCTTCCCAGAGTGTGGCAGACCCACCAGCATGAGACGTCAGGCAGTGCACCCCCCTACCCCCCAGCAGAAGCTGCTTCACCTTTCCTGTCTTGGGATCCTAGGAGATAATCACCTCAAATAACCTGGAGTAACCTCAGCCCCACCTCATCCAAGTCAACCCGTGGAGAAAGGGGTTGTGGTAGAAACCAAAGGGGCTGAGTGGCTGAAAAGCAAAGAGTCGTGAAGATGGGAGACGGGAGAGCCCCCCAAAAGCATCTTTGTCAGTTTCCACAGTCCTGCCCAGGCCTCTCTCCTTCCGCAGCCACTGTCCTCCCCACTGCCACTGCCAACCAGACACATACAGAACTAATTAGAGCCACACAAAGGCAGCCTTGTCACACTCCAGGCTATGAGCTGACAGGCTGTTATCTGCACAGGCCGCTTTTCGCAGGCACTAACAGGAAGGCGTCCTGCTATCTCCCCATCTTCCTTATCAACAGCCCCAGGCAGCAGCTGCAGCAACCCCAGCGGGAAGCCTCCAGCCAGGCTTCTGATGAGCCCAAGCCCTGCTGCAACAGTCTTTTTCCCGGTAAGGAGTCTTTCTCCCAAGCTGCTTGGGACTCTAGAAGTTAAGTCTCCTCCTTGGCAGGGGGTGGGGGGTGGGGGGGCTGGGGAGATGTAAAGGAAAGAGGGGGCTGATGCCCCTGGACTGAGCAGAGGAGCCTGGTCCAGGGGGTCCCATCTGTTGGGGGAAGCCAGTCCCATTATTCCAACCTAACCGGGCAAGTGTGGTCCTGAGGCTGCTTCTCAGCCTAGCAGTGAAACTCATCCTCTCTCCTCACTCCCTGGTTCCCCGCCACTGCAGGGAGCCCCACCATCCCTCCCTTCTGTGAGAAGAGAAGATCTTACAAGGATCCCACCCCTGCCCTATGCCTGTCATTTTCAGCACCATAACAGACATTATCTTATTTAAGGCAAGGTAGGCATCTGTGTGTGATTATTATAAAACCTTTCAACGTAGGCGTAATTATATATACTTTACATTTGGGAAGCGTGAAGTTTACAGATGTTGATTAACATGCCCCAAACCACAAGTTTAATAACAGTAAGTGAGGATTTTAACCAAGTTTGCCTGCCTGCAAAGTCTGTGCTCTTTACCACAAGAAACTATCCTCTAATCCCAGGATATAAACAAGAATGTGGGTGGCCACAGCTGCCAAACCCGAGACAATTAGGTGATACCCTTTCCTCTGCCAACCCTCAGGAAAGCCTCTTTGAACTGACTACAGCTCGAAGCTTCTGTGCCACAGGTTAGGTCTCTTAGCATCTGGGTAAGTCAATCTGTTGGCCCCGGGAACACAGATAAATAACAGACCAAAACACCCCCCTTCCAAAGTATACAGCCATTGCTGGGAAATGGGGAAACAGCGCCAGACCTGGGGCCATATCTCACAGCCTACCTTGCAGCCAGGGCGGCGAGACGGCCACTCTCGCTAATAGAATGTGAGCAGAAGCGATGTCCACCAAACATAGGTTGACGTTTTTAAGAAGTAAACGCACCCTCTTCTCTGTTTCTTCCTCCTTCTCATGGTCGAAAGGAGAGGACGCCACGAAGTGCGAGGACGCCACGAAGTGTGGGCGTGCCCAACCTTAACTACACATTAGAATCACCTGAGGCTTTAAAAAAAAAGCCCAATGTAAGGGCCACACCAGAAACCAATTAAATCAGAATCTCTGGGGTGGGAACCAAGAATCCTTCTTAAAGCTGCAAGGGAAACCAAGCTTGAGAACCACTGCCCTAAGGGGATGGTGAAGCCACAAGATGGAAGAAACCTGGGTCTCTAAACACCACAAGGAGAAAACCCACCCACTGACAATAAACACATGCATTTGACATGCATTTGATTGTTAATGAGTGAGAAATAAACTTCTAGTGTGTTTTAAGCTACTGATACTTTGGGGTTTTATTTCTTATAGCCACCAGTATTACTCTAACTAATGTAGCCCATTAAAAATCCAGACTTTACTCTTTATTCCAAAGGAAGCTTAAGATGCTTCTCACTGGTCCTACCTACCACTGGGCTCAATCCCTGATATCTGGAAACTAAAAAGCACCTCTCTGTGTCCAGAGGCCCATGTGATCAAGCCAAACTATGCTGAAACAGCAAACATGCAACATGACTCATTCCTAGAGCACAAATATTGCTTCCAATACCTTCTCATTCATTATCTTGTTCTATCCTCATACAAGCTCAAGGAGGAAGACCTAAGTGATGTGATGATACCATTTACAGATGGAGAAACTGTGACCCAGAACGGGAAATTGACTTACCCCAAACTTACATGGCCAGAGAGTGACAGAGCCAAGTGTAGAGCTCAGTTTTCTAACTTTTCCACCATACTCTGAAACACTGACCCATTCTTTGGAGTTCCAGGTCAGAAGACAGGAACTAAGTTGCCATGGAGAGGGCCAAGCTTTGGGGTTGCCTCAAAACCCTATACGGTGGCATTAGGTCCTGGAAAGGAGGATGAGGCACACACCGTACCAGGAGCCCCATATGCCCAGATACAGGGCAAGTTTATAAGCCCTAATGTAAGGGACACAGCCTACTCAGCAAGACAAAAATCGCATCACTGGAGCATCCACCTCCCTTTGGGGACAAGTATCATTGTTTTCCAAAGTCTTCTGCTGCAACCCTAGGGTCCCCTTGGCATGGAGTCCCTGCCATCCCAGGGTCATGACTTTCAGGAGCTTCCCCCCAGTTCCCAGTAGGAAGAGCTGAGAAAGCATGAGAAAACTTGTTTTTAAAAAAACCCAAAACTGGGCTTCCCTGGTGGGCGCAGTGGTTGAGAGTCCGCCTGCCAATGCAGGGGACACGGGTTCGTGCCCCGGTCCGGGAAGATCCCACGTGCTGCAGAGCGGCTGGGCCCGTGAGCCATGGCCACTGAGCCTGCATGTCCAGAGCCTGTGCTCCGCAACGGGAGAGGCCACAACAGTGAGAGGCCCGTGTACCGCAAAAAAAAACAAAAACAAAAACAAAACCCAAAACTGCTCATTTCAATTCCACAAGGTTGCCAAGGACTGAACTTGCTCCCCACCCTATTAGGTGACAATATGGTACTGAGTAGAGAGTATGTGGCAAATAAAAGGGGCCCAAGGTTGTCATAAGGAGAAACCTGGAGGTCAGAGTCATGTGTCTGATGGTGTCAGTGATGTCACTGTGGCCC